>NC_090935.1:230203754-231403754 GCF_040938575.1 Ambystoma mexicanum | reverse complement strand
AGAAATCCACGTAAGGATTTTGGCGAGCGATCGTATTTGTCTACCACTCCACCCAGTATCACGCTTTCCTTATTGGCAGAGTCACGTGACAGCACCTATTGTTTCAAGGCTGCGTTCTCTGCCTTTAAGTTCTGTACCTCAGTTGTTAGCTCCTGCATGCCGCGCATGAGGTCCTGGACCGCTTTCTCCATAGCGGTATCAGTGTTGGTCGTTTGGCGTCTCAATCTGTCAAAGGTTTCCCCCCGGCTCACCTGAGTTCTCTTATTGTGGCGTTCCGCGGAGGACTCCTTCTCCCGGCCGGACCGGGACTTGTATAGGCGCGCGCGAGTCGAGTCTGACTCCAGCGCAAACGTTCAAAGTTCCAGGAAGTCGCGTATTCCAGGACGTCCAGGAAGAGGATCGAAGAAAGGTAAGAGATACTGGAAACAGGGGAAAAGGGAAGAAAGAATAAGGGAGTTGGCCAGGAACTTGGAAGGGTAACGCCGAGCAGCACACACACGTCGAGACACTACCTAGAGATAGCGTTGAGACGCGCGGAGGCGTGGCCCATTTATAGAGCGTGCCATGTCCGACGTACAGGCTAGTACGGAACTCGGCACTGGGCACGGCCATGTTGGAAGTATCAAGGAGCACACTCTCCGTTTAGACCAGGACCAGGAAGACCAGAAGGGGCTATGTCCATGGTTCATGACAACAGGTGAAGGGAGTAGCATGGCAAGACGAGGAAGAAACATTGAATTCAATACAGGTCGAAGAATGTTTAGAGGAAGATAAGGTGGTAATAGGAGAAATGCCAACAGAGGAAATCCAAAGGGCCAACATTTTTTAGGACAGGACCGGACAGAATGGGACCCAGACCAGAGAGTAACACGGAGCATGAAAACACTCTGGTACATCTGTCTGATTACATACTCAGTGATGTAGAATCTAAAACACTACAGAAAAGTCTAGGTTTCGTCACAACAAACAGACATAACCCGTTTACCTTTAGAGAGGAATTAGCAGAACTAATGAGGAAGATCCATCTAAGACAGTATTTTGCAGATAAGGAAGATGTGACTAGACCGGATAGTGGACTCCATAGAAAATCTGACTTTATTCCACAGGTCAGTTTACAAAGTGCAAAAGCGAGGGTCTTTGAGAGGAGAGTGTTGGAAGAGATCAGGACACTAGAGGCTAAAACAGAAAAAGAAAACAGCTTCCAGTATTTAAAAAAAGAAAGATTGGCCTTTAAACAACTGTCTGAGAACGAACGACTCCATAATTATTCAAAAAGCGGACAAAGGGGGAGCTATTGTAGTTTTGAACAGAAACGCCTACATAGAAGAATGACAAATCAATGATGGAAATAGCTACCTACTACTGAAAGAAAACATGACCTAAAGACTAGAACAATCTATTGGGTTAAAAGTGACAAAAGAATTAGAAAGAGACTGGATCACAAAATAAAAGCTGATTTTTTACAACAAGAAAACCGAGGATACCACAATTTTATGTCCTCCCGAAGATCCATAAATCCATCACTAGACCACCAGGTAGACCAATTGTCTCGGGATGCGACTCAGTTGTAGAACCCCTATCTAAGTTTGCAGATTTATGCAACCAATGGTCAAAAAGATGGAGTAATTTGTAAAAGACACTACCCAGCTAATCAAGGAGATAGAAGGAAGAACATTCAACCCCATGGAAGAAATACTAATATGCCTAGATGTGGTCGCACTATACACCAATATGCCACAGAGGACATCTTTGGAAGTACTGGAGGAAAGCCTATTGAGTGAAACAAGAGACACCAAGACCCCAAGTTCTTTTATTCTATGGTGCGCTGAAGTAGCACTCATGGAGAATTATTTCCACTTCAACTGAAGTTATTACAAGCAAATACAAGGAACAGCAATGGGGGCCGCATTAGCCCCCAGTGTAGCCAATCTTTATATGGAGGCATTTGACAAAGGCATCATCTATATGGAAAACAATCCCTTCAAAGGAAACATCCAAATATGGAGAAGATATATAGATGATGTACTTCTAATATGGAAAGGTGATGAAAAAACAATGCTAAAGTTCATCTCTTGGGTAGACCAGCAAAATCAACATCTGAAGTGCATCTAGAATTACAGTAAAAAAGAAATTAACTACCTGTACATTACAATAAAAGCTGATACAACGAATGGAGTATTATATGTTAAACCATATAAAAAAAACAACCGACCGGAATGCTATCCTGCACTACCAAAGCTTCCACCCAGTGCATATACGAGACAACTTGCCTTTTGGCCAATTTTTGGGGCTAAAATGGAACAGCACCAACAGAGAAAACCACAGAGAGGGAGCGAGAAAGCTGATAGAAAATCTGCAAAGTCGAGAATATCCAGCAAGCTTGACGAAGAAAGCAATGAACAGAGCAGATAAGAATAACAGATGCCCTACTTGAGTACCAGCAAAAACCAATGAAAAATAAAATAGATGGTATAGTGTTTGCCAAAACATACAGCAATCTATCAAACAGAATCATAACAATCATGTATCGAAATTGGAAGAATCTGGAGAAAGGTAGCGTTCCAATAGAGAAGCCACTGATTGCATTCCGGAGGATTAAAACTATTAGAGATCAAGTGATGAGAAATTATATCACAATACAAAGAAGAAAACAACCAACACTAACAGAACAGTGGGGAATGAAGGCACCAATGGGTCACTACCCATGTGGTAATTGTATATGTTGCCAACAGACTAGGAAAACAACAGAAATCGACTTGGGCCTGGAGACAAAATGGAAACAAGAAAAGCTGACAAACTGTAATTCAAAATGTGTGGTTTATTGCATCTGGTGTCCGTGTAAGATGCTCTACGTGGGAAAACAGAAAGAAAAGTAAAAACAAGGATAACGGAACACAAGAGTTGCATTAAGAATCGTATCCATACAGCACCATTAGTAGGACACTTTATAGAAAAATACACAGAGCTGAAGAATTGACATGGTCAGTCATTTTCCAAGTACAGGTAAGCAATGATACCAACATGGATCGTAAGAAACTACTAAAAAAAGAAAAATAATTAATTTTTCTAACAAGAAGCATGGAAACAGGATTGAATGAAAGATCTGAATAGATTAGGCACTAATACAAAAAAAAGTCCCTAACATCAACAAAATAGGGAACTATGAAGTACCTTGGGAACCATAGTTTCTTTTGGCTTCTCCCATCCAGGTAGGTGAAATACGATATGAAATAAGACTGGAACAACATTATGGCAATCCACATAAGAATCAGGAAAAAGAAGAAAAGAATAGGAAATAAGTAATAGCAAGCTTTGTACAATAATCAAACAAACATGAAAAAACACGGAAATGAAATCAGAGAAAAGGACCTAAAGAAAGTGTAAGAAACACGTGACACGTGTTGTGAGATAGAAGTGACGCGAGAATATGGACAATGTTGAGGAAGGTCTGGAAGACGGAGTGCAGCAGGTAGCAGAGACGAAGGCAGAAGAAGAATGCTAACGGATGAGAAAAGCTCGCTTTTCCAACGCAGATCCTCGTGAGAGGCAATAACATGGAAACGGAGCTCTGAGGACGCGGAAATAATTGTCAATAAGAAGAGAGGAGTAGCATGCAAGAACATAAACTCCTGATCGCGATAAAAGATATCGGGCAGTGGACGCGAGCAAAGAACTCACACAGTGAAGGTAAGAGAAAAGACCAACCCTTGGGTTACAAGTAGTTAGTAAACTATGACAACTGAAGTACATTTGAGACAGAATTCAAATGTAAATATCTCGCCATAATAGGGGGTGAAATACTAACCCGCTGAAAAACCGAAAAGCCGCCACAGGATCCAGACTATAAAAAGAATACCACACGGAGGTGAAATATTAGAGCTACCACACAACAACCAGATTAAACGCTAAACCTAAGGATACAACCTAATAAGGTAAATGAAAACAATGAAACCGGAGGGGAATGTGATAAACTATGAGAATAGCTGACTATAATGGCGTATGATATCTATAATTTCTTACAATTGGATAGGTCAATAGAAAGGTGACACAGGAATAAAGACCTGGAGATACAAAAAGCTGATTTAAGACGAAAAACTGACAGAAACAAGTGTGGGTAAATAAAGTTACACTAAAGACACCACACAGGTAATTATAGCAAAAAGAAATATCTGTGGAGCTGAAAGATAACCGAGAGTTAAGAGGTGACATAAAAGAAAGTCGCGGCAATATCATGATGTGACAAGTTGTGAAACAAGGATGATAAGGATGCAATAGAGGAAATAACAAATGTGATAGGGACTTATTAACCAATCATAAATATAATGAAAATATATACAGTATGTAGAAATTGAACTACACTGAAAGACTGGTTACTAAATGAACCGTCTTTTAACCCTGTTTTCACAGACTAGCATCTGGAGGTTGACCCAGAAACCAAAAAAGAAGGAACAGAAAAAGAAATCTAGACCCCAGGTGAATATAAAGGACTAGCAGCAATTGGAAACCAAAAAATGTTGGTGTATTGTGTTTTCTTCCCCTGAAACATTTCCTGGCCAAAAGTATGAAAGTAGAGTTGAGGAATGAAACATGTCGGGTACGTTTGTGAATGAGGAAAGAATGGATGGCTAAGTGAAAGATCACCAATGTTTAATTCATCAGAAGACTATCAGTTGGTACCACATGCTACAAAAGACTGACACAAAAGATCTTGTGAGGATTAAAATTTCTAACACAATAGATTTAAAAAGAATTGCTGCATGACAATTTGCCTAAAGAGATAGTTATATTTTTTGATACAAAAATGAAATTTGGTGTGTTTAAATTTAATAAGTAGGGACATACGTTCAGAGTCAAAACCGGATGTGGATGAGAAAATAGGGGACCCCTTGCACATAAGATAAAAGGTTGTTGGCTGTGTAATAAAGAGGGCGGGAGCAAGGAGGTCCAAGACAATAATTTTGATCACTATCCTCTAGTCGTTGAGTTTACTTTGGCAGGACACCAAGAGGGGGATGAGAATTCGGGTATCATCAGCATAGTTCGTGGAGGTGATACAAAGAGATTTGAGGTGGTCGAATAGGGGCTTAGAATAAACGTTGAAGAGGGTGGGAGAAACACAGGATCCTTGTGGAAAACCACAAGAGATGAGAGTGGGTGAGGCAGCAGCATCCCCAGCAAGGACTCTGGTGGATCTGTTAGCAAGGATGGCTGAGATCCATGTGGCTGCTTTGGGTGAGAAGTGGGCAGAGACGGTGGCTGCAGGTCTGGTGGTCGATGAGGTCAAAAGCTGCTGAGAGGACAAGGATTAAGAGTAGAGAAAGGTTGCCGGCATCCACAGCGTCACCAAGTATATTTTTAAGGTCATGGAGGACTGCTTTGGTTGCATGTTTGGGGGCTCAGGATGTGGTGCTATTCAAGCAGGTCCTGCATGTAAAAGTAGGCCGCTTTGGCAATGATTTTCAGAACGTAATTGGTGGTTGAAGGTATGTGTCTTGAGCAGGTGGAGACACACGACTCTTTGAGGGTGGCTGGTAACGAGCAGGAGGTAAAGGAAGAGTTGACAGTGGCAGTGATGAGGGAAAGTAGGGGTTCTGCACATTCCTTTACAAGGGGTCTGGACAGGGGTCGCCTTTGTATATGGAAGGTTTGAGCCCTTTGAATATAGCTGCTAGGCTGGAGCTCGAATTGGCAGATGTGGGTTTGCGAGTGGGGCTGGGTGTTAGGTGGTTGAGCCTCAGCTACGCTGCCCAGTTTCTTGCTGTTTTTGGATTGTAGTTGTATGATTTCTAAAGTGAGGGCATCTTGGATCTTGCTAAACCAGAGGCTGTCTTTCACCATAGAGGAACGGGGGGCAGCAGGGGTTTCAGGTTCACAGAGGATTTCAAAGAGTTCTCTGGGTCTGTGTGTAAACCTACACTTTTTTTTTGTTGTGGGAGGATGCTTTAGTGGAGTATATAGCATGTTTGTATTGGAGAGATATGTTAGTGAAGTGAGTTTTATTGGTAGTTGTAGGGTCTTTCTGCCAGGCAGCTTCCGTTGCCCTCTTGTTAGTGCCGATAGCATGAAGGTCAGTGGTGATGCAAGTGTTGCGATGACTAGAGTTATTAGATCTATCAGCTTTGAGAAGGGCTAGAGAGTCAACTGCATTTTCTAATAGTGAGTTGTAATGGTTAATAAGGGCAGAGGTGTCGTGGAGAGGAGGAGGAGGGGGAGATTGAGCAGAGGGATGAGGCGGGTACTGGTGAGGTTGTGAGAGCTGTGGTTGAGGGTGGGAGGTAATGGGGTGCTATATTAGCTCTTTTGTTTGGTGTGGGGCTGGAGAAGGAAATTATGTATTGGTCGAACCATGGGCAGGCTAGATTGGCAGTGAAGGATCTATCACAGTTATGATCCAGGAGCCCGTCTAGTATCCGGCCATGTATGTGTGTGAGCTTGAGGATTCTTTGGGTAAAGCCCAGGGCAGTGGTGGATTTGACAAGGGCTAGTGCATCTGCATCCGAGGCATCCTTCAAGGCTCGGTTGGTGTCACCCAGGATAACGAGTTGGGTAGAAGGTTTAAGGTTGGTGGTGAGTTGGGTAAGGTTGCTTTCGAATGTTGCACTAGGTTCTGGCATTTCGTAGATGAGATGGAGAGTGATAGTTGAATTGCAAGCATGTGAGTTTGGCTGAGAGGGTTCACAGTGGGGGAGTTAGGTGGTGGTGATGGAGCACACAGAGATGTCTTCCCTGTTAATGAAGGCAACCCCGCCCACTTGTCTAAGGGGTCTGTCACAAGGGAGTAGTGTGTAACCTGGGGGTAGGCAATAGCGAGGGAGGGGTCAGAAGATGGGATGACCCAGGTTTCAGTGATGGCCAGGATTATGAGGTTTTCAGTGACAATGAGGTCTAGGATGTTTGGAGCATGGGCCCCCATGGATCTGGCACTGATTAGGTGCAGCGGAGGGGTGGAGTGTGCTCAGAACAGAGGGGGGTGGCTGTGGTACTGGGCAGAGTAACTGTGGGGGTTCACTAGTTGCAGGGAGGCTTTGGTTTGTGCGCAGATCAGGCTCGTGGATGTGTGGTATCTGAGATTAGTGTTGCGCCATAGAGTAGTTGGTGGGAGAGCTGTAGGATGATAGGGAGGTGTCTGAATGCGTGTTGACAGGTGATAGGCACATTCTGAGGTAGGTCGTGACAGGTAGTTGATTGTGTAGGATGCCGTAACCAGTGGGGTCAGGGGGGAAATGGGTGGGGCGGTTAGTGAGGGATGGGTATTTAACATTCACTAGGTGAGGCAATGGTATTGGGCACAAGCATGGAGATGAGTAAAGGCCACTTTGGGTGGCCTGCTTCAATAAACTGCATGCAAGTACTTATGGGCAGAGGCCGTGCAGGCTGTAGGAAGCAGTTGGGGCAATGCCGGTTAGTAGCGCAGGAGAGGCTGATGGGTGAGTGTTTGTAGCAGACTTATTGACTGGCTCGGCGGCGTGGGCTGAGCCATGAGTTGGTGCAAGGGCTCTGTGAGCGGTAGCAGCTGCAAGGAGAGGGGCAATGCTGCTTCGTGCTACTGGGAGTATTCTGGGTGAGGGGCAGAAAGTAAAGACATCATGCTGTGTGCTGTAAGCAGCTGATTGTTTCATTTCAAGGACAGTGTGGATTGGAGTGGGCGGAGTGGCGGCAGTCATGGTGTGGTAGAGGGCATTGGTGGGGTGGCACCCCGGCTCCTGGAGCACCACCGGTGGCACTCCTTTAACCGGGTGGCTACCAAACATAATTGGAGAGGGGAAGGTGGAATGATGCAGGTTGGCTCAAATGTGGGAGGAAGCAGGAGGTTTTCGGGTGGGTAGGTTATTCGCATCAACAATGGTAATATAGAGCAGTGGCATTCGCTACTTTGCATGGCTAATGCGCGCAGGCAGGGGTCCCATGCTTAGGCTTACCTTGCGATGGAGGAAGCTGAAAAGGATGCGCACAGCAAATATTCGGGGCAAGTGGAGCAGCTTGTAGGTTTGGCCGGAAGAGACTGGCAGACACAATGTCTAGATTTAAACCTTGTAGGGATGAGTCGACCGCCATGAAGACCTCGGTAATGCAGGTTTTTCTGTGCTGCAGATAGATGAACAAAACAGATGTGTGTATCGGTTGTAAGATGAAGGAACATGAAATAAAGCAGCGTGGGTCTGGCTATTCCCGGACAGGCCCAGACAGGAAGCACTGGCCTTGGAGGTGGGCCTTTGTAGGGGGCCGGTTTTGCCTGCCGCATCACAGGCAATATGACTATCAGTGGGGCAATCCCCCGACTTTGGAGGCGGGTCGCGATGGAGCTAGGCTTCAGTGGATATAGCAGGGGTGGCAGCAGCCATTTTTAAAGGGAGCTGATGCTCCTGCAAGTGAATAGGGGGTCAGCAGGGCTCATCTCTGCAGTGGCATCCTCTAAGGTGCATACCAGGTGATGTGGTCTAATGCTGGCAGGATATGCTCCAGGCGGATGTAGAGTGCTGGGTATGGCCCAGACAGGAAACACTGGCCTTTTAGGTGTGCCTTCATGGGGGCCCGGCTTCGCTGGAAAGTGATAGAAACTCGTCCTAGTGGAATTAATGAGTTACTAAACCTAAATTAATTTAAATTGAACTCTGCTATGGCGATAAAGAGAATAACGAATAAGCCTGAAGGAGAAAGCATTAAGACTTGTGCCCAATAACCCTGCGAAGAGGGGAAAGGACCCCAGAGATAGAGTGGAACAAACTAGAGAAGGTATTTCATGAAATTGAATGTGAACTGAATACAAGTGAGCCAGATAATGAAAAGGTTAATGAAGTAGAAAAACCCCAGAAGATGGCGAGATTCAAGCCACAAGAAAGTATATCCCACCCGAGGAAGCCTGGGTCAAAGAAGACATGCATGCCTGGGTCAAAGTATAGGAAAGAGTGATATAAAGAATGGCTGAAAGAGGAGATGAAACAGAAGATTGTGAAAGAGTTACAAGAACTAAACCAGAAGGTGGCAAGAAATTATTTAAAGATTTCATATTGAAGAGAAATTTGGAATAAAGAAGAGTCTTTTTCCGTCAGACAAACTGGGAGAGCGGGAATATTCTCTTAGTCTATTTTAAGTTAGTTCAAATAGTGGTACGGTCAGTTATAACAAGCTTTGGATGGTGGACATATTCCTTTGTGACTTCCTGATGACTGACAAGCACTTTGTTATTTACATAGGCAGGTATACTCCTCTAGAAATAGGGAAAGATAGGTCCTTATTATTTAAATAAATATCATTCAACATGTACGTTAGGTGTCCGTCTCCTTCTTTCAAGCCACCATATGAACACAGTTGGCCTCACCAACCAAGCCCCATCCTGGTTTTCTTCCTCTCTCAGCACAGAGTCTCTGCGTCAAAAGGCCATTTAAAAAACTCCCATATGGATATGTTCATTTTTCAATCTCCTCTTAATGCTTTTTTTCCTTGGCAGCTGCATTCTTGGATTCAAGCTTATGACGTTTAAATATACATATATCAACAATACTTTTTCTAATTATCAATACTAATTGAAACACTTGTGTATATGCGCGTTATAAATGTCATATCATATCATAATGAGACATATTTACAAAATCAATCTAATCCCATGCCTCCCTGGATCTGGCATCCAGCAATTCAGCCAGCAAGTTGCACTGTGGACATTGGGGGTCTCATTTGCAATATTTTGATCTATTCACTGGTGTGATGTAAGATCTTCATTGTACAACGCCAGGTCTTGGCCAGAAGGATAGCTTTTTTTGCTATCTACTTACAGGTCCCAGTAGGATACTGGTTCCTTGGTTCTCAGTGAACATCCAACTTGGAGACACTACAGAGCCAAGCCACCCTCCTGCACCCTTACGACCAAGTTTACCAAGAGACTTGAATAGCAGACTGCCAAGGATTGACTTTCAGATCCTTGGGATTTGCATGCTGCACTGCTGCTACCTTAGAGAGCACTCCTATAAAAGTAACAATTTTGCACAGGCAACCCCGCCCTTCCACACTATATAGTAGGGTAGTATCAGCCTACAACCAACTGGAGACTCTTATCTCCCGTTTGCTTGATCAAACCTTAATCAATTTGTTTAAAACTCATTGTATTCATAATCTCATGATAGAAAAAACACATGGATAAAAAACAATCAATATAAATACACACTCTATATTTAAATGGTATCTCTTGAAGAATAATATTGATGCTGTTAGTAGCAAGGTGATTGAATACACAAAGTTTTCTAATAATAGTTTGATCGAATACACTATAACAATCAGTCGACAAAATGTGTGTTTCCAACACAGAGGTAAACGTAATTCTTTTCAGTTTAGATTTTCATCAGCCCCTCTGGGCTTTCTTCAGGACACTTAGCCCAAAGCGATGTTGTGTATTTTCAACTCCTCTAACATTGAAGCATTTTCCCAAAGCTTGAACTGCTTCTTTAGTGTCTTGGACAGTTCAGTGTTACACTTTTCATCATTCAGTGTTGTGTTGTGTCTTCATTATTCTACTTCAACCCTGTTGGCAGCATAGTCTTGAGTCAACATTCTTTCTCCGCTGTTCAAAAAATATTCAGACAGGTGGAATTCTTATCGGACAGGTGAATGGACGCGACTCCTCTTAGCTTGAAGAGTCCAAGGAACCGGCTTTCGAATAATGATTCCCGATAGCGTTCTCTGGTTCACACTACCCTTTTCTGAAATACCTCAAGAGGGCAGCCATGGACAGTGCAATTCGTGCATGCAAACATTTCAGAAGGGACATTCGAATACAGGGTGGAATACAATATAAATAGTACTCAACAATACTAGTGGTCAAGTGGCTTGGGCAAGGCATGCAAGTGCAGTGTTCTGCTGCTTCCTAGTTCAGTGTGTGCTGGATACATAGTGTTAGGGAGAATTCTCATTTAGGGCTAATTTCCCTCACTTAGTGAGTCCCTGAGCAGCTTTGCTGGATTTCTGGAGTTTATTTTTTCCACCTGGTAAGAGTGTGAGCCTTTTTCCCACTCTTACATGTGTTTTGCCATGTGTATTTCTACTGTTTGTGTGGTCTTGGGCTCTGGAGCTACACCACTCCATGAGCCCCACTTGTTGTGTGTTACACAGCACCTTCAGTGCAGTGACACAGGGTTGTCTTTGAGACTTCGCACTGACTCCATTTTTCTAGGGCTGACTACTGTCCCCCAGAAACATGTAAAGTTGCCATTAACTTTATATAGTCACTTTAAACTATAGACCCGGTACACCCCATCTTACATGGAGTATTGGAAAGGGTTAGTTCCCTCCCCTTTTTGTCTGTGCCTCTATGAGCTTTATTTTGCTCTCTTAACACTAAGACTTGGCTGGTGGCAGTAGTATCTACCCTAACCTTTCTACCACGATTATACTATATAAACGTGGTACTGTTTTAGGCTATTGTATTAGCCTCGAACTTAAACCTGCTTGATCAAATACTTTTTACTTTGGCTCCGGTCGGGTTTTATCACCATTTTTTTTGTTAAAATCCTTCTTGTGTTTTACTTTGCGTGGCAAACCAGGTTTGCCTTCTTTGTTCGCCGACCTTTGGCGGGCTTCTGTCTAGAAGCCCTCCTTTGTCGTCTGGGTGTCTGTGGGCTGAATGTGAGGGAGGGATTTAGTCACTCCCTGCACAGGGTCTCCTTGGAGACCCAAGTCACACTTTGTGTCAATTGGCTGAGGTGGTTGTCTGGGCCAGACAACCCCCCTGCTGAGTGATTGACAGCCAGGCGGTTACCAGACATTTCATCGAAAAAAATTGGTCGACTGGACAAATGGTCGAACCAATTTCGTCGAAAACCAAATGTTCGATTTTTTTTTTTATTTTTACCCTTTTTTTGGGGGGGGGGGTCCCCCCAACCCCCTTTTTTTCTAAAAAAACCTTTTTTTCCCTAAACTACAACTTTAAAAATAAATATATACATTTTTAAAAAAATCGACCATTTGGTTTTCAACGAAATTACGTCGACCAAATGTCCTGTCGACCAATTGTTGTTGATGAAATGTCCGGACACCCAGCCAGGCTGTGTGAATGGGGGATTTTGCCATAAATGGCATGACTCTTGCGCTGGAGGTCAGAGTTGCCACTGGAACTGCAAAGAACCGAAGAGAAGCTGAGAAGAAGACGTTGCCGCAACTCCCAAGTCCCGGTGAAGCCCTGCTGCAGGCCTGAGCTATGTACTCTTCAACGACAAGAGAAGATCCAGTCCGGAGTCTTGTTCCCTTGAGCCTAGTGGGATCAACCAGCTCACCTTCCACAGCCAGAGGATCCTCTTCTTGCTCGAAATTGCTGCACACAGCTTTATTGGTCCGGGTAGCCATCTGAAGAACCTCTCCTGTTTTAAAGGAGCGCACCTTTTATTCACAGTTGCATCGCTGCTGCTGGCCTCATCCCTGGGTAGAGCAGATCGCTCCAGACGTCCTCCTTCTTGTCCCCGCGACTGAAGCTCCAGGAACCGTGAGGCTGCAGGAACTACCAGGAACAACTGCTGTAGCACCAGCTTTTCTTCAAACGAATAAGGTACTTCGAGGAATTGGGGTGAACCCTTTCTCCTCGCCCAAGGCTTGCCCTTGTCTTCCTTCCCTCTTACAACTTTTTGCTTCCCTTGTGACAATATCCAAGTACTCCTGGCAATCTTGAATCGTGAACTGTTTTAACCTTGTGATCCTCGACAACAGGACCCTGTCCCATTTGACACTGGCGCAGGCCTATTGACTTTTATCTACGTTTTAGAAAGTGTCCTCGGATTTTAGCTGTCTTGACAAAAGTATTGCCTATGATTTCTATCCCCTATTCTCTTGTGTTAATTCATGTGCTAAGTGTGTTTGACTATGGTAACATTTCTTTCCGCGGGTACGCCTTTCTTTGGTAAGACCGAACTGTCATTATTGTCAAAAATGAGCGTGTATTAACCCACGGTAACGTCTTTGTTTCACAACACTGGTCTGTCAAATCCAAAGGTACTTACCTTGAATTGTACTGCACACTGGGAATTGGTTGTGTGTGGTATATTTGAAGTGTGGTTTTAATTTAATAGAAGTGAAGTGTTTTGTGAACAGATAAATGTACTTTTACTTTTTAACCAGAAACCTTGAGTCAGTGTTTGCTTGAGTCACAGTAATTGTAGTCCTTTGTGTAATCTCTACTACTGCTCATTTGCTCTTGAGATAAGTCTGGCTGCTCAGCCATTGCTACCACTTTTTCTGTCTAGCACAGGCTTGTACCAAAGGTGAAATTGTACTACCACCTGTAGTCTTAATTGTGTGTAGTGGTCCCTAAGGGCACTGCACAGGATTCTGCCTAACACATACCATTCATACATGCATGCATACATAAATATTGCAGGACACAAGTTTCAACTACTTACATTTTTTTGAATTGGACATTCTTCTTTTTTTCAGGCATAGCTACTCAGGATCCTAATGCTGTGGTGATAGGTTTGGCTCCAGAACACTTTAACTATGAAACTCTGAATAAGGCTTTTCGGTGAGTTGTATTTCAGAAACATTTTAATCGCTGCATGGATGCAAACTTTAATATATGTTTGTTTCACATTGTTCTGAAGAGAAGAGTTTCTGAATTCACGTATTCTGTATCCTAATGTGCCACTCCTAATTTGGATGGATTAAATAATCTGATTGTGAACTATAGCAAAGAAAGTCAAGTGTTGGGAAGAGGGAAGAATAAGAGTGTTACAAGGTAGACTGGGATGAAGAAATTGGAGTTCTGATTTAGCTTTGGTGGGACACAGGTCAGGTTTGAAAAGAATGGCAAAATGGTTCAAAGCAATAGGGTTGATGGAGGCAGCAGTATAGATAATGTTTGCCGTTTTGTTAATTTTAAGATCATACAATGCCGTTTGCTATATTTCTAAATATAAATTAATGATGTGTACCAGGCAGCTAAGTCCTATAAGCCACACAAGCTCAGAATATATGGTGTTTGCCCAAGATCAGAAACCTGCAATATCATTGCTTTTCTGGAAAGGAAGTGCTAGGGTTAACTTGCAAAGGGAAGGGGTTAAATGATGTTCATCACACAGGCAGCACACATCTTCATCCATTCGCGTTGGAGCCCACCAGGCCCCGCATACCAAAATATTGGAGGCCATGCCCATGATAGCCAACAACATTTGGGATTGATTGTTAATTGAAAGGTGCACAGGTGTTATAAAACAGGACATCAGGAAAATGAAAGTGGGCATTTTTCAGCAATAATAGCATAGTATCCTATAGTCGATTGTCTGCCTTCATGTATGTATAGTGTACGGTTATGTTTATTTGACACCCCCACCCTTTGCGATACATTCCCCACATGGTCTGTGTGACAAACAGTAGTACATTGTAAGAAAGGTTGCCTATGTTACCTTTGAACGTTTCGTTCTGCAGTTTAATCTTATCAGATAATCTTAGGTTAAAATGTGCAAGTGCTTTCTGATGGCATTATTTACTTTACTCTGTTAGGTGTGTTTATGGTTGCCATGTTCATTGGTTCAATGGGAATTGCAATTCTTTGATTCCAGGAAGAACCTTTTGTGCTGGCTGTCTTTGTTCGAGGTCAATGATTGACTGGTAATGTCATAGCCATAATGTATTAAGTGTCATGGCTGACCTCTCCTTTTTCCAGATGTGTTGCAACTGTCATCACAGACGTAACATGTTTGGCATCAGGTGACATCTGGGGAGTCTCGACCATTATAAGTACAGATCTGAAAATAGGAAACTCCTCAACGATGAATATCTTGAAATGTGGACATTTGGCCATGTAAGCCCCTATTTGCACTGACTCTTTGGTGTGGCCAGTACCCCCTTTCCCTTTGTGTTGCTTCTCCATCTATGTATCTCAGTGTTTAAAACAAATCAAAAAAACTGATTTGGAACACCTACTCTATTCTATCCACATTACCAAGTTGTAGTTTTATGCCCAAAGTAAGTTGAATTGCTATGTTAAAAATTAAAGTTTTGTATTAGTATGTGATATAGCTTATTTTGTCGCTTTATGTTACTTCTTCTTTTCCGTTTGTGGTTGCTCATGATTTTGTACATTCAAAATGTGTCTTTAAAATAATCAGCATGTGGAGAGGAGGGCAGCGTAGCACATAGCTTCACGTTAATACATTTACACAATATGATAGCTTCCTGTTTAGTCAATGTAGCTGCTGTATTAATGTCTTTTTTGCTGTGTTTCTTCAAGAAATAATTATGAGTATTGTTGGTTATGGGGCAGTATCTTAGTCTAGTCTTATACTGGTTTTGGTATATCTGACTAGTAGTGTACTGGACAATCAGAAAACAGTACAAGGATGGTGCAGTGCGTGAGGTAATCCGATCCACACAGGTCTTCTTTCAAACTCTGCCAATCATTTTTTTATTTTTCCTATTTCGTTGTTTTATAAAAACACAAACTATTGCAGTTGTAGGGACATCTCTGCATCTGTCTCAGTTAAGACTAATTCAAAGACCCACAAGGTAGCCGGTACAGCAAAGAATTTCTCACTAGATAGTTAGGTAAATTGAAAACTAGGAACCACTAGCCGATTACCGAAAGAAGTACAGACAGGCAATTTGGAGGGTAGAAAGGGTTTAATTATGTAGAAGTCAGGCAGTAATTGTAACTCTTGTCAACCTTTTTAGTCAGGAGCCAGTGAAGACTAAGAAAGGCATTGGCCAGAGTTTAGAAATTGAATATTTACTTTACTATGTTGGGTGTGTTAAGGAGGCTTTCCTTCCACCTTGAACTGGGAATGTGAAATTGTGACTGACACAGCAGCATCAGTGAAGTTGGAAGGTGTTTAATATGGTATTTATTGAGCACGGACCTAGCTTCAAGAAACATCAAAGCGCTTTACAGTGGTATGGAAGAATACAAATACACAACGGAGTGGTTTACAGGGGTGTACAACAGTACACATGCATAACAGTTTGCTTTTCAGAGGTAACAATAGAACTGATATACAACAGGGGTGGGATACAGAGGGGTACAACTGTACAGGGTTGTGGGGAGGAGAGGCAGATGGTGAGTAGCGAGTCAGGTGGTGTGGGGCAACGTGATGGCCAAGGTGTTGAGGAGGAGAGACTCATTGGAGAGGTGGGTGTTGAGTCATTTTCTGAATTGTAGGAGCACGGGGGCAAGTCTCATGCTGATGGGGAGGAGGTTCCATAGTCTTGGGGTGCAGGCAGAGAAGACTTGTTTTCTGGTCCTTTCCTTTTTGCAGCAGCGGATTTGAAGTCTGCACGTGTCCTGGCTTCTGGTGGTGCTCTGTCCAAAAAAAGGATGTCCTATATTTTTCTGAAATTATCTGAATTAATAATTTCTCCAGATACGCAGATGTTTCAGAACAAATCAGCAAAGTGGTTCAGGGGCACTGGAAAACTATACATGTGTTTTTACATGCTTCTAAAATGGTATTAAAGTATTAGAGTAGTAGCGTGCCTAGAGACAGTGGGTACTGAATCCTTCTCAGAACTAAATCCCCTTCTAAAATGTTCAAGGTGAGAGCTCTCAATTGCCTGGTCAAAGCGTTGCATCCTCATTCATTCTGGTATTTTGTGGACACTGAAACTCCTCTTATGTTCTGGTTGTGCTTCCTGGGGAAGACCCCTTTGAATTAAACATGAACTCTTGCATTCTTGGGCCTGCACCAGTGTCGTACATATAGGACTCTGTGACTATTCCCATACTATTAGGTACTCCTATTATCACAAGGGGTGTAGAGTGACAATCTGAGTCTAGGCAAGTCTGTCTGTCAATACACCTGCCTCTCTGCGGAATTGTGTGACAGGCATTGTTAGTCCTTTATGAATGAATGGCATGGTGCAATGGTTTAGGTTGTCCTACTGACCCCTCATGTTATTTATCTATTTATTTATTTGTAAAGCACATCTTCACCAACGAGGGCATCATGGCACTACTGATAGATAGACAAGGAAGGAAACATCATAGGGATAACATAAAAAGGATGTATAGAATAGAAAAGTGTTCCAGGTGCCGTGAAACAGCAAGTGATCCTGTGTGACATGCAAGGCCAACGGAAGGGATTTCCAAAGCCTAGCGGCCGCAGCAGCACCACCTGTTCTGGACCGGTCAAAACAGGGAATCTGAACCAGATGAAGAGATGCTGTGCGCAGGGAGCCATGGGGGACATAAAGGGGACATTGTTCCTGCAAGAACACAAGGCCAGAGCCATAAAAGGCCTGGTGCACCATGCAGAGTGCTTTAAATTCCACCTGTTTTTCCACAGGAAGCCAATGAAGTGAGGCCAGAATAGGGGGACCAGAAGCCCAAAAAGAGGCCCTAGTCGCCAGCCTGGCAGCAGTGTTCTGTAGGACCTGTAAATGATAAAACAGGTGAAGAGACTGAGCCAAATACCGGCCATTACAGAAGTTGAGCCCGCAACCATAGAAGATATCACTACGGAATGAAGGTGAGCAGGTAGAAAAGGAGTGACTCTGCAGAGGTCTTTGAGCCGAGACGATCGCTGGTGTCAAAAGTTGCTGAGAGATCTAACAAAATCAGTGCCCCTTAATTCTTAATGGAGGAGAGTTCTCTTTCTAAAGATCCCAAACCCTTGCTGTTTGTCAATAGTGGCCACATTTGCAGTATGCTATATTACTGTGATATATACCACGCACAGCTACTATTTACAAGGTCTCTGGGTAGCTCTGTTATCTCTAAAGGGGTGGGTTTTGCTCGGATTAAGTTAGTGAAAAGAGAGGGAGAATGCTATATCAGGTGGCTGTTGTGTTGGTGCGTGCAGTTTGGAAGTACATGGTTACTGTGTGCAGGTGTGTTTCTAGGTATTCTGTGTCCAGGGCATAAAGGCAATTGTGTCCCGATAGGAGTCTTCGATACCGAGGGTGCTAGTAGCATTGGCCATGGGGATGGTTGTAGAGATGTAAAGTTCTGTCGTTTGACGTTTGTAGGGAGGTATTTTAAGTAGTCATATGTGAGGGACTCTGTTCTCAGTTTGTCTATGTATAGTGTGTTTGCGCGTAGAAGATGAGTTACATTCTAATAGTACTTGCAGTCTTATAGCGTAAAAAGGGTCTTGGCACAATCAGTAGTCCTAAAATCACTTCAAGAGTTTATAAAACAGTGACAACAAGTTTCTCTTAAAGGGAGAGGTCAGCTACTTATTCCTATGTATCAGGGAGACACTGGGAAGGATGCCCATACTCTGGTGACACCACCAAAAGGCATACCAAAGTAGCTGCAAGTGGGACTTTAAGGACAGAGAGAACAACTGGGACTAGGGATGGACCACAACAGATATGCACCCCAGCCCTTTGAACTCAAAATTCAGAAACCACCAACCTTACTGTCCACTGTATTGGTTGCTGCAGATCGGGTCGCAGGTGCAGGGGGTCACTTTCGGTATTTGGGTTGAGCCTGGCAATGTGGAGGTTCCGCTATCCGGTTCCTGGATCCTTGAATGTACCACCAGTCTGGACTTCAGGATTCCAAAAAATTAAGATCTCTGTGGGGATGCAGCAAATGAAAGATGCAGTTGCAGACCCTGCCAAGGATCAGCATGCACCAGGAGGCAGGACTGGTGAACTCTGGCTGTAGTAGTCTACCCATTTTGAACAGAAGGTAGCACCAGCATGGCGTGACTATATCCCACTCATACAGCAGGTGGGCCTGTAAAGTTTCAGAACCAGATGAGAACCATGCAGTGAGGATGCCCTCTTCCCAGTGTGTCTCCCTTTTAGAAGAAGAGGCAGAGATTGTCTGGACGCTAGATTAGTTTGGCCAATGCAAGTTGCTGAAGCAATCCTCTCGGGGATCTTCATCCTTGGATTTGTCTCTCCGGTGATTAACTGAAATATGGCTGGCCCCACATGTTCTCAGATTATCTCAAATTTGGTGCTCACATAGCCACAACCCACCAATGGAAAGACGTGCAGCATTCAAACATTGTCTGGTCATTCAATCCTGGACAGCAAGTAGCCCCATCACCTGGTAAAGAACTATTACATAACTGTGGCGAATTGTGTGTTGAGGCCAGACCGCCATTCTACCCAGTTCTATCAAGTTCCTCACACACTGACCTTATGGGTTTTTTGCAAGAAGTCCACAAAAGTGCATTACCCTATGCAGCCAATTCCTACTTAACCAGGGATAAAGACAGCCAAAGGACACAACACAAAAAGGAATTGTTTAAGAACACAAGGATTTACCTTCTTTGGTCACATTTGTGGTAAAATGGCTTACTCATGGTAAAAATACATGGGGACAAAATAGTGCACCCAAACATGGTAATGCGGTACCACTGTGGGAACAGTTGAGTGGTGAGACATGAGCTCTAGAGTGTGCTGAAGCTTCAATGGGTCCCTTCTGACTTTTTGCCGCAAACTCCTCTACAATGTTCCCCTGAAGCTCCTTGAGACTCTTCTGCCAATGTCGATAGAAAGCTGATGCCCCCGATCCATGAAACAGAGGAACGGACGTTAAACTGTAGATTAGCTTAAGGCTGCCTATGCCACCCCAGAGACGGCTGTGCTGGTACTCCTGGACACCACCATTGCAGCTTCCAGGTGAGGATCAGACATGTCACAGATGTCCTTAATCAATAGCAGAGATTCCAGGAAACTTCAAGGGTTTTGAAGTTTAATTTTGGATTTTCAAATAAAACCTTAAGGTGAGAATGTGCAAATTGGTCAATGTAACGCACTGGGTTAGAAAAAAAGGGAGCGCCTGCTGGGGGACGTCCCTCCCTCTCTCGTCTAGTACAGGCAGTCTCCTTCCTAGCACAGGCATCCTCCAACCCCAGGATGGTATCTAGAGATTGGTAACCCATACCGTCTAAGGTCTTTGCCTTTAGGCCATCACATCCAGATAGCACCCTCTTTATCTAACTAAACTCTGGGAACAATCTAGGTCGTCCCTGCTCTATTTTCCCCAAACGATGGGGCATTCCTTCCATGCAATCATGCCTCACTGGGTCTAATCCTTCCACACTTGCATGTTCCTGTCCCTATGTCGCTCTCCCGCTCTACCTCATCTCCTCCTCCTCCCTCCTATTCTTCTGGGACATTGAAGGGAGTGTAGGCACACCATTATCTTCGTTTGGCCTTAATCAATAGCCCTTGTTTTCAACTTCTTAATCACGTGTGAGGCGACCACAAATCTATCCATCTTGACCTTCTATTTACAGCTATTTAATTCAATTGAATTGGGTGTCATTACCCTTCTTGGCCTCTAGAGACTTGCTCACTCCATCTTACATAGGTTTTCTGCATCTTGAATTGTCTAATACCTGGCTCTTGCAGATGTTTTTCTCTTTTGCTTAATCTAAGAGAAATATGCCATGCATACATGGCTTATCCTTTCGACTCCGCTTGTGCCTTGCAATTATTCCTTGAAGTAGCATCCTTGATCCCAGGCCACTAGACTCCTCTATATTCCTCACACAAATCTATTTTTCCAGCGTCTCATGACTCTGCTGCCCGGTCTGTGTCCAAGGTAGCTTGATTGGTTTTAATACGAGTCCGGCGTCCATCTTTCCACCATGGTCGCTCTAGCCATGTTATGTTTTCCTCTACAGCAACCTTATATATGTCTCATCTACCTTGCATTTCTGTGTATATACATTTATTAGTCAGCAGGTTGCTTTATCTTCTTTTTTTCATATACAATTTCTTCATATTCAATTACATGTTACTTCAGTTAAGTCTTTATTCTTTGAGTATTTGCATATCATTTCAGTGAGTCTTCCTCTATGACGTCACACTGCGTTTGTCAGATTTCACTTATAGCTCTATGATGTCCAAAGACGTGTGCAGACAGCTTACCACCCTATCAGTGCAATGGTACATTCAATACGGTTGTCTGAGTGCATATCGTCTCTCATACACTCAATGTGATATTGGGATGATACCTGGTTTTCCACATAGGGCTCTTCTCCTACTGTTCCAGTATCATGGAGGTGAGGGGGCGGGAGCTAGGGATTACACGTCCACCTGCTCCTTTACACCTTCTCTATCCGTCCAATGTTCCTCCCCCCCTCTCTCTTTTTATCTGTACTTTTTACCTCCACCCTCCAATCTTTCCACTACTCTCTCTTCTTCTCACCTCTCCACACCACTACTGTTCTCTCCTCTCTACACTAATGCTGCTCTCACCTATTCACACTACTGTCACTCTCCCCACACTACTCACTGCACCCCTTTTTCATCTCTCTAAATGTCTTCTCATCTCTTACTACGCCCTTCTTCTCACCCCATTCTCAGGGATATGATGCCCTGCTCACTCTCCCATTACAGTCACCCTAACTATTCTCACTCCCCCATACTTCTCTCATGCACCCTTCTTCTTGCAACCCACTCCTACAACCCCACCTACTACCCGTACTCTCTCCCAACACCCACTCTAACTCACTCTATGTAATACCCTCACTCCCCTACTCCTATCTCCCACTCTTCCATCACTACTACCCTCACCTTCTCAATCACATGCTTGTTAGCTGCTTCAGTCTAACAAACTTGCACCACTCTCCTTCACAAATACCTCACCTTGCACAATGATTGATTATCCAGTGTTCCCAATCCTCTGCACCATACTTCCTCCACCTGGTTTCTTGATCTGCCTCTACCGTCACCCAAAAACCCACACTATAGTTTTCCTTCTATCTCTGTGGTTCTTCTGGTTCTTGTTGCCCCTCCCCCTTCCATTGGCTGCAGCACAAACCAATATGTGCCTTTCTTTTCCAAAGAGACTATGTTTAGCAGGTTAGAGGCTTTAAGAACCCCTCTAAACCTCTCCCCCTTTTCCTGCAGGGTTATGGAAACAGTCTCTGGTGTGGTAGAAGCCCAGGGGCTCAGGTTCCTCACTCAGTTCGGTTAGGGTTTGTGTTATCTCCCTTGTCCTGCTGCAGTCTCTCCTCACTCCCAATTTGTTTTCTGCTGGCTGCCCATGTGCCTAGGGCCTGTCTGGGGTTGTCAGGTCAAGTGGATGTCTCATTTCTGTGTAGTCTGGAAATCAAAGACATGGCTGTTTTTGATTCTGTTCTCCAGACTATGGTCTGGCTTTTCCCAGGTGCACTTTGGAAGTTGGAGTTCTGAAATGGCAATATGAGAACACTGGCCAGAGAATGCACTTTTGAAAGTATTTTGCTAAGGAGGGCTGTGCCAAACATAGCAGGTATGACACAGGAGGGGATCACAGACACTAGATCACCTTCATTTCCCCCCCCCCTCGGACAGTCATGACACTGTCACTGACAGCAGTACGGAGTTAGCATCCTAGAGTTTCATCAGCACCTGGCAAATGAGTAATGTGGCCTTAGACATGGGATAACGCCATGCTGGGGTGGATGGGTGTCAGAATTGCGTGAAACAGAATAATGCAGAATTGCACATGAATGTAATCCAGTATCTTGCTTCCGCCTCAGTCCCCTCGTGGCAATCACCTACCACCATTAAGAGAATGCCTGCTCTCTCACAAGTGCTCACCTCCAAGGTGCCTTTGCATACCCTCAATCTATGCAGCTAGACACATGGCTTGTGTATGGCATACTTTATTCATGCTGGTAGTAGAGATTCTCTGCCTACTCTTGCAGCACAGGTTAAGGGAAAATAAATTGTCTTCTTATGCCCGAGGACTACCCCGACTTCCTTAGCGGTCTAACATTCCATGTTCCTGGAAGGAATATTACGTAACATGGTTGTTCTGGAATGTGGTCTTTCCGCTGTTTCTACCCCATTTGCCACTTCTAGTTCTCATCCAGGTTATTCCTAAAGGTTCATAACCTTGGGGAATTTGGGTATGGAACTTGTACCACCTTCATAGACCATCCAAGGCTTCGACTTCCACCTTTTGCAGTGGTCAAAATTACTGGAGTTTCTTGTACTCTCCAGTACCTTCACCTCTTCAAGGATCGAAATTAAGATTGGATGAGGAGGAGCGAAAAGCAATTCCTATGTATTCAGCATTAAACAGTGAGAAGGAGCTACCACTGGGGAATGAGGAGCTAATGCATAGCTTTTTGCTAAATCTATCTTCGATTTATGATGCAAACTTAACAGTTGGTTCATTATGCATGACACCATAATGCTTTGTATGTCATGTAGATGTGTCAACAAGCTTATTTACAGATTGTCCCAAACACACAGATTTAATGTCACATATGTTTGTTCAGCATCATTTGCCTTGGGTAACCAAAAGTAGATGCTGGTAGCTGTTGGTGTCAAGTTAACCAGACTAGTCTGTGCTACAAGCACGAGCTAAATAGCTCCCAGCATTTCTCAATTTCTAAACCTGCCTTAGCCAAGTCTTCTTTCAAGGTGATAGACACACATCATGACCTCTATGCAGTCTTCAGTCAATGCAGCTTGCTGTGTGCTGTAAACATGAAAGATGGTCATTTCTACAACCATATTTGGAGACCCATGCCAGCGCATTCCAATCTGTAGTCATTCCAGCAAGCAACACTACACCCAAAGTTTGCTTTTGGTGCTTTCCGCGGTCCGTCCACCTGTTCTCTCTACAATCTGCTAATGTGACAGTGCGGCACACAGAAGTGCAGTTGGCAAATTGCTTGTCATTATCTAGAACCTGTAACGGATTTAAGACACGGCACACACCAGGCCAGGACTCCTTCCACTGGCAAGAGATATGGCGCACAATAAATAGGCTTTTAACTTAATTAATTTCAGATTCTGCTTTGAGAAGGCACCCAACCGTCTCACACCCCCCTTCACAAACACCACTTGTCGCAATGGACCATGAACCAGGCCCGTGTGTAATAATGAAAATATTTATTTATTTTTAAATTCAAATGCAAAATCAAAGAAATCAAATTTAGGGCAGCAATCACCAGTGTGGTGATAATATACAGCAAAATGTTATAATACAATTAATTTCACTTTCTGTCTGACATGAGATGCACCAATTTTCAATATGAATGGAAGCAAGATCACTTTTGTGACTCTCATAGATTGCACTGAGGTTATGCACCCCCCTCCAAAACTCCCCCCAAACCCCAGAGCACAATATGCATATGTCTTTGCAGCCCCTCTTCCCAAATGTACAGTTGTGTTTCGGTGCGAGCTACAGTATTATTTCACATTTAGTTTTCAAAATGTCATTTCACTGCTTTGCAAAAGCAGGTTTACACTGGTTCATTTTTTTCTCTTGTTCATTTCACAAAATGCATTTTTCTTCTCATTTGCTTTCTGAAGGCTTGTAATAGCTCTTGTCAGTTTCTGTACACTGGGATATGCTTGGAAAATGGTTCTTGGTAATTGACAAATGGCAACAGAGAGAGAGCTTCTTTTGAAGTACTTTGCATGGGCTAATTTGTTTCCAAAAGTAAATTCAAGCCATGTTTCAGTAGAAATCAGAATTCTTTGCCTTTCAAGTGATTTCCCAGTACATCAGCTGCTCTGGGAATGTCTTTGCCTCACTTCTTGCTACTCAGCAGAAATTAAACATGGCAGGAGGGGTTGCCGTGAAGAGCACAACTTTGTGAAAGATGAAAGCAAGAGTAAATTGCAAAACCGTCTTGGGTGTCATGTGTGCAGCTTTAGTATTCAGCATGACAGAACAGAAAAAGGTGATGCCGATCGGAGCAGAGGTCATTTTCTGCTTTATTTAAATGAAAGAAGCAAATGCAGCCATTCTTTGTAGTGACAGCGTTTAAAGCTTTATATAACAATCAGGACCGTTTCGGGGTTGCCTACTGTGGGTTACCCAGTTTGATGTTCACACTTAAACACACAGTTTTTTGTTGAAGTATACGTTTTGGAAGAGCAACATGTCTCCAAGTAACCTTATAAGCATGTGTGACTGCACTGTGCCGTGCTAAAAAACACTTATTTGATCATAGTGGATCAGGTGTTTGCCGCTTGCTAGATGAACAGAAACATCATTTTAATTGGTTTTCTTTATTAAGCGGGTGTTAATGTTAAGAACAAGAAACGAGAAGGATGGTTGTCTATTCTTCAATCAATTTCTCAATTTTTTCAATTATTTCTCTCAATATTTTCGTTAAAAACATAGGGGATCCACAGAGTTGTTCATATTGGGGATCCAAAGAACCAAATGCTCTGACTCCAGGTAGTCTTGTTGTACTCTTGGGTCAGGTCATTTTATAGCCTATAAAATGACCTGACCCAAGAGTACAACAAGACTACCTGGAGTCAGAGCATTTGGTTCTTTGGATCCGAACAAGAAACGAGAAGGATGGTTGTCTATTCTTCAATCAATTTCTCAATTTTTTCAATTATTTCTCTCAATATTTTCGTTAAAAACATAGGGGATCCACAGAGTTGTTCATCTTGCAACACTCAAGCAATAGGCCCGTATTTATAATTGAGATGGAGTAGTCTAGAGGGCACAGTGCAAGGGATGCAGGTATGGTGGTTAGTTGATTTTAGGAGGTGGGGGTTGGGCGGGTCCAGTCTGTCACTAGGAGATGGGGGGGTTTGGCCTTGTTTTCAAAAGTTAAATCAACGAGATGGGTTTGATGACTGCAGGGAGAGGATTCCAATGGAGAAGGGCAAGTAAGAGAGTGTGTAGGGTTGAGATCATGAAGAGTGAGACTAGAATGAGACCTTGTTGAGAGTGGAAACCAGGATGTGTGCTCAGCAACTGGATTACTGTGCAAGCCTCAGAGTGGAGAGGTGGGTCCTTCGACGGTTGAGCATGGTTGTGGTAACAGTAGCCATGATAAACTTGAAGAGTTTAATGTTACTGTAAGGGAGAACCCCGAGGTTCTGGGCCATGGCTGAGGGAGTGAGGAGTTCAGGGGTTCAATCTGGGAGAAGAAAGAGTGCGGTAGGAGTTGGAGATGGGATAAAAGATAACTGCCACCTTTGAAGAGTTTAGCGTGAGGCAGTGCAATGACATCCAGTAGCGGATGGCAGTGAAGCAATTGGTTAATCATTCAGAGATAGTGGAGGTGGACAACGGGAAGGGGAGGGTCACAGTATGGTCAGTGAAGAGGAGAGGAGTTTGGAGTAGGCTTAGACATGATCTTTGGGGCACACCCAAGGGAAGCATTGTAGAGAGGAGGTGATCGAGTGTTATGAGATAGAGTAGGGGCAGTTTGACAGTTAGGGGGGACAGGCAGTCCAGTAGGGTATCCTTGAAACCCTGGAGGGAGAGTTTATCGAGGGATGGATGATTCTCAATGTCAAAGGCTGCGGAAAGGAATGAGGCTAGAGGATGAGTTAAAGGTGGCGGACAGGTGTGACGGAGTTGGTGCATGGGTGAGAGCAGTCTCAGTGGAGGGTTTGGAGCATGAACAAAAAAGGCCCAGGACCAGGGGGGCAATATACAAACAACAGTGACTGATTCGCAGAGAGACACGGAAGCTATTGCTACCCAGCTAGGTTCACGTTACATAAGCTCCAAAGACCAATAGAAAAACAAAAAATTCGAAAAATCACATACCCATCTTCTTGTAACGCATGTGATTCTGGTGTATAGCACTGTGTTGCTTTTTGTATGCAAGATGTGCTGTTACAAATACCCACAATAAAAAATGCTAAACTAAATGAATGGGGGGAACTATATGCAGCTGAAATTGCCGCTACTGGAGTTCTCAGATCCGAGTGGGGGGTCTAGAAATCTCTGGGAGGCCTGTACCAGGATCTTAGAGAAGGCACAGCATGCCTGTGTCTCTGGTGCAGACCTGCTAGAAAGCGCAGTGCACATGGTTCACGCAGTCCAGCAGAACATTACCATTACACTTAATGTTATCCTTGCAGTTTAGTGATGGAGAATGACGAAATAATGTTGTGCAGTGTCTTCTGCACTTTGACTGTGTGATGGGTCTGCTCTTGCGGCCATTACATCCATAGCCAAAACAAAGGCGGAGGCCCGTGTACAAGAAGAAGGAAGAGTGAGAGTATTGTTCGAGACACAACTATTCACTGTTCTATGAGCCACATACACACTTGTCTTCTCACAAACCCAGATAATCTACCACTGTGTGATGGGATATGTGTGTGCATCGCCAGCGCCAAGGTCTTTGTCTTCTTCAAGCGGCCCAGGTTACCGTGGGGAGTGCTCATAATTGTCAGCAGATGGTGTCATCATGGCCGCAACGCTCTCCAAATGTGCGCACGCACGGGCGCCCGCTTCCCACTCCCCTTGCAGAAGAGGGGTGCTCACTGCTCAGCGCTGAAGCTAGCTAATGTCTCTGGTCAGTCTAAATGAACCCGTGCTTGGGTGAGAAAGCCCTGCGTGCAGAGACCAGTGTGGGATGGGAATGCATCTCCCTGTCTGCAGAAGAGCAAAGCTTTGCCCAGTGATGTCACATCAGAGGGGTCTACATTGGCTGGAGAAGCAACTTCTCTTTTCACTTATATAAGATGAACAGAAAACCATGATAGTAATTTTTTTCAAGGGAAATGTTCTTGCAATAAAACCGAGCTATTGAGTTTGGGTCGAATATAGACGCCGTGACTTAATCATTACAAGCTCTGATAGGTGGAGTCCCTGACCTTGAGCGTCGTGATGCACTGTAGCATTCTTGATGCTGATACTGTGTAGATATGCCTCCAAGTATCAGAGGTGCGCAGGCTTGTTAAACAACTCCCTACCAGGAATCGGGGCTAGGAACAGGAGCCCACCAAGAAAGGAAAGTCATGCGTCTTGTGTGGAAAAATACATTCCCTGGCGCAATTCTTGGCATTTTAGGAAGAGACCGTGTGTACGCTTCTCGGTATGCTGCTTACGTGAGACGCTGAATATCCGGCGCCAGTCTGTGCGCGAGAATGGAAGCCTGGCTCAGTCTTATCTCACGGGCCTAGTATAAAGAATGACTCGATAGCGCTATCTAATCGCGCTCGCGCTGCCTAATTAGTGCACCGTTCAGATGGGCGTGATTGCAGATCACCAGGGTTCAGGGCTAATCTTCACTTTGGCACGAAGCTGGGCTCGGTTCACTGAAAGTCAGATCCGGGCTAGACTGACAGACAACCTGATGCCAAGGTGACAGATCGGTCACTTATTACTGAAATGAAGGATTCTTATGTAACCCATACTTCAGGGACATATCGCTGAACTTTGTGTACTGTAGTATGGCAGACAAATGTCCGAGTGCCTTCATGACACTTATATACTACGGCCGTTTTCTCTGTGAAAGACGGATTGGATCTAGGGCGACACTCCAGTCTACTCTTTGAGGAACTGGTTCCTTCGTTTATTTGCAGTCTCACAGACAACAGCTCATGCGTAGATTGAATGGATAAGGAACATATATAACAGCGGATGTACGCCCGCAGCATTATGCATGACCTGTTCATAGAAAATAATTCAAAACAAAAACCCATGTGAAACTAGAAAAAGTCCAGCCTCAAATATAGGGTGCTGGACATTAATGTTCGCATCAGAAAAACATCATTTTTAATTCTGCACTTAATACAGGCAAAATATGTCTCCTGAAAAATCTCCCGGAGCAAGTTATCACTAGATTTTTCATTTTGCATCTTTACTGAGAAACAGTATAACCCCCAGCCGTCCTACCCCGCACCCTCTCAGTTGAGATCAGAGAAGCAGCCCAATGCTGCTTCCAGATCAGTGGCAAAACAATTGTATTGATTTTTGAATAGGGGGGGGGGGGGGGTATTTTGTTTCTGTATGATGTGACAGGGTTAGAGCCCTGACCTTGTCAAGAGGGGGTGGGGCCTCTCTCAACCTGTGCCTGGATGCCTACCAGAGTCAGTGTTGCCCCAGAGGAGAGGTATGGGAGTTGGGGGGGCCTCAGTCTCTATCCCTTCCAGGTGTGCCGGGCTACAACTATAAAATACTGCTTCTTCGTGCCCTGTACTTGTTGTCAAGATGCTGGACAGTATTTCTCTCGTTTTTCCCATAGAACTGCAACAACAAGAAGACCTTGATGCAGATACCTCCCTTCAGCACCCACAAGGGAGAGAGGCCGCAACGAGCAGGGACACAAGCTGTGCAAGTCAAACTGCCAGTTTGGAAACTCCATGCAACGCAAATATGAACTCTCACATGGACTTTGTTCATAGCGGCCCGCCATCACAACAAGCAGGCGGACCCACGTCTGAAATGGAGCTCGGCGTGACACCTTTTTTTTTGCTTTCTGATACCTTTAACCTGGCCCAGGGGAAAAAGATGGCAGCGGTTGTCCTGTCATACCACCTTACATGCAGGGTCAATCAAGGGGACCGGTCAGTGTGGGTTGTTCAGGTGAGGTCAAGGGAGGAAAAGGCAGAGGTAGGACAGTGCAAGGACGCATGGAGGAGAATTAGACACAGCGCGTGCTAGGTGAGGCAATGGTTGGTGAGAGAAAGTGGTACTTGGGTGTGAGATTTCCTGTAAGGTGACTGAGACTAAGGGAGAGTGAATTGGGTGAGTGGTAGTGATTGGGAGAGGTGACTGGGAAGGTGTGGGTAGAGTGTACTGAAGCGGGAAGAGAGTGTAGAAGGAGTCTAGTGGTAGTGGAGAGGAGAGTGGTGGGAGGAGAGAGAATAGAAGCGAGCGAAGGTAGATGTAAGGAGTAGAGGAGAGAGCAAGAGAGAGAGAGAGAACAACAGAGGGACAGGGGAGAGAAACGAGAGGGAGACAGTGGGAGGAAAAGGTGGAAGAAGAGTAGAAGGAAGGGATGGAGACAGAGAGAATATCAGGGGGAGGAATTTGAGAGGGAACGACAAGTGGAACCTGGGTAATTGGAAGGAACCTATTTCAAATTGTAGAGACAATTGTTATTCTTGTGGGTCCCCTGGATATGATCCACCAGGGAAGTCCCAGTGGGAGACGACAGGATAAGATATTTGTCTTTAGGCCATCATGATTAGCCCGACATTTACTAGATAAGAGGGGCTTCCGATTTCTAGTGGTGATCTTGGGATTTAGGGACACCTGAGATAGGGAGGGGAAACCCCCACTGAAGACGAGAGAGACAGAGAGAGAGGGACAGCCCTTATTGAAGTCCTTCTCCAAAAGATTAATAAAAACATTTGAACTGTCTTTGAAAGCTGGTGTGTTCTTGAGGTCTTCTGTGATGCGTGTTGTCATTGTGGGATTCATTTATTTTATTTATATGTTTATATAGCTTTGCAGCCCGCAGGCATCAGAGTGCATTACATGTAGACCAGGTCATATAGACAGGACAACGTGGAGGGCGGTGGGTCGGTTAGGAGTTAATGTGCGGTGGTGACTTTATTTGAAAAGCTGGGTCTTAAATTTCTTTTCTAAAACATGGATATTTCGTTTTTGATCTTAGTGTCACAGGTAGTTCATTCCATTTTCCAATGGCTTTGGACGTGAAGGCCCTACCTAGTCCTTTTGACTTTTTTGCTGGTGTAACTTGGAGAAGGCCTTTGTTTGTTGATCTGAGGTTATGGCTTGGTTCGTACCATTTGAACTGTTTCTTTAGGTATACGGGCCATTGCCGAATAAACAACGGTGGACTAATGTCAATGTTTTAAATGTAATACGATCCTCTATGGCGAGCCAGTGTAATTCTCTCCTGTCACTTGTGATGTGCTCTCTCTTTGATTTGCCAGTTATGGTTCTTATGGCGTTGTTTTGAATCTCTTGGCACTGTTTTAAGCATTTGCTGCTGGCGCCTAGTAGCAGAGAGTTTCCATAATCTAGCCGAGAGAGAATGGTGGCCCTAGCAATTGTTGTGCTATTTTGTTGGTTTAGATAGGATCAGATATTTTGTTGTTGTAGTTTTTGATGGTATTGGCAGTTTCTTTTAAGGTAAGCTACTTGGGCTTCACCTCCCAGTGATGCATGTAGGTAGTTGCCTACTGTCTTAACTTTTTCTGATACTGTAATTAACGACTCTCTAATGTTAAATGAGGAGTATGCTGGGATCCGTTTTTTCCTGGCGCAAGATGATCCGGAGATCCTTAGCTCCGTTTTGGTGCCATTAAGGCACATCCAATTTGCCTTCATCCATGTTTCAATGATGTTATGTAAAGATGTTAGTTTGTCGCTGTCTTCATCAAGCCCTCATACAGCGGCTGCAAGCACTGGACTCTTCTACACAGAGAAATCAAACTGGAATTCCATAGTCACAATCCCTTACAGGAAGAATCAGCTGGGTCAGGCAGCACTCCAGCCAGAGCTGACATCCCGAAGGAAGACCCTAACCTCCTGGAGGAACTGAAGAAAAATCTATTGGAGCAGATACAAGAGGGCTGGGAGAGAATCTGTCAATTGAAGCAAGTTCAAGCTAGTGTAAGCGGACTGTTAAGCTTTCTGAAGAGCTCTTTGTTACAGCAGTAGAGAAAATCCATAACAGGACGAGGAAGAAACGAAGGGGGAATTTAGAGTCTCCCCACCCAACATGAACCCTGGTGACATTGTTGAAAACCCTGCACCAATACCTATGATGACTTGTTAAGGGACCTGGTTGACAGCCAACTGGCTACTAGCTATCAACACAAAGAGAGTCTTGCGGCCTTGCAGGGGGCTATAATGGAGAGACTGGAACAACTGGCTATACCAACTGCGATTTTCTTTCTTGTTTTTTTGTAAACTGAGCAACGGAGAAGAGCCAGCCGTCTTCATGAATTTTGTGAGTGTGGCCGAAACCGCAGGCCAGCATCAAGATTGCTGGACCTGCTATATTACTCCACTTTTAACAGGAGAGGCCCAGCAAACCTTTCAAACCCTCAAGCCTGATGCGAAGCCCCTGTATAAAGAACTAAAACAGGGTGTCCTCGAGAAACAGGGTCAACATCGGGAGCACTATACAATTTGACTGGGGGAGAAGTTGTGGGTGTAGCATAGTGTAGTGGGAAGAGGGTTTAGTGGAGGTGTAGTGATAGTAGAGAAGAGGTTAGTAGAGAGTAATTGCAGAAGAGAGTAGTGGGGAGTGGTGGGAGTAGTAGAACCCAGATGTTAGAAGTGCGAAGTAGACAGGAGCGAGAGAGTAAATTGGAGGGACAGGAGCAGGATGCAGAGAGAGGAGACAGCAGAAAGAAGAGCAGGGAGGAGAGTAAAAGGAAGGGAAGGAGACAGAGAAGGACATGGCAAGGAATATGAGGTCCTAAGAGGGAAAGATAAGTATTAGAAGGCATCTATTCCAATTGTAAAGACCATTGTTATTTTTGTAGGATCCCTGGATAGAATTCAACTAGGAAGTCCCAGAGGGAGACAGCTAAACACGTTTTTTTGCCTTTAGGCCTTTGCAGTTAACCAGTCAGTTTCTAGATAGTAGGGCTTACCCATTTGTACTGACCATCTCGGTGGAAAAGCCCACTAGAGATGGGATAGTTGGAGGCGGTCCTTAGTGAAGTCCTTCTCCAAATGTCAACAAAAGGAGAGGGGCACCTGACAACTATGATACATGCAGAGATGGTAGTCAGTGCGGTACCATTAGCTCAAAAGTCCAGAAGTTGGGTTTGACAAAAAGCACTGTTTTGGTATTATTGCAATAGGCTTTTATTTGATTTCCAGTTCTTGTTTGTGTTTTATATTCTTGTCCTCTACACGTGATTTACCACCAACCAGTGGCTCATCAGGGGGTTAATATGATAATGCTATAGATCAATTCAAATTTTAGTGTAGACTTCCTGATATATACCCCTAGTGCTTCAAATGTTCTAATGAAGTTGAATCTGGATATGATAGTCCAGATATACAGGAATTGCCTGCTGGTTAGTGAGAACACCCTGATAACTATGCTTCATGCAGAGATGGTAGTCAATGGGCACCGGCGTCAATGCGCATAGGCACAGGATCTGACTACACCATGTGGTAGGTCAGAAGAAGGAGACAGACCCTTTTCTGACATTCTTGCAGCTGTTCTATTGAAATAATAAGTAAAAAGGCCTCACTGTCCCTAGTCTGTCAATTTCACTGCCTAATAAAACTAACTAGGCTGCTTGCCGTCTGTTGTGAAGTCGAATACAAATAGTCTGTCCTCCATCCAAAACTAAGCTGCACTGACCCTACCAATAAGACAAAAAAATAAAAGCCTCCCTTCTCCTGGATAGGCTTCCTCAGGTATATAATTCTTATATCGTTTTTGTCTATCTCTTGTATTAGCTTGTTCAGTTCCTTCAGGGGACTTTTCCAAGTCTTTGGGTCCCCTTTCTCTTGACTTTATTAACATCTCCTCCTCAGCGTTCTTGACTGTTGAATTTCTCTTACTAGGCTGTTCTGAAAGTCTCTCTTCCTCTGATATCTTTGGGGAAGTAGAATCCATCTATACATTGTTCCTGTTCTCTGTATTCCTATGGTGCTTTAGCTCCTCGTGAGTAAGATATCCGATATCAGGATTCTCCTTTTCTGGTTTACTGAGTTTCTCTTTGGGGGTAGTATAGTAGACCCAATAGTTATTCTTCGTTTCTTGATCCCCTCCTGTATTACTGAGACTAATAAGGTGAGTCCCTTAATGCTTCTCACTCTCTTGGTTCTCTCTCATATCACTGGGATGAGTTGGGTGAGTCCTGTGATGGGTTTCACTCTTATTAGTATTGGGCCATTCTCTGAGACGAGTAGGCTGAGTCCCTGAAATGATTCTCACTCTTCTTAGTATTTGGCCATTCACTGGGATGAGTAGGCCGCTGGTACTCGTTATGCTTGTGTTCCCTCCCTGGTCTCCCACCGTTCGCGTTACCTTGTTTCATGGGTCGGTGTCACCGGGCCTGCATGCAGGCTAGGGTCTTTGCTTTGCTTGGTTAGGTTGGTTTCTGCGTTCACACCGCCTTTCTCTTCTTCTTGTCCTCGGGGCCAGCGTTTCCACGGTCTCTGCATTGTTGCCAGACTGCACTGTCCACCTCTCTTCAGTTCACTTGGTGCTTTTCGCACACGCCAGCTGCTTGCTCTCTCCCGGCGGAGGATCTCCCCGTCACTGTCAGCTTCCATGAAACTGCTGATTTGAAACTCCTGGGTTTTACTTCCTGTTGTCCTTCCTCCCTTTTTAGGATGCATTGCTGGTCCCTCCGCTGTGGAGGATTATAGTATTTTTTCTTTTCCAGTTGAACACTCTCCATTACTCACTCATTTCTCCTCATCACAGTATTGCTGGTTTCTAACCACTGAGCGATCAGTATTACTCTCTCATTCTCATTCTTCTTCTTGTTCTTCTTGTCTGGATCTTATGGCACAATAACAAACAGTGGCTTGGTCTGCTGGGTCTTTCTGAAGCTCTGATGTTGTCGGTCCAACAGAAAGGGCTTTAGGGAGTTCCTCTGCGGAACGTGAGTTCTTGTTCACAAAAGGGGAGTTTTTTCCTGTGAGGTCCTGCTTGCCGCCACTTCTAGGGGGAATATTGCATAGCGGGCTCACCTCTCTAGCTTCAAAAGTAAATGCTCCCCCTGGGGAGAAGTGACTGAATTCCACGATTCGTCACAACCATCATTGCCAAAAAGACTTGTAATAGGTTATTTACTCCACATAATGCCAGAACGAGTAAACCTGACTTATGTGCTAGTGATTATGGCAGGTTCTAAATTGAGATATATGATATGGCATTTATAACGCGCCTATACACAAGTGTTTCAAGGTGCAACGAGGCAAGGGAGGAGGAACAGAGGGAAGACAAACAGCGATCCTACTGGGCCAAGTGTCATTCAGATCACGCAAGTGCTGGTGAAGGGGGAAGAGGGAAGGAGCAAAGTGCATGGGAGAGGAGGAGGGAAAAGTGCAGCACATGGGATAATAGAATAACAATAAGTAAGTACGGTCAGCTAGTGGCAAGGGCAAGTGCAGACATCCGGTGTTAAGTGCTGGTAGTGGGACGGTAAGGATACAGAGACAGTCCCCAGTGCGGGGGTTGCCAGGAAGGCAGTCCAGGTGTGCGGCTGGCGGTGGAGGGGACCTGGGCTCGAGATCAGAGGGTGGCCAGGTAACCAGTGCAGTTAAACCAGGGATTCAGCAGGGGAGAGGAGGAGAAAAAGCAGAAGCAAAGCGAAAGGTTTTGAGGTGCTTCCGGAACCAGAGATGGTTCTCCTCAAGTTTCAGTGAGGCAGGGAGGCTGTTCCAGAGGGAGTCCCCAGCCGAAGCGAGAGATCTTCCACCAACTGGTTGCTTGGAGAAACGAATGACCCTGAGGCAGTTGGAGGTGGAAGAGCGAAGAGCTCGAGAAGGAAGATATTTAGGAAGAGAGAGTTGAAGGTGTTGAGGCCCCAGGCCCCAGAGTGCCTTGTGGACAATTCAGAGGGTTTTGAACTTAATCCTTGCAGCCACTGGGAGCTAGTGCAGAGATTTCAGTCCTGGAGAGATATGGTCCGTGGGCTTGACGCAAAGGACAAGTCTCGCAGTCCTGTTCTGGATAAGTTGCAGAGGGCAGAGAGTAGAGGCAGGCAGATTTAGAAAAAGCTGTTGCAGTAATCCATCCTAAAGAGTATCAGAGCTGTGGAGACAGTGAGCATCTGGGAGAAGGAGAGGAAACGAAGAATACCTCTGAGGAGGTGCAGCTGGTAGTGAGACTTCTTAGACACGTCAGAGATGTGAGGAGAGAAGGAGAGTGTGGAGTAGGAGATGACCCCGAGGTTTTTAGCCTCACAGGTGGACGCATATAGTAGGCTGTTTCAATGGCACACTTGAATGCAAAGGACAGAACCATGCCAATGTGTGTGTCTCTAGAAAGGGATGCTATCTGCTTGGGCGTTAGGTGCAAAGGGACATGGGAATCATCATTAACCTCAACATACCTGGAAAGGCAGGACTAATGGAGGAGAGTGATGTGGGCAGGGTAGACAATAGATACCCAAATGATTTCTCTCAAAAACTGAGCCGTCTCAAGGGCTTTCAACATAAGATAAAATTTAAGAGCGATACTGAATGAGTTGTTGTACACGTGAGTAACATCCCTGTACGCTTGCATAGTGAGCTCTCCAAGGAGCTGTAGTCCTTACAAGATCAAGGCATCGTATTGTCTGTAGAATCCTGGGAATGGGTATCGCTCATATTCTTAGCGAGAAAACCGACTAGGCAGATCAGATTATGCCTAGATCTCCATTGCCTTAATCAATGTGTGGTGGTGGATCATTTGCTACTGCCTAGTATTGGAGAGATGTTGAGTATGGTAGTTGATCCTTAAGGGTTCAGCACCCTGGACCTCATATCAGACTACCATCTAATTAAGCTGTTCCTCCTCAAGTGAACTCACCACATTCGCCCCAGAGGGAACCTTCCAGTGCAAATCGATGCCCAGCTGCAGTTTCCCAGCGAATTATGAGTGCTTTGTTTGGGGGACAAAAAGGAGTGTTTTTTCCATTACTTTATCGTGGTGTGTGGGAAGTCTGTGAAAAATCATGATGCAAGGTTGGAACGAGTGCTCATAGGTATCTACTGTATACGTTTAGTTATTTGACAGGAATAGTTAAAATTTTGGATTGGTTCCATTGATTACCTAGGGCACTGATCGAGCAGCCGGAGTGTTGAGCCTAAGCAAAGCCTTGTCTCAGCCATTAATTGTGCTCATCTCCCCAGGAATTGTTAAGCATTGATGTCATTCCTGGGGCTAATGGAATACTACTCCTAGCTTGTCAACCATTTTGCAGGCCGTATGTCGAATATCAGTAAGATGTGCAAGAAGGATACAGAATTCACTTTGCGGAATTAAAGGTAGACATAGTTGGGACTCCCGTGATTAGGCAGTTTGATCCTGAGAACGATTGAGATTATGACTAACACAAGCGACATGGGACCGTAATGATTCAATACCAGAAGGCATACAAGCGCATTATTCGGTATGCCCATTGGAACTCTTGCAGGCGCTGCACTTAAATGCTCAGCAGGGGTGAAAAAAGCTTGGAGCTCTTTAGCTCCTGCTTTTACCCTGGGAGAGTCTGGTTAGCTTGAAAGAAACAGGTTCCAGGAGCTACCTTTCACTCCCCGGGCCAACTGGTGCCATGGATACATACATACATACATGTGGCATTACCTTGAGTATTTTATAATATTAAGCAAGAAGAATTAGGACACATCTAGTAAACATTTAAACATAATAGATCATACATAATTGGCAAAAAGTTAAAGTTTGCCTATCCCGTGGAAGTTAGATTTGCGGTTCCTCACACACCTAAAAGCTGGTTTTAGCTCCTGCTCATTCAATCTTCATTTTGAATCCTGCTCAGTGATTGAAAAGGATGGACCAGCTGCTTGTGAGATGTTAAAAGATGCCATACTTTCCTCTGGTGCTTAGATTCCTTGATACGTTATATGTTTCTAGCCAGGAGTGTACTGGTGTCCCTCGACAGGACCAGAGGCAGGAGTAAATTTGCCCTGTGCACATGGACCTGTATTCAGACTGGATTGATTCACAGCAGTACATTAAGCAGATACAAGGCCAGTCTTTGAATTACTAGATGAGATCTTTCAAAGTCAAGGGTTTCCCTGCGGGAGATCTAGACTTTCCTACGAGGGGTGCAGGTAGCTCAACACAAGATTCGCTCTACTAGCCCAAGACCATGGATACTGTAGAGAAGTTCAATCGTACACTAATGGAAGGGGTGAAAGTGGTGGTTGCTCTTGGGAAAGATTGTGAGAGTGAAGTTGTGATGCTGGAAATGCATCGGAGGGACAGGGCCTCCGTATCCTTGTCCTTTTTCTGTTCTTATCGTGTGTTCTGTCGTGTTTTCCGCGCAGAAGTCCATGCGGGACTCCTGGCGGTGCAGCTCTCTCTTTTGGTTTGGTGAACAGACCCATGGGATACCCTTATGGCACCCATGGGTAGGGGTGCAACCCTGTGCCCCTAGTGTATGTTTTTGGGCACCCGTGGGTGGCCCACAGAGCTGGGTATGGGCTGGTGGCAGCTACATGCTGAATTTGACAGGTGCGCTGGGTATCCGCCATTTTAGGGTACCCCGGCCCTGCCATTGGAATCAGTTGATTCCTGATAGGAAACAAGATGGCCCCGGTGGCCTCTTGCTTTCTATCGCCTGATACCTTGTTTTCCCAAAGTCCTGGGAAGCCCTGACTCTGTCCCTTCCCCCTGACTGGCTGTTGGGTGGAAGTTCCGTATATGGTGTTGTTGTGAAGGCCCAGCTAGACATACTGGAGCCTTCCCGCTGACTGTATGTTGTGGGTACCGCCTGTGGGTGGGACCTGGGTGAATGGGGAGTGTGACCAATATACACTCCGTGTTGTGGCTGTCTGGTTTCTGCCATGAGAGACAAAGACTGAGACAGCCCTGCCCGAAACTGGACTGAATGCAGTATGTAGAGTTGAATGGCTGAGTACTTGTCTCAATCCACATTCCTTGTTGTGAGTGTCTGAGCGGGAGAAGAGTGGCCTGAATGCCCTGCGTGCCTGATTGGCTGACCGACTGCATGAATGCCCTTCTGTACGATTGGCTGCTGAGTGTGTGCCAGCAGCGTGGATGAGAGACCAAATAGTATATCTGGGGACCTCTCACCACTGGAAATTGTTCAGAAGCTGAAGTCCACTACGACGAGTAACTGGAGTAACTGACGCTTGACCTTGAGGCCCTGCTGGAGGAGAAGGATTGCCGTGGCTCTCCTTCACGATCTAAAGGCTGCTGTGTCTCCAAGGACTGACCCAGAGAGGACCTGGTAAGGCGCCCTCTTCCCGAGCTACGAGGGACCATCGTGCACAGCTGACCTTTGCCAACGCTCCCTGGTAGACAGACCTACGACAGGCTGCCGACCCGATACGGGGACTGCTGAGGAATCCCAAAGCGAAGCACCCGGACTGTTGTCCGCCACTGTCGACGACCGCCGTCGCCGACCGGAGCCGCCGTGCTCCCGTTTGCCTAAGAACTTTAACTTGATCAACGGACGCTCTCGTCTGCATCGCCGTGCCGTCTCCTGTGGGAGAAGGCCTGACCGTCGACGCGCCGAGGAGTATCCACCGGTGGGTTTCCCGCCACCCAAAGACCGCAGAGACGCCGACGACTCGACGCCCTTGCTGGGCCACAGTTCTTCCTCATCTCTTTGCGGTCCAGAACTATCGTCACCGAGGTGCCCCGCACGCCTCTTCCTTGCAGGACGCCAACGCTCTGTCGTCGACGAGCACCGCTCGGATCAAAGCCTGCTGCCTCATCGACGTCGTTCTACCCGGTTCACGGTCGGACGTTCGGCGCCCCGTGTCTCCCGCTTGAAAGGGGCGACATTCAAGAAGGGCCGCCGATTCCCCGACACCGAACCCCGAGTCCGCGACGCCTCTCGACGATCCGTGGCTCCTGCCTTAAAGGGAGTCACTCCAGAAGGATCGGTCGACGCCTCGCCGACGAACTCTACTCCACCAGGTACATTGGGGGGGTAAACCATTGTGGGAGAGAACGAGACTCTTGAACAATATATGGACTGGGCTTGTTTTATATATCGTTATTTTACAGGTTGCCCAGGTGGGGGGATCTCCACTCAGAGCTGTGTCCCGTAGCAAGGACCAGTCGTCTGCCTATTGTTTCATCCGTCTGCTTTCTCTCTTCTCTCTATTTCTGGTTTCATTGCTATTGATCCGTGTGGCATTTTCACAGCCTTGTTGAATGCACTCTAATCGAATATTAGTGGTACCACTGTAGAAATTGTAGATATTTACCATTGTTGATTTTCCGGAGCACAAAGTGCGTTATTGTGATAAGTGTACATAACCTTTGAATATTAATTATATAAAGACTGTGTTTTCAGTAATACAGTGTGTGGACATTCCTTTGTGGGGGCTTGGGGATACACTGTACTTAAGAACCAGCCCGCATCACCTCCTGAGAAGCTAGGCCTTGATTGCTCGACCAGCGTTACCATATCAGAGAATCTCGGCTGGGGTCCTCTGTGCCTTCCCTCTGCCATATAGAGAGCGGAAGTACAAACCCCCCCACCTCGTCCTGACAGAAGTACAGCAGACGTTTGTTGGGTATAGGTTAGCCCCGCAACTAACTACATGATTAGCACCATTCGTGATACTAAGGTGAAGAAAGTGCAGTACTGCAGCATTCTTCCAGTGGCTAAGATGGGTTGGGTACACATAGTGGGATCGGGAGTGTTTGCAGTCACTTCATCCCATGAACCAAAACAAAGACACAAATCAAGACCAAGGCCACGACACAGACCTGCAACCAAGACAAAGATACCATGAAAGAAAAGTGCTGGGAGAATTTAAAATCCCTGTGACTGACTTATAGAATAGTGTCCTGGGTGGACGCCCAGGGGCCTTTGAACCTAGAATACAGAATGGACTCTACTGCGTCCAAGTGCGCTTCTCCCATGAGCCAAGTCAATGGGAGGAAGCGCTGACTCTCATATCGGCGAGCACTGTTGACTAGTGACGTACTCCGGTGGGCTTCTTTCATTATCAAAAAATCAAGCATAGGCTGGCCGGGTGAAAGGATTGTTAGGTGCCCGCTGCAAGGCATTCACTTTTATAGTTACAGATGTTTGCCTTTAGAATCTGAGTGGTTTGTCCTTTTTGCATTTTGAGTAACAGTATAGTTTATGATTGAGAATGTTTGCGTGCCTAATATGCTTATTTGCCAGTTGTTTTGCGCTTCACTGGTTTCCTGGTTTCCTCTCTCGGCTAAAGATCGGTTACTGAACGAGTGGGAGTAGCGCTGTGGTTCCTCTCCTGATTGATTTTCCTACCTGATATTTCCTATTCTAGTTTAAGTAATGCTTTGTATATTACTCCGTTCCTCCACGTACGAGTGTGGATTGACCACCTAAGGGTGCCCACTTCTCTTCCACAATAAATATAACGGGCAAAGCAAAAATCAAATCCGACCCAGCAGCATGATAGAAGCACTTACTGTAGAGAATTGACCTCTGCCATTTGGCTATTATTATGTGATATGTATTTACACATGCTTTGATCTGGGGTGTAGGGTAGAGGGCGCGCCCTGATGTTGAAGCATGATGTTGTTGGCTTCATGTTTCCCAGAACTCTGCTGTAATGTTTCTCATTGTCATCTTGAAGTCCACAGAGAGTCTTGTTGGTGTGAGCCTGTTCACAGGTTTGTTAGGTGTGGGCGTTCTTTTCACAATTGCTTAACACAATGGGATTGAGAATCACAACTGCATTAGTTTCCTGTTTTCGTCAGAGGCTGCTGATCATGGTCTATTGTGGCTACAGAGTGGCTTGCCATTCTGTGAAGCCTGCCTGTGCTCATATTCAATGCCTGTTGATTGTGTCCTGAGACAGTAATTTTATGTCTGGGCGGATGCTTTTGTTTTGTGCACTGGTCACCCCCATTGAATTACCGTGTCTTCCATTGCATGGTTCCATTTTAAACAAGTTTTCTTTTCTTTTCATGGCCCTTGTTTCAGGTTCAAGGGTATTTATTTCCTTAGTTTGATAATTGTATTAAGATTCAAACCACATCAAAGGTTCAAGACAATCAACTAATATCACTAGAAGTAGGGATAACATATCGTACATTGCATTTAAGCTGTCAAGAGGCATAACAATGAAAAGAACATTCTATGGTAAGCCCATTCAGCAAGTCGCAAGGAGGGTGGCAGTACAGATGGCACGCCTACAGAGAGAGAGAAGGGGAGGACAGGGAGCAGGCTGACAGGTAAGACAAGGCGTGGGGCACCTACACATCAGTGATCAAGCAAACCTATCATTGAAAGTATGCGAAACAGATTCATATTCTTATGTGATACCCCATGGTACATCACTTTCTCAAATCAAGGGAGAGTTATCAAGTCCTGAGGCCAAGTGCTCACGTTCAGCTTTGTTCTCATTTTGCAGAGCTGCAAAATGTGCTTTTCGGGCATAACTAGGCCTCTGTGTAGCCACAATATTGTGTCCTGCCAGGTTAGTCTCGGAGAAGCGTAGTTAGCGGTGTTCTCGGTATAGTCATATCCAGCACTAAGCCTTTCCTACTGAACACTTCAGACCTGCAAGTTTGCCACACATTCCCACAGCATGTGAGAGTGTGTGCCTATGTTGTAGGTGAATCCCCATCACGATTGTTATTCAGAAGGTTCTTCTTGCACATTTTTTGCGGGGCGTCTACTATAGTCTTGAATGATTCACAGTCACAGGTCCATTTTATAAGTATATAACACAGAGAAGAATCGCTAACGAAGTCTAAGTGGCCCCATCTGCTCTGCCTTCTGAATGGTCCTTTTTTAATCGATTGAAGCCAGCTTCAAAGGATTATATCGAGTAATGGCTGGGGTTTCCATTAAAATCTGCTAACCAACTGATTCCACTTTTTATCCTGCTAGGGATGGAATGAGAGTGTGGTGACCCTGGGGGATGCACCGTGATTCAGGTCACAGAGGCAGTTTACAAGGGTTCCCCATTCAGTCCCTAGCCACGTCCCGAGATCCTGTTATGGCCCAAGAATCATGCAAGAAATATAGAATTGAGAAGCTGAAAGACTGAGTAGTGTGGTGCACATAGATCTATATTTGCGAGCTGCGTGGCAACACTAGTGAATCCTGGCTCTTGAAGGTATAAAGGCTTGTGGACACTGCACACAGATACTGCCCCAAGTCCTAAACACATAAGATTGGGCCTTTATAGTTGTCAAAAAGCAGTTAAAAACCGTACCATTAAGGGAATTAAGGTTGAAGGGTCGGCAGTCTTTGTGGCTAACTGGGAGATGCTGGCAATCTTGTTCCAAGGTGGGAGACAGCCTGTGAGGAATTCGACCATCCACACGGTGGGTGGACGCTCACCTGAGCTTTTTTGAAATGTTATATGAAATTAAATGATGGTAGATCAACCGCCGGAAAATGTGTGGGGCTAAACCGCACACATTTTCCTATGCTCACTGATTGACATACCCATAGACCTGTGTACTCTGGGTGGACACCGCGTTACAGGCGCCATCCCCCTTGTCATATTTTGTTGTAATATGACTGCAAGGATTACACCTGTCCTCTCAGAAGGGGGACGGCCAATCCATGGATCCGCCCTTTCCCTTTGTTTAAGCTTTGCTGCTGGCAGCAGCTTCGCATACTAATCAAAAGTTTAATTCAAACAGTCCCACATGGGTCCTGGCTGCAAAGGCTAAACAAAAGAGACAGGAAACCCCAAAAACCGTTGATATGCAATGTGTCAACCTGAAGCCAGCTCCTGCCCCTCAGTATCAAGGGCAGTGACCTATCATGTCTGGGACTATGTGTTTACAGTAGGTAACCCCTGCATTGGGACCCCATTCAGAAGGTACGAGAATGTGGTTTGCAGGACTCAGATAGTCTGTGCACGCTGCAGCTTTAAGGGACTTGCCACTTTAATCAGAGACCACAGAAAGCTACATTAACTAGAGAGACCCCTTGATCCACAACAGACAGGAAGAAGGGTGGGACTTAGTATTACATGTTTTCAGCCATTTACTTTTTCTGTTAAAAAGCACTCTGGTTATGACCTCATGCATACAGGTGATTGTTAGTGGGGACCCAGGATTGGTTCATTAAGGTAGGCTTAGCCTACACCAATCACTGTGAGCAAATCATCTGAAGACTTTGCAAGGAGTAACAAGAAGAACTCTGCATTGGACTCTGGCTGAAGATACAGTCTGCCTTATATCTTCCACCAGTTAAGGAAGACAAGAATTTCCAAGAGGGAACCAAGAACCCTCCCCTAAATATCTCCCAGGGGACAGAGGTAGATACTGAATACAGAGGACCCTCCAGCAGCTCCAGAACCAGTACCCAGCCAGCACACAGCATGCTCTGCTAGGCTCTGCAGGAAGTTTCCTACGTGGTAAGTGCCAGAGAGCCTCTGAACCAAACCAAGTGCAAGACAGTTGCCTGCAACACTCTCCTCAGGTTTGGGCTGTCTGCCTTAAAGGATTACATAAGCCCAGTGAAAAAGCTTAGAGGAGTGCATCAACAAGCATCCACAGACGTCTGCCATAAAGGACATTTTCGAGCCAGTCTAGCACCCCGAGATGCACCCGACTGCATGGCTGATTGTTGTTATGCCACAGTCGCTAACACCGTCTGAGACGCCTCGACCAGTACTTCAGACCCGCCAACCAGCACTGAGACAATGATTCCTGACTCCGAGCCCCTGTGTAGGCCAGCCTGCAGCCGTCCGTCCAGCCCTGCTCGCCATACTGCCTGCCGTCTGATACCCGCAGCGCTCTCCCATCTTAAACTCTGTTGGAGATGCTGCAAAGTGACCTGAAACCAGCTCAACCCTGTCGAGCACCAAAAACATCTACAAGCACAAGGTACATTGTGGTTCTGTCCCCCTGGTCCTTCGAAGGCCCCTAGTGACACTTTGTGACTCATTTCTCCCTTTGTGTTGAAACGAAATATCATTGTACTATTACGATTAATTACTTTACCGACTACCCTCCTGTCAGTATCCTGAGGGCATCCCTTTTCCTTCTTGAAACTGTCTGTCCTCTGCATTCATTTACAGTGTGGGTTGTATTTTGTAGTGTGCTAGAACTGTCTTTTGTGATAATAAGTACATATTGTATACAACGTTGACTGGACAGTCCATTTTATCATTGGATAATAATTATATTTTCCTGGCTTTTCCGGTACGAATGTAACACTATGCGCCATGAAAATTGACATTTTGCTGCACATTTTTTCGGCACATTTTGCTAGTGAGTGCAAAGGGGCATGCGAGAGTGTGAGCATACATGCCACACAGAAAAGGTGTGTGAGAGGGAGGGGTACGGTGTGCACGCAGGAGATGGAGCGTGTACAAATGGGGGCTAGTCTTCATTTTGTAATAGCAGTACGATGTTTCAGAAACTAAACATTGCAGAAAATTCAATTAAGGCACATTTTTAATCGTTTACATATCAACGTTTTTGACTCTATTAAAAGCCCATGTTGACAGAAATGCAGCCCCCTTTCTTTCCCATGTTTATCTGTCTTGGTCAAGCGATAATTATATGTTTTACAAATGTCTCCATATTTTTCTTCTGTAAGAGTGGATTGAAGACAATAACAGTTAAAGGCCCCACCTAGCACCACATTTTGGGCATGACCTTCTTCAGTCCATTTTAGAAGCATTTCAGAAATCTCTTTCATCAAGGAAGTCTCATCTTGATTAACAGCAGTGTTATAAATATTGTAAAAATAAGAACATTTTTCAACCCTTTCTCATTTTCCCATTCCCATTTTACTCCCATCATTTTTTGGTAGTATCATCAAACGGGGAAATATGCAGCCCCAAGTAGTTATTAAATGCTCACAAGGTGGTGCTAGAGATCCCACCCAGAATGGCAGTCTCTCTGTGAGCTCCGTTTCTCGGCAGACAAGTATCCTGATACACTGCAGCATACAGGTGGCTCGGTGCAATTTACCACTGCTTTCAAGGGTCTGAAGGTGACCCAGAGGATTGTCACTTACAATTGCAGAAACTACAAGAGAAACTACAAGCAAGAGGATATCCAGAGACAGATTTAGCTACTGCTCGTGACAAGACTAATGCGCAAAAACGCCAGCAGCTGTTAGTGAAGAAACCTGCGAAAGACAGTCCAGAATTGGTCTTTGTCACCAAATATTCAATACAAAGCAAGCAAATTAAGGCCATAATACACAACAGATGGAATGTTCTCACAAGCGACGAACGAACTGCTGACCTGTTTCCTACTCCACCGATATTTGCGTATCAAAAGAGTAGTAATCTGCGGAATTTACTAGTGCAAACGAAAGAGAAAACACCGGACAAGAGACCGGATAAATTCCCTGGGACGCATCCCTGCATGAGCTGTGGGAACTATAACAGCATCATCAAAGGTAGTACAGTCACACATCCAAGAACTGGCAAAAAATTCGCACTAAGACAACATGCCACATGTCTTTCAGAGAATGTTATTTACGCCATAAAGTGTCCCTGTGGTAAGTATTACGTGGGAGAAACCTCTCGTAAAATTAGGATCAGGATAAATGAGCATAAATCTAACATTAGGAATAAACACAGGATGTCAGCTGTGGCGAGACATTTCAATGACAATGGGCACACAGTGAGCCAATTGAGATTTCTGGTACTAGAAGTTATGCCTCCCAAAGGACTATCTCGAGACATTAATCAGTGGCGAGCACAGAAAGAGGCTTTTTGGATCAACAAACTCGACTCGCTGTCACCGAATGGGATGAACGAGGAGCTGGACCTCAGTTGTTTCCTTTGATGTTTGAGTAACTGTATTATGCTTGATTTTGGGGTTGATAATGTGCAGTGTGTCAGAATGCATTATGACATTGAGCCAATGTTAGGCTTACTTTGTATATGCCAGCAGGGGTATGGTCAGGAATGTACTTACCTTTAGGATAAACAACATGGCCTATATGACCAATAAGGGACTATACACACGCCCTGGATCCATCCAGGCTACCAACATTATACTTTCGGAGGATTTTGTCTAAAAGTTCTTTTCTTTCTTCTTTCTTATATTCTCAGTGATTTTTCACCTAATGTAATCTTAGGTAACGCACCCAGGGCATTCGCAGTCTTGATCTGTCCTTCATTCTCTTTTTACTCCCCTTAATTTCCAACAAAGGATATCTACGAATCAGCACAGGGGAACATACTGTTTAACCTACTCTTGCTTGTGCCAGTGCACGCTGTGGTGAAAGGTTTCAAGATAATGTAAGCGCATTTCTATTGATTGGAACTGTGATGTTTTTAGTTTTTTCTTTTCCTTATCCTGCTTGGTTTGACATTATCTTGTTTGGTTTCGCATTTTTTATAATTAATTTTTTATATTTTTTCATGATTTTCAATCATGTAAGAATATTTCTTTAAAGTATGCTCTACGCTCCTAAGAATGTTTAAATTTTCCAACGTGAACAAAAAACAGTGAGCCCACATTGAGTGTATGCTTAACAAAACATGCTATGCTCGTGATATACACCAGCAACCTTTCCAACATGGCCGCCGGCGTTTCTTAGTACTCGCGGCTCCATGCGTTGCCTTGGCAACCTTAAACCAACACAACAAATAGCACCACGGCTACAACGAACTCGTCCTAGCGGCGTCTTCAGTTGGTTCGCCTCCGCTCTACCGACAGGTAAGCTGCATCTTGCAAATAAGACAGAACGCGGCAGTGCTCGCAGGCATTTGAAATGCCTTTCTAATAGAATGATTAATTAACACGCCGCAGATCGCGCTGCATGTCTCTTTTGAGCCTTTCTAACAGTTTAATGTATTGACACGCCACGTTCCGCGCTGCATGTCTCCTTCATGAGCTGCGGTGCGCGTAGGCATTTTAACTTTTCTTATAGAATGATGATTCGACACGCTACTTACCGCGCTGCATGTCTCTTTCAGACAAGAGTCTGCACGCATGTTGACACGCCTGCACACGTATTGAAACGCCTGTCAAGAATCTTCACTTTGGAGTGTTGTTTTGAGATTCAAGTCCATACTGTATTCATGGCAAGGTTAGTGTAGTAATATTTACGTGATTACTAGATGTCAATAAGGAGAAATGATATATGACATTCTGGTGGTCATTTTTTTCTACCTTTTTCTCTCTTTCCTTCTTTGCGGTGATTCCACGCTCTATCATCACACACATATAATGGGATTTCACGTATGTATTTTTTATTTTTACTTTTTTAACACTGATATTCGTTGGGATTTTTATGGCTTATGACATATATGTATTCTCTATTGTTTATGAATTTTCTCCTGATATGTGTTTTTTGTGATTGAACGTGTGCATCCATACTGCCATTTTGGGCATGATGTATCCATACCGGCATACTTGAAAAACTCCAAATCATCACGATCATGACGATGTATACGTTGATGGCTTTGTTATGATTCATGTGGATTTGCTTCATGATTGTTGTATGTTTAATCAACCAATTTTGCTGATTTGTTGTGGGTTATCCTACAGATTCGTTTGTTCACTTTTAAAACACTCGAATCTAATTAAGTTTTGAAAGAGCTGGCCCTGACGAAGGAACACTGTTCCGAAATGCATTGGCCAATTGTTTGAGCTCGCCCTGCACATCTGCTTTTTCTAAGATGTACAACTACTGAAATTAATGAAAAAAATTAAGAATTAAACTATTATTTTTTGCAGTAAACTAACAGAAGTTTGTTACTTTTTGCTTGAACTGCATTGAATTGAGACACCACGAGTGGTGTTCAGGAGTGCAGCCCGCACCGCTGGCTTAACAGCCTTGGTCCTCACCCCCTGAAGGTGGACTGACCCACACTGTATGCAACTGCGGGCCTGGCAACGCCGGGTTACCCATATCAGACGTGCCTCTGGAGCGGAGTCGCAGCTCTGATGCTCCAGCCTTCCTGGGGTCGATCTGGTCCCAGATCGAGCCCCTTCAGCGTTGAGGCAGTTGGCGATGCCGTGCTGAGCAGGTCGCTTGCCACTTGAGGTAGAGGTATAGGCGGGCCGGCCTCAGAGGACAATGAGGGTGGTCAGCCCAGTCAACAGCCAGAGGTTTGCAGCGGACCTGGATGTGACACCCGGCAAGGCGCAGGAGCGAGTGGGCCTTGGCCTGGCCGGGGCCACGGTAGCCGAGAGGCAGAGGCAATCTAGAGCCCACTGGAGGCTTCTTAGTGCAACAGACGAGTGCACCGATCCAGTGCCGAGTACCCTGGTGGCTGTGTGGGGGCCCGCTGCATATCCTGCGGTACCTGGGTTGGATTGCAGCCCTGTGTTGGAAAGTGGTACTCTGGTCGGGCCCCAGAGCAGGGCAATGGTGGAGGCCTGGGAAGGCTGTGACACAGGGCCAGAAGAGCAAGCACCATGATTTTCTGTAGGGCGGCAGACTGGCTTTCGGGTGAGCCCCGGAGTGGCCCACAATGGGGTGTGGTGGTAGCCCTGAGGTGGGAGTGTTTTGGGGCCTGCCAGTGACCTCCCTTGCAGGTGGCTACTCTAGGCAGAAGATCCTCTGTTGGAGTGCTGAGGCTGTAGACCATCTTCATCCTTGTGGTGACACCCTCTGTGTGGCATGATTGTAGTCTCGCTGGGGCCTGTGGTGCATGGTGGCCGACACCTAGAAGGTGCAGTGGAGTTAGCTTGAACTGGAGAGGCTGCTGTGTCCCTGCTCTGTGCATAGGGGGATGGCTTATTTTCTGGGACCGGCCCCTGGAGAAGACCCAGAAGCCTGTGGGGTTGGACAGGGGATGTCACTGTGAGACATTGAGAGGGGAACAATCCTGGCTAGCTGGGTGGCCTACTAGCTGGGCGGTGCTGCCCACGGCAGTGACGGACTGGAGAAGAGGTCTGAGCCTGTGGACACACCTTCTGGCTACTTTTAATTGCTGACCCTCATGGTCCCCGCACATTTTTCTCCATTGCCTGTTCCTTCGGTCGGAGGTGTTCCGGAGTTCGCTGGGATCAAACCTGGGGAAAACTGATATGCTGAAGAGGAAGCTCACATGGTCCAGCGCCTGGGTCGTAATGAGGCCCATTTTATTGAAAGGAGACTTAACCATCAAAGAACCTGATAGCTGGTACGGAACTGTCGGCTCGAGGAAGCTCGAGCATGTGCTGTGCTCAGGAAGTCCACTTTGTCCTGTGCTCAAAATCCGGGGAAGGGAGACCTCTGCCAACCACATCCTTACTTATTATTTGTGAACACCTCTTTCTTTATTGAAAACCCTATCCAACACTCTGTAATTAGTTGTAGAGTTCAGCAATAGTTTTTCTTTTGTGTAGGCCTTTTTCTTTGATAAGAATCTACAAGGACTGCCTTATTTTTCATTTGATGGTCAAAGCTTCCTCCAATCTTAAGTTTAGGTTAGGCGTTTTTCCACCCTGCATTTACAGTTTAATAAACACCCTTGAACTGCGATCACTTGTGTCTGTCTTTACTATTGCCACCATGAATTCCTTACACCAGACAGAAGGGAGAACCTCAATACAACAGCAGTACATTTCAAGTCTTCCCAGATGTTGCAGCAGCAGTGCAAGTATCAATGAGATCCTTTGTGGGGGTTAAACGTCTACTCAGAGAGAACAATATCCAGTTTTACATGCTGTTCCCGCGAAGGTATGCATTCAATACAAGGGGAAGACTCCGTTCTTCATGTCCCCAGAGTCAGCAAGCTCCTTTCTGAATGGGATCGGCAAGCTGCATCACCTTAATCATCTGAGATCCCTGAATGGGGCCAGGAATCATGGCAGGGAGGGCCAGGAAGACCCCTGAAGACGAGACACAGCTGTAGAGGGGTGGAGGGTGTAGTCTGGATGCCTGATGCCTGACCACGGGGGTATAACGTCCTTTCATCCCCAGGCTTTATAATGTCTGCCTTTTAAACGAGTAGAAAATTACGAAAAAGTTCATCAAATTTTTGGGGGGATGGGAAATGGACAGATACGTGGTTGGGGGGTCAGGAATAGTTATAAATTGGTGGTAGAAGGGGTTTAGGGGTGGAAGCCCCCATAAACATTACAAATTCGATGAACATTTTCGTAATTTTCACCTCGTTTAAAAGGCAGCAGTTATAAAGCCTGACGATGAAAGAACATAGAACCGACCACGGGATGCCGGCTTGAATGTCGGATGGTACAGTCCACTTTGGAATTGTGTTTTTTCCTATCCTCGAGTGCCTGAACCGACACTTGCTTGGATTGGCACTAGCGCTCCAAGCGTAGACGTGTTTATGTTGAATGGTTGGGTGAGTGAGGGGGGCTTTTCGGGTGGGTTGGGGTTGCCTGTGGGTGTGGGGGTGTATGGCTGGGGGTGTGTTGTTGGGGGGGGGGGGTTGTGTTATTGGTTCATATGGAGTCTGTATTCTTGCAAGGTGGCCCATTTGCCTACGATAACTTTGCAAGCAGCTCTGTCTGGCAAGACGGGTAATGCTTGGCTCACCTTGATATGTGGTGATGTCCCTCAGGGTAGCTACCTGGAATATTAGGGGGGAGAACCAGCCTTCTGAGGTAAGGTAAGGTAATGAGGGTTGCTCAGTATCTCTGCAGTCACAGAATGGAGGTGGTCTTTGTTCAGGAGACTCATTTTACCCCCTCCTCAGAAACTCGCTGGGGGTCCCATTGGGGGTGTCATGGGTACGTTTTGTCATACTCATCTCATCTTATCTTAGGGGTGTGTCCAAGATTCACCTGGGCTTGGTGGCAAGGGATAATGAAGGGAGAGCCCTGTTGGTCTTTGGCATCCTGGAGGGGATGAAGGTGGCACTGGTCCACACCGATGGGCTAAATGTAGACGGTGCCAACTCTTTTGATTGGGTTCCAGTTCATGTTAAGAACTGGTAATGAAAGTGTTCAACTGCAGAAATTGCAGAGTTGGCACAGCTCCCAGATTCACCCCTTAACCAGTGTGTGTAATGTTGCGCATCCAATTTAATCTTCTTGCATTGCCTGGCCTCTCGAAATTGCCAGTCCTTAAACCTTTCAAAATTGTCAGCCCTTCAGAGAGATTTCCTTCTCAGGGTGTGATCTTCAAAACAGCCTCACTCATGGTTTCGCTGGCTATAGTGTTGCTTCCACTATAACAGTGAGAATTGAATAAAGTGCCTGTATACCACAGGCACTTTATTCTTTTGATCTCTAATGGCAATACTATTTGAAAACCATGTCCCATTTATAATCTCAATCTGTCTGGATACAGACACCTTCCTGGTAGCTTCTAATCTACATCCACTATCCATGCTATGGTATGTGTAGCTTTCTCCTGCCTACCAATTGGTCTCCTCCATCCATGCTTGAGCACGTTTGCGTTCTGTGAGGCAGCAAATGTGAGTTCTCTCTCTATTCTAAATGTGAGTTCTCTCTCTCCCACCACCGCCTCGGTGCATTCCCCTTCCCATGGAATATCAGCCACAAAGCTACTGTAAAGCTGTCAGACCAGGCGACCCTCGCCTTTGGATCACCCCATGCAGCAATTCCCAGGTGGTAGGCTGTTGGGGAAACAATGGAAGCCTTGCCTTAAGGACATCCTGCACCCAGAAGTATATGAAAACGTCCAGGTGGTGCTCTCCCACTTTCCTTTGCCTGCTGCAGAGATAGAAGCTCCTCACCATTGAAAACATTCCCAAAGGCAGTGACGTTTTTATGGGAGGACAAACAGGGCACTTGCCTAGGGCCGCCACCTTGGAGTGGGGCCCACAAGGCTGCCTGATCTAAAGAAGTAAGATTACTTTGTTCACCAGACTTAAATAGCACAAATCAGGATATTTTATGGCATGGTGCTGAGGCTCTAAACATATTGCCGGTCTGTTTTGGCAAGTACATTCTGCCACCATCAATTCATCGTGTAATGCTTTCTGTGTTCACTGTGGTATATATAGTTTGTGTGTTCCTTGTGGCACAACCCCTGTAGCATTCTTTCCTTCCTATGGGAATTATATTGATCATGTGCAATAGCCACATTTGAAATGCATATTGGTAAATGGAGTGCCACAATGGTACAGAAGTTAACTCAGTGTGTTAAGCACTCATTGCAGATATATGTGTTCCTGTGCTAGATTACAATAGCACATTCCTGTAAGGCTGGCAGAGCCTTTCTTATTTCTGAAGTGTATAAATCTGCCTGTGTATGCACTTGGTTTTGCAGCACAACAGGTGCCATTATTAGCAATGCACCTGCACCAGATAGGGGTTGCTATAAAAATGAAAATGTCATCCTTATGGTGAAGGTCTAGAAATTGGTTTGTTCAGATGGGATGTTGTAAAACCTAGGCAATCACCTCCAATGATGAGCATAAACTGTTGGTCCAAGAGATGAATAAGTATCCAAATTTGGAACCAAAGCATCCATGCTTGTATCCTGACTTTGCCAGCAGACAATACAGTGATCCTGGTCAAATCATCTAATATCTCGTACATTACTGTACTGTCTTCTATGAAGTTTGCCTCCTTGCATGCTGGTGGCATCGTTTAGCCCATTACTTGATCTTTCTTCTTATGTAGGCTAATTGAGTGGAGGAGTGGTAGACAGACTGGAGAGGACCAGATGGTGCAGGATTCGGACAAGCATATTTTAAAGTCTGCTCGTTTGACACAAAAAAAGGCTTTGCATTTTTGTAAAAGTCAAAGTTGTTTCTGCACGTTTATAAATGACAATTTCACAAGCCAGTGTTTTGGAACTATGTAAAGCTTTAAAATACAAAAGACCAACCCAGATTAAATCTGTTAAATCACACTGATTGGTGTGCTGGTACTTATATACTTATCTTGATGATGGAGAAGATGAAGCTAGAATCATTCTGTGTTGCACCCTTCTATAAAATGTTGTTTTTAAAAATGCTGATGTTTGGTAATGTGATTGGTGTACTTTCCAAGTCAGTTTTATAAAATGAGATTAGTTTAGTTCATGTTAAGAACTGGTAATGAAAGTGTTCAACTGCAGAAATTGCAGAGTTGGCACAGCTCCCAGATTCACCCCTTAACCAGTGTGTGTAATGCTGCGCATCCAATTTAATCTTCTTGCATTGCCTGGCCTCTCGAAATTGCCAGTCCTTAAACCTTTCAAAATTGTCAGCCCTTCAGAGAGATTTCCTTCTCAGGGTGTGATCTTCAAAACAGCCTCACTCATGGTTTCGCTGGCTATAGTGTTGCTTCCACTATAACAGTGAGAATTGATATAGTGCATACCACAGGCACTTTATTCTTTTGATCTCTAATGGCAATACTATTTGAAAACCATGTCCCATTTATAATCTCAATCTGTCTGGATACAGACTCCTTCCTGGTAGCTTCTAATCTACATCCACTATCCATGCTATGGTATGTGTAGCTTTCTCCTGCCTACCAATTGGTCTCCTCCATCCATGCTTGAGCACGTTTGCGTTCTGTGAGGCAGCAAATGTGAGTTCTCTCTCTATTCTGGGTTACATGTAACTTTTACATACTGTCCTGCATTAATACTACAGGCTGCATACCTTCCTGGATTCTATTGATAAAAATTCTCTGTATCTATGCTAGAACAGAAGTAACCTCTTCGTAGACTGATAATGTTGGCCTTCAAATGGTACTTGTTTATCATTCTGATTAGAGCAAGAATGAAGAGGATAAGGGGACTTAAATGGAGTAAGCAACCTTATTTTTAATGCTGTGAAGCAGCATTTCCACCTATGGGATGTGATTGCGGCGGGCAGATATTCTTGATCACTTTATTCCTTTGGATTGGTGGAGGGGGGCCCCAAAGATGTCCGTGCCCAGGGCTTCAAAGGTGCTTAAGATGGCCTTGCCCAAAGGTGGTGATGCCCAGCTTCTCCACCCACTGAAGATATGTCCCGGGTGATCTCCAATCAGACTACATGCCTAACAGGTAGGAGAGGCAAGTGCAGTGTATCAATTCCCATTTTGCACACCACAGGTGACCCCCACGATACTCAGGCTGGCCGGCGTTATCATTCGAGGCTCTGAGAACCACAGAGCGTAACAGATTTGGGGCTGCCAGCACCCTCTCCGCCGGCACATGGGGCCGGATGAATTGAGTAGAATACCAATGCGTCAGGTAGTGTGCCTGCGCAGCCCAGTAATAGCGCTCCAGATCCTGCAGTGCCAGGCCTCCTTTCTCATAGGGCTGCGTCAGCATGGAATATGCCCTTACAGGCTTCCCGGCACAGAGTAGGTGAAGAATAAGCCCCTGTAGCCGCAGAAAAAAGGACAGAGGAGCAGTGGGATGTTGAGAAAGAGATAATTTGGGGAGCACAATCATTTTCACAATCGTGATCCGCCCAATCAATGTGAGAGGGAGTGACTGCCATCTCGCCACCTTGTTCCCGAGAGACCCAACCGTCTGGCCGTAATTGGCCCGAAACAGCTCCTCACACTCGCGCGACACCTCAACTCCCAGATAACGGACCCCAGAAGACTCCTACTGAAGGCCAAACTAATCTGCAAAGTCCCCGGTCCCATCCGTAAGAGGGAATACCACCTATTTGCTGTGGTTGAACTTCAGGCCCCAGAATTCCCCAAATTGAATCACCTCCCTCATCACCAGGCCCAGACTGCACTCCGGGTCACTGAGGAAGAGGGCCACATCATCTGCATATTAGGAGATTATCAGCCTATGCGGTCCCAACTGAAGTCACTGCTGAATGTGCCGCTCCTACAGGATGGCCGCCAGTGGCTCCATCGCCAGCGCAAAAAGGAGTGGGGACAATGGGCCCGCACCCCATATCAAAACTCTCGGCAACGCCGTTGCTCAACCACAAGTCTCGTCTTCGGGTTAGCATAAAGGAGGGAGACCAGAGAGACAAAGCGGGCACTAAGCCTAAGTTTCTGGAGGACTGCAACTGGGTAAGGCCATTTGACAGAGTCGAATGACTTCTCGGCGTCTCAATAAATCGCAGCCACCTGTTTCTCCGGCTCCAGAACCGCCAAGACCCCCAAATATTGAGGCAACCGTATGTCATGTTCTTCCTGGCCACAACACCCGTCTGATCTGCCAGCACTAGTCCTGGCATCAAGGCGAGAAGCCAATTGGCCAACACCTTGGCAAAAATCCTATTGTCGATGCAGATTAAAGAAACTGGCTGGTAGGAGGCACACTCCTGAGCTAATTCCCCTCCTCCTCGAAGGTTCTCGATACACTGCTTCAGAGCTGAAGCACAGTCTCCTTCTCACACTTGCTTGGCTGTCCAGGGACCTGTAGTGCATAAAACCCTTTCTCTTCATCTGCCGCAGAGGAAATCACAATCTCACCCCTTTGCCCAAAACAAAATACCTTCAGTGGAGCTACAAGTAAAGCTGCAGATGGCCATCCATTGCAATGAGGATTGGCCAACTAATCTCATTTTATAAAACTGACTTGGAAAGTACACCAATCACATTACCAAACATCAGCATTTTTAAAAACAACATTTTATAGAAGGGTGCAACACAGAATGATTCTAGCTTCATCTTCTCCATCATCAAGATAAGTATATAAGTACCAGCACACCAATCAGTGTGATTTAACAGATTTAATCTGGGTTGGTCTTTTGTATTTTAAAGCTTTACATAGTTCCAAAACACTGGCTTGTGAAATTGTCATTTATAAACGTGCAGAAACAACTTTGACTTTTACAAAAATGCAAAGCCTTTTTTGTGTCAAACGAGCAGACTTTAAAATATGCTTGTCCGAGTCCTGCACCATCTGGTCCTCTCCCATCTGTCTACCACTCCTCCACTCAATTAGGCTACATAAGAAGAAGATCAAGTAATGGGCTAAACGATGCCACCAGCATGCAAGGAGGCAAACTTCATAGAAGACAGTACAGTAATGTACGAGATATTAGATGATTTGACCAGGATCACTGTATTGTCTGCTGGCAAAGCCAGGATACAAGCATGAATGCTTTGGTTCCAAATTTGGATACTTATTCATCTCTTGGACCAACAGTTTATGCTCATCATTGGAGGTGATTGCCTAGGTTTTACAACATCCCATCTGAACAAACCAATTTCTAGACCTTCACCATAAGGATGACATTTCCATTTCGAGGGGATTGGCTCCTCCGAAGTATTCCATATGTATGACATGTAATCACCACAGCTGCGCTGCTTCGGAAACTTTTTTCAGCGTCTGCGTACTGCGTCGTACTGCGTCGATGACGTCGATGCGCCATCGTCGAGGACCTCCTCCGACGTCATCCGATGTGATGAGCACGACGCCCGTAGCCTCAGTTCCGTTTTTTCCGCGAACGTGTTGCTTCGTGAATCTCAGTTAACGCCTCGACTCTTTGGAGTTCTGTTCTTCTCGGTTCTTCGAACCTGTTCGTTTTTGTGAAAATCCTTCGTGTGAAGAAGTCTTCTACTTCGTCTTTGACCCCGCGTCCGGGCTTCAAGAAGTGCGGGGAGTGTGGGTCCAAGATGTCGGTGATGGACTTGCACAACGCCTGCCTCTGGTGCCTCGGGGAGGCCCACGACACGGATGACTGTATCGACTGCCAGTCGCTCACGTCCAAAGCCTTACGTGAACGTAAGAAGAAGTTGTCGGTAGGTCGGGTGTCCAAGCCCCGGAAGTCGAAGTCTGCGGGGCTTTCGACGGATGATTCGAGAGGAGACTCTCCTCGTCATTGTCGGAAGTCTCGTGGGTCTCCTTCTAGGAGTCGGTCTCGCCACTCCTCAGCCTCTTCGAGGCATTCTCGGAAGCGCCGACACCGGCCATCTTCCAGGTCCTCTTCGGAGGACTCTGCCTGGCACGTCGCTTACCCCACTAGCCGTGCGACGCCGGAGGAATGGGCTTCCTTCGGGAAGAAAATGCTGGCGATTCTCGAGTCGCAGGGTACTAAGCCGTCCGCGCCCCCGAGTGGGTGAGAGGTCGAGAGACACCGCTCGCAAGAGTGGTCGGCACGAGTCACGGGAGAGGTCCCGTTCCCGTTCGGACAAGGGGACTCGTTCTCGACGTACCCGTTCCAGGTCCCGGTACGCGTTTGAGACCGTGTGCACCTGTGATGTCTTCGAGGAAGACATCGACGTCTGAGGCGCCGAGGGCGTCGACAGGCTTTCTCGAGGCTCCGGCTCTGAGGAAGTCGTCGAAGCCGTCGACGCTCAGGTCGTCGAAGGACACGCTCGGAGCTCCGGCTTCGAGGACTGTGTCGACGCCGCCGATGCTGGCGGCGCTGCATCTGACGTCGGCGCCGATCCTCTCGGCGCCGATGCCTGTTCTCTTGACGCCGGCGCCGATTCACTCGACGCCTTTCGTGTCGGAGGTACCCCGTGGCACGGGGGAACCCCCTAGGAAGGCTCTGGTTAAGAGCAAGCACTCTCGGGTGCCTTCTTTTCGCCACCTGGAATATATTTCAGAGGCGGATGAGGATTCTGATGGCCTGGTTCCTAGTCAGGTTCCAGATGAAATTGTCTCGGGCCATAGTCAGTTTGACGATTTGAGGCAGTCACTGCATGATGCCAGTGGACTGGACACCTCTCCGGAGGTGGAGTTTTGTAGGCCTTAGCTTGGCTCTCATGCCGATTCCTCGTACCGACACCTTATGGCTAGGGTTTCTGAGTACTTGGGATGGTCTGCTCCCCCAGGGGAGTTTGTGCAGGATGATCTCACGGACATCCTTGATGTTGGTCCCCCAACTGACCCGGTACTGCCGTTCCATATGGCTTTACAGAGAAGGGTGGCGGCGGCTTGGACTGCTTCGGACAGTCTCCCGGCGGTGGGCAGGTCCTTGTCGCGAAAATACCGTCCAGCCAGTAGCGACCCCTGCTACTTGACCAGGCACCCCACTCCGGAGAGTTTAGTGGTGCAGGCGGCCACGGCCCCGGCAAAGCAGGCGTCGTACCCTACCATCCCTCCTGATAGGGACGACAAACGTTTTGATGGCTGGGCGAAGAAAGTGTTTTCTTCTGGTGGTATGGCGCTTCAGGCGGCCAACTCCATTTGTGCCTTGTCTCGTTTCACTCACACTCTGTGGAACTGTGTTGCGTTAGCGGCTGAACATATTCCCGAAGGGGACGAACGGGATGGTTTCCTTGCTATGGTCCAGGATGGTAAGGATGCCATGTGTGAGTCCGTTCAGTCGGGTTTGGACTTGGCTGAATGCGTCAGCAGGTCCATGGCGGCGAGCACCGTGATACGCAGGTTTGCATGGTTGCGGAAGTCGGGGTTTGCTCCTGATTTGCAGGCCCGGCTCCTCAACATGCCCTTTGACGGTGAACACCTTTTTGGCAGCAAGGCTGACGAGAGCCTTTAGAGGTTGCAGACCTCAAAAGCTGCAGCGAAGTCGTTGGGCGCTGCAGTTCGCCAACCTCTGCCTTTTCGTCCTAGGGGACAGCAATGGAGGGGTGCAGGGGAGTTGCTAGGTCTGGAAAAGACCCGGGGCTAAGCTGATGTCGGAACTGTTGGGACTGGGGGCTAGCTAGTCTTTTGGCTGTAGCTCCTGAGATTCTATCCGGGGCTACAACCAAAAGATCATGGGCTATAGCCCCCTTAGCCCCCCCCCTAGCAACGCCCCTGGAGGGGTGGTTCCTTTCGCTATTACTCGTCCTTCAGTAAAGCGAGAGGAGCTGGCAGTCAGAGGCCAACGCAGGGGTACCAGAGGTGGACGACAGGATACCCGTGGTGCCAAGGCCACTCGGGCAGTTGCCTCTTTGCCCTCAGGTAACGCCGCAGCCGCTACCACTCACTCATGAGGCCATGCCCCATGGTTCGCCGGTTGGGGGAAGGCTGGAGCAGCATCTTGTAGAGTGGCGTGCCATTACTTCAGATGTGTGGGTTCTGGAGATCATAACCCACGGCTACTGTCTTCCCTTTCGGCACAGGCCTCGCGACAATCCACCGGGAAACCTCTCTTTGCAGAGTCCGGATCCGCTCCTTGTGCAGGAAATTCAAGCCCTGCTGGAGAAAGGCGCCATAGGACTGGTGCCTGTAGCGGAGAGGAACAAGGGATGGTATTCCCCTTATTTTTTGATTTCAAAGAAAGACGGGGGATTGAGACCCATCGTGGACTTGCGCGGTTTGAACAAACTCCTAAGGAAGGACAAGTTCAAGATGGTTACTCTCTCTCAAGTCCTCCAGGCCCTTCAGCTTCAGGACTGGTTGGTGTCTCTCGACCTCAAGGATGCTTACTTCCATGTGCCAATCCATCCCAAGCACAAGAAGTACCTGAGGTTCGCGGTTGACGACTCGCACTTTCAGTTTCGGGTCCTGCCGTTCGGATTGACCTCCGCCCGAGGGTTTTCACCAAGCTCATGGTGGTGGTGGCAGCGCATCTTAGGCAAGGGGGGATTCACGTCTACCCCTACCTGGACGATTGGTTAATCAGGGGGAGCTCTCCCGAGCAAGTCCTGGATCATCTGTCCGTCACCTGCCACTCCCTTCACAGGCTGGGCTTCTCCCTCAATTTAAAGAAGTCCCATTTGACGCCAACACAGCGGCTCCAGTACATCGGAGCAGTGCTCGACACTTCCCTGGGGCAGTGTTTTCCTCCCCAGGTGAGGGCTCTTCACATTCAGCAGATGGTGCACAAGTTTCAAAATGCCCAGACGCTCCCAGCGTTCGAGTTCTTGAGGTTGCTCGGCCTCATGGCATCCTGCATTCTTCTGGTGCCAGAGGCTCGCCTGCGGATGAGATCTTTGCAGTGGGCACTCAAGATGCAATGGTCGCAGTCCTCCGGCAGGATGTCGGACCCGGTTCAGGTGCCGCCCTCGGTCGCCCGGGACCTTCTGTGGTGGGCCGTTGAAGGCAACTTGATGAAGGGGGCTCCATTTTGGCTTCCCTGGCCGGAGGTGACGATCGTGACGGATGCATCCCTCACGGGATGGGGAGCTCATGCCAACGGGCTGACAGTCAGCGGTCGTTGGTCTCCGTCGGAGTCCAGACTCCATATCAATCTGTTGGAGCTGAGGGCCGTCAGGCTAGCCCTGAAGGCTTTTCTGCCGACTGTGCGAGGAAAGAGTGTCCTGATCCTGACGGACAACACAGTGGCCATGCACTACCTCAACAAAAAGGGGGGGGGGCAAGGTCACTTCCTCTGTGCAGGGAGGCGATGCAGCTCGAGTTCTGGACCATCCAGCAGGAAGTTTCGATCTTGGCAGTTCATCTGGCCGGAGACGAAAACGTGACGGCGGACGCTCTGAGCAGGCAGAGCACGATCTCTCACAAGTGGGAGTTGGATCAGGAGATTCTCCTGGAGATCTTCGCCCTTTGGGAGACCCCTCAAGTGGATCTCTTCGCCTCCAGTGTCAACCGGAAGTGCAAAATGTTTTGCTCGTGGGAATTTCCTCCAAAAGGAGCCTTAGGAGACGCGTTTGTGGTGGAGTGGTCATTCCCGCTGCTGTACGCGTTTCCTCCAGTCCCCGTCATCCTGCAAGTGCTGCGGAGGTTACGGAAGTTCGGTTCCCGGATGATCCTCATTGCTCCGGCGTGAGCTCGGAGGACGTGGTACCCGGACCTTCTCGACTTGTCCATCTGCCCTCCACGTCGTCTTCCCTACCGAGACGATCTGCTCTCACAGGAGGGGGGTCAGGTTCTCCATCCAGAGGTCAGATCCCTCAACCTTCACGCTTGGCTTCTGAAAGGTTGAGGTATAAGGATTGGGACCTCCCTGAAGACGTGATGGAGGTGTTGCTTTCGGCCCGAAGGCCAGCAACAAAGTCTATGTACCGTTGCCGTTGGCGTAAGTTCTGCGACTGGTGCAGAGTTCAGAATGTGGATCGTTTTGCATGTGACATCCCCAGGGTTCTGTCCTTTTTACTTTCTTTGGCCCACAGGGGCTTGCAAGTGGGTACCATTAAAGGTTACCTGGCGGCGCTGTCCATCTTTAAGCGCTCGTCTGAAGAGTGTTCTTACTTTAAAATCCCTTTAATTTCACAGTTTCTGAAAGGGCTCACTAATGTGTTCCCTCTGTCACCTTTCCTGGTGCCCGGTTGGGATTTAAACCTTGTTCTTAAGTTTCTTATGGGTGCTCCCTTTGAGCCTTTACATTCTTGCCCTTTGAGGCTGTTAACTCTGAAAACTGTGTTTTTAGTTGCGGTTACTTCAGCTCGCAGAGTGAGTGAGTTACAGGCACTTTCAGTTAAGCCACCCTTCACTGTATTTCACAAGGACAGGGTTGTCCTTAGAGTTTGTCCTTCTTTTCTCCCGAAGGTAGTGACGGAATTTCATTTGGCCCAGTAGATTGTTCTTCCGGCATTCTATCCTCCTCCGCATCCTGGTAAGGAAGAGGAGAGGCTCCATAGGCTTGATCCTAGGAGAGCTTTAAGCTTTTATGTTTCACGCATGTCCCGGGTCAGAGTGGACGATCATCTCTTTATTGGTTACGCTGGAAAGCATTTGGGGCAAGCTGTGACGAAACAGACTTTGTCTCGCTGGATTATTTTGGCCATCTCGGAGTGTTACCGCTTGGCGGGTAAGGGCCCACCGGCTGGCTTGCGGGCCCATTCTACCAGGGGTATGGCTGCATCTACTGCCCTGCAGAGGGGTGTTCCTATTCGCAACATCTGTGATGCAGCCACCTGGGCTTCAGTACATACATTTGTACGTCACTATTCCCTCGATTCCATCCGAGGACAGGATCTGGCCTTTGGCAAGGCGGTCCTTTGCTCTGCTATTTGATTGGCAATTCTAAATTTTGATTCTAAATTCTTGCCCTCCTCCTTGCTCTGGTACTGCTTTGGGATTCTGTCATAGATATGGAATACGTCGGAGGACCCAATCCCCTCGAAGAACAAGTTACTTTCTTACCTGGTAACGTTCTTTCGATTGGATGGTCCGACGACGTATTCCATATCGTTCCCTCCCTGCCTTCCCCGCTGCAGAATTTCTTTTGCGATTGCAGCTTACGTTCCGCAAGGCTTTGTGTCTGACTGGCAGTTGACTAATGTCACACGTTCTGGGGGAAAAAACTACAACTGAGGCTACGGGCGTTGTGCGTCCTACTTATCACATCGGATGATGCCGGACGTCGGAGGAGGTCCTCGACGACGGCGCATCGACGTCATCGACGCAGGACGTAGACGCCGAAAAAAGTTTCCGAAGCAGCGCAGCTGTGGTGATTACATGTCATAGATATGGAATACGTCGTCGGACCATCCCATCGAAAGAACGTTACCAGGTAAGAAAGTATCTTGTTCTTTTATAGCAACCCCTATCTGGTGCAGGTGTTTTGCTAATAATGGCACCTGTTGTGCTGCAAAACCAAGTGCATACACAGGCAGATTAATACACTTCAGACATAAGAAAGGCTCTGCCAGCCTTACAGGAATGTGCTATTCTAATCTAGCACAGGAACACATATCTCTGCAATGAGTGCTTAACACACTGAGTTAACTTCTGAACCATTGTGGCACTCCATTTACCAATATGCATTTCAAATGTTGCTATTGCCCATGATCAATATAATTCCCATAGGAAGGAAAGAATGCTACAGGGGTTGTGCCACAAGGAACACACAAACTATATATACCACAGTGAACACAGAAAGCATTACACGATGAATTGATGGTGGCAGAATGTACTTGCCAAAATAGACCGGCAATATGTTTAGAGCCTCAGCACCATGCCATAAAATATCCTGATTTGTGCTATTTAAGTCTGGTGAACAAAGTAATCTTACTTCTTTAGATCAGGCAGCCTTGTGGGCCCCACTCCAAGGTGGGGGCCCTAGGCAAGTGCCCTGTTTGTCCTCCCATAAAAACGCCACTGCCTTTGGGAATGTTTTCAATGGTGAGGAGCCTCTATCTCTGCAGCAGGCAAAGGAAAGTGGGAGAGCACCTCCTGGGCGTTTTCATATACTTCTGGGTGCAGGATGTCCTTAAAGCAAGGCTTCCATTGTTTCCCCAACAGCCTACCACCTGGGAATTGCTGCATGGGGTGATCCAAAGGCGAGGGCCGCCTGGTCTGACAGCTTTACAGTAGCTTTGTGGCTGATATTCCATGGGGAGGGGAATGCACCGAGGCGGTGGTGGGAGAGAGAGAACTCACATTTAGAATAGAGAGAGAACTCACATTTGCTGCCTCACAGAACGCAAACGTGCTCAAGCATGGATGGAGGAGAGCAATTGGTAGGCAGGAGAAAGCTACACATACCATAGCATGGATAGTGGATGTAGATTAGAAGCTACCAGGAAGGTGTCTGTATCCAGACAGATTGAGATTATAAATGGGACATGGTTTTCAAATAGTATTGCCATTAGAGATCAAAAGAATAAAGTGCCTGTGGTATGCAATATATCAATTCTCACTGTTATAGTGGAAGCAACACTATAGCCAGCGAAACCATGAGTGAGGCTGTTTTGAAGATCACACCCTGAGAAGGAAATCTCTCTGAAGGGCTGACAATTTTGAAAGGTTTAAGGACTGGCAATTTTGAGAGGCCAGGCAATGCAAGAATATTAAATTGGATGCGCAGCATTATAGACACTGGTTAAGGGGTGAATCTGGGAGCTGTGCCAACTCTGCAATATCTGCAGTTGAACACTTTCATTACCAGTTCTTAACATGAACTAAACTAATCTCATTTTTATAAAACTGACTTGGAAAGTACACCAATCACATTACCAAACATCAGCATTTTTTAAAACAACATTTTATAGAAGGGTGCAACACAGAATGATTCTAGCTTCATCTTCTCCATCATCAAGATAAGTATATAAGTACCAGCACAACAATCAGTGTGATTTAACAGATTTAATCTGGGTTGGTCTTTTGTATTTTAAAGCTTTACATAGTTCCAAAACACTGGCTTGTGAAATTGTCATTTATAAACGTGCAGAAAAAACTTTGACTTTTACAAAAATGCAAAGCATTTTTTTGTGTCAAACGAGCAGACTTTAAAATATGCTTGTCCGAGTCCTGCACCATCTGATCCTCTCCCGTCTGTCTACCACTCCTCCACTCAATTAGCCTACATAAGAAGAAAGATCAAGTAATGGGCTAAACGATGCCACCAGCATGCAAGGAGGCAAACTTCATAGAAGACAGTACAGTAATGTACGAGATATTAGATGATTTGACCAGGATCACTGTATTGTCTGCTGGCAAAGTCAGGATACAAGCATGAATGCTTTGGTTCCAAATTTGGATACTTATTCATCTCTTGGACCAACAGTTTATGCTCATCATTGGAGGTGATTGCCTACGTTTTACAACATCCCATCTGAACAAACCAATTTCTAGACCTTCACCATAAGGATGACATTTTCATTTTTATAGCAACCCCTATCTGGTGCAGGTGCATTGCTAATAATGGCACCTGTTGTGCTGCAAAACCAAGTACATACACAGGCAGATTTATACACTTCAGAAATAAGAAAGGCTCTGCCAGCCTTACAGGAATGTGCTATTGTAATCTAGGACAGGAACACATATATCTGCAATGAGTGCTTAACACACTGAGTTAACTTCTGTACCATTGTGGCACTCCATTTACCAATATGCATTTCAAATGTGGCTATTGCACATGATCAATATAATTCCCATAGGAAGGAAAGAATGCTACAGGGGTTGTGCCACAAGGAACACACAAACTATATATACCACAGTGAACACAGAAAGCATTACACGATGAATTGATGGTGGCAGAATGTACTTGCCAAAACAGACCGGCAATATGTTTAGAGCCTCAGCACCATGCCATAAAATATCCTGATTTGTGCTATTTAAGTCTGGTGAACAAAGTAATCTTACTTCTTTAGATCAGGCAGCCTTGTGGGCCCCACTCCAAGGTGGCGGCCCTAGGCAAGTGCCCTGTTTGCCCTCCCATAAAAACGTCACTGACTTTGGGAATGTTTTCAATGGTGAGGAGCTTCTATCTCTGCAGCAGGCAAAGGAAAGTGGGAGAGCACCTCCTGGACGTTTTCATATACTTCTGGGTGCAGGATGTCCTTAAGGCAAGGCTTCCATTGTTTCCCCAACAGCCTACCACCTGGGAATTGCTGCATGGGGAGATCCAAAGGCGAGGGTCGCCTGGTCTGACAGGTTTACAGTAGCTTTGTGGCTGATATTCCATGGGGAGGGGAATGCACCGAGGCGGTGGTGGGAGAGGGCTCCTGGTAAGGGCATCGCGGAAGAGGACTGGCAGTTTGTGCTGAGTCAAACCCAGAAAGTATCCTTGAACTCCAAATTCGAGCTGGTCCACTTCAATTTTCTACATCAGGTCCATCATACCCCAGCTCGACTCCGCAGCATTTCCCAGCTACACTGGACACCTGTGCTAGGAGCGGGGTCCGTCAGGCGAGGTTCTTGCATCTGGCCTGGGAGTGCAGGGGGGTATCTCGGTTTTGGATGGATGGCCTGGCTAGGGTCTCTAGGACTGTTGGGGAAAAGCTAGATACTGATCCCTAGGTGGCACTGCTGGGATGCACTAGGTTCCCGTCACATGGGGCTACACGTCTGGCTGGATTGCTCCTAATGGTGGCTCGCAGGAGGGTGGCTATGTCTTGGGGGGGAAAGGATGTCTGCCCAGTATGAAAGTGTGGCTGTAAGATTTTGTGTATTGCAATGACATGAAGACAGCATTCATCTGTACTTTACCGCACCACGCCCGCCCACCAGATGTGTGGGTGCCGTATGTCCAATATTTGACTGCAGCAATCATCTGGTGTGATATTGTGGACAGCTTCTTTTTAATGTACAATGTTGGTACTGTGTCTTATCATGCTGAGGGTTAGTCATTGTGGGATCAGATTCCATGTTTTTGTCGGTTTTGTTTTTGGCAAAATGAAAAAATAAAGCATTACAAAAAAAATGGAATGCTCACAACAGCTCCTCTGCATGGCTGGCATGATTACCCTTGGTCGCTTTCTTTAGTAACGTGGTGAAACCTTCTGTAAACGGACATTCCAGAAGCCACAATTCCTGTAGTAAAATAATATCATAAACATTCTATCGGTTTCCAAAACTATTGTGGCCCAATTGAGTTCGGGACAGTATCGTTCATTTATTTTTTGTTGAACTGTCTGAGTGAATTTGGAGGTGCCTTAAAGTGCCCCTGGCAACCATCACCAATCATTCTGAGAGATTTAATTTCTATTTTTAAACACATTGTTAGAAAGTGCCCTTCATATATCTCACGGATAGTTCGGAATTCCTTACAGAGCACAAGATTACTCTTTAAAACAGGGTTAGAATGCGTAGACCCACACACAGTAACTCCTGGAGTGTTGAAGGCACACCCACAAACGCCAGAAAGAAATACAACCCGCTAGGGAACTAAGGCCAAAAGATTCTTGCAAGGATAACACAAGTATTAATCACACAAAAGTAAGTGTGCCAGCAAAGAACTCTGCTGCTTATGAACGTTCTGACTGAAAAATGGTACAAGCAGAATGTTATAAGGAAAAAAAATCGCCATCAATGACGCACACATCTACAGTAAAAGCCTGTGTGGCTGGTTGGTGAGACTCTATACATGGGCGGCCTGCTCCATAGGGAATACCAGGATGCTATTGGACCCAGCCCTGTCCATCCGTCTTCCACGACGTGGGTTCTGCTGGGCTCATCATCTCCAGGGAACCAAGGTCGAGTTCGCAATTAGTTACTATGTGAGACAATGCTACTCTTATCAGTATGAAGTGCACCTGGAAGGCTTGAGGACTGGCACAGGTGGGAGGCTTAAGATCGAGCTGACCCACACATTCTTCACTCACTCAATATCGCACTATCTGCACCAAAAGCTTCCATCCTAAGGGTTTGTCTGGGTGCCTGTTCTGCCTCCTCATCCTCGTCATCCTCAAACTCATCAAATGTTCTCCACCCAGCTCCACCCAGCAGCATTATCATATCCTAGGCTGTCTGCCCGTTCACTTCCTTCTCCCTCCTTTTCAACATGCATGTTTTATTATGGGTTTATTATCTACCCTAAATAGATAATCTCCTGATTTCCATCCATCTGATGCCTGCTCTATCTCTTTGCCAGTTTTCACGTTGTTTTGCGCTGTTCGCAATCTATTTAATTCTGTTCTTGCCGATACTAATACCACCTCTAAGTCTCTTTTGTTGACATCAGCATGGCCTGGGGCATCCGGAGGGGACACATATGGGGGTGGTGGGGCTGTTGCTGCTGTGGACATATATGTAGGGTTAGTATAACCTACCGCAGGGTTGGCAGCCTGTGGGTGTATCCCTCCATGCTCCGTCGCTGCCCCGCCCTCTCGTCCTGGGCAATCGCCCTTGCTACCATTCTGTTTGTCCTTCCCCTTACACTCTTCTGTGTCCTCGAACATCTTCCAAAGGTCTAAGATCTCTTTCCTCCTTTGCAACAGGCTTCCCTTACATTTGGCTGTTAGAAATGTGGACATATATTCTAACTCACCCTTATTGTGGGAGTCCTGCTCCCACAATAAGGGTGTACCCCCTCCTCTTGTCTCTGTCACCCATTACTTATGATACTTCTCATGTATGTCTTGATATAGCGGTAGGGCCTTACACATATACTCTATTGGGGTTTCTCCTACCATGGTGGTGGTTGTGCCCATATTGCCCTTATGTTTGTACTGGTGCACTGCATACAGTATAGTTTGTCAAAAAACATGATCACTTTTCGCCCCCTCCTTCCCGTCAGAATATTCAAAAAGTGTCCCCTTCTTCTCCCTACCCCAATTCTTTCTCTCCACACTGTCGCTCACACACCCAAATATACGACAAATTACACTGTACCCCTCCTGGGCCTCCACCCTACACAATAAAAACACCAATAAAACAAGCTAAAATAACAAGCTAAAATAACAACTACTATTCCCGAGCCCTCTAATTAGGCGGGTCCCTATATATTTCCTTTTCCTCCGTTATACATTATGAGTGGCACCACCTTCTCCCCTCACACGGGGAGGCTCCCTACCATTCCATTTTCCTTTTCTTAATATTCTACTAGAAAAATTAATACAGAAAAACAAAACAATCACATTCATGCCACACCTACATTTTCAATATCTGCGTGTTCACTCTCCCATACATCTATCCCCTGCTTGTTAAACCTTGCAAGGCTATATTGACGCGCGCGTGTGCACCTGAACTCCTCCGTCACGGGGTTCCAACAAAGAGCAGACAGGAATTCTGTAAAGACTGTTCCTGTATGGCCACTGGGAAATACATGTTTTTGGGACTGGTCGCTGTAGGTGAGCGCGGCCTCTTTGCAGAGGCTGCCTGGACACGTTCACAAGTAAGGGGGCGCTGGGATCACATTGGGGTCACCAAATGAAGGCACGCCCAAAAATACAACCGGTAAGGAAAGAAGGCCAAGAGAGTCTTGCAAGGATAACAAGTTTTAACCACACACAAATAAGTATGCCAGCAAATAACTCTTCTGCTTAAGATTATTTGGCCGAAAAATGGTACAAGCAGAATGTTATAAGGAAAAACATTGTCGTCAATGGCAAACACATATACAGTAAAACCAAGCGTGGCTGGTTGGTGAGACCCTATACATGGGGGGTTGCTCCATAAGGTGTACCAGGCTGCTATTGGTCCCAGCCCTGCCCGTCCGTCTTCCATCACATGGTGTCTGCTGGGCTCATCATCTCCAGGGAACCAAGGTTGAGTTCACAATTAGTTACAATGTGACAATGCTACTCTATCATTATGGTGTGCACCCAGAAGGCTTGAGGACTGGCACAGAGGGAGGCTTAAGATCGAGCTGACCCACACATTCTTCCCTCACTCAGTATCACACTATCCGCACCCAAGGCTTCCACCCTTGCTTTGGACTATAATTTATTCCACCCTGCAACTCTTATTACAACATTTGTCATTATGAAATAAGGTGGAATGGTTGTGATCTTTTTAGATCTATTATGTCCATTGGGTTTATGCTTGGTGGTCTGGGGATACATACTATCAGGGAATTCAGGGGTCTTGGACTGGGACAGTTGTGGGTATCATAACTCATGATGGACTGGGTGGGGGCTTGAGGTCTGTTTTCAGCCTGGCTACAATAAATGTGCACTGTGCGGCCCCTGGTACTATCGTGCGGTCTTGCAGGGCACATTACTTCTTGGGATAACACATATTAGCAACAGTTCTGGAACAAATATAGGTTTCTGTGGGAGCTAGCAGTGTGGGTCTCCATCATCAGCGCTTGGGCCTATTCAGGTTTCTCCGTTGGGTCTGTGTTGATCATGCAGCCATGCAGGGCCGAATGTTTCTATCATAGCTACAAAGATGGCGCTTACATATATGCGCACGCTAGGTCTAAGAGTATTTTGTTCATGCAGGGTCTCTTAGCACACCCCACTCCCCCCTGGTACATTGCAAGTGTAGTTATGGGATTCGCCTACCCTAAAGCGCTTAGGTGGGTACGAGAGGTTAATTTCCTTCCCAACAGTGTTCTCCACTTTGGCAGGATGGATATAAACACCTGGTTTAAAAAAAGTATCTGTTTCCACCAACATAGAATAAATAATGTGTGGTTTCAGATGTGATATTATAGAGTACAAATGATTATCCATCTCACACTCCACTTGTTCAATATCAGTGGTAAAACGATTCTCAATTTAGATCAAACACTCTTTGATGATTTAAAGGCTCGGCAGTATTCGATTTAAAAGAGCCTCCAAATCTAGCAGAAAGTTTAGTTTTTTGTCTAAGTCAGCTCATTGTATTTGCTTTATCTCCTTAGGGTAACCTCCTTTGCTAGTTGTCGAATTGACATTAATTGGGCACTGACAATATTATCAGTGATTCAGTGTAGCAACCACTTCTTTAAAAGTCTGTCTCTCTACAAATAAGGGATAAGGCAGAAGCCTGATTAGAATGAGCGTTTTGTGGTAAATGATAGTTTTCATCCCAAACCATTTGGGCTATATCCTTATTGGATCAGTTTGATTTTAATGTGTTCTTTGATGCTGTTTTCTTGTTTGTTTACTTTGATTATTTATCGTGACTTGCAATCTTCACTGCTTCTTGCTGAGGTAACGCCAATTTTAATATCCTCAAAATTTCTTCTTGAAATATTATTCCTTTTCACACCTTTATTGGTGTTCTTAAAGGCATGGTCTAGTAAACATTTTTATTGTCCCTACGGGACGGCCATGTTTTTTTAAGCCTAAGTGGCTCGATTTTAGAAAACTTTCCTATGGACCTTACCCGAGTTTTCGTCCATTAAACGCACGCGAAAACAAGCACCAGGGAGCCGCCATTTTCTGATAATCCTATCTTTTCCCCCATCGCCCTGGCTGACCTGCTTTTGCGGCACTAAATCAATTCCCCCGCCCCTGAGCCTGTCATCAGCAGACTCGTACCGCCCATTTCCCAACGCCAAAGCACGTCTCGTGTCAACATTCGCTGCGCTTCAGCTAATGACGTGTCGCCATGGAAATGGCAGGACGCCTCTTTGCTCAATAAGTATAAACAGACCATTTTACAAGACACAGCAGCAGATTTTCGATTCCATTCCTCTCTCTGTGTTACTTTGAGTATTCTGTGACTCGTTTCAGTGCTCTGGTCAGCTATCTTCGCCGCTTGTAGCCTGTGTGAACACCTGTACCATCTCAGTAAATTATTTTACTCTGTTTACCACACAATGGCTACAATAATGCCCTACATGTACGAGCCCGAGTATACCAAGGAGGAACTACAGGAAAGGGAAGCACGCGAAAACGATGAGGATTCGGACGGCAGTTGGCAGGACGAATCAACAGATGAAGATCCTGGGCCTAGTCGAATGGACAGCGTCTCCACCTGGTGCACATGCAATCGGTGCGAGCTAATGCCAACTGAGGACGAGAACTGCTGCTGCCGAGAAAACTCGGGATACCTGGCCTACATTTCGGAAGGCGAGCCACGACCGCAATGCATCACCGAGCTGCCAGACTTCAAGGCAGCCTGCCTCACACGGGCCGTGTTGAGAATAATGATGGTGCTTATGCACGAACTTTGCGCAACTGTTCGTCCTCGTAATCCGAGTAACGAGTAAGTATACTCTGCTTGTCATGCCACTCCTATTTCATGATCTTCTACGTATCCAAAATTACATCTACATATCATTGTAACGCATGTAAGTCGTTCAATAGTGTGCATTGTCTAGATAGCATTTGTCCGTGCAGAATGCCATTAGTTACAAGAATTGTCATTGACAACAAACGTTTATTAAACTTATCTTGGTCATTTAAAAACAGTTTGTTTCATTCCTTTTCACAGGTGGTACAGGCTGGTGGCCTATCGTTCCTTTACATGGTGGCTCCACGGGAGGCTTGGACACCGCGTTCGAAGAGTGATACCCGCCTGTGCCGTTCGTGCCATTAGAGAAACGTTCCCGAGTGACAGCGGTCAGTACAGGGGATTTTCTCGCTGTGCTGCAACCTGACCTGGGGAGCTGTCAGGGGCGCGAAAGGCCAAGGTGCCAAACAGCATGTACACTTCAATAGGTGTCCCACGCCAAGGGGCCATCGGTCACATGGCCTCCTCAGACCCCGTGTCTCCAGCGAGGCCTCCCCTTGAAGCAGGCCGCCCCCCTAATACCACGACATACATACGTCATTCATTCACAAACACACCCCAGTTTCTAATACTTTAAAAACCACTCGATATGTCTCATGAGAACATCTTTGTGCTTTGCAAGTCAACTCCTGAACGTGCTACCTGGGAACCACTGAGATCTATGCTAATCTGCTCGTCGTCGTGCTATCCGTGAACTTCTGTGACCGCTTCGAGCATACCCATCAGTGCGCTACCTGACCTGTGGCCATCCACCTTTTCTACCGCAACATACTGCTCTGCTTGCTGAATCCAACTGTTTGTTGGTCAAGGTAAGGCCATGTATCCTGGTCATATTTCGCAGATTTTTAAATTTCTATCTATTTGCGAGTAGAGTACCCAATAGTGCTATGTTCATTGGTCTCATTGCTATTGACTTGAATTTCCATTGCTATGCTAACAATAGATCTATTTATTTTCATCTGTGTCAATTGTCATCGAATTGCATCCTTCGGGGGTCCAGTCTATGATGTAAGCATGTTTCCTTCTCGTGCAATACAGAACATCCAAGGGATGAGTCACATGTTCAGTTTTTAGTCACATCATTTATACATTTCTGCAACTTATGCAAATACTAAGCCGCACCTAATGAACTGGTATAGTTCCTGCGACCAAAACAAACCTTGCATTGATCATTGTATGATTCATTTACTTTTGTATCAAATCTTTATTCTTGAAGATTGTATAATAATGTCGATATTTACTTTTCAGATTTATCAACAATGCCTGCCTGTTCGATTAGCGGTTGCCTTTCGAAGACCCATGCGAAATCTGAAGGCACTACAATGCATATTTTCCCGAAAACGGTTGATCGAATAAGAGAATGGGTCAGACATTGCGGATATCCACTGGATGAGCTGGAAAGTAGAGACCAACAAGTCTTACAGGACAAGAGGGGTGATCGATACTGCATCTGCAGCCGGCACTTTTCCTTGGACATGTACACAACATCTTGGGAAACAAAGAAGAATAAACGGCGAACGACACGGAAATTGCTCGAAAACACTATTCCCACTCTATCCGTCCACATTCCGCCACCGGTGAGTCAAGTGTCCGAATTTAGCGTTAGGCCTTGCGGTAGTGTGTAGGTATCCGAACAGATTAATTGATATTGTAGGTGTTCTATCCCTTGTAATAATTTCGATATTGATATAATTGTATAGTTTTTTGAATAATGACATTTACCAATATATTCTTTTTCGATTTCATAACCCACAAACGCAATGTATGTATATGGGAACAGGGAACTGTGCTGTATTGAGCATTTTACAAGTATTCTGTCGCCTTACATGGCTATTTTTAATATTGGCATTTCATTATCAATCATTAATTTACCTTTACAACTTCTTGACTATCCCTTGAATCTGAAGCAAGAACATTCTACATCCTTGACATGGGCGCAGTTATCAACCACTTCTAGCGCGTATCAGGTAATCTTACTAGGCTAATCCGCTACAGACCTGTTTTATGCATGTCAAGTAATATTTTTATTTTATCGTGTAATCATTTTACCGAATGTTTGGTTAGTGCTTTCCAATTGATGTACACCTTAGTTATCGTCCACTGGTGTTTGTTTTCGGTTATAATTAGTGTTATCCATACTAATGCAAGTACTGTCTTTCAGGGAGATGCTGAAGCGTCTGCCACATCTACAACATTTCTAGATGTTCTTCAACAGCAGGACGTATGGATACTGACAGCTCCATCGAGCGTCATCATCAGAGCTGGAATTCTTGTCGTTTGATTGTTCTACGCAATGTTTCATTCGTGGTTAGCCGTTGATATGTACCTGTGCTGTCGACCCCAGGTGTGTGTTATGTTTTCACTATTGTAATCCTCACTAATGCAAGTACTATGTTTCAGGCAGTTGATGGAGCATCAACCCATGCACTTGATGCAGAGCCTGACATTCAAGTAATTCCAGGGGAAGTGGAAGCGGGACCATGCGTATACGAATCGGCGCAACAGCTTTCGGAAGTGCTCACTACATTTGCAACATCCATAGATATTCTTCAGCAGCACGAGGTATGGATAATGACAGCTCCATCATGCGTGATCATATAACGTGATTCCATTTGCTATACTTTCTTCCCTATTAACGCAAGTGCTGTGTTTCAGGGAGACGACGAAGCTTCCACTACAATCACAACATCCAATTTAGATGATGCAGATGTAAATACATCGGAGAAATAAGTCGATGAAATGTGATCATATTTAGATTTTCCTTGATTCTTTTGGACAATGCATCATTCGCGGTTATCTCTTTATATGTACCTGTGCGTTCGACCCCAAGTGTGTGTTATGTTTCCAATATTGAAAACCATACTAATCCAAGTACTGTGTTTCAGGGAGACGACAGAGCTTCCACCACAATCACAACATCTCATTTAGATGATGCAGATGTAAAGGAATCGTTGAAATAAGTCGATGAAATGTGATCATATTTGGATTTTCCTTGATTCTTTTGGACAATGCATCATTTGTGGTTATCTCTTTATATGTACCTGTGCCGTCGACCCCAAGTTTGTGTTGTGTTTCCAATATTGAATAGCATACTAATGCAAGTACTGTGTTTCAGGGAGATGCGGATGCCTCCTCTCCAATACAACCATTCATGGCAGTCCAAGCAGAGCCAGAAGTATGGATACTGACGGTTCCATCGAAATAGATCATCACTGGTCGAATACTTGTCGTTTGATTGTTGCACACAATGTTTAAATCGTGTTTGGCTATTGAGATGTACCTGTGTGTTCGTCCTCACGTGTGTTTTATGCTAACAATATTTTGATACATAGTAATGAAAGTACTTTGTTTCAGGGAGACGATGGAGCCTCATTCCGTGCTGTCTATGCGGATACAGAAAATATAGTCGTTGCAGCGCAAGATGACGGGAGGACATGCGGAAACGAATTGGAGCTACAGCGTGCAGATGTTGAAGGTCGAGTCAAAAAAGTTGCAATGAAAAAAAAACAAAAAAAGGTTAGTTACAAACAGTTCATAACTTTAAAAAAATGTTTGTGCTGGGGACTATTTTATGTTTTTTAACAGTCAATTCTACTACACTCCATCTTGTGTTTAAACTGAACATCCCTTTTCCAATCTCTCCTCCAGTTACCCCTGTGTGTCAGAACTATACACACACAGACAGTGAAGCGAATGAGAGATGTGGCTTGCCAGACCGTGTACACTATGGAGGAACTATTAATTGAGGCGAGGCGTGTTCAGGCTCGAGATGCTCATGTCCAATGGCCAGAACATGAATTAACTGTGTTTGGAGACTACAGCAAAGTTGCATTGGACCATAGCTACAGTGCGACCGCACCACTCCAAGAAGATGTTATTGAATGTATTGAAGATAGCTCTGAAGTAGTTGCAGATCAATTTACACAATCTACACCCGCCAAAAATTTGCCACCAAAAAACCTGTCGACATTGTTTGTTCTCCCATCAATGTTGAAGTAATAGATGTCGAAATGACAGCTGATGAACCAGCCACAGCATCCATAGACGCATCAGAACTTGATATCAGCGATATTACTTTCCAATGTGTTGAAATCTCCACAACGTCAAAGGCCGAAACAATGTTGACACAGGATGACAGTCTAATGAAAGAGAGCAAATACATTGTATTCGACAGTTGTTTGATGGAAATTATAAGTATGCTGAAATGTGTGCATTCCATTAGAGGGAAAGTATGTGGGAAGCCATTGATTAATGTGACTCGTCAAATAAAAGGCAGTAACGTCAAAATAAATGCCGCCTGTAGATTAAATCATAGGTTCTCATGGTCTGCACAACCGATGCTGGGGAAACTGCCAGCAGGCAATCTACTGTGTGCAGCTGCATCACTTTTTAGTGGCTCCAGTTTTAGAAAGTTAGATGCTTTCTTTCAGTTTGTGGGACTCCATTTCATTTCTAAAGCGCTGTACTACATATACCAACGTGATTATCTGTTTCCGGCCATTAGTGATGCTTGGAAAATTGAACAATTGTCTCTAGCAAGTACTGTCACGTTGGTCACCTTCCGCCCCCTGCTCCTCACCTGAAGATCCTATTTGGCTTTCTCGGACACTGGATGGTTTCTTCCGTAGTACCTTGGGATGTTCCTTAGATGGTTTCTCCTTTGACCTCCTGTCATGCAAGTAAGGCCTGGCTCCCTCGGAGGCCACCTCGACAGGGAATGGGACCTGTCTTGAGGGGGGCCCCGAGGAGCCAAGCCCCAAAAAGACAGGGAAAAAGCCGATGGATGGCACAAAAAACCCTGCAGACTGTTCCAGGAAGGATACTCGCGTCGAGTATAGTAGCAAGAGGCAGACCGGTAAAGTTCTGGGGTGACTTTCACTTCTTTCACTTCTCAGGATCACATAGGAAGCAAACCGGCAAAGCCCCAGGAATAATATACCAGCAAAGAGTACGAGGTATTGGGGGAAGTAGAAGAGTACTGTAAGCTATCACAGAAGGATCCGTAACAGTTTCAGAAGAGAGCGATGGAAGCAGAAAGGATAGAAAGAGAGGGCGAGACTAGAAGCCAGGTATAGTCCCAAATCCAAAGGATAGACCGAACCCCGAAGCGAATAGAGGAGAACGCGAGGAGGCGCGAGAGTGGCGGAGGAGACCGCGAGTCGGAACGGCGAGGCGCCGAAGGTAAGGAATCAGAGTGGAATGATGAGCGGCAGACGCCGCAGAAAGAAGGAAGCAAGGTAAATTCGTAGGCAGGGCAAGTAGAGTGAATCGCAGGAAGAAAACGGTAAAAGGCTGGGAGGAGGCTACTCGGAGGAGTAGCCGAGCGAGCGTATCGTTGAGAATCACAGATACAACGTGCAGGTAAGTGGGCGGGGCTGGTTTAAGTAGCGGTGGCCTCCATGTTGGTTGAGGGCTAGACCGTTACTGTCAGGTTCTTCGTGGTAGTGCCTTCCAATCGTGCCATAGCTTCCAGGGACGGATCGTGACAGTATGGCCTCTCCCTCCCCGGAACCCCCCTGGTTTTCCTGGATACCTCAGATGAAACCTTCTTACGAGTCTGAGTGCGTGAAGATGGTACCTGGGTTCCCACGTCCTTTCATCTTCGGAATATCCCTTCCAATGGACCAGATATTGGAGTCTCCCTCGGTGGTAACGTGAATCCACTAAGTAATCAACCTCGTATTCTTGGGATTCCTTTACCTTCGGAGTCTTAGTCTTCATAGTCTTGCGGTGAAAAGGATCCTCCTTGTATTCCTTGAGTAATGAGGTGTGGAAGACTGGATGTACCCTTTTAAGACCTCTAGGTAAGCGTAGTTCATAAGCTACGGGGTTGATTTGTCTGATGATGGGATAAGGACCCAGGTATCGAGGTGCAAATTTGCCTGTGTGTATCCATCTAGGAAGATGTTTGGTAGATAAGCAGACTCTCTGTCCTGGCTTCCATTCTGGGTTGGACCGTCGACTTCTATCCGCCCATCTTTTCTGTGTGAGCTGACTGCCTTCCAGTGCTTCTCTAGCCATTCTATGAACTTCCTTGAGTTCGGACAACCTGTCGTCTATGGCGGGAGATTGGGTAGGTTGCATTCCGGTCCAGGGCAGTTGTTGTGGATGATACCCGTAAGTGCAGTAGAATGGACTCATGCGAATGGACGTGTGGTAATTGTTATTATAGGCAAATTCGGCCTGAGAGAGAAAGGCTGACCATCTTTCTTGTTTGTGACTACAGAAACACCTTAAATATTGTTCCAGCCCAGCATTGAGTCTCTCGGTTTGTCCGTTAGTTTGGGGGTGAAAACCAGAGGAAAGTGCTCGGCTGATACCCAATTGGTGACATAGTAACGTCCAGAATTTGGAGGTGAATTGGGTTCCGCGGTCCGAAATGATGGTCCGAGGCAATCCATGGAGACGAATGACATCTCTGAGAAAGATCGAAGCCGTCTCTGGAGCTGACGGAAGACCTGAGAGAGCAGAAAAATGAGCCATCTTGCTGTAGGTGTCTACAGTGACCATAATAGCTGTCTTATTCTCGGATTCCGGCAGGTCAACAATAAAATCCATGGAAATCAGTTCCCAGGGTCTAGTGGGTAGGATAGGCTGTTGCAACTGGCCCAAAGGTTTGCCTGTTTGGTATTTGTTGGCGGCGCATACAGGACAGGTGGTTACATATCTTTTGACATCCTTGGGTAGTCCTGCCCACCAGAATCTGCGGCTTATGAGTTCCTGTGTCTTCTTGATACCTGGGTGTCCTGCTAGGGGGGTATCGTGGCACCATGATAGTATCTGTTCTTGAAGCTCTCTGGAAGGGAGAAACAGCTCAGTACCATGGTAGTATAGACCGTCATTGGCCCGCGTGACGGAAGCGGGTATGGCCGGTAGAAGACTGTATTGGGTTACCAGATCTTGTAAAAGTGGCACGACCCTAGCCATAATCTTCACATTTGGGAACAAGAGGTCATGCTCTTGCGGTAGGTTGTCTTCCTCTCCTTGGCATCTGGAGAGTGCGTCTGCCATCTTGTTCTCAGTACCCGGTACATATGAAATGGTGAACTCAAATTGGGAAAAGTAATAGGCCCATCTGCCATGTTGAGCATTGGTGCACTCCATCTGCTGCAATACCCGGAGGTTGCGATGATCTGTAATTATTTGGAAAGGATACACTGCTCCCAAGAGTAGGTGCCTCCACTCTTGACAGGCTGATTTTATGGCAAGTAATTCTCTTTCCAGAACTGAGTAATTACGTTCACTTTTCGTCAGAGTCCTTGAGTAATAAGCGACTGGATGTTTGAGGCCATCGTCCATTCTTTGTAGAAGTACGGCTCCCAGTGCTCCTCCAGACGCGTCAGTTTCCACGATAAAGGGTCTTGTTTGATCGGGTTGTACAAGTATGGGAGCCGAAGTAAATAACTCCTTAAGGCGCAAAAATGCCCTCTTCTGTTCTGGACCAAAAACGTACTTAACTCCTTTCTTGTGAAGACCGGTAATAGGTAACATCAGGTCGGAAAAGTTAGGGATGAACTGGCGATAGAAATTGGCTAAAACCAAGAATATTTGAACCTCCTTTATTCCTCTAGGTTCCTTCCATTCGATGATGGCACTGATCTTCTCGGGTTCCATCTGGATTCCTTCCTTGGATAGGATATAACCTGGATAAGAAACAGTTGTTACTTCAAACTGGCATTTCTCTGGTTTTACCAGAAGATGGTTAGACTGGAGTCGGTGTAACACCTGTCTCACATGTTCTTGGTGTTCTTGAAGCCTTTCAGAGTAGATAAGGATGTCATCCAGATAAATGACAACCGACACAAACAACATGTCAGAAAAGATCTTATCTATAAATCTTTGGAAAACAGCTGGGGCATTCACGAGACCAAAGGGCATGACACGGTATTCGTATAACCCGAATGGGGTTCGAAATGCGGTCTTCCATTCGTCGCCTGTCCTTATCCTGAGAAGATGATAGGCTCCCCTGAGGTCTAGTTTCGTGAAATAAGAGGCCCCTCTGACCTTTTCCAGAATGTCTCGGATTAAAGGCATAGGATAGCGGTCACGAACAGTGATCTGGTTGAGTCCCCTGTAATCAATACAAGGCCGCAATTCAGTGGTTTCTTTTTTGGGGATGAAAAATAACGATGCACCCCCGGACGATCGGGATTCCTGAATGAGTCCGTACTGAAGGTTATCGTCCAAGTAGATCCGTAAGGCTAGTTTTTCGGAAGGAGACAAAGGATACATTCTACCAAAGGGAACCACGGACCCTGGAAGGAGATCTAAGGCACAGTCCTCTGGTCGATTGGGAGGTAATAGCTTGGGTACCGTGTCCTGAAACACCTCAGCATATTCCTGGTATCGTAGGGGAATGGCAGCTACCACCTTATGCTGGGGTGTTCAGTGTTCCTTGTTCTCTCCCAGGGTAGGGGGATTGATGGTACAATGGTCCTTACAATAAGTAGAGTCAAAACGCACAACATTGGTGGTCCAATTGATCTGAGGGTTGTGACGTCTAAGCCATGGAATACCTATCACCAAAGGAAAATGTGCTGCTCGAATCAGGTCAAATATAGATTCATGGTGTTCTCCCAAGACCAAGTGTAAGGGTAAAGTGTCGGAATCTATGGGACCTGAGGACAAGGGTTCACCGTCTACCCCTTCTACAGGGATAGGTCTCTCTTTGCGTCTAATGGCGATTCGTTGTGCCTTAGCCCATTCGGTATCCATAAAGTTTCCTGCGGCTCCGCAGTCCAGCATGGCTAGAACTTCTATGGGAGAGGATTCTGTAGTCCATAGTTGAACCCGAAAGATCATCAGACTGTTGTCTTCCCTTAGTTCCGAGGGTCGGGTAAGGTTGCAAGGGCTGCTTCTTGTTCCCCCGAGACCACCCTTGCAAAGGACCGAGGGTTGGAGTTTTCCTTTCTTCGTGGAGGTACTTCCGGGCAGTCCCTGAGTAAATGCTTCGAGGAGCCGCAGTATAAACAGAGACCAGAGTCTCTCCTTCTTTTGCGTTCTGCAGGCGTCAAAGGACCTCGGGCTGTTCCTATCTGCATTGGTTCTTCTGATGTCGGCATGTCTTTGGGAGGATGTGGAGCAGGGCTAGGTGATGGTAGATTGAGCCGAGGTCTCCTTCTTTCCTGTCGGCGTTCAGATAGCCGGTATTCCAATTGCAGGGTCAGTGTCATGAGATCTTGGAACGACGGTGGGCGAGCTACCCTAGCCAACTCGTCCTTTAGTTCGTCCTGGAGACCTCTCCTAAATATCGTCTGCTTAGCCGAATCAGGCCAGTCTGTCTTCGCCGCTAGTCTCAAAAATCGGGATATGTAGGTCTGCACTTCTGTGTTCCCCAGTTTCACATAGAGTATTGCCTCGAGAGGTGTATAGGACCTCAGGACGATCGAATCTCCCTTTGAAGAGATCCACAAACTGGTCATAGTTGGACAGAGCGGGATCGTTTCTGGTCACCAAAGGGGTGGCCCATGCCAAGGCATTCCCTGTTAGGTTGGTGATAAGGAAACCGACCCTAGCTCTAGCAGTTTCAAATGCATAAGGTCGAAAGACGAAGTGAACTTGGCAGGCGTCTAAGAATTCCTTTAGACCGCCGGGATAACCATCATACTTTCCAAATGTAAGAGGCATAGGCGGCAAATCCCCTTGGTCATCTCTATGGAAGACCACTTGTTGGCGTAAAGCGGCGTTCTCAGTCTTCAGGGCTTGTACTTCTATGGTTAAACCCTGTAAGGCGGCAACCAACTCCTGGTACTGTTCCAGAGAAGCCATGGTTACGTTCGGGCGTTGTATTCTGTCACGTTGATCACCTTCCGCCCCCTGCTCCTCACCTGAAGATCCTATTTGGCTTTCTCGGACACTGGATGGTTTCTTCCGTAGTACCTTGGGATGTTCCTTAGATGGTTTCTCCTTTGACCTCCTGTCATACAAGTAAGGCCTGGCTCCCTCGGAGGCCACCTCGACAGGGAATGGGACCTGTCTTGAGGGGGGCCCCGAGGAGCCAAGCCCCAAAAAGACAGGGAAAAAGCCGATGGATGGCACAAAAAACCCTGCAGACTGTTCCAGGAAGGATACTCGCGTCGAGTATAGTAGCAAGAGGCAGACCGGTAAAGTTCTGGGGTGACTTTCACTTCTTTCACTTCTCAGGATCACATAGGAAGCAAACCGGCAAAGCCCCAGGAATAATATACCAGCAAAGAGTACGAGGTATTGGGGGAAGTAGAAGAGTACTGTAAGCTATCACAGAAGGATCCGTAACAGTTTCAGAAGAGAGCGATGGAAGCAGAAAGGATAGAAAGAGAGGGCGAGACTAGAAGCCAGGTATAGTCCCAAAGGATAGACCGAACCCCGAAGCGAATAGAAGAGAATGCGAGGAGGTGCGAGAGTGGCGGAGGAGACCGCGAGTCGGAACGGCGAGGCGCCGAAGGTAAGGAATCAGAGTGGAATGATGAGCGGCAGACGCCGCAGAAAGAAGGAAGCAAGGTAAATTCGTAGGCAGGGCAAGTAGAGTGAATCGCAGGAAGAAAACGGTAGAAGGCTGGGAGGAGGCTACTCGGAGGAGTAGCCGAGCGAGCGTATCGTTGAGAATCACAGATACAACGCGCAGGTAAGTGGGCGGGGCTGGTTTAAGTAGCGGTGGCCTCCATGTTGGTTGAGGGCTAGACCGTTACTGTCAGGTTCTTCGTGGTAGTGCCTTCCAATCGTGCCATAGCTTCCAGGGACGGATCGTGACAAGTACATTCGAAGGCAAACGATTCAGGCTAGCCGGCGATGGACAGTGCGACAGCCCTAGATTTTCTGCCAAGTACTGCACCTACCACTTTCAGGACATGAATAGTAAGAAAATTGTGCGTTCGGTGGTCGTGCAGGTAACACAATGTACATCCTCAGTGGCCATGGAGAAACTAGGATTTATAAAATCAGTGGAATATCTACAATCACGGGGAATGCACATCGACCTCATAGCCACGGATAGACACGTTTCAATTGCCAAGACAATGAGAGAGCAGTTCCCACATATTAAACATCAATTTGACGTATGGCATCTTGCTAAATCAATCAATAAGAAAATCTCGGCTGCAGGGAAAAAAAAAGGTTTTGAAAGTATTTTGCAGTGGTCACATTCTATCACCAACCATCTTTGGTGGAGCTCAAAAACTTGTGAGGGGTCAGTGGAAATACTACTTGAAAAATGGCGGTCACTGATGCACCACTGTACCAACGTTCAACGCTGGACAGCAAATGAACATTTCCACCAATGTGAACATGGCCCTTTGTCCCCATAGGAGGCACGGAAGAAGAAGTGGTTGATTCCATCTTCACCGACACACAAAGCCATTGAGAAGATTGTTTTCGACAAAACTCTCAAGAGATTTGAGAGGACTGACAGAATTCTGTCACACAGGAGATTTGGAGGTGTTCCACAATATGTGCCTAAAGTACAGGCCAAAGCGCTTGCATTTTAGCTTTCGGGGCATGAAACATCGCACTCTACTAGCGGTCTTGGCCCATAACAGCAATGTCGGACGTGAACAATCTAGGACTAGGGGTAAAGTAAGGATGCCTCGCTACACTAAGGTGTTTTCAAAACGAAGTAAGCAATGTGTGATCAAACCAGTCTATGATGAAATGCAGTTCGACTTTGTGAAAGGCCTTATTGTTGCTGTGTTAGAGAAGCACAGATATGGAATTTTGGACATTTCTGGGCAGAGCAGTGATCCATTGTCACCGAACATTGCGACTGTGCCATGCCCACACGAAGCACAGCTGATTGTGAAGTAGAAATCCCGGTTTAAATAATTGCAATACGATTGTCTTTTTGTAAATAAATGTTATTGTACAGTGTACCTGTAAACCTAACCCCTACCGTCACCATCATGGGTGGCGAACAAGCTGGGTGTCATCTTTGAATTCTCTCTATTCACCACACATATGTGTATGTATATATTTTTCTCATGTCTCATCCCATGTAAATGTAAATGCTGCGCACTGTTGACGGAGGGGAGGCTTGCGTATTGCAAATAATAAAACAAACAATAAATCTCACTTTTAACTCAACTCCTGTGGTACTTTATACTTTCCCTGACCTTCCGCAAAAAATTAAATGTCTCAATTTGGGCTGCAAAGCTCGCAGACAACGGGGACAAAATTGGGGCACTTAGAACGCGCCAGCCAAGCGGGCCGTGGCATTTGGGAGAGAAGCCAGTTCGCATTTGCACATTGAGGCGCACTACATAGACGGATTCTAAACTTCAAGTTCTCACAGATGCATATACTACGTGATGTTGCAAATAAAGAATGCGAAGGACAGCGCCCAGATGAGGCCCACAAGTCGCACTGGAAGTATAAGGGTCTATTGTTTTTTGACCTTGAGACAGGGACCATGCCGAAAGAACTACATTTGAAGGGAGTGCGCAATAACGTAAGAGACGATAAGGCACAAAATTCAGAAACTTGACCGAGTTTCATTTTAGTTCAGTATACGAAAAATCGTTGTCAAGAGCACGGTCCGTTTTACAGACTGCATTACGAAGAGACACAATGGAAATTTCAAATAAATCTTTACACGCTTTTATACCGGAATGAAGATTTAATGAATGAATGGATGCATGAATAAATGAATGAATGAAGAGCTAGGAAAAGCAAGTAAAATGTGTTTGTAGTGGGCACATGGGCATGCAGGTCCACTAGTCTCACCGATCTCGGTCCTTGGCCCAGCCACTTTTCCCTGCACTGCCTACCTGCACTATGGGACTGTCTCTGTATCCTTCAGCCCCTTCTCCCAGCATTTACCTTGCACTTGCCACCAGCTGGCCCTATTATTTAATTTGTATTCAACTAACCATGTACAGCCCTTCCCCATGCGCGATCAGAAAGACACCTGGCCTAGTAGGATTGTTGTCTGTCTGCCCTTGTTCCCCACCTGCCTCGTCACGCCTAGAAACACTTGAGTATAGGCGTGTTACAAATGCCATATCATATATCATATCGTTCCTCACGCATGTAGACTGTCGTTTATCATTGTGTGTTTGCCTCGATTTATCTCGTTATTTTTCGCATTGATTTTAGAGACAAACATACTCCACTGAACTATCCTTGCAAGCAAATAGTTTTGGATCGGCCGTAATAAATAAAATGAGTAATATTAATGAAGTTCGGCTAGCGAGACTAATTATAATTTTTTTGTTTTCATAACAGATATTTGATGCCATTCTGCCACTGCCATCTGTTTGAGACACCGGCGGATGGATTCTTCAGCAGACACCTGCAGCTTTGTGTCAACAACTGGAGCACGATCACCATATTATGGGACGATCGCCAAGGGCCCACATGCCCTTACGCTGTACTAGTGGCTAGAAGCAACATATCAACCTTCAGGCTGGACTAGTGCCTAGTTGAAGGAACAGCCTTGCGGTTCACCGTGCTTCCAAAGTGATTCTTTTTACGAAAATGAACACCCTGTGTACCATAAAGGAACAGAGCGTGACTCAAGATGAAACGGAACAGGTATTGCGGATACAGATAAAAGAAAATAAATGGCTTCCGGAGTTCATATGGCAATTGCTGAATATTCTCTAAACATTGAATGTCAAATAAATGTACTTTACCAAATGTACCGTGTTGCTGTTTCATTTTAAAGTACAGTTTCATATTCCGAATTGTGGCGCGCTGTGTTGTGAGTTGATCTGTGTTGGTTTCCGGGTTCTGTGTGGAGTCGCGCAGAAGACGACTGGGTGCGTTTGCCGACGCAGCACAGTAACGTCACGGAGAGAGGCGGGGAATATGAATGTTTTGATAATGTCAGGCTCAGGGGCGGGGGAATTGATTTAGTGCCGCAAAAGCAGGTCAGCCAGGGCGATGGGGGGAAAAGATAGGATTATCAGAAAACGGCAGCTCCCTGGTGCTTGTTTTCGCGTGCTTTTAATGGATGAAAACTCGGGTAAGGTCCATAGGAAAGTTTTCTAAAATCGAGCCACTTAGGCTTAAAAAAACATGGCCGACCCGTAGGGACAATACAAATTTTTACTAGACCATGCCTTTAACTTTATTTAACATTCAAAATCGTTTGATAGGGGAGCAATATGTGAGCTATTCACTGATGAATGTCTGTCTTCTCCATTCCTACCCATTAAAGTGGTGCTCTTATCTTTTCTATGTAAAGCCTCCTTTTGTGTTCTCTTTTGGTTCCCTATTGGAGACCTGGGGTTGACTTGAATGAAAGTCAACATAACAACGGTTTAATTTGAGTGGACAGCCGATTTAAAAATGTCCCCTTGAGTGCGGATATCATTGCTAATGATGAAATATAATCTTAGAAAAGATTGAAGCAGGATATTCAGTATTGTAATTAGTGAAAGCTCAGAAACATGTCGGCTTCTCATTAGTGCAACCAGTTCTCCAAAAACAGGAGGAACCGCCACTTATGTTTTTGGACACTCAAATTAATTTGCAAAATATATCTGCCGAGGCACTCGGTGGACCAGAGTTTCCTGTCAAGTTTGTTAAATATGAGGTCTTATTTATGAGGGCATCAAGATATGGTGAAGTAACATTATATTGGATATGTGGGGAGAGGGTTGACTGGCAAAACGGTTTACTTTTGGGAATATGCATTAATTTTAGAAATAGTCTGTAATCTTTCATCCTAATTTGTTATTCACTTGAGCATCGGTTTAAGTGCGAGCTATATGATCAGTTTTCAAATTCACTGTGCCGTCCTTTTGTAAAACAAATTCCAACATCAAGGGCTGTAGACTTGGAGTTTTTTCCAGGGTGATTTCACATTCAGTTTCTGAGGTGAACGCCTCAGGTTTTTCTCCTAATGAGGAAGCCAAACAGTCAATTAGAGTAGGCAATTTACCCTCTGTCGGAGTCAAACTGACTAGCATATTATTAGATATGCCCTCTCCCTCCTCAGCCTTCAAAACCGAGGTTATAGCCAAAGCCACACCCTTCCATTAGATAAACGTATGTGACAGTTCCAGTGCTACAGGTAAGACAAAAGGATGTATCAATGATGTCAGACAATTTTCTGGATAGCTGTCACTCCACTCCTCAGACAGTCTCAAACTACTAGAAACTGTACTTCCAGGCACTTTGCTGTGTTTCGCACCTAATCAATGTTTTAGAGCGTGCCCCCATTCTGTGTGCACCGTCTCACTCCTCATCTGATTGAAAATGAAAGAGCTCACACTCTTTACCAACCCCTGTCCCTTGAATGCACTCAGCATACAACAAAGCTGAAAACAGTTCAAATGAACACAACAAAGCCAAGAAGTCTATCCTACCAGAAAATGCTCTTCCTAGGACCTCCACGTCCGAGTGGCATTTAAGAGCATGCCCCACAATGTGCTCCATGCCACCCTGCTCCGCTGGAAAATTAAAGGGCTGATGCTCCTCATCAACCACTGTTCCTTGTAGGTGCTCAGCATACAGCAATACCAAAATAAATTGAAATGAACACAGAGTTACAAAGCCATACAGTCTCTCCTGCCAGAAACTGCACTTCCTGGCACTTCTTCCTTTTTTACTGAACTATCTGAAAATGTCAAGACGACACACTGCTTAAGGGTTTTAAAGCCCACAAGCGTATGCATTGCACCGTTTCAACATATTATTTTCAGATAATCCAACAAAAGGTCTTAATCATCAAGCCTTTGAATTGCACATTATATCTGGTTGTGATTGAATCATTGAACAAATATGTACCCTCCTTATTAAGGATCATCAAAAAAAAGGCTAGCCTTGTAGTTGGAGCTTTGTGGCAAACACCAGTAGAGTTATATTGTGTTTAAAAAAGCTAGTGAAAACAAAAACATGCCACTGAAATCTGAAAGTAGAATGAGCCATTTGAGCCAAGTCAAACATGCCACAGCACCACTCAGTAGCCATCACTGGAGGTTCACCTCCATTTCAGAGCCACATGAGAAAAGCATTGGTGTTATGCAAAGGGTGAAGACGATACCGCAAGGCTATCGGACCAAACTGTATTTATGCACTGCACAGTCTAGCCCATAAGACTTGTCAGACTAATCTACACTGATGTTCCCTAAAGAGAGTGAAACTGGTATGCAGTTTTTTGTGTCTTGAGAAGTGTCTGACTTGGTTTTAGGGAACATTTCTCTAAAAGCAACTTTCCCTCTATATTTGTGGTCCCCTAAAACCTTTTGGTTTTGTTTCAGCATCCTGACCTGACCTTTGACAGCGGAGTGCAGCCCTCAGCTGTGCTCTCCTTGACTTTCGCTCATTGTTATGGGGAAACTGACACATCCTTCAGGCTGTAGTTATTGAGAAACCTTGTTTCTCTCAGTTTTATGACTTTGTTGCCACTTTTGGTAACATTTTATCATTGCACAAAGTACATTACTGTAACGCGCAATGGGGTCCTTGTGTTTTTTGGCTCTAATCATCCACTAAGGATGTTTTGGTGACTGGACAATGTGCCTAAGAGTGGACCGGTGGCAGCAGAAGCTTTTTCATGTATTTCTAATAACTTTTCTACTGAGCAATACTGCGCTTACCGCGTTTGGCTCATGACTGTGGCTAGTGTCCATCATGGCCATGTCACAAGGTCTTTTGACTACTCCTTTGGCCATTTTGTCAGTTGGCCTTCCCCCTGGTCTTTGTGACCTGGGACTTCCTTATTTGGGCATGCAGTTAACAGCAATAGCCGCTTCATTTGCGGGCTACTGCAGGTCACGTGTGTAGGTACCCACAAAGTGGGCTGGGACAGTCTGGTCCCAATCCGCAATGTGCACGTGAGCATGAGAGCCAGAGTGGTCCCTCATTGGACTACTGCCGGCGTGCATGAGTGGGGCAGATCTTCTCATTGGCCGGCTGAGTACGAGCACTCACCGTACTTGCGGATATGAGGAGGGGTCCTGAATGCAGACCTGCAGATCAGCAACAGGTCCAAATCAACCTGTAGATGGAGCCAAGTATCCATAAGAGCCGAGCAGAACCAAGGACAATCCTGAGACTTAGCCTTGACTGCTTTCCAAGCTACTGTGAATTGGTCTCGCTATCTTCCCAGAAGTGTCCCCTGTTTCACTAACAAGAGTGGCCTCCTAAAATTCTGTTCACTGGAGCAGAGTTTAGAAATCCATTCTAACACTTGGGTTGAAAAAGATGTGTATAAAATAGCACTGCCCTTTAAGACAGACAACATTCTAGAACAAAAAGGCTTGCATTTGATCTAATTTGCATACCCACAATGCACTCATGGAGCTCGGAACTGGATTAAATTGGAAGAAAACATGGTATCTCTTTATAGGTTGAAAATGGGAAATGAAATGGTAAAAGGTACTGGCCCCTCTTTAGTGATGAGCCTATACATTGTTTGAGAAAAAGAGATGTTGGTAGCGTACTCAGTACAAGTATTTATTGTATAGATTACAACACAACCAGCTAATCCTCTGTATGTTAAAATCTATTTCACATGAGTCTTTAGGGCTGGGGCACACTGTTAGCACATAGGTTTGGATCATAAAATCATTACACCATCCCATTCCAAGATGGCGCTTATTGCTGTTGGATATTTAGGACAGCGGCACGTTCCGACATTATTGCATTTAGGCAATGCCAGGATAGCCTTGCCCGTTTGGGAGAGCTACCCATGGGGACCACACTGTATTGGCTGAGGCTACTGTGATGGGCCTGAATGAGGAGACAAACACAGTTGAGTTTGGTTAACAAAACTTTTATTTAGATCATAAAGGGATTGGGAGAAGTGCCTTACCATCCCTGATTCTATGAGAGGTTTTCCTTCCTCAAAGAAACTACTTAACGTGCCAGTCGCCTGAACGTCAAAATACATGTCCACTGTCCTGTATCTTAACCCTTCTCTGATCCTCACAATTGATTGCTACTAAACTACTACTTGGTTAACTAATAACTTGTACTTCACTGCTTCTTCGAAGTTCTTCTTCTCGTTTAGTCCCTTATTACCTATACGGCCTAGTGTTGCTCCCTTTAATACTTTCAGGGAAGTGATCTTCTTCCCGATCCTTTGAATGCTCAGTGACTAACTCCTTGCTTGGTCTTTCCCAATGCCAGGGGAAAAAGTACTTCCCTGGTCTTTCCAAGTGCCAGGTGGAAGGGCCCTTCCCTGGCCTTTCCAAATGCCGGGAAAGGACCCTTCCCTGGTCTTTCTAAATGCCAGGGGAAAAAGCCTTTCCCTGGCCTTTCCAAATGCCGGGAAAAGACCCTTCCCTGGTCTTTCTAAATGCCAGGGGAAAAAGCCTTTCCCTGGTCTTTCCAAATGCCAGGGAAAAAAGCCCTTCCCTGGTCTTTCCAAATGCCAGGGGAAAAGCCCTTCCCTCGTCTTTTCAAATGCCGGGGGGAAAAAGCCCTTCTCTGGTCCTTTGAACAGATGTGGTTATCTGTCCAAATTCCGTACCTTTTGTAATTATCCCACGTCCTTGTTCTATATAAACAATTGAATATCCTTCTTTACCTTCCCTCTTTGGCCAGCTTGTCATTATCGTAGTGTACCCAGCCATACTAGCTTTGTTCCCTTTTTAGGTTCCAATTTTTCTTCGTGGGGGAATGGGCTCGTACTTTAAAGAGTCTATAGTCCTGGCCCAACCTGTGTTTAGTTGTCTGATTATTTGTGTATCATTCTGGGCGCCAGGTTGGTATTATGTGCCCTTAAGGTTCCTTTTGTCCCCCCACCCCTTTTTATACTCTGGTACCTGTTGTTCCTGCTCTGCACCCTGGGTTATTTCTCAACTGTATTCCTACTGTCTGACCATTCGGCAAGACTCCACCTACTTTACCGCCATTGCCTGGATCGTTAGTTACCAGCTTCCCAGGACCTTTGCTCCTTCGCCAGAACGGCATCTCTTTCCGACGACCGTTACTTAAGACATATAATCAGATGCTCTGGCGTGACACTTCCAGTCTCTTTTTTCCTATGATTCTGTGTTCCTCGTCTCCCTTCCACTCATCTCTCTGTTCCGCCTCTTCAGTCGCTCCATCTACTACTTCCCCATTCTCACACACACCGTCTCAGTAGTCCCTCTTTTCTTTTATTGCCGTCCTTATCATTAGATATAGACACATGACTAGAAACTCATTTTGGATAGTTAGCTTTTTTTTCCTCCATGTATGGCTCCATCTACAGAGTACTTGCAATGGCTCTAGCATTACAGAAGTACATGTAACCACAGGGAATCTCAGAGTTGGATTCCGGTATTCCCCTGGAAACTCTTAGCAGTCCTCTTGGTTCTGGTATGGGAGGAACATGTGTATGGTAGTTAACCCAGGGTGTGGTCCTCTGCCTCGTCACACTACCCAGGATGATACTACCGTGAAGGTAGGCGCAACTGCAATTGTACATCTCTCTTATTAGGATTCTGCCATTGCCAGGACAAATATGAATTTTCACGTTTTCCATCATGGGGCATTCATTTATTCCCATTTTAATCTAATCTAGTTTTGAGTGCCTCTGACTTTTGGGATCACAGATGGTGAGGCACTTGGAGGACAAACTTTGATAATGCTATTTAACAGAAGTGGAAAGAGTTGCTGCAGCATGGTGAAGAAGTCATACAGTATTACAACACAAGTAATTCACAGGAAATATTGATTATTCATTGCAGAAAATAGCCTTTAAAGATCACGAGAAGTGCTATGTGGGAAAAAAGAAAAGAAAAATGCACATTCCCATCCTGAGTGAGTTACTAATTGGTATCAGCAGATTTGCGAGCCCCCAGGCCAGGCACTTACTACTTATAAATATCTTATTTTGATACTTTGAAAATTGTATGAAACACTTTCTTTTGCTTTGAATTATAGATTGCGAAGCCCATGAACACTGTGGCTAGTGTGGTGGTAGACCAGCCGTAAAGGCAATATCCTTTGTCGTGATGAATGCAATAAATAATTTAATAGCAGAAACTGATCGAAATGAACTGGCGTATATGCCATTGAGCCTATCCCCGGAAATCAGCTGGCTGATGCCCGTTTGGCCTATAGTTAGTCTGGGGTAGCGTCTCCCACGTCCAAGCCTCTGGAGATGCACTCGATAAAGCACACCCTAACAGTTTATGCTGAACAGCTTTGGCATAGAGACACACCACATCACCTCTGAGAACTAGAGTTTGTGCTTGATTGCCATCTAGAACACCACCACAAGACTTCAAATACAAAACGTGTGGCAACGGATGGCTTGAAAACCACCAGTAACCATTGCAGCCTGCACTGAGTGGGAGTAATAGCTTGAAGTGCAAAACCTTTAGCAAGATTTGGGAAGCATTGTTCTTAGCCAGCTAAAGCTTTGCTTATGTGTTAGATTCTGAGGCAACATTTCCATAATCCAGATGCGTTGACACAGAGTCGTGGATCTGTCCTGAGTAGCCACAAACCTCTGACTGTTCAGAAAGGAAAACCCAGCATTAATCTTAAGACTATGGCTAGTCAGGACTCAACCTGCCCATTTGGTTGACAGGGAAGGGTCCTACTCCATTAGGTCTTGCTAGCTTCCACACCCAGCCTCTGGTGTCTTTGTATAACTCCCAACAACCATTGCTGACTTGTCTGGGTTCAATTTTAGCTACCTTTCCTACACCTAAGTGTTTCTTCGAATCCAGACCCGTTTCAGGGTTGCTTTGCAATGGGACATGTATCGCGAAGCAGTTTGACATGCACATTAAGCAGTAGAGGCAAAATGGTCACCATCCCTTGCATCAGGGTCTTGACCCGCTGATAAGAAACATAGCCATGCCCAGGCTCGATGTTGCCATGCAGAAAAGTGATCTATTCAACAACTGTTTCCCAAATCCCTGCCAGCCACATTCCAGCAAGAAACGAATGTCCAATGTTTATACTGTGGTACAAGCAGGTAGGTAGACCATTGTTAAGCTTAAAGCGAGAGAACACTAGGGAAGTGACTGGATGGGAAATGGCAGGTGAAGAGTGGAATGACACGTGGGATCTCAAGGAATACACGAGACTGTGTGTCATTATCTTTTCTTTTTTGCGTAGCGTCTATTACACACCATTGAGATTACAAACATTCGATAAGGATCTCCTAAAATCTGCCAGGCTAAGGTATCTTCCACGGTAGTGTGCTGGGGCCGGAGTTTGACTGGCAGTGCTTACCACAATATCAGTAGACAATGGCTCACGTCAGTGGTCGAAGTGTACGAAAAGAAGTAGTGGAACTATGTTCCCTGCTGACCTGCCCCTGGTCTCCACAAACCCCATCGCCGTGCCCTCTCACATGTGCAATCCAAACCCCCAAACACACCTGCTGTTTAAGGGACTGTTCAGTGCAGTGCACTGAAGTGCACGTTTCAACTTCTTCTTTAATTTTAAAACTAAACCATTCCGGAATTGTTTCTTTTTAAAATAACAGTATAGTATCAGTAAAACGTTTAAAAAACGTCGAGGAGCAACGCTCCCACCCACGCCGACCACTGGCTCACGTCCATAATTGATTCCTTGTTATGTATAAGTGACATCATTCCGAGGGCTCGGAATTTTGGAGGGGGAATTGTAATGCAGCTCAAGTAGGAGATAATGAGTGAGGGGAGACGCACCTCTGCGTTACCCGACGTGAAGCCTGTGCACAATGACCGCTCATGCAATGCTGGTTCCGTTTGCTTTGAGCTTAAAATAAGAGATAAGAACAATTGGCAGGTATAGACCTGGCACCGCCCAAAGAACTCCCCGTCATGTACCACACCAACAGAGTCTCCCAAATGCGTTCTGTAGATTGACTGCAGAATATTTCAGGTGCATAGCCCTGAAGTGTTTGCCAATATGCACAGGAGAAGTAACTGTTCAGCAATTGCGATGAATCATTTTAATGATTGAATACGGGATGAATGTTTCTGGTCCTGGGAGGAAATACTGCGCAATCATTGCTAGTTTCCAAAGAGTTTATGGTAGTGAAATAAAGTTCAGTGGGCGGGTTGTAGTAATTGCTCCTCTGTGCTTGGCAGTACACGGAGTGCTTCTTGAATGACCATGTTTTACTTGCCTTTTATTTTTAATTGTGAGAATGTCATAAACATACAACTCATTTTAGCGCACTATTGTGATTGCATTCTCCAATTCCTTTTCAAGGCTGCTCTTGGATGGCGCTCCTTTGATAGCAATACACAAGGCTCGATATTATAAGAAAAAAGATGGCCTCTACCTGGGGCCTGGACCTTTTGTGACTGGTCTGGAATATGCAACGGATACTAAAGCCACAGTGGTTGGAAAACCATCCAGCACCTTCTTCTTGGAAGCCTTGCGCAGCACCGGCTGCTCTACAGACCAGGCCATCATGATTGGAGATGTAAGTGGGAACAATCTGCATTGCCAAAGTAACTTAGTAAACATGTATGAGGAATACAATTTTACGGTGAACAATTAATACTAGGATGAAAGCCCTTAATCTGACATAGTTGCACATGTTTGTAGGGTAGATTCCTGTTCAACAGTCGTTCATCGTCAATAGCAGATTGTCTGAACACGCAGCTCCAGGGACTGAGAATATAAATTACAACCAGAGAAATGAAAATCTTCTAGTACACTTGTTATCTATTACTATGTCTGCAGTCATGTGCCTTAAGATTGTCCCAATATTGTATCACTGACTGGCACTGCCAAGACTGATGTCCTCTACCTTCCACCTCATAATTCCCTTCCTTTTCCCCTCCCCAGTTGATCTTTACAGGGTCTTTTCACACCCTCCCCCAAGTAACACAGCTTTGAGGTTCACTTCGACAGCAGTCTGAGCCTGAAACACTACATCACCTCGAAAGTTACTGCTGTCAGGATCAATCTCCTCATCATATGCAAGTACTACCCCACCCCACCTACCACTCTACAAAAAAAAAACACCCTAGCCCTTAGTCGCCTTGACTTCTACTAAAGCCACTTCCTAGGGCTTCCTTGTTACTCGTTTACTATCCTTAGTAAAATCCTCAACTTCCCAACCCACAGCCTGTACAATCTACCGCACTCTTCCACCTTTATCCACTGGCTACATATAAGCTGGTAATGAATGCACAACTGGCCCCCTACAGATTCCCTCCTCTTGTTTTCAAATCCATTCATGCCCCGATGGCCCCCTTCGGTCTAGCATCCTCCTCAGTCCGTCTTTCAGTCCGTACACTCCTTCATCTGCTCCTTCGCCCTATTAACACCACTTCCACTGGAACTCCTTTATCCCGACATAACAAACACCACCAACGTTTGTGCACCCAACCTCCTCCTCCATCACCTACAAGGGGCACCAATCTCCAAATTGTTCAATATTGCCCCATTTCTGAAGGCTCTCGCCCTACCACCCCTGGACTTAGTGTAACCGACTTGTGTATGTTTACTCCTAAAAGTTCTTATCCTACCTTCATCTTCACCAGGCCATGTCGCAACTATTTTGTTTTAATCCTTTGTAAGGCAAATGCCGGAAGGACTGCCCAGTCTTCTTGTGTTTCTTGTACAAGCAACATGTCCTAAAGAAATATGGAATAGAAATATTCCAGCTGCTCATCAATGCACAGTGTTGCTTACAGGAAAGTGTGGGCTGTTCGTTTCCCTTTAGTAAATGGTAACCACACTTTCAGATAGATACCAACATTCAGTGAGGGATATAAGTACCTTTTCTGTTTAGCGAGAGGAGGCTTTTGCTCTCTCTCAGCAAAAGCAAAAAGGGCTTCTAAGGGACCATTTTCAGCATGACCTTGATCTCTGATTGATCCATTTCATCTTGGCTTTCCCATTGGAGTAAGTGGATTTTGCACAGCATTTGCATCCATGAGTAAACCGAATACCTTTTTTATGTGATGTTGGCGAGAGAGGTTGGTGGCCGTCCTCCACTCCTAATTCATGTGTGTGTGTGTGTGTGTTGCAATGGGCTCTGTCTCTCATCAGCCAGATCAGCAACAGTAGTGGCTACTTAAAACCCTATCACCCAAAGGTGCCTGGCCCCATGTGGTGGTGGGTGGATGGCTCATGGAGCTGCTACCATTATTACTTTGTCCCTTGTGGGTTTTCTTTTTTACGGAACCCATCACTTTTCTATGCAGGGCTTATCATGGGACGATGGCTTTAAAAGTGGGTGACGTGGAGTTTTTCTATTTGCTCTTTGGCTCAAGGTCTAGTATACAACAGTTCTCTTTATGTTAACTTTCTCAGTGGGTTAAAACAAATCTGACCGTCAAGTTCCACCTTTCATTGTTTCTCCTTACAGGCTTGTTTACAAGGGGGCTTGAACTGAGAAGCTACTCTTCCAACCCATGGTCTTCATCCCGGCTTCCCCCTCTCACTACTGGTTTCATTCAGTGAAGCCTTGCTCCCTTCTTGTTTTCAGGAGCTCGCCCATGTGTGCTAATATTCCCAGAGTCAATGTTCAAAGGGCCTGATTCACAGATCCAATCCTTCTCCTTATTTCTCAAAAAAGCAATGAACTCAAAACATTACACTGTTCAGCATCCATTTTGTATAATTCATAGAAAGATGGCTCGGGACTAAGTTGCACAAGTGTTCATTAACCACAAATATAACTATGGGCCTCATTAAGAGGTCGGCAGTAAGGGCTTAACGGCGCCAGTAAGGATGCCGGTGCCGTTAACCCCTTACTGCCGCATTACGAGGACCTTTAGCGGGGTAAAACCAGCTGCACTTAGCGGGAGCCGCTAAAGGACCAGGAAGCTAATAACGGGCCCGTTATTAGCTCCCTCCACATTCCCATTGAGCCCGATGGGGCCTTGAATGGGAATGGGGATGGCTTCCCTGAATGGTTGGAATGACCCGGTAAGTCCCCATTCAGGGATCCCGGACCCGATATGCAGTAAGGGGGTAGCCATGGTGCGAATAGCATCATAGCTACCTCGGAATGAGGCCCTATGTATTGCGATCTCGTTGTCTGATAACTTTCCACCTTAAAGCAGTTTATTAAACTCACTGAGAGGTCTTTCCCATCTAGCAATATAACCAAGTCCTACTAAGAGACTAAAACATTTGGTGCCAAAATTCCTGGTGCCTATAGCAGTTCTCGGGTGCTATCTCCCCCTCCAATATCGAATCTTGTATTTTCATGATTGATTATAGGTTCAACAATAACCCATGCCAATCGTATTTCTGAATTCATTATTAAAATAATTTCGGGCCTTTTGGGGCAATAGTGATAAAGATATTGTGAGAAACCTGACAGTGTTCTCCCACCTACTCCCTCAGGATCTTCCATTCAGGTGGACAGGGAAGGGTAATTGCTCTTGGCTTCCCACCCTGGGGGTGGACAAGCAAGGGAGGATCACCTGAGTGGAGGGTCACAAGGGATTGGGAGGTGGATTTCCCAGGGCGAGACATGGTCTTTCCCCAGTCCCAATAATACCCCAACCTACTCTCACCCAGCCTTCATGGGGTATTTTAAATCTCACCCCATCCCCCAATCCCCATTTCCAACAAATACTGAGACGACGAGGAGGCAACTAAGAACAGCAAAGATTACCCATAGAAACAACATGGGGAAAGTAAGGGAAACCTACTAGAGAAAGAACTCAAGTTGTCCCACTAGTAGGTACGGTCAGGCATTTAATAATGACTACTGACACCTGACTCGGCTTATTTTTAACTATAAAAGGTGTGGTCTTTCACAAGAAGGAGAGCAAGCTGGGGATGCTGTCAGGATCCTAGAAGCCAAGGAACAGAGAGCAGCAGGAGGCAAAGCCTGGAGTAGAATGGCACGCAGAGACGCTGACCAATGTGTTTCTGAGGGGCTGCAGTGTTGCTAGGGAGCCGTGCCACCAAGGAGCCGGAGTAAGGCAGCCTATATACTGCTGGTTGTTTTTGGGGAAATCCTCATTCCATTGGGACGTGTGCCAGTACCAAAGGTATCTAAGGAGCTGGTGGTTAGACCCTGCCCGCAACTCCGTGTATCGAGAGGAACCGCTTGTCAATGCAACGCTGCCTGGTGAGTGAGTGAGAGAGAGAGAAACTCAGGAGCGGGCATTTGTCAGATGCGCAGCAGGAGAAAGACAACATTTTAAAGCGGCACATAGTCGAAAGGTTTAACAGTGTATGAAGGACAAAAAGTGTGAGAAATAAGCAGAAGATGAGAAATAGAAAGAAGGAAATGTGTTAGCGGCGCAGAAGAAAAGTAAAAGTAAAGAAAAGTCATTTGAAGAGTGGGACCTTTGCAGAGCATGCACGATAAAGAAATACAGTGTGTCAAGCGTGCGGGAGGACCGAGAAAGCAACAGACAGATGCAAGGATGCACAAAACGGGAAGAGAAAATATGTGAAAGTGCGCAAGAGGCACGATAAGAAAGGAGAAAGTATGTGAAAGTGTGCAAGAGGCGCGGTAAGAAAGGAAATGTAAGTGCAAGAGTGCACAGTGGAACAAGAGGAAGAGAAAAGGGAAGTTGCAAGTGTGCACGAGGAGAAAGCCAAAGAAAGCAAGAATGGGTGCAGGAAGCACCTGGAGGTGAAAGGTTTAAAAGGAAGAGCAAGGTATAAAGATAGAGGGGTTACAGATCAGAGTGGTCACGTCTAGGAGGAGCAAAGAACCAGGCGGTTTCTAAAGTCTCTGATTGTACCCCACAAGTGAAGTGTGTGTGAAAAAACTGTGTACAAAAGGAAAGGTACATCCTGACAAGTTGAACTGGTGTTTGAGACTAAAAAGGGCATAAGCTAGGGGAAGGGAACCCTGAGAGGCCTAACAAAGAAAGCAAAGTACATCCTGACAAAACTGAATTTGTGTTGGAAAATGTAGGGGCCGGAGCTTGGGTAAGGGAACCCTGAGAGGCCTAACCAAGTTGGAGACTTATTGCTTTGTAGTGTTGAAATGATTGAGGCTTGGGGAAGGGAACCCTTAGAAGCTTCAAAAGGAACTGTATTATATTTCTTTCTGTGATGTTTTGAACTTTGACAAGTTGAAAGGAGCCTGAGCTTGGGGAAGGGACCTGAGAGGCCTAACATTGTTTTGATTGAAGCTTGGGAAGGGAACCCTGTATAGCTTCAAAAAGAGCTGTTATATTTCTTCTGTGATGTTTGGAACAACAAGTTGAAGCTTGGGGAAGGGAACCGCAACGAACCCAAAGACACTGAAGGTATTTACTGCAAGGGCTCTCTGGAGAAGGTTTTTTACAAACACACCTTTTTGATTGAACTACTTTCTGTGGCATTGACCAGGTGAGAATACCACCTGGAACCAATCTCAGTTCCCTGTTTTCATTTCAACCACTATTTTATATTTTTAAAGACTTCCTAAACACATTTTTGTAAAGAGTGAGGGTAAGCATATGTTTAGAGCCGGATCATTCTTTTGGACTATTAGACATCGACGGCCTTTAGAAACATCAGTTAAGGGAACATTTCCTTTAGAGTTAGGGCCAGTCAGGCATTACACCAACCTAACCTTAGTAAATAAAGGTTTGAAAACAAACACCTTTTGAGTCTGTGTTTGTTTGATACCATGCCTGTCTAACAATATTCATTCGAATGCAATAATAAAATAAGCTGAAGCCACTGGTTTTACTTAGCTAGATCTTTGTCAGAAACATTTAGAGGCCTTTTGCTTGATTTTCTGCTCTCTAAAAATATGACTACTGCTAATTTAGGTGACTAGGATAGATTCGCCAGATCATCTGGCAAAGAATTTCACACTGTCGTCTCAAACCACAACCCATTCCCGCATATAAGGTTAGTATTGTCGGACCAAGCTTGTACTACCTTTCGATTGCACCACCTTTCCAAATGAAAGTCTTTCCACCAAGTTAACAGAATGGCCAGCTAGTGCGACTTGGTTACATCATGCTGCGTATTCCTTTTGAATTTTGTACAGCCGTTGTACCAACACCACTCCAAACCCCCTGGTCCATATTATCACACACTAAGATATATACCTCTATTTTTCCTTTAATTATATGTCAGTCTTATGTGAGGGATCTAGAGTAAGACTCGGACACAGTGACAGTTTTCATGTTGGTTAAAGACTTTTATTGGTAAAATAAAAGAGGGGTTTGGGGAAATCCTACCTATCCCTAACTCTAGGAGGGGTTTCCCAGCCTCAACAAAACTCAGGCACGTCGGTGTCCGAATGTCCACATCAAAAGAGTCATCTGTCATGTGTCCAAACTCCTAAGCTGACACTCACACACTAAACTCAATATAACGTGAAATGGGTGACATCTTTATGCTGAACACCTGCAGCCTCTTTCTAAAGTTTCAGACACAAAGTTCTAAAGTGAAGAAAAAAAGGAAATCAAAGATCCACCAGAAAGCTGGCCTCCACCTCCCCCTTGGATTTCTCTGGCTTTTCAATGTCACTTTAATGTACTCCACAACCTCAAGGGGGATGACTCTTCCACTGAGTTTCCTCCAGTTACACAGTTCAGCAATTTCAGATATGCAGTATTCATCTTATCCTCTGTAGAGCTACACTTTTCAACAACCTGAACAGATTTGATCCTTCCCTTCAACGGTTTCACAATTCCACAGATCAAGGAGGGGATCTCTGCTCCTGAGCTTTCTCAGCTTTTTTCACAGTTCACATTAAGTCCAACAATTCACATGCTCAAGTCCAACAATTCACATGCTCAAGGAGTGTATCTCTGTCCCAAGCTTTCTCCGCCTTTTCACGGTTCACATAGGGCTCTTTCCCCTTTTCTCTGGTACACCACTCGTGATTGGGTGTGAGTTCCTGACTCGCCGTATGCCTGGTTTACTCTTTTGCCTGAACTTTCTTATTTTGCCATTTGGGTGCGAGTCCCAGACTCGTTGTATGCCTAGTTTACTCTCCTGCCAGGGTTTTCTTACTTTATGACTTGGGTGCGGGTCCCTGACTCGCTGTATGCCTAGCTCCCTCTCCTGCCAGGGCTTTCTTATATGGCTCAGTATATGGATGCAAGTCCCAAACTCGCACTTTGCTTTTATCTAGTAAATTCTTATTCTTGTATGCTGCGTCAGCGACCCTTTTTCGACAGTCTTACTTTCTTGGCTTAATTATCCACCTCACTTGTTTGGGCTCACCCGGTTTGTTAATGGTACGTGGCAACCGCCCTGACGCGCCCTGCCATTCCAGTCTCTCTCTCTGAGCTTACCGGTGTCTGCTCTTGGTGGCTTCAGCGTCTCTCACATCTCGCTGTTCTCGCTTCTCCTGGCTTGTTGGCTGGAAGAGCGTCCCACTGGCTCCTCGTTCCTGCTTTGCATTTTGTTTTATTATTCTTTTTTACTTGACAGCCAGCCGTACAGATAAGGGGTATATCGAGCACATTTACTCCCTAAAAATAGGCAAATACAAAAAAAAATGCACAGTAAAATCATTCCCAACAAAAATAGTTAAAACATATCTGTACTCGCTTATTAAATACTCCCAGTGGGAATAAGATTCAATCTTTACTCTCGAAAAAATCATTTTACTCCCATCCCAACAAAATCTTTTGACAGCGCCTGCTGTCCGTGGCACCAGCACAACAAATCTTGCACTGCTCGACTTCCAAGGATGGCACTCTCAACAGCTCCTCCACTCGACTCTGCAGCCTGCTTTTCTCCAGTGTTCCGACCAGCATCGGGAGAAGTGAGACTCCTAGTCTGTTCAGGTGCATTGTATTTGAATGTCCCGGCACCTGTTAACTTTGTCCAACAACTAGAATGTAGCATCGGCTTTCCGCTTCTAGTGATCTTCATTGCTCCAGCCCTCTTCCTCTTCTCAGTGTTATTCAGTAGAGTGGGATGTAAGTAAAGTTGGTGATCCGTCATGATTGTGGATTCTCCACCTGCATTACAATATGCGATACAAGTATGAGGGGGAAGCAAGTGGGTGTTACCAAAATAAATAAGTAAAGGTCTGTTTTGATCCAGTGAGTTTACTCTGCCTCCTTGGAGTTTGTCTTCCCTCATGTGGTCCTCCCGCAGGTAGCCACCCCCAGGGCCAGTGTCAGGTAGCTTCTGCCTTTCCCTGCCCACAGAGGGGAAGCTTCCCTCCAGGGAGGCAGTGATGATATTGCTAGATTCGTTACACCATGCTCTTTCTTGATGATATGATATGGCTCTAGTTCTGACGTGACCCTCATTTAAGGATCTGACTATCACAGGAAACCTGTTAGTAAATTGTGCATCATATTCAGAAACTAACCATATTAATGCACTACATTTGTGTTGAGGGAGTACTCTCAAAGACAGTTCCTGCAAGTATGAAGTATGTTGAATTTTTCATTTAGCTGTCTTTATCATTTAATATCACGTCGAACTTGTGTGAAGTTGCCATCTGGGTTTGCACTCTCCAGCTGCGGCTCAGGGCTCCTACCTTATGATATGATATGGTATGGCATTTATGACACGCCTGTACACAAGTGATTCTAGGTGCAACAAAACAAGGAGGGGGAAACAAAGGGAGGACAAAACAACGATCTTATTAGGCCTTGTGTTATTCAGATTGTGCAAGTGCGGGGAAGATGGAAGGGGAGAAGTGCAAGGGGGAGGGGAAGGGAGAAGTGCAGGTAACTCAATAAGTGCAGCCAGCGGGTGGCTCATAAGTGCAGAGAGAAGGGACTTTAGGGTTGCAGGTACAGACCATTAAGTGCTATGGGAGCCCGGAGGCAGTACGAGGGCAACTGGACATGCAGGAGCCTAGGCCCGTGTTCAGAGGCTATCCATGTGACCTTGAGTCTTGAGTTGCTTCCAGACCGAAGGTGGTTCTGTCAAGTTTGAGAGAGGCAGGTAGGCTGTTCCAGAGGGTGGCTGTAGCCGAGGAGAGAGAGGTGCCCCCAACTCTCTGCTTGGAGAAGCGTCTGACCCTCAGACAGTTGGAGGTGGATGAGGGGAGAACTCGAGAAGGAAGATGTTTTGGAAGAGAAAGTTGGAGGTAGAGTGGCCCCAGGCCTCAGAAGGCCTTGTGGATGATGCAGAGGGTCTTGAACTTGATCCTTGCAGCCACAGGAGGCCAGTGAAGAGATTTCAGGGCTGGAGAGATATGATCCCTGGGTTTGAGGCCAAGGACAAGTCTTGCAGTCCTGTTCTGCATAAGTTGTAAAGGTTGAAGAGTAGAGGCAGGCAGATTTACAAAGAGGCTGTTGCAGTAGTCCAGCCTAGAGAGGACCATAGCTCTGGACACAATGAGCTTCTGGGGGAAAAAAAGAAAAGGAAGAATACCTCGGACGAGGTGCAGCTGATAGTTTGACTTCTTAGAGACATCAGAGTTGTGAGAAGAGAAGGAGAGGGCTCAGAGTAGGCGTCCAGAGAGAGAGAGAGGAAAGGAGGGAGCAGGTGTCCCAATGAGGAGGCAGAGATCGTTGGCGGCACACCATTCCTGAATTGCAACCAGACAGTTTGGTATGAGAGAAGGAGCAGAGGTGGCTGAGGGGAACCTGAAAGGGAGATAACTGTCATCTGCATAACAGTGGAAATTGGACAAATACAATGGGAGACCGGGATCTTTAGATACCTGGGCATTGATGTACATCACAGTGTTGAGGCCGAACACAAACAAAACACAGAGAAGGCGGTGGCTAATATTGAAAACAGCATGAGGTTCTGGGCCAAGCTCCCCTTGACCATGATTGGGAGAGTGGCTCTGTTAAAGATGGTGGTGCTGCCTAGGCTGTTGCACTACTTTGTGAATATACCATATATAATACCCAAGCGATTCTCTGCTAAAATCCAGAGTATATGTAGGGGGTACATATGACTTAACTGTAGAAACAGAATAGCATTATGGAACTACAAAACACGTACGATCAAGGGGGCATTAATTTGCCCAACTTCGAGATTTACTATCTGGCCATCCAACTAAAATGTGTGGCGAGGTGGTTATCGGAAGACTCCACATCGGAGTCCAGATTGTTGAAGGCTGAATGTGTCCTGTTTTTCCGGAAAGAATGGATATGGTTGCCAATATCACAACGAGACAGGGGGACAAGAATGTTAGATTTGGGATGGAAGATATTGCGAAGGGCTTGCCGGGTCATAGAGAACCGGTTCCTGTGTTCCCCACAGATGCCGCTAGTGGCAGTGAATGGAGTGGATGAGCAATTGAGGAAGATGGTCCGGAGGCACTGGGAACCGATCGGTATAGCAACGCTGGAGGATGAATGGCAGGATGGGAAGGCGGTGGAGTTTGACATATTGGTGGAAGACACCGGTTTACACCAGGGACAGTACATCACTTCTACTAGGTTGGTGCGGAAGATAAAAGGCACTTGGTCAGAAATAGTGCTGGAGAGTCAGCCTGACACGGCCATAGAAACATTTTATGATGTATCAGAAGGAGGCCATGCAGTCTCCCGAATCTACGAACTGCTGATGTCAAGGGTGGGGAAGGAAGTGATCCAGACGTTTACACCAGGGACAGTACATCACCTATACTAGGTTGGTGCGGAAGATAAAAGGCACTTGGTCAGAAATAGTGCTGGAGAGTCAGTCCAACACGGCCATAGAAACATTTTATGATATGTCAGACGGAGGCCATGAGGTCTCCTGAATCTACGAACTGCTGATGTCAAGGGTAGGGCAGGAGGTGATCCAGTTAAGACGGGATTGGGAAGAGGAAGCTGGAGACAGGCTGTGGGTGAGGGTACAGGGATACCACAAAAATGTGTCCAGGAACATGAGGTTACAACAAATCCAGTTATATGTTACCCATAGAGCGTATATGACTCCTCAGAAGATAGGCAAGTTTAAGAATGCGGGAATACAAACATGTCCTAAATGTGGGGAGGAGAATGCGGGACTGGTGCATATGTTCTGGGTATGCCTGGAAATAAGGAGATTCTGGAGGGAGGTAGCCCACCTCTTGGCGGGTAAAGAGATAAGTCTAGAGGTGGAATCTATGTAGCCATGCATGGTAGGAGGGTTCCCTAGGCCGCGTAGAATGAAACACATAAGCAAACTCAAAGACTTGGCTTACATACTCGCTAAGCACAGAATTGCTATGAGCTGGAAAGCAAGCAATAGACCGAAAGTAGAAGCCTCGTGGCAGGATCTTCGGAAATGGGCGGATGTGGAAACGGTGGTGTGGAGCGAAGCAGTAAATAAAGGTGGAGATGAATGAGTGGAGATGTTGATAGCCTGGAGGCAACTAGTAGCCACACTGTCTGGGTCTGATCAGACATGCCTGGAGGACGATGTTTCTTCTGGGGGAGAGGGATGGGAGGTTCCCTCAGAAAGGGGGGTGGAAGGTGGTGATGTGGGGTAGGCTCGGGATAGGGGAGAGGGATAATGGGGGGGGCGGTGGACACATCACAAAATTGTACATGAGGCATGGAATGTATAATTGTTGTTCACTCTTTTTTTTTTCTTTTCGTTTTGTCTTGTTGTTGAAAATAATAAAAATGGTTCCAAAAAAAATACAATGGAAATTGGAACACAAAGTAGCGATGCAGTGGGCAAGAGGTGCCAGGTAGTAGTTGAAAAGCCAGGGAGAGAGGTTAGACCTCTGTGAAACACCACACGTAGAGAGAGATAGAAGAGAGGAAAGACCCCAATTGGACCTGAGAGGCTCAGTCGGTGAGAAAGGAGGTCAACCAGGCCTGAGCCTGATCACTGATACCTAGGTTGCCACAGAGTTGATTGAGCAGGATGGCATGGTTGACTGTGTCAAAAGCAGAGGATAGAGCGAGGAGAAGGAGGCCAGAAGTCAAGACTGGAGAGCAGGTCTTCATGGGTATTCAGGAAAGCAGTTTCTGTGCTTCTGGCAGCCCTGAAGCCAGACTGGTGGTCGTTGAGACAACCAACAGATTCAGTATGCAGATTAAGCTGTGAGATATCCAGCTTTTCCAGGAGTTTGCCCAGGAAAGGAGTGATGGAGATCAGGCGATAGTTAGTCAGAGACGAAGGATCGGCCGAGGGCTTCTTTAGAAGGGGGTGCACAAGGGGGAGTGCTTGAGTGGGGAAGGTAAAGTTCCAGTGGCAAATGAGTGATTACAGAATTCGGCCAAGGATGGCGCAAGGGTATCGATGGGGTCCTTGATGGTTCTGGATGAGCAGGGGAGAGCCTGCTTAGACGAGACTTTAATAGATCAGACTTGACTAGAAACATTGTCAGGGGTGAACAGAGGAAAGGACGAGGAAGGAGAAGGAGAGACAGCCTCTGACGGGCAAGGAGTGATAGAGGAAGAGGAGGTAGAGGAAGAGAGGGTGGGCAGGATGTCCTGAGTTTTAGTGGTGAAATGGGAAGCCAAGGCTGTGCAGAGGGCCTGGGAGCAAATAGGAGAGGTAGAGACTGCAGCAGGATTGTCCATCTACTTGCATATTCTGAAAAGTTCGGCCGAGTTTTTGAAAGCCTCAGAGAGGCGGGCTTGGATGTAGGCTCTCTTCTTAGGAAGGACAGAGAGTCTGTAATGCCTTTGGAGTAGGCGGCAGCCCATTTTGTCAGGGATTGTGCCCGATGCACACCACTGCCTCTCTGCCACCTTACACTTGCGTTTAAGGGTGGTGAGGTCAGAATTTTACCAAGAGTTGCACTTGGATTTGGGCTTCAAGCGGATCCTCATGACAGGGGCAAGGACATCCAGCGTGTTAGAGATAGAGAGATGATGGTTAGAGGGGGCTGTGTCAGGGTGGGAGTCAGCCAATGGAGCAGGAGGAGGCGAGAAAGTAGCGGCAAAAGCCTTAACTGACACACGCTTCATGGGTCGGATGACCGAGAAGGTAGGTGGCAGTGCTGGAGTTGACTTGGCCTGAGGGGTAGAGAGAGGTGGGAGGAAAGGAGAAAGTGGTCACTTCAAGAGAGAGGATTGGTGAGAGGGTTAGAGAAGGGAAGGTCTGATGAAATCAGAACATCCTGGGTGTGCCCTGCAGAGTCAGAGAGGAGGGGAGGAGGGGGGGAGGGGAGGGGAGATTGTCAGAGGGGTGGCAAAGGAGCGAGGCAACAGTGTGGCCAGAGAAGCAGCAGGGGTGCCGAAGAGGTGGCCGAGGAGAAGGGCGGCAGAGGAGCCAGAGAGGGGTAAGAAGGGATAGCAGGAGTGGAAAGGAAGTTGATATGGCGTGGGAAGCATCTATCAAGAAGGAGGTGATTGGCCTGAGGGCCCTGGACCAAGACGGTTCAATTTAAGTAAACATTAAGGATGGTCTTAGAGGAGTGGAAGGGGACCAGGAGGGCCTTCAACCGGGTGCCACCATTATTGGGAGAAGAGGGAAAAGGATTGAGAACAGAGACCATATGGGGGGGGACCATTGGCCTGGAGAGGGAACAACAAAGAGTATGTCGGTAAGGGTCCGTCTGGAGGAAGCACTATTGTAGATATCAGCGATAGGGAGGCCTGGGTTGGAGACCAGGATGTCCCCTTTGAACTTCTTCCAGCCATACTGAGTGAGAGGGATAGGATAGTCGATAGAAAAGCAGTTAGAGAAGATAGGAGAGACAGAGCGCACCATAGGGGGTACGTGGAGGAAACGAGGGGAGGGATCACGCAGGGGTGGGGCAGGCAGGAGGTAGGCACAAGGGGGGACACAAAAGGGAGGGGAGTACAACAAAGTACAAGAACAACGGACCTACAAATTAGATGCAATACAGAACCAACAGCAAAGCACCGAGCACAACAGGGAACCTAGAAGTAAAGAATGCAGATGTAATACAGAACCAAAAGCAAAACACAGAGCACAACAGGGATCCTAGAAGTGAAGAATGCAGGCAATGTAATACCACAAAACGTGGAGAACAACACAAAGTCAAAAACAGTACATAATAGATCGAGAAAGGTAAGGGCTAGGATGATAGAGGAAGGAAGGGAACACGGGGAGCAGGAAAACAATGCAGGGACCTAGAATGCGAGGGAGCACACGCACCTAGAGAAGCAAGGGAGCGCGCACAGCTAGAGAAGCAAGGGAGTGCACACATGCGAACAGGATGCTGAGGTCTTCAATGTGAGGGAGCGCACACGGCTAGAGAAGCAAGGGAGCGCATGCGGCAAGTTGCGAGGTATCGCGCGCACGTGAATAGGATGCAGGGACCTACGATGGGAGTGCAAGCACGCCACTAGGGAAGCGGGGAGAGCATGCGGCCTCATGTTGCGGGGAGCATACGCATCCTAAGTTGCGAGAGAGCATGCATAAGAAGAAAAAAGATGAGAGCGTGTGGGTGCGAGGATCGGTTGCAGGGGGAGAAACGCATATGCAGGACAAGGCTGCGCTGTTGAGGACGCAGGTGCGCAGGAGATGCTGCCTGATTATACATACCACGCTTCGATACGTCCACGCTTCTGTGCCTATATGAACCGAGGTTCAGGCCCTCTGCGACAAAGGCCTCCCAGGACAAGGCTGCAGTTTTGAGCGACGCAGGTTCACAGGATATGCTGCCCTATTATACGTAGTACTCTTTGCTGCGTCCATGCTTCCATGCCTTTAAGAACCAAGGTTCTTTTTCCTCCCTCCCATCTTGGTGCGCTGCCCCTGATGTTGTATTTCTTCTGTAATCCAAGTTAGTGCTCACGCTAGGTGTCCATCTTGAAGAACGTCACCTTTAAGTGCAACATCTCCCCTTTCTGTGCTTGGTTGTGCCCATCTGCAGTAATCCTATTTTCCTCCCTTCTTTCTTTTAATGCTATCTCTATCCCATTTTTTCTTTGGGCGCCCCCTGACCCTGGGTTCATGGGCCTTGCATATCAAATGTTCAACTCTACCTAGGCACCTTGTTTCACACTCTCTACCACTGCTGGTTCACCTGTGTGCTTTCTCATTTTAACTTGCATTTACTTTTTCTGTTTTTACCAACGTCCTTCTTTGTCTCTGTATGTCACTCTGCTCACTCTGTTAGGCGCTGAAGTCGCTTATTTACTGAAGCGAACTTGATCAATCTTGTTATCTCTCCTTCTGTATCTCCTTCATTATCGATCGGACTATGCAATGCCAGTTCAGTCAGTAATACAGCCCATTTTGTCCTTGATCTATTACTTAGGTTAAATCTTCAAATTCTCTGATTAACAGAGACTTTGGTTATGGCTGCAGCTTTTTCTTCCCCTCTCTCAAATTTCTGTAATTCTGCTAGCCTTTGTGGCAAAGGATGTGGCACTGGAATCTTATTCCAATCTTCTTGGTCCCGCTCTCCACCCCTCCCTAATCTTCCCTCATACTCTGCCTTCAAATTCCATTTTGCCTATTATTGTAAACCTTTTTATTGACCTTTTGGATTATCTGCAGACCTCTTTGTCCTCTCTTCTCCTACTTCTCGACTATCCATGTTTGGTCATTGGTTACTGTGATCTTCATCTTGCTACTACCTAAGCAAGTTTCCTCGTCTTGTATTTCTCTTCTCTTATCTTCTCTCTGCCGATCCATCCTATACTCATGTTCATGGATTTTCTCTCAATCCCATTTTGTTTCTTTACCTCCTGCCCTCTCTTTCTGCTTCTCAAATATACTCTGCAAATCAGTTCTTTCTTTCGCTCTCTCTGACTATACTTCTGCTCCTAACTCTACTTTCCTTTGTTGCAACTTATACCTCTTAGATATTTTCTTATTTTTGTCAGCGCTTCTTTCTCGTTTCCCTTCTCTTAGCGAGCTTTTGCCTCATTCAGCCTATTCCACAGCCTTTGTTCTTATCACTGACCTCCTCTCTACTCTTGATTCTCCCCTGCCTTCTCGACCCTTTAGTCCCTCTTGGACCCATTGTCCCCAGCTCTGTCTTTCCTCGTGTCTTCTTTCTCTTTGCCGAGAGATGGTGGAGAAAATTCAATCCCCTGATGACCTTGCTTCTCCCTCTCCTCATTGCACGCATCGTATGACTCAACTTTACTTCTACGACTCCTCTTTTCTCCTAATTACTTTTACCTGCAGCTAAAAACTATATTTTTCTGATCTCCCTCTTTCTTTGTCTCATCTTCCTCAGTGCTGATTTGAACCTCTTGCCATATCTAGCTTTCCCTCCTCCTGACACCTCTTTCATCCCAGGACTTTGCCCATTACTTCTCTGTTAAAGTCACTCTTTTACGTTTGCTCGTCCTTCCCATCCATTTCCCACCTGACTCCCTATTGTCTTCCTCTCCTGCTCTCTCCTCTTCTTTCTCTTCTTTACTCCCCTTTCTGACTCTGATTGCACTTCTTTTCACTGATGTGGGAAAAGAAGCAGGAGATGTGGGTTGAAAATGAAAGAGTAGAGTCAAAGACTCCAGCAGACAAAAGAAATAGGAAGGTTTAGTCCCGCTTGTAACTACTTATAAGTGTCATTTCACAAGCCAAGTGACACATTTTCAGACTCTATGCACCTTCTCATTTCTGCCTGCCTGGCTCAGCTAAGTTCCACGTTCACTGAACGAAATGCAAATAACTGTATAATTTGGCAGGACAGCCAGCCAGCGTGTGCAGTTCCACTTATTCGTACGGTGACACGCCCACACCCTGATCAATTTCCATACTAATGCATCTCAATAGAAATCCCATGTTGAGGTATGTGCTGGCCACCTTCTTGGACTAATTAACTGCCAATTTCTTTGTTTTAAACATATTTTCTTATTTATTTATTGTGTATGTATTTCTTTCTCAGCCCTCTAATACAACTACCCCTGCATCCCATGCAGTAATAAAATGTGCATTACTGCACCAACTTGCCTAGTGGTCCCTGGGCCTGAAACTAGCTTGAGTCCCCACCACAGCCTGTGGACACATAGAACTCAGGTGGCACCCTCTACCAAATGAAACCAGAGCGAAGAAGCAGCAACCTCTCCACCACCGTGTCCACTCCCACTGGTCCTGGCGGAAGTGGAAGAAGACCCTCCAAGGGTATCTTCCCAAACAACATGTCGCCAAGTAGAAACGTATTTAGCACTTAGAACGTTTAAATGCCCACAAAGGTTATGTGCATGTTTAATTACTGCATAGATCTTTGCTTGCATGGATCTACCTACTATGTTTTCGTTGTTCTCTTTGCATTTTAGGATTGCAGGGATGACGTTGGCGGGGCACAGAATTCTGGAATGCTAGGTATTCTAGTAAGAACAGGTAAGAAACGTGTGAACGTGTGCATGTGTGTGTTATAAGTTCACAACTTGACCTAGAGTGGTCCTCGTGCTCATTGTCGCTATATAGAAGGCGGCATTGGATGGCATTGTTTTCCTTGCTCCCTATGTAAATAAATTACATTTTGCAAAGCATAAAATGCAGGGATTGCAAAAGAGATGCATGTTGTCCATGTTAAAAGCGTGTGGGGCAACCGTAAATGAATATGTACTAAAAGTACATAGATTCAACATTGGTGCTATGTAGCTGCATTCATTATACTTGACAATATTGGCCATATTTGGTATTTAAAAACTGCTCTTAAACTGGGCATATAAAAATAGACTGAAATAACACTTTGTCACACTCGCATCTTGAAATAACACTTTGTCACACTCCAATCTTTAAATGCTACACAATTGTTTTTGCTGTGAAACACGAACACAGTAGGTCTCATTTGGAGTCCGGCAGTAACCCGCTGTTGCACTTTTCCGGTGCCGGACTTCCCGGTGCCACTGGGACATTACAGGTCCCGACGGATTGGGAAGTCAGGCGCCGGAAAATGTTAGCCCCTATTCCCATGGAGTCCCATAGGAATGGGGACACGGAAGCACCGGCACCATTGCTTCTGTGAAAGCTCTGCTGGCGGGTGCCATTGCACCCGGCAGGTCAGTGCTACATACCCTCCCCCCGGGGCTCGATCTAGCAACCTCCAGTGGTTATCTACCTCACTCAAAGGGGTGACAGTTAGAGTCATGTTGCTTGTATTTTTTGCTCAATACAAAACACGGTTTGTACCGCAGCATCCTTAGAAGTGACCTCTTGTTGCGTCATCACATTCACCTCTTGGATGTAGAGCTTCTGTAAAACCTCTACAATCTGTTTATGAGGAGGGAAGGGGATATGTCTTTCCCCGCACTTTGCAGGATTTATTCAGTACGTGTAGGAAGGGTGAGAGATTTAAAGAAAGATTAGTGGTCACATTGGTTATCTTAGGCAATTTTTCATTCTTGGTTTTTCTTACCTGTTTGCCTTGCTGTTTTTTCTTACATTTGGCGGGTGGCGGGGACACCTGGGAGTCAGCCCCCACCTTTTCTGGGCAGGGCTCAACTAAAATAACATCAGCCCTATTGGATTTCGAAATAGCATTTAGGTCAATAGCTCTTTGGAAACAATCTCAACATGTATCACCTTCCTGCTGCTAAACTGTTGTTTAGTTTGCACATTCACGTTACCCATTATTTTGACTTTTCCCCATATTAAGTCGAATGAGTCTGCATGGGATTGAAATACACAATATAAGTTCCTTTATTATGAGAGCAGGGCACTTAACACCTGATTTAATTCAAGTAGAATGGGATCCGATGTTACAATTACTGAGTTATCCAAGTTCTCAATCAAATTTGCCAGTCTACGATGGGCTCTGATTCTGAATCAGGCGCTTCTGAAAATATAGGGTGGCATATTCAAATAAAAATCCTCATCTTCTTTATTTTCCGACCCCACCTCATTTGCCACTGGTTGCACCAAAGCATTCTTCTCCATAGCTGTAATAGATTTTTGACAAGGTTTAGTGCACTGTTGATTAAAAGCAGACAACTCCTGAGGTGGATGGTTGCTGGGCATCGTGGGTATTAATTTTATTTCTTTTCTGCCCCAGCACCACTGTCCGCTCCAACTCCCGATTTTTTAATTTTAACCCCATGAAAGGGCCCATCTAGTTCAATTTCACGGTTAGAAAGAGCGGGAGGAGGGGAGACCGATAAAGGCAATTGTATGGCACGATACATTGCCAATGAGAAATCCAGGGTCTGGGGCCGATGATAATGGAACATCTGTTGTAAAGTCTCCTGCAAATGACAAAGCAGCTAATTCTGTTGCAGTTGAGGGGAGGGCCTCTTTGGTGCGACCCCTCAAGTCATATTTTGAATTAACCCTATGGTCTCCCATAGGGATACTAGAGATGCACTAGTATGAAACTGAATTCCAGTGAAAGCCACAACTGAGTCCAGACTCCACCACTCACCACAGAACTGCACAACTGCACTGTAGACTTAGCCCACGACTTCACATTATTATTATTATTTCTTTTGTTATTTGGGAAGAGTTTACAAATACATACATTACACATCCAAAGTAGGTGTAAGTGATGTTTTGCTTTATTAATCAACCTCATTTTTGTTACAGCCGTAACCCCAACATACTACTGAAACCTTTCTGAAATGTACGTTCTGCAGATATTGCTACATATTTTCATAACTTTATGATCTGTTCTCCATCTCAATGTAATTAGAATGAATCTAAGACACCAGTATTTTAGCTTAAATAGGGATGACTTTTTCATAACCATCCTCAGTTCCTTACATTTATCCTATTCTCCCTAAATTTGACTGTGGCTTGTGTTTAGTTGCTTGTTGCCTGACTATCATTCAAACATTGGTGGTTGCTGATTTGTGTATCCATATATCTATCTTCACAGGATTTTCAAATCTTAATTACTTTGTTTTTCTTTACTTTTATTACAGGGAAATATCGAGCGGGTGATGAAGAGAAAATTGATCCAGCTCCCTATTTAATATGTGACAGCTTCCCTCAAGCTGTGGATCATATACTTGAACAGTTGCTATAGTTAACATAATATGTATACGTTGACTAGATCAGTGGATTCCAGTTACTTTTATTTCTGCATAATCTATACATGCTATCATGGGTTTTGTTTTATCTTGTGCAATCACAAACTAATTGTCAGCTATTGTAAGATTTAGTTGCATGTTGCAACATACAAATAATTACCAATCTCTTTGTTGTCAGCTTGAAATGTTATCACACTGATGTTAGGCCAAGCATTCAGCGTTCTTCTGCACGTCCAAGGAGTGCTTGTAGGTCTCACAGGTTGAATTGGTTCTTGTTATATAACTAAATACACTGTGATCATTTTCATTATTTTGTGAGAACCATTTCTTAGATTACAACAACGAATTTAGAGTATAACTTCTCCATTAAGAAGCAATAAAATATCATGTTCCTAGTCTTCCTTTATTTATCTTTCGTATGCTTAATTTCTTTTAATTTATATTGCTATGTGTTCAAATTTAAGCTGCCATATTTGGTGCTGCAGATTCTCAATGTTGGGAATACATATATGCCCACATTTCTCCATTCCACATACTGTAGGTGTCCATGTTGTGCTGACTCAACAGCATTTACTGATTATGTGTTCCTCACTGGGAAATGGATGTGAAATATTTCGTAAATATTATTATAAATATGTAATACTGGTGTTTTGGAACAGGCATAGATTTGCATACTTTGGCCCCTACAAGCAGTTAGCAGTCCCTTCTCTTTCTCCCCTTCTCACCAGGCACACCCATTTAGGAGCAGACCCTGATTTGTAACATTGATTCATGGAGAACCACTTTGCCAACTCAAAGGTTGTACCCAAAATGGACTTTACCATTAGGGCAGCACTGAATACTGTTTTATTTGCTTTATTTAGAAGTTATAATGAAATGACGAGTAATGACCAGGGAAGGATCTGGGTGTATTGGGGTTGTTTCAATGGGAGGTTCATGGTGGCTGAGGTGAGATTGGGCAGTGTGTATGAATCTCTTCAACTGGGAAATGCGGATTTGGTGCCATACTATACTTGTTGACAGGCGGAAGGTAGTGGCGGAGCCAGGTTTTTATGCCCGGGGAGGGGGAGTGATCCTCAGGGGTGTGGCACGCTGCTTGGGTCAGAGGGGTAGGGGTCAATACTATTTCCATAATTTTGCGGGTATAACTAGGAACTGTTGATAGGGGCGGACACTGTTTTGTGCATTATGAATTTGGGCCTCATTACGAGTCCGGCGGTAACCCTACCCTGTGCTACCAGGAGATTCCAGGTCCGGCGGCTCGGGAAGTCAGAAGCCGGTAAAATGTAAGTCCCCATTCCCATACAGTACCATAGGACTCTATGAGAGCGGGGACTAGTAATTTCCAGCACCATTGCTAAGGGTGCAGGCGTTTCCGTGACTGGTCTGCCTACCGTTGCTGCTGCACCCGGCAGGGTCAGACCTGTCAGGCACAGTGGCTCTGGCAGGCAGATTCCTAGTTTGCCGGTCCAGAAACAAGGGTGCCCGTGAGCTTACCAAGCTTTCAATTCGCTGTCGCTGCATCAAGAAATAATCCAATTGAGTGATTAAAACCATCATAGGAGTCCCATTTTTCCTACTGATGCAAGGCCACCATCAACCACTGTGACGGCAGGAGAAAAGAGCATGTTCGAGGTCTTGTTCACGTTTTTGAGGGGATTGCAGAGCAACTGACGGAGGGACATGCTGCAGAGACAGACACCGCAGCCCACCAAGTTCCTTACCCATTTCTTATGCTTGAGAGAGCACAGTAGATGTGGATTCATCGGGTCAGGCTGGGGGAGAAGATCTGTCAGGATTCCACTCGGATGTGCATAGCATTCCGGTGGAAATAAAGGCTATAAGAGCAGAGGTACAGACTTCAATGGCATAAATGAAGGGCAGGATGGAAAAGATCGAGAACATGGTCGAAGCTTTGGAACACAACCAGCTATCAGCAGACGTACTAAAGACACAGTTTGAGATGAGGATTAAAGTACTAGAGAAAGTGAAAAGAGACAACAGGCTGAAACTGGATGACAGAGAATGGAGGAACAACATCAGGATTATAGGCCTTTCCCAAAGAGATAGTGAAACCAAAACGACCCTGGAAATAAGAGTGAAGGAAAATGCTGTTAGGACTATTGGAAATGGAAAATTCCCAGTCCCAGGATATCACATTTGATAGATTCGCAGTGGTGTGAGCAACAGGGCAGAATTGAGAGCAGTAGTGGTGAAATGTCATTAGCACAGGGGCGTAGCCTAATACTGAACAATAGCCAAATCTCGCAATCCTCTTCAGTGGGAAAGAACTCAGGCAAACTGAAGGCATTCACTGCAGATGGGTTGTTCCTTTTCTCTACACTTTGAATGTAGGGGGAGCCCTATGTGATAAGGGACACATAGATCATAGCCCGGATCCTGTGTGATCTGAACCAAGAAGTGGTCTGGTGAGAGCATGGGCAGCCAAAAGGAAATGCAAGACGTTTCGGATGGCCTCCTTACAGCCAGACAACAGGCGGAAAATATCAGGGTCAAGGAAAATTAAAAAATATGAACACTCCATCACTGAAAAACATACTGTTAGAGGCGGTGAGCAAAACTTGAGGGTTGTATATTTTGTGGGATTAACGTGGGGGATATGTCTGGGGGGATTGCTACATAGGCCCTTGCAAGGAATGGAGTCTACTGCAAGTAGTGGAGAAAGAGAGGAGGGAAAAGTACGATTTATTTTGAGATGCAGAGAAGGAGTTGAGGCATCACCTTCAATAGTGGCTTGGTAGCAGCTGAGCGTCTCGAGTGACAAGGTTGTTGATGTTTTGATGTTTCGAATTGTTGATGTGGTTCATTTGGGGAAGGGTGGTTGGAAGGGTGGATGGCAATAGAGAAGGAGGGGAACCTCTACAGTTTGGGGAAAGACGATAAATGTGCCAAATGCAGTACCACATGTCCTTTGCGGTATGAACGCTTCAAACATGGTCAAGTCAGTTCAGGGACATTTTCAGGGACATTTTGGAGTCCTAGCTGCTCTGGACTTCTCAGGATGCTGCAAGTCTCATCAATACCAAGGCTATAGGACAAGGTGAGTTCTTGTTCCTCTTCACTCCCATTCCAGGGAGTTTGGTTAGCACATGATGGGTTCCTTCACCTCCAGTAAGGAGCCTGGTTCCAGTGCAACTGGCAGCATGGCAGGCCTTGGTTTAAACAGCAGTTGCCTCCAATGTTCTGTGAGGATGGAGGATAGCGCTCTCCTTTGCCTTTGATGCATCTGCCTTCCCTTCTATGGCATAGAAACTTGGAAAGGACTGCACTCTCAACACGGTTCCTAAAATGCTTCTTCTTGGTGTCCAGGAAAAAAATCAAGGAAGAATCAGGAGACCCCTTCATTATAAAGGTAAAAGGTCACAGGGATTGGACAGAAGCAAGCCTACTGTAAACTGTCTAATCCCTGTCACTAACACAAGTGTGCCTTGTCTTCTTGCTTCATATACATAATGCTTTGTTCTACATGATGCTTTCTTTCCCTGGCGCAGGTCTGGCAAGCTTTCAACACTGCCACTACAAAGAATGGATGAATTTTATTTTCTTCATGTGAATCCAAAGAAAAGAATTCAAAGGCAGAATGGCTCAGCGCTGCTGTTCTGTCATCTCAAAAACTCAAAACTGCGCAAGAAAATGTCCTGTATTTAAAACTACCATACACCGGTGCTATTTTCCTCTTTAAACATCTCACAGTTTTGTGCTAAGTAAAACACATCCATGTCCATCTATTTCATGTTGAACATCATCAAATGAGGGCCATCCCTCCCAGAACGGCATTGTTTTGTCAAGTAAAGTCTTTGAAGAGCAATTTCATTTCATTACGCACGAATGGGATTCACTTTGGAAACAAATTAACCCAGGCAAAGTACTGAAAAACAAAGCTCTCTCTCTCTCTAGCTATATGTCAATTACACAAGAAACAATTTTTCAGGCATATTCCTGTGTACAGAAACTGACCAGAGCTAGAAAAGACTTCAGAAGGCAAATGCAAGGAAAACCGCATTTTGTGAAATCCACATGTAGAAAATGAACATGTGTAGATCCATTGTTGCAAAAGCAAGGAATCTGATCTTTTGAAGGACTAAATGGGAAATCATCCCAATACTCGCACAGAAACAGTATGTGTGAGGCTGGGGTGGTTTAAATGTATAATATATTTATTTACAAAAAGACAAAAGGTTTCTGTGAAAGAAAGAGAGAAAAAGAAAATAAAAATGTTTAAAACCAGCAGAATAAGTACTTCAAATAGGCCAGCTTCCATGGGACAGGAACCCCCTTCACTTCACAAATCTGAAAGGGCCAAAGTATGGAAATTCGCAACCTCGTCAGACTGACCGGCATTTCTACAACAAGAAACAATTGCCCAAGGGGAACTAGCACTTCACAAAGAAGTGTGCATTCTTTGACACTTCTCCTCAGCTTCAACTGCCTATCATCAAAGGACACCTTGGGAACCCTGTTGTGCAAGCTGACCAAGGGAAGACATTTGGCTGGGGGTAAGAAAGACCGCCCACATTTGGGGACCAATCCAGGCCATTTGATTTAAAAGACTTTTTACATTAAGACATTTATTTCAGTAATCTGAATAAGCAGTAATGTGAAGTTAAGACAGTTTTAATCTAATTTTTATACAAGTAAAATAAGACCATGTGGGTCTTCCTGACATGTGGTGTACGTGAAGGGCAGTAAAAAGGCATTTCTGGGGAAAGCGTAACTGGCACAGATATGAAACTTGATGAAAATATGCAAGACACTATTGGGCTTATGTGCAGCTATTTGTAGAGTTTTAGATAAAATGTTTTCTATGAAGAATTGCGAAAAAGTGCCGAAAGGGCGAAGGAGCATCACACAGACTGGACGTTTGAACCAGAATATACCTTGCGAAATATGGGATTTGTCTATCTGATTTTGATGATGGTGATGTTTGTAAGGTTTTTGTTTTATAACTTATTTTGGTAAAAGTAACTGTGGTGAAACAAAGGTAGTCATAAAACACCCACACTTAAACAAATGTCACTTCCTTGGAACCAATCCACCTGCAGGGAGGAGGGGACACCCTTAGCCTGACCTATCCCATCCAAGAGGTATGTTCAGATTACTTCTGCCCACATTGTAAAAATCCTCTGTCATCCTGCCTATATAAGAAGGATCCATAGGGAGATTCAGGACATTCAAAAATTCAACATTCAAAATTCAACCTGCAAGACTCCCAAGACTCCAGAACCAGATCGAGGCAGAACCACTGATCCAGAACCACCTATCCTGATCTAGATCCAGACAGAACCACTGATCCAGAACCATCTATCCTGATCTAGATCCAGACAGACCCACTAATCCAGGGAGAAAAGAGGAGAGTCTGCTGATCCCCTTTGGAAGAATCCAGAGACCAGACCCCTATTGCCCAGATGTTCCCATAAAGGAGAGCCCAGCTGCTTCCCAATGACCAGACCCTGGCCTTGCTGTCCAGAGACCCAGCTAAGCTGTCCCAATTACCCAACTCAAGTGCATTTTTAAGTATCACCCTCCCAGTGCCCAAAAACTGCATTCACTGCTCTGTTATCTTGCTTTATGTTCAAATCCTATAAAAATCCTATAAGAAACCCTAGTTATTTCCCAAATTGTCAGCATCCTCTGTTTATCCTGTCCTTAGAAGAATCCGTGTTAGTCTCCATGTGTTAGTTTAATTCTGTTCCAATCATTTCAGCTATTTCGTAATTCCTTAGTACCATTTTTGAGAAAAAGTAATTCATTCCCGATGAAGCGGAATGCTGCGTGAATTGGTTAAAATTGCAAATTAACCTTCTTGCGTGCAATGTCTTTCTTTAATGATCTAGTCACCAAAATATGGTCTCAGTAGAACAAATCATTTTTGTTAACAAAACCGAGTTTGCCCGTGAAATTGTTTTCATTATAAAATCCGATTTACCTTTCCTATAAAGAAACCCATACTGACACCCCATAAAAAGTCCTCCTTTCACTTCAGGAACCTACCTGGTATGTGCCTTTGTAACTCAGTAGAAAAAACAATTTTCAATTTTGACTGTTAAGCTCATTTCCTTAGCGGTTTGCTTTTTTAAATCGGTGAAAAAAGAAGAAATTACAATTCTGGCACATGTGATTTTTGCTGCTTTGCTTTCCTTCCCAGGGTCAATTTTCTTACCTGTATTCGTGTTGTTGTAGTTCCCTGCCTTGTATCTTTTAAGCTTTCTTTCCTTTTAGTACAGCCACACAAATTCCTGTCCCATCCATCCTACCGCACATGTAAACTGACCTCTAACTATCCAGTGATTTCAGAGTGCCATTTTGCTCCCTTTTCAAGGCTTTTTCATTTCATTTTGGCCTCCCATTCTGGGGTGGTAGGTCGGATTTCCAATCCAATTTTTCCCTCTTATTTGTGACTCCTTGCCACTCCTTTCCACCGAGCCAAAACTTAGCCAGCAGGTGTTTGGGGGGTGTGTGCAGGGGGAGTGCCTAATAGTTGTGCCATCTAGAAGTATGTCCTAAAAGTGACTTTGCTTCCATATCCATTTAAACTTATGTGTCAAATGTCAGAAAGTTAAATTAAGTTTATCATAATCTTTTACTGTATATTATCACCACTCTGGTGATTGCTGTCCTAAATTTGATTTGTTTGATTTTGAATTTAAAAATAAATAATGATTTCATTATTACACACTGGCCTAGTTTGTGGTCCATTGCAGCATAGGGTGTTTATCAGGGGGTGTGAGATGGGTTTGGTGCCTTCTCAAAGCAGAATCTGAAATTAATACAATTAAAAGTGTTTTTATTGTGTGCCACATCCCTTGCCAGTGGAAAGAGTCCTGGTCTAGAGTGTGCTGTGTCATTAAATCTGTGACACAGTGGAGCCTCATCCGGGATTGATATAAGTGTTTCCACCCATGACAGCTTAACACGGCAGGCTATCCCAGAAAAGGTAGTGATAATTTTTGTGGCTAGAAAACTGTTTTACACTGTAAAAGCACCATCCCAAAACTTAGACCCTACGTATCGGGCATGTGTGTAAAAAAGTAAAATTAACCCTGAACTAGACAAAAGTAGAGTACAGATTTGTCCTGGTATAAATAATTTATTAAAGGAAGAACACTTTTCATAATGAGCACCGTTGAGATCAACATGGCTAGGCAGCAACTTCTGTCCAAACTGTTCATTAGAGGGGAATAGGCAGAGCAAGATCAGGAAGTCTGGCTAGCCAACATGATGCAACAGGTCACCTCCATGAGCATGGATGTGTGGCAGGACAGCAGCCTGTTACATAAAGCCTTTAAGTGTTTTGTACAGGGCTCCAAATATTAAAGAAGAACAGTATAAAATGGTCCGATTCACTGCCTACATATACCTCCACATGGGGGTTATGGAGGAAAAATATAAATAAAATATAACCCTTGCGCAAAACCAGTGTGAGCTCGTAAACCAAATCCAGAGTGAATTAAAACTAGTAGAAGAAAAACTGCAAAAAAAGCCAAAATTCTGAGGTAGAATTTGAAAACGACATCAAACAGTTAAAAGAGGATTTGGCAGTACAGCAACACACCAACTCAGAACAAGAGGCCCAATTAGGCACATTAAAAAAAGAGTGTCAGGAAAAGGTTGAGTCACTGCAAGAGAGTCAACACAAATGAAAGCAATAACTTATAATAGAATCTGCTTAGAGGACATGGACGCTCTACAAAAACAGATTGAGAAATTGGATAAGGAGAAAAATAAATCATTGAAACGGTTCATTCCCAAACTGAATTCGACTAAGAACGCCAGAAGTTAGGCTCCATAAAGCAACAGAGGGATAACCTGACTGAACAGATGGGCACCCTGTATCAGGAAAAGGATGCCCTAGGCCAGGAAGTGTGAAAATTAAAGACAGACATGGAGAGAAGGGAGACAGACTTTCAGGGGCTGACTGACCTAAAAGAAGAGTATGAAAAATTAATGGGACATAGGAGGCAAATGGAACTTGATTTAGAGCAGGCCATAGAGGCCCAAAATGTGCAGAGAAAGGAGATTCCTCTCCTGCAACAGAAATTGTCTCTGTGTTCCCAGGAGATACAGGCTGCCAAAAAAGACAAATCGGGCTATTTTTGATGAGAACAGGGGACTCCAGAGCCAGGTGGCGGCACAAGAGAAGGTGATAGAGGCTAGCCAAGCCCTGATAGTAGAGCAAACTGCCCAGACCTTTGCCTACTATCAAGAGGTAGGGGCTGGGAAGGAAAAAGTTGGGAAGTTGGAAAAAGAGTGAACCAACACTTAAGGGACCCTGAACAAGTAGAGAGGGACAGGACAACCCCTGATCACAGTGTGGTGCCCTCTGTACTAAGGGCCTCAAACACATCTACCACTTTGTCTATGCAAGGCACTGCTGACTTCATGTCCACCGGTTCACAAGAACCGGGAATCATGAGGCAGCCAGACTCTAGTAGGTTCAGCATGATAGAACAGGCAGGCCACTACCAATTAGAGATTGATGGACGGGTGTCCCTGTACAGATTCCAAAATATTATGGCCAATATATCTGACCAGGAAGACTCTTATGAGGAGAAACTCAGGGAGCTAGACTTGAAGAAACATCACCTAAAAAGGGACCTAATGGTTCGTTTTGCAGAGAAAAAAAGAGCATGAATTGAGGCCCCAAAAGGTATTCTGAGAACCTCCACCCAATCAGGGCAGTGGGGGGGATTCTCCAGCAACCCTGGAAGCAGGGAGGAGTCCGAACACTACTCTCCTGTGAGAAAGAGGGAGTCCAAAGGGAGTGACCCAGAGAGCCCAAGGCACAACATGGGAGATGGGACTAGGCCCCACCATTCTGAGAGGAACACACAAGCTCAAAGAGCCATGGAGCACCTATAGGATAACGAGGGGACCTCAAATAGCAATAGCTCTGAGTCTGAGGGTGAATGGACTCAGGTGAAGCGGCAAAAGAAGTCTAATAAACAAAAGAGAGCTCTGGTGAAAGACCCATCAAAAAGATTAAAGCTATTAGAAATTTCATGACCCTATATCACAAAAAGGCCAAATATTCTGTCTGGGAGCATTTGGAGCTATATAAACAGATGATAAACTCTTTTGACATTAAAAATAGCTAGAATTGCATAGAATTTGCCTAATGGATGTTCTCTCCAGAGTACTCCAGCTTCTTTCCTGGGCTGGAAGACCAGAACCATTCAAGGTGGTCCACCTATAAAGCGGCCATCTTGAAGCACTTCTCCACACAGAGAAACCCCCAGGAGGCCTGCAAGGCAGCCTACAATCTGCAGTGTGGAGAGGATCAGGCCCCAAGAGAATTTGTGCATGAGCTAAAATGGGCGTTTGCGCAAACCACTAGGCGGGTGCGCACGAATAGTAGGGAATTTATAACAACCTATTTTCATGCACTCCCAAAATATATTATGACACAGCTGGTAAGAGATTTTCATGATAACAGTGCCCGGGACTGGGTAATAGAGCAGGCTACCCGGATCTACGAGGTCCAAAAACCGTTAGAAAGCAAAAACCAAACCAAAAACCCCAAACCAACCAACAACCCTGCTGCTGCTAAGGTGGCGGAAGTGAAGGTTGCCCCCATTTTGAACCTAGAAATGGTGGGGCCTGAAAACACACCTTCCCAAAACCTGTCAAATCAGAGGCAAAGAAGACCTTCTGATCAATCAGCAGCAGGTGGTAGTCAGGTAGGAAACCCCACCAATGTGGCTCTAACTCTGCTAACTATATCAGTACCAGGTATAAGGGCAACAGACCTATCTTGGGGTATGTGTGGACTCTCCCGGCCCAATGGGGGGATCCAATCAGGTGATTACTGCCACAGGAAACTTCCCTCAGGAGGGCAGTAATCCCTCAAATCCTGGGTTAAGTTTCTTCCCCCCGGTACCCTCCAGATCCCAACATGCAGGACAACCATCCTTTCTCTCCACGCTTTCAGGAGTCCAGACCACCAAATCTTGGAGAAGGGAGGCCAAGGGTGGAGGGTTATCAAGGGAATCCCCAATACCCAGGGTACTCCGGGAGAAGGGATAGTTACCCTTCCCAAGAATGACCTAGATTTGATGAAAGACCCCTGTACCAGCCGGAGCGGGTGTCCCAACTGGAGTGCCAGGTCCAGAACCTAACTCAGGAACTGAGTTGCATGTTGAGGGCTCAGCAGACCCCTCAGATGAACATGGCGGCTCAGAATACCTCAAACTAAGGGTCTGTCACCCCGGAACAATGACGGGGAGAAACCCCGACAACTCACTGGTTCCAAAGGAGGAGGCACAGTAGGAAGGGGTGTGCAAAGCCCTAGAGGAAGCTTCCTTCCTCACCCGTGAAAAGCCCCTAGGTACCCTGGAATCAGAACTAAAATCTCTTGCCCCCGAAAATCTGCAACCCAGGGAACAGAGCGTGGGTAGGAGAAACAAAGAGACCAAAAAGGCCCATTTTGTGGAGGAAGTCAGAGTCCTCCAGTTTGAAGGGGAAGAATCCTTGGAGGAGTATGGGAAGAAAGTCTTCTCCTTCAAGGACAGGGGAATTCCACCCAAATGAAAATGGGTCCCAAGAAACCAGAACTCAAACTGGGTAGGTGTGGGGACTGATTCACAATCACCCATCCCTGAACCCCAGAAGAGTTATTCAGAGAATGTAATGATCACAGAGGGGTCATCCCCACAAACTGGTTCCAGTGACCGTCTCCAAGAAGGGGAGGACAGCACAGAACCAGAGGAAAAAGGGGAGCCCGAAAGTCCCCAAATATCAGAATGCAAAATTTTGTTTTCAGATTCCCAAACTCCGACACAGAATAATGTCCAAAATCCCACAGTGTCGAAGTCCAAAAGAAAGAAATTGACTGCCCAGCATGCCCAAAATGCCAATTACCTTTGCCCATTGGAGGAGAAAGAAGGTAGATTCTACGCCCCTGTCTGAGTGCAAGGGAAATGTGCAATTTTGGCACTGGTGGACACTGAATCCCAAGCCACTCTTATGTCCAAAAGGGCCTTTGAGCAGCTAAATTCAGGAAGGGGGGAGAGACACCAGATCCCTCTCACCCCTCGCAGGAGACTGCGGACCTGGAAATTAAAATTGGGCGACATAAGGTGAAGAATCCGGTCATAGTCGTAACTCCAGAGGGGACCCCATGTAGATTAGGTCATTATCTCCTCTGAAGGTTGTCTCCCCTGATAGATTGTGTAAATAAGGACTAACCAGCCAATAAAATTAAAACAAAGTGTTAACCATGTTAGTTTAAATGGCACATGGTTGAACAAAAATCTGATCAAATTGAGTTTCATTTCCAATATTATCAAATAACTGACATTACAGTAATTACTGTAGGACAACAAACTGGTGATGGGAACTCCTCTCCATTCTTGAAAATCAACCTTCCTTCCAGTTTCAAGTGGCATTCCACACTGGAAGGAAATACCTTGAAATTATATACCAATCCCCAATCTGAAAATCCAAATCCAGTAGTCAAAAGTGATAAAAAACTAGCTCAAAGCTTGGCTGACATTCAGAAAATAAGAGAACAGCTGCTCCTCCCTATACAGTTAAATGAGGGGAGGGAGTCTGTACTCGCCAGAGTGTGCCTGAATAATGGAAAGAGCTTCATCAGCAAAGCCGTGTTCAGGAAACTTCCAAAAGATCCAACCATTCCCACATTTAAATGTATTGATATGTGGGAAATAGGCCTGGAAACTCCCAATTCCAAACATCTCTTGCCTAGCAGGCGTATGCTCAAAATTTCCATAGGTGACAAAAGCATAGAACACAATTGTTGGGTCGTGCAAGATCCCCCCTGTTGCATTCTATTTAGGTAGTGACATTTTCAATCGCTTTGCAATGAATTTGCACCTTATAAATTACAAGGCCTGGTCCCAACTGGGGGAAACCCTATGGGAACTGATGATTCAGAAAAGGCATTTTGGTTAGCTCAATTGCTGCCGCATGCGGTTGAAGTTCAAATTGGAGAGGAGGTCACCATCCCAGGACGGACCCAACAATTCCCACTTGACTTACAAATTAAGAGAGGATAGAAACTTCAAAATCCAGATGCATATGTACACCTCAATGCCGATCTCCAACAGCAGGGGTTGGGGTTAAACCCAACACCATTAGTTAATGTAGAACACAACACCATTCCAATAGTGGTGGATAACAGTGAACGTAGAGTATCACTCTGGGCACAGGCACCATTATTGGAATGGTGGTTGATGACCAGTATTTTTCCATGGATTTAGGGAATGATATAATAGGACCAATCCCCAATGACTGCTATGACTATGACATACCGCCAGAAAGGATCTTCACCCAGCAAGGGTGAAATTTCCTGGTGTTCTCTTTCTTGTACAATTTTCAGAGGAACCAGAATATGGAGAGAAAACTCCCCCCCTCCTGGTGCGGTCCATTGGATATTGTAGACAAAATTTCACCTGTCACCTACAGAATCTGCATCCCCAAAGGAGAGCTGTCCGAAGAGAAATAGGTCCACATCAATCAGTTAAAAAGTTGTCACCCCAGACACACGTTGCAGCTGATTGATGAACCAAAGGAAAATCAAACAGAGGAGACATCTGGAGAATGAGAAGAAAGAAAAAGAAAAAGCAGAAGTAAACATGTAGGCCCATAGGTATATCTTTGTAACAGGGAGTACTTTTCTTTATTGTTATTGAAAAAATGGATAATGAAACCATAGTGTGAAAGGCCAATCATGTCTTTGCCTTGTTAAGTAATTTGTTTTATGATAGTGTTCAAATACCCCTGATATTTGAAAATGTATGATTTGTTCCGCTGTTGTAATTATTCTCGGAAGACTGTCAGTGAAAGATTCTAAAACCTGTTGTTATCTATCTCCTATTAGATAATTAACTTCATTACTTCCTAGTCCGGCGAGGACCTCCCCCGGGACCTGGAAAGGGATAGAAGGGAAGGAAGGAAAGGGGATGCCGCTCCACACCCTTCAACGAGAATCGGAAGGAAGATTATGGTGTCCCGCTTCCTGATAAAAAAGAACTCCACCAGAGGAACCCCACTCTGTCCTACTCTCCCTCAACAAGAAGTCATGGCAGAGCAGGAGGGGGTATATGTGGGGTACATTTGCTAGCCCCAACCGCAACCCCCCCCTTCAACAAGAAACACATTTCCACATTGCACCCAGAAGCGGCTGGCGCAGGGGGTGGCAAGCTTTCAACACTGCCACTACAAAGAATGGCTGCATTTTATTTTCTTCATGTGAATCCAAAGAAAATAATTCAAAGGCAGAATGGCTCAGTGCTGCTGTTCTGTCATCTAAAAAAATCTAAATTGCGCAAGAAAATGTCCTGTATTTAAAACGACCTTGCACTGGTGCTATTTTCATCTTCAAACATCTCACAGTTTTGTGCTAAGTAAAACACAGCCATGTCCTTCCATTTCATGTTGAACATCATCAAATGAGGGCCATCCCTCTGTAACGCTCACCTGATTCCCACGGAGGCGCTGGTCTTGGCAGGGTGGTAACTGTATCTTGAAAAGTGAAGTGCAGGACTCGATTGGCTTCCGGGGCTGGGCCTCTTCGCACTGTGTGTCTACCTCGAAGAGTAAGATGTCTGCAGGTGAAAGAATATGGGGTTAATGACCTGGGATTGTCGGGTGTCTCTCTCTCTCCCCCTCTCACTTTTCCGTGGAGCCCCAAGGTCAACGTGCTCACCTTAGATAGGTGAATGCTGGACTCTCCATCTGCGTCTGGTGCAGGGTGCCGTTACCAGTTCCTTCACTGGGTTGAAACGTAGGCCTCTTGACTTCAGAGGATTGCTAACCGTCGTTAACTGCACAAACGGTGAGTTTCCGGGCACCTTTAATGTCCTTACAGTCTTTAGGTGCGTGGGCACGTTAGTATGGAATAGGGCTCTGTATAATGTTCTTTTCAAATGGTGCCTTTTGTCTTGCAGGGCTCTTGAGGCGGAAGATGGTGGTTTGAAGAGAGCCGGAGTTCGAGCCAGCACATAGGAATGAAGCGCTTGGGAGTGCGTAAGTAAGTGCCTGTTGCCTGCTTTCGAAATGCACTCCAACTGTCTCTTTTCTTTTGCAGGTATGAGTTCGGATGCTGAAGAGACTCTGGAAAACGCCGGGGTATTTGCAGGCGCCTAATTGTGGAGGGCCCGATGGCGCGTGAGTAAATAGCCTGCCTAATGTCTCTCCTTTTCTCTTTCAGGTGAAGGAATGCAGCGTTGATGAAAACCGGAATTCGAGGGGTGCCGGTAAGTAAATTCCCCACAGGAATAATTATGCTTTTGTCTTCACAGGCTTTTATAATGGCGGAGGAGCAGCGCGAAGAGTTGGTAACTGCCGATGGATCAGGTGAGGAAAGCGCTGCGAGTGAAGGTTGCTGTGCTAACCTGTTGTTTCTTCGTCTTTGCAGGTGCTTCTGAAGGCTGGATACAAGAAAGGTAAGCTTTTGTTCTCACAGGTTCAGGATTGGAAGAATGAAGACTGGAACCGCCACGGTGAGTGTTCTGCTGCAGATGCAGAATAACGCGAAGCACGTTGCATCAATCGGGTGTGGTTTAAATAGCCTTGGAGTGATGAGGCGTCTTCCTCCACTGCCTCGCCCAGGAAAGAAAAGAGTTCCTGTTCTAGAAGAGTTCCAGTGTTGTATCCAGGGAGTGGAGCCTGCCCCACCCAGGTAAGAAACTAGTCCCGGCTCGTAGAGGATTCCCATATGGCTGGTAAGTAAGCAGCATGGTCTGCTGCAGGTAAGTCCACCCAAGCATCTTTACACATGTTATGAGCCCGGCGCTTCCAGTGCCGGGACCAGTGATTTTGATGAGCCTGGTGCCACCAGCGCCAGGACAAGGTCCAAAAGGTCCCAATGGGGACGGGCTGGTGCCTAGGATGAAGGTTCGAGGCCTGCTTCCAAGGACGTTGGCCTGGTCCTAGCCCCTTGGAAGCAGTGATCATGACAGCACCCCCCCTCAAGGCCCCTCCCAAGCGCGTCTTCTCCGGGGTTTTGGCTTGTCGGGGTGATTTAGATGGAATTTCTTGACCAGACGAGGTGCATGGACATGTTCTGAGGGTTCCCAAGACCTTTCCTGGGGGCCGTATCCTTTCCAATCAACCAGGTAGTATAACTTAGATTTGGAGATTTTGGAGTCTAGGATGTTCTTTACTTCGAACTCAAGTTCTCATCCACTAGAACAGGTTCTGGGAGTTTGGTCAATCGGGTTTCTGGTTGTACTGGTTTTAGTAGGGAGACATGGAATACTGGATGTATTTTCATATGAGAAGGCAATTCCAATTTGACAGCCACCGGATTAATTATGGCAGAGATGAGATAGGGTCCTAGGTATCTCGGGATGAAAGTGCGGGGTCCTTTTAGAGGCAGGTGCTTAGTGGATAACCAGACCTGATCTCCCACAGAGTAGTGAGGGGCCTCTTTACGGTGTAGATCCGCTCCTTTTTTGTATAGTGCTTTAGCTCTTTGCAGATGGGCAGTGGCTTCTTTAAAAGCATGAGTGATCACCGAGTGCAAGTGATCCACAGCAGGTGTTTCCAGTTTTTGGGGAGGATCCAGGTTAGAGGTCCTAGGATGGGTTCCGTATAACAGGAAGAAGGGAGTCTTCCCGGTTCCAGAATGGATCGAATTGTTATAAGCATATTCAGCGATCCAAAGGATGCCCTTCCAAGGGTTTTCAGTTTGTTGGAGCATGCAACGTAAATATTGCTCCAGAGTTTGATTTGTCCTCTCGGTTTGTCCGTCAGTTTGGGGATGGTGACTAGTTGAAAGTCTCACATCAATCTGGGCTAAGCGACAGCAACTTTGCCAAAAGTGGGAGATGAATTGACTTCCTCTATCGGAGACCAAAACCGAGGGAAAACCGTGTAACCGAACAATGTTTTCTAGGAATTCTCGGGCTAACACTGAAGCTGAAGGTAGGCCGTTTAGGGGAATGAAGTGAGCCATCTTGGAGAATAGATCCACGACTACTAAAATGGTATTATACCCTGAGCACGGAGGTAAGTCAGTGATGAAATCCATGGACAGGGTATGCCATGGACAGGGATGGATGTCAAGCGGGTGTAACAGGCCGGCTGGTTTCTCCTTCTGGCTTTTATTCTGAGCACACACACCGCAGGAGATTACAAAGTCTCTAAAGTCCTTCTTCCATGATGGCCACCAGAAATGTCTTTTGACCTTTTCCATGGTTTTGGTAATGCCAGGGTGGCCCTCCATTAATGAGTCATGATAACAGGAGATTACCAGTTTTTGTATTTTCTCACAGGGCAAGTACAATCGTCCTCGGAAATATGGTAGGTCTTGATCCACTGAGAAGTCCTTCCCCTTGAGTTGCCAGTCCTGTAATTCTGCCGGAGTTAGGAGTGATTTGACCGTTGTCTCGATGTCTTCAAGGGATTGAGCGCTGACCAAACCCAAAACTCTTTGTTCAGGGATTATGGGTATTGGTTCAGGATTGGTCAAGTGTTCATCTATTCCCATCCGGGAGAGGGCATCTGCTTTTCCGTTTTTACTGCCTGGTCGATAAGTAATTATAAAGTCAAACTCAGCCAAAAACAGAGCCCAGCGGAGCTGCCTGGAAGACTGAGCTTTGGCCGTCTTCAGATATTGTAAGTTGCGGTGATCTGTCATTACTGTGACTGTGTGTCTGGCTCCCAAAAGGTAATGCCACCAGGCCTTAAAGGCCGATCTGATAGCTAGAAGTTCCTTGTCTGTAATAGTATAGTTGATCTCGGGAGCCGAGAATTTGCGGGACCAATAGGCTACAGGATGTAATTGGTGTGTAACTGGATCCCTTTGTGATAAAACTGCCCCCATAGCAAGACTAGAAGCATCTGTTTCAACGATGTAGGGGAGTTCTGGGCGGGGGTGTTTCAGAACAGGTGCAGAGATGAATTTAGCTTTTAAGTCTTGGAAAGCTTGTTCCGCCTCTGTAGACCACTCAAAATGTTTGTTTTTCTTTAACAGAGCGGTGATGGGCTGGACTATTCGAGAGAATTCGGGAATGAACCTGCGGTAAAAGTTAGCGAAGCCTAACATGCTTTGAACTCCTTTTACAGAGGTTGGTGAAGGCCACTTGATGATTGCATCGACCTTTTTTGAATCCATATGGACTCCGTTAGGCGACAGTATGAATCCCAGGAATTCAACTTCAGTTACGTTGAAAACGCATTTTTCAAGCTTAGCAAAAAGGTTATGTTGACGCAATCTCTCGAGGACCTCTTTAACGTGTTTCCGATGTTCCTCTTCAGATGGTGAATAGACGAGGATGTCGTCAATATAGACAACTACACACACATCTATGAGTTCTCTGAGGACGTCGTTCATAAAATACTGGAAGGCGGCCGGAGCGTTGCATAGTCCAAAGGGCATAACTTGATATTCAAACAGCCCATACTTGGTGCGGAAGGCCGTCTTCCATTCATCGCCCTCTTTTACTCGTACCAAATGGTAGGCTCCTCTGAGATCCAACTTTGTATATATACATGCGTTTTTGACTTGGTCCAGGAGTTCAGGGATGAAAGGCAACAGGTATCTGTTTTTAACGGTGATGTGGTTCAGGGCGCAGTAATCTATACAAGTTCTAAGGTCTCCTTCCTTTTTCGGAACGAAGAACAAAGCCGAAGAAGCTGGGGATCTTGAAGGACGGATAAACCCGTTAGCTAGGTATTGGTCCAGATATTGTCTGAGGTGGAGATTCTCTGGCTCGGTGAGGGCATAAATCCTACTGCAAGGAGGAGTAGATCCGGGTATCAGGTCTATTTGACAGTCGTAAGACCTATGAGGAGGCAGGGAGTTAGCTTGGTCCTTCTGAAAGACGTCTTGGAATTCCTGGTATTCAGGAGGTAGTTGGGGAACCTCAGAAGTGATTGCTACCAGTGAAACGTCGGGCCGAGGATAACAAGTGGGGATACATTCAGGAAACTGAACCGTCTTTGCTCGCCAATCGATCTGAGGATTGTGCTTCTTTAACCAAGGAATTCCTAGAATGATCTGGAACTGAGGGGCCTTGATCACATCGAACACGATTTTCTCCCGGTGTCCATCTTGGCTCACTAACGTCACTTCCTGTGTGGTGTGAGTTACTGGTCCGGAGGCTATCTCCGTGCCATCCACTGTAGTAATGACGTCTTTTACTGCCTTAAGACAAAGAGGTAGATTCATCCTTGATACCATTTCACGGTCCACATAATTGCCGATTGCTCCGCTGTCGATGTAAGCTTCAATTGCATGCAAACGATCCGGACGTTCAGGGCTAATGAGGACCATAGGCACCACGAAATGCGAGGTCACGGAACAGATTTTAACGCTCGGCAAGAGGACCTCTACACTTGTCGGGCTAGGTCGTTTCCCTGCTCAGAATTTGTGGTACAGGTAACTGCAGCTCCTACAGCCTTCTTAGCTGGTTTCACAGGACAGTCTGGAATAGGGCTTTGTATAATGTTCTTTTCAAATGGTGCCTTTTGTCTTGCAGGGCTCTTGAGGCGGAAGATGGTGGTTTGAAGAGAGCCGGAGTTCGAGCCAGCGCATAGGAATGAAGCGCTTAAGTGCCTGTTGCCTGCTTTCGAAATGCACTCCAACTGTCTCTTTTCTTTTGCAGGTATGAGTTCGGATGCTGAAGAGACTCTGGAAAATGCCGGGATATTTGCAGGCGCCTAATTGTGGAGGGCGCGATGGCGCGTGAGTAAATAGCCTGCCTAATGTCTCTTCTTTTCTCTTTCAGGTGCAGGAATGCAGCGTTGATGAAAACCGGAATTTGAGGGGTGCCGGTAAGTAAATTCCCCACAGGAATAATTATGCTTTTGTCTTCACAGGCTTTTATAATGGCGGAGGAGCAGCGCGAAGAGTTGGTAACTGCCGATGGATCAGGTGAGGAAAGCGCTCCGAGTGAAGGTTGCTGTGCTAACCTGTTGTTTCTTTGTCTTTGCAGGTGCTTCTGAAGGCTGGATACAAGAAAGGTAAGCTTTTGTTCTCACAGGTTCAGGATCGGAAGAATGAAGACTGGAACCAACACGGTGAGCGTTCTGCTGCAGATGCAGAATAACGCTAAGCACGTTGCATCAATCGGGTGTGGTTTAAATAGCCTTGGAGTGATGAGGCGTCATCCTCCACTGCCTCGCCCAGGAAAGAAAAGAGTTCCTGTTCTAGAAGAGTTCCAGTGTTGTATCCAGGGAGTGGAGCCTGCCCCACCCAGGTAAGAAACTAGTCTCGGCTCGTAGAGGATTCCCACATGGCTGGTAAGTAAGCAGCATGGTCTGCTGCAGGTAAGTCCACCCAAGCATCTTTATACATGTTATGAGCCCGGCGCTTCCAGTGCCGGGACCAGTGATTTTGATGAGCCTGGTGCCACCGGCGCCAGGACAAGGTCCAAAAGGTCCCAATGGGGACCGGCTGGTGCCTAGGATGAAGGTTAGAGGCCTGCTTCCAAGGACGTTGGGCTGGTCCTAGCCCCTTGGAAGCAGTGATCATGACACCCTCCCAGAACGGCATTGTTTCGTCAAATAAAGTCTGTGAAGAGCAATTTCATTTCAGTCCGCACGGCTGGTATTCACTTTGGAAAAAATAAACCCACACAACATACTTCAAAAGAAAGCTCTCACTCTCTTGCTAAATGTCAATTACACAAGAAACCATTTTTCAGGTATATTCCCGTGTACATAAACTGACCAGCGCTAGAAAAAGCCCTCAGAAGGCAAAATGCAAGGAAAAACACATTTTGGGAAATCCACATGTAGAAAATGAACATGTGTAGATTCATTGTTGCAAAAGCAAGAAAACTGCTTTTTTGCACGACTAAATGGGAAATCACCCAATATTCACACAGAAACAGTATTGTATGTGTGGGGCTGGGGTGGTTTAAATGTATAATATATTTATTTACAAAAAGACTTGGTTTCTATGAAAGAAAGAGAGAAAAAGAAAAAAAAATTAAAACCAGCAGAATAAGTACTTCAAAGAGGCCAGCTTCCACGGGAAAGGAAGCCCCTTCACAAATCTGAAAGGGCCAAAGTGTGGAAATTCACAACCTCGTCAGACTGAGTGGTATTTCTACAACAAGAAACAATTGACCAAGGGGAACTAGCACTTCACAAAGAAGTGTGAATTCCTTTCACGCCTCTCCTCAGCTTCAACTGCCTATGATCAAAGGGCACCTTTGGAACCCTGTTGTGCAAGCTGACCAAGGGAAGACATTTGGCTGGGGGTAGAAAAGACCACCCACATGTGGGGACCAATCCAGGCCATTTGATTTAAAAGACTTTTTACATTAAGACATTTATTTCAGTAATCTGAATAAGCAATAATGTGAAGTTATGACAGTTTTAATGTAATTTTTGTACAAGTAAAATAAGACCATGGCATTTATAACGTGCCTATACACAAGGGTTTCAAGGTACGATGAAGCAAGGGACTCACACTTAAACTGATATCACTATCTTGGAATCAATCCACCCGCAGGGAGGAGGGGACACCCTTAGCCTGACCTTTCCCATCGAACGGGTATTTTCAGATTACTTCCACCCACATTGTAAAAATCCTCTGATGTCATCCTGCCTATATACAAAGGATGCATATGGAGATTCAGGACATTCAAAATTCACCCTGCAAGACTCCAAGATTCCAGAACCAGATCCAGGCAGAACATCCAGAACCACCTATCCTGAATTAGTTCCAGCCAGAACCACTGATCCAGAAGCACCTATCCTGATCTAGATCAAGCAGAACCACCCATCTAGGACTGGCTAATCCAGGGAGAAAAGAGGAGAGGCCTCTGATCCCCTTTGGGAGAATCCAGAGACCAGACCCTTTTTGCCCAGCTCTTCCCATAAAGGAGAGCCCAGCCACTACCCAATGACCAGACCCTGCCCTCGCTGCCCCAATTACCCAACTCAAGTGCATTTTGGGAGCCTCATTCCCAACCCAAAAACTGCATACAACGCTCTGTTATCTTGCATTCTGTTCAAATCCTATAGCAATCCTATAAGAAGCCATAGTAATTTCACAAATTGTCAGCATCCTCTGTTTATCCTGTCCTTAGAAGAATCTGTGTTAGTTTCCATGCAGTGTAATTCTGTTCCAATAATTTCAGCTATTTGTGTAATTCCTTAGTACAATTTATGAGAAAAAGTAATTAATTCCCCGATAAAGAGGAACACAGCGCGAATGGTTAAAATTTCAAATTGACCTCCTTGCATACAGTGTCTTTCTTTAATGATCTAGTCACTAAAATACGATCTCAGTAGAACGAATAATTTTTGTTAACAAAACCCAGTTTGCCCGTGAAATTGTTTTCATTATAAAATCCAATTTACCTTTTCTATAATGAAACCTATACGGTAACCCCATAAAAAGTAATCTTTTCACTTCAGGAACCTATCTGGTATGTGCCTTTGTAACTCAGTAGAAACACTGATTTTTCGATTTTGACTGTTTTCATTTCCTCATTACCTTAGCTGTTTGCTTGTTTAAATCCGTGAAAAAAAGAAGGAATTGCAATTATGCCTTATGTGATTTTTGCTGCATTGCTTTCCTTCCCAAAGTCGATTTTATTTTCACCTGTATTCATGTTGTTGTAGTTCCCTAACTTGTAGCTTGTAAGCTATCTTGCCTTTTAGTACAGCCACACAAATTCCTGTCCCATCCATTCTACCACATATGTAAACTGACCTCTAATTATCCAGTGATTTCCGAGTGCTATTTTGCTCCTTTTTCAAGGGTTTTTCATTTAGTTTTGGCCTCCAATTCTGGGGCGGTAGGTCAAATTTCCAATCCGATTTTTCCCTCTTATTAATGACTCCTTGCCACTCCTTTCCACCCACCCAAAAGCTAGCCAGCAGGTGTTTGGGGGAATGTTGCAGGGGGAGTGCCTAACAGTTGTGCCATCTATAAATATGTTCTAAAAGTGACTTTGCTTCCATATGCATTTTAACTTACGTGTCAAATGTCAGAAAGTTAAATTAAGTGTATCATAACCTTTTGCTGTATATTATCACCACACTGGTGATTGCTGCCCTAAATTTGATTAGTTTGATTTAGAATTTAAAAATAAATAAATATTTAATTATTACACACTGGCCTGGTTCATGGTCCATTGCAACACGGGGTGTTTGTCAAGGGGGGTGTGAGATGGGTTGGGTGCCATCTCAAAGCAGAAACCGAAATCAATAAAATTAAAAGCGTTTTTATTGTGCGCAACATCCCTCGCCAGTGGAAAGAGTCCTGGTCTAAAGTGTGCCGTGTCTTTAAATCCCTGACACACTGTAGTATTGATTAATTGAACGATTTGTTTCAGAATGTGCTCTCAAGATGACATTTATTCAAACAATAAAAACTACTGAATATATCAGGGGAACTATGAGGGGCGTGGCCAGCGGCCAAATGGAGCAGGCATGCAACGAGGAGCTCCTGAGCGGCCCCGAATACTGATAGATATCCTGATGGAGTAAGGCCCCCCCCAGATCCTGAAGTACAGGGGGCCCTCCCTATGTAGAGGTCCATTTCTACGAGACTCCTGCAGTGCTGATGAACCCACAAAATCGAGGCGGTGGTGGTGTCGATGGCCTGAGAACAGGAGGAAAGAGAGCAGCTGGAGCGATGAAAGCCTGTCCGAAGGCTCCCAATCCCTGGCAGTGCTGTGTGGAACTTTCCCTAGCCCTACGGATCTACAGCAAACCTGTGCAAGGTGGCTGCATTGCCAGAACTAAATGCAAGGAGCAGAGGATGTCAGCGGCATCCTGGTGAAGGCGGGCACCCAGGAAGCAGTCTGGAGCTGGAACTGACCTATGCACATCGTCGCTCCAGAGAGGGTGAGTTTGGCGCTCCTAGGGGTCTGGCTGTCTGTGCTCCCATCAGCACAGCTGTGCCCATAGAAGCAAGGAGGGCCAGCGGCCTGCGTCTGGTGACGGGTTATGCGCCCGGCCTCCTGGGGCTCGGAGCACAACCAGCAGGAGAGGGAGCAGCGCAGCTGTTATGCTACTTACCAGAGTGGGGGTGCAGCATCACCGGGTCCAGTGAGCGCTGACATGGAAATTATACTCCTGGTGGCGTTTCATTCGGGCTCTGGGTCTCCCAGCCCCTGGCTCCCTAGGTGCTGCCATGTTTACTGGTCTGCGCATGCGCAAAAGTCAGTTATCGATGCTTCGCACATGCGCAGTCCTCCTGGCCCTGCAGCAGCGTCTGCATGCATTCCAGGCCTCATTCCCATCCCAGCACTATATCACGGAACCATGAATACCGGCATACTGCATCTCATGGTAGTCTATACCCTGATTGTGTTCGCTTGGTATTCGTTGTTAGGGAGAATTCTCATTCTATGGCTAATTTCCCTTACCTCGTGAGTCCCTCTGCAGCTTTGCTGGATTTCTGGAGTTTATTTTTTCCACTTGGTAAGAGTGTGAGCTTTCCCCCCACTCTTACCTGTGTTTTGCCATGTGTATATCAACAGTGTTTGTGATTGTGGACCCTGGAGCACACCACTTCAGTAGTCCCACTCTTTTGTGTGTTACACAGCACCTTCAGTGCAGTGACACAGGGTTGTCTTTTAGCCTTCCCACCGACTCCATTTCTGGGGCTGACTACTGTCCCCCAGAAAAGGGTAAAGTTGCCATTAACTTAACAGTCATTGAACCACAGATCCAGTACAGCCCATCTTACATGGAGTATTGGAAATAGTTAATCCTTAGCCCTTTTTATCTGTACCTCCTAGAGCATTGTTTTGCTCTTTTAACATTTAGACTTGGCCGGTGGCAGTGGTATCTACCCTAACTTTTCCACCGTGATTATACTATATAAACGTGGTATTGTTTTAGGTTATTATATTAGCCTCGAACATAAACCCGCCTGACCAAATACTTTTTAGTTTGGCTCCGGTCGGGTTTATTCGCCATTTCTTTTTGTTAAAGTCCTTCTTGTGTTTTACTTTGTACGGTAAACCAGGTTTGCCTTCTTTGTTCACAGTCTTTTGGTGGGCTTCTGCCAAGAAGCCCTCCTCTAGGCGCCTGTGTTTCTAGGTGGGCTGCATGTGAGGGAGGGGTGTAGTCACCCCCAGCACAGGGTATCCTAGGAAACCTAAGTTGCACTTTGCCATGATTGGCTGCGGTTATTGTCCGGGCCGGACAACCCCCCTGCTGCGTGATTGACAGCCAGAGTCAGAGTTGCCACTGGAACTACAAGTAACCGAAGAGAAGCGGAGAAGACGGCTGCTGCAACTACCCCGTCCCGGTGAAACCCTGCTGCAGTCCTGAGCTATCTACCCTTCGACGACCAGAGAAGATCCAGTCCGGAGTCTTCTTCCCTTGAGCCTGGTAGGGTCAAACAGCTCATCTTCCACAGCCAGAGGATCCCCTTCCTGGTTGAAATCGCTGCACCTTGCTGTAGTGGTCCGGATAGCCATCTAAAGAGCCTCTCCTATTTTAAAGGCGCCCATCTTTTATTCACCGTTGCTGCTGCTGGCTTCATCCCTGAGTAGGCAGGCCCCTCCAGATGTCCTTCTTCTTACTGAAGCTCTAGGAACTGTGGGTCTGCAGGAAACTACCAGGAACAACTGCCGTGGCACCAGCTTCTTCATTGAATAAGGTACTGTGTCCAGCTTCGAGGAACTAGGGTGAATCCCTTTTCTCCTCATCCAAGGCTGCCCTTGTCTTCCCTCCTTCTTATAACTTTTGCTTCCTCTGTTGACAATATCCAAGTACTCCTGGCAACGTTGAATCTTGAACTATCTGACTGTGTGATCCTTGACAACAGGAACCCGGTTCCACTTGACACTGGCTCCGGCCTGTTGACTTTCATTTTCCTGTCAGCAAGTGTTCTCTGATTCTGTCTGTCTGGACAAAAGTATTGCCTATGATTTTTGCCCCCAACACCCTTTGGTTGACTCAGGTGCTAAGTGTGTTTTTGCCCCGGTAACATTTCTTTCCGCGACCCGTCATTACTGTCAAAAAAGTGATCGCATATGTATTCCCGGTAACGTCTTTTGTTTCACAACACCGGTCCGTTAAAACATAGGGTACTTACCTTGAGTTGTTCAGTGCCAAGAGAATTGGTTGTGTGTAGTGTATTTTTGTGTGGTTTTAATTTAATAGAAGTGAAATGTTTTACCAACAGATGGTTCAGAAATAAATGTACTTTTACTTTTTCAACCAAAAACCTTGAGTCAGTGTTTGTTTAAGTCACAGTAATTGTGGTCCTTTGTGTAATCTCTACTACTGCACATTTGCTCTTGAGATAAGTCTGGCTGCTCCGCTACTGCTACTGCTATAACTTTAACATAGTAGTACAGGCTTGTACCAAAGGTGAACCTGTATTACCACTTGTGGTCTTAATTGTGTGTAGTGGTCCAAAAGGGCACTGCACAGGATTCTGCCTAACATTCTTTACGGTACGAGTGCCTGGATTTCTCTCTTGTCTACGTTTGGTGCCGTCCTTTACTGCAGCTTCTTCTTGCCATAACATCGGTTGGATTCCTGCACCCAGCTACCTTGCCTTGCTATTTCTACTGGACCTTCAATGTGGCCTTCCCTGCCAGTGCTTGCACTGTTCTGGTGCCATGTAAATCAGGGAAGTGCCGTGTTGAGGCATTGGGAGCTGGTCCAGCACCTGCTGTTTCTACCAGGAAGGTGTTGGGTTAGTACCCAGAGTTACTATTAGACTTCTCCAACACTAGATAGCAGACTGGCTGCCTCTACTCGTCAATCACCAAGGAGAACAGGTACGCAGCGCCCGCGAGATGCTTTGTATAACACCGGTGGGGAGCAGGGAACCGGAGGCTCAGAGGTAACCTGGGTGGTCCTGTGGCATGATGCGGGTGAGCAGCAAATGGAGAGCGTGAGGGGGCCACTCAATTGCCATAAGGAGCGGTTTGGGCCCTGCCTTCTTCTCTGTCACCTCCAACTGTGGGACCCAATAAGATACTAGGAAGACTCCCTGAAGGCCCGTCTTGGTGGTGTTGGGGAATCTGCCCCACAGAAGTAGATCATAGGGCTCACACCGGGACTGGCAATCTCGGGCTCCTCAAAACTGAGGTGGGAGGGAAGCAGAGCATGACTGGGGCCAGACACAAGAAAGTCTTATAGGCCAACAGCATTGACAGTTGCACCCCTCATAGAGGCACTGCATCAGATTCGCGGGACCCCCGACCAGGCTGGAGGGATGGACATTGATAGGCCGATGAAGGTGCATGCGGCTCATCAAAAAGGGGCAGAACACTCGCTGGCCCTTATACTGGAAGAGATCAGGAACAGCAGGGCAGCCCTGGAGAGTGGAATTATAGAAGTGGGATTGGATATCTCACTGCTGCATGCAGATATAAGGAAGGTGTCAGACAGGACCAAGGAGGCAGAAGATAGGATGACCTGGCAGCAATAAAAAATCAGATATCTCTCCTATGGGGCACATCAGCCAGGCTTGAGCACAAAGCTGAAGACATGGACGGGCGTTCCAGGTGACAAAACATCTGCATTGTTGGTATACCCAACAGAGGAGAGGTGGAGTCAATGGAACGGTTTCTGGAAAAATGGGCGGGATTGTCCTTCTTCTGGATCTATAGAGCTCACTGGGTACCTGCCCAGCCTTCGCTGCCAGGGGCCTTTCCACAAGTTACGATACTACAGCTTCTCAACTTCAGGGATATGGTCAATATCCTTCAAAAAAGGGAAGTGGATGGGCCTGTTGACGGTCAGCAAGGCTAGAGGAACACTTTCCCCTGACTTTACAAGAGAGGTCCACAGGCATCAACAATCCTTTGAGTGATCAAAGCATGATCTGAGAAAGAGGAATATCAGATATATATTCCTCTTCCCAGCAAAGCTGAAGGTGATCACAGAAGCGGCATGCCGGGATGGGAATGACACCGCCGAAGATGCCCGCAGAACAGAAGGAGCGATGAATGATGGGCAGAAGCGCCGCAAGGTAAGGCTGTTCCTAACGGTGTTCTTGTTCTTAAAGGAACTGAGCGCAGAAGAAAGATGCAGGCCTACTGGAGACCGATCCGAACACGGTGAGTGTCACGCTGCAGGTGCAGAAAACGCAAAGCATGTTTCTCAGCCTGGGTGTGGCTTAAATAGTCTCTGGGTATCCCAGGTGTCTCTGGGCTGAACCACACCTAAAAGACTAGACCGCACATGCAGTTCTGGGAACCGAAATATGTGGGGGCATCCATCTTGTCCCCATCAATGCACTACAAGTCCAATCCCCAATGTTATCCTATGGGAGTGAGTGAGTCTGGTGCCACAAGCGCCAAGTCTGACTCTAAGTGGGTCTTTGGAGGGATGGAGAGGCCCTTGAAGGCCATGTAGATGATCGTGGCATTGCTCCAGCCTGACATCCTGGAGGGCTGGGGACATGAGGGGCAGGAATCATGACAATAACTCTGAACAGAGGCATAGGGGCTTTGGTAGGGCTCATGACAAACTATGGGTGTTGTCGCTTGATGCGGCAAAACACTCAATCTGGCAAAGCAGAGTCTATGAACAGTGGGATGAAAACAGGAAACATGCTGGTCTGAAGTGCTAAGCAGAAATTGGGCCATAGATGGGTTTCAGGCATCCAGTACACCCAAGGGGTTCTGAGGGAGGAAGGCCAGGACATAGCGGACATGTTTGCAGTGTTCTAGGCACATTTGTATCTGGTGGTTCCTGGGGAGGGGAGAAGCAGCAGTGAGGGCTTTAGTGGAAAATATTGCTTTGAAACGGTTAACTGTAGAGCAAAGAGCAGGCTTGGAGGCGTATCTAACCTCATCCAAAGTTGATAGGAGCATGCAACAATTATAAACCGCTAAGACCCCAGGCCCCAATTGGTTTCCTCAAGAACTCTGGAGATTACTAGGGGATAGGGTAAATAGCCATCTTTTGGCATTGTTTCAAGTGATCACAGAGGAAGGTAGGCTCTGCGCAGACCGCAGAGAATCGGTCATTACAGTAATTCACAAAAAAGGGAAGGCCAAGGAGGCCTGTGAGTAATACAGACCATTTCCCTTTTGAACAGGAAGGTTAAGATTCTGGCTCAGGCACTGGCCAATGGGTTACTTGAAGTCCTACCCTATCTGTGATCGAAACGGCTTTATGCCGAGAGGATCAGCACGCCTCAACCTACAACGGTTGTTCAGAGTGGTCACGTCAGCAGGGAGGCTGCCTGGCGAAAACCATGCGATACCTTCTCACGATTCTTACAATGCTTTTGATTCTGTATATTGGCCGTACATGTGGGAGGTGTTGGCGAGGATATCCTTTGGTCCTGCATTTAATGGCTGGGTACAGATTCTTTATGAAGCCCAAATGGCGAGAGTCAAGGTAAACGGGTGTCTCTCGGGACCGTTCTACCTGCAGCGGGGGGCGAGGCAGGGGTTTGCCGCTCTCCCCACTCTTATTCACTCTCATGATCTAGCCAATAGCAGAGGCAGTGAGGGGAGGCTAGGTTGCTATCAGGGCTGGAGTGGCCAGGTGGTCATGTGGACAATGTATCCATGTTTGCAGACGGCATCCTTCTGTACATGAGCAACCTGCAAACTCAGCACCTAGGGCGGGGGAGCTGCTCTGCGAATTTGGTTCTTGCAGCAGTTCTTACATTCTTATGGGTGAGCGAGATGACCACGTTCCCTGGAGGTTAAGAGTGCAAATGCTAGGAAAGAGGTCTTCAGGCTAAACTGTGATCTGATAGTCACCAACTTCCTCAGAGATGTGAAAAATTGGACAGATCTTCCGATATCACTCCTGGGCATGGTGACACTCTTCTAAATAAAAGCCTTCCCCGGGTTTATACATTTTATGCAATAATCTGTACGAAATTCAAGCAGCTTTAGACTTTCATAGGCTGGACAGTGGCCTCAGGAAAATGTTATGGGGCTCGGGTACACCTAGAGCATCCATGGACATGCTGACAAATTATATTTGGGATTGAAACTGCCAAACCTGCAGAAGTACTTCTGGGCTATGCATCTGGTGGTGGCCAACTCTTATTTTTTCTTGGGGGAGAGGTTGTCTGGCCATTACTCTGGCGAAAGCTGAGATGGGACGACAAACGACAGATCAAGTGTTATACAGAAGAAGATGCCCGGGGGACAGGACTGTTGGTGGCAAAGAACTGGCAGTCCTAATGGGGAAACTCAGGGATGCCAACAACCTGCTGCGAGACCAACTGCTATGTGGCAATAGGCTTCTTCCAGAGCTTGAGACACTACTGGGACACCAGTACTGGGTGGACAAGGGGATAGGGACAGTAGGGGATGTACTTAATGAGGGGACCTAAGGTTGTGCCAGGAGCTGAAGTCTCCTTTGGTTTTCAGTCGACCATGCTGTTCCACTATATACAGCTGCAGCATTCCATCGGCACTCTGTTTCAGGACCAATCGGAGCTCCCCAGGGATTGCCCTTGCTGAGGCTAGTAGCAACTGAAAAGTTTGAGACCAAGCCGATTTCCACTGCCTACAGATGGATAGCTAGCACTACAGCAAAATAACTTACAAGGTTGAGGGAAAGGTGGGAAGCCAACTTGGGTCCGCTAGAGGAGGGGGGGATTGGAAATGCACCCTGGGGGCTACTGATGGAGTAGCTATTGACTCAAGGTTGCGGGCCATTCAGTATAAGATCTACCAGAGTCTACCATACTCCACCAGCACTACACATCATGGGAATAAGACAGACGCCTGCCCCAAAAGCAAGATACCAACAGGAACATTCTACCACATAGTCTGGTCGTGCCCCAAGATAGCTCGGTTCTGTGGGGAGGTGGTGGAGGTTCTGAACACATTGGTGGAGGAAGATCTGGCTCTGGAACCGGCTATGTGTCTGTTCAGGATATATGGAGATAACTCACTCAGCGCACAAGAGGACTCAGGTGGGACTGGCGTCGGCACTGGTCAAAGAGGTATAGCAATGAAATGGGGGGACAGTCCTACTTTTTAGGTATGGGAGGAGTGGATGGATAGATCAATGGGCTTGGAGAAATTGGTTAACTTATATTATGTTACTTGCCATTTATATAGCGCTCTATATATCATTGGTATGACCTCAAAGCGCTGGCAGGTTGAACTCCCTCGGGAACTGTAATTCTGGTCAGTAGAGAGAGATAGTGTCATAGGGTGTATGGGTGCACCAGATATGTGTGCAGCTGATGTAATTGCTGGATGGTAGCTGCCTCCTTGCGTTAGGTGTGGTGCTGAAGATATCAGTTGGATGTGTGCAGTCTGGTGGGTGAACACCCAGACTGGGCTCTTGCTGTGTTAGGCCTGAAAGGACGCATATGTGAGCAACTAGGCCAGAATGTGCTCGGCTAGCTGCGTTGTATTAGGGTGATGAGGTGTTCATGGGGTTGAATTCGTATGTGAACAGTTAGGCCGAATTAATTAGGAGTATAGCTGTGTCCTAGTTGAATGATGGTGTATAGTAGAGAGTAAGCATAGTGATGTGATATGATGGTTATCTTTAAAGCGCCTGAGATCAGGCACGTGAGCAGGATGGCAGGGAACAGAGCGACACACGGACACAGACACAGGGGGCTAGGCTTACAGCGACAGGAGGGGTGATACGGATATATAGCAACAGCATGTGGAACAGGAAATCAGGGTACACAGTGATACACGTGTGTGGCATGTTAACATTTACATTCGCAATTCTATCCTGCTGCGAATCAGGCTAACGTTCACAGCTCCACTCAAATGTGGGACATGCCAACATTTGCATTTCTATCTAGAAGCGTCTCAGACCTTCACAATCCTGTCACGGTCTGGTGCAGTCTAATGTTCACAATTCTAACTGAGTGTGGTATTGCCAATATTCATAATCTTGTCCGGGTCAGGCGCAGACTAATGTTCACAATTCTAACTAAGTGCGGTATTGCTATCATTCACAATCTAGTAGGGGTCTGGGCAGGCTATGGGTCACCTTTCTCTCTAAAAGGTGGACAGCTTAACAATCACAGTCCTGTCTGGGTCTGGTGCAGGCTAATGTTCACAATTCTCTCTAGATGCGGCATTGCTAACATTCACAATCCTGTCTGGGTCTGGCGCAGGCTAATGTTCACAATTCTCTCGGTGCGGCATTGCTAACATTCACAATCCTGTCTGGGTCTGTTGATGGCTAATGATCACAATTTTCTCAAAGTGCGGCATTGCTAACATTCACAATCCTGTCTGGGTCTGGCGCAGGCTAATGGTCACAATTCTAACTAAGTGCAGCATTGCTAACATTCACAATGCTATCTAGACGCAACGCAGGCTAATGTTCACAATTCTAACTGAGTGGGGCATTGTCAATATTCATAACCTGTCCGGGTACGGTGGCTGATGTTCATAATTCTAACTGAGTGGGGCATTGCCAATATTCATAATCCTGTCCAGGTCCGACACAGGCTAATGTTCACAATTCTAACTGAGTGGGGCATTGGCAATATTCATAATCCTGTCCGGGTCCGGTGCAGGCTGATGTTCACAATTCTAACTGAGTGGGGCATTGCCAATATTCATAATCCTGTCCGGGTCTGGCACAGGCTAATATTCACATTTGGGAGGTAAGGTAATGTTGAGTGACAGGGTTTTCCGTAGTAGAGCAATTGCTCTACTCCTCACTCGTGCCACACTTACTTTGGGAGCTTGAGCTGGTTGACGGCTGGCCACTGGCTTCCCCTTCTGACACCAGCAGACTCAATCTGGAGCCGCCTCTGTGGGAGCCGCCCTTTGCCTTGGGGCCCTTAGCCGCAGGTGCTACCGGGCTGAGGGCTGCCCTGGGATGGTCAGTTATGACCAGGTGGAAGTGCCAATCAGGGGAGGTGGGGAGTCGGGAGGAAGGGGGGGGGAGTTGGGAGGGGGCAGGGGAGGGTGTCACTGGGAAAAGGCCAGACACAAACAAAGGACTACAACCCACAGACTGCACCCTCTGGATGCAGGCCAGCACAGAAAAACAGGTCAAAGGCCACAAAAACACTAGACAAACCCACCAGATTACCACACAGTGCTCACCAAAAAGATTGAAAAAACACTCACACCACTCCAATAGAGTACATAAAGCAGGCCAAAAACAGATTACAATCATTGTGAAACTACTCACTCAGCATCAACCAGCCCCTAAAGCTGCTTCCAAACTGGTTCCCCTGCCACATCCTTCCTCATGGCAGTCCACAACGCAAGGTCTACAATATCGGGATGCCTGCAGAAACACGTGAAGGTGTGGTGAACATGGAGGGAGCGCAACGAAGTAGGTTGATGGCTAATATCAGAATAGGGCACAGGTTAGTGGGGAGGGAGATGACCGGCTACAATTGGGGGCAGGGGGGATAATAGGGAGGGGATTAAGAGGGGCGAACCAAGAAGGGGGGAGTTTGTCGTTTAGTTATTTGTTAAGCATGGGTGTGCAGGAAGGGAGGTCGGCAAGGTATGTGTGATGTTATGCTGTTTCACATACTTGATCCTTTCTTGGTCTATCATACCAATTAATACAATTATTAAATAAAAGGGGTACTTATTTTGGGAACTCTGCTGCTTACACATTGCAAAAATATATATCTGGACGAGTTCACAGGTGCATGGCTCTTTGGTCTGGCATTTCTTAAAACGTTAGTAATGAAAAAAGCTACCCAATTAAATAGTGTCTATGCACAAAATACCCAGACCTGGTTTCCTGTGCCAACGTTCCTAGAATTGCCGACCCGCACTGCTCAGAGGTTTTAGAAGGTCATTTGGGGGTTAATTTGTACAAAAGTGAAAACATGATCACTAAAATATGGACACCTAAGAGCAGGACCAATCAACCAGTAGACGAGCACCAGTAGACGAGCAGGATGACACCGAATATGGGGGAGACTGGCAATACTCTGGCCTGATGTGCACTCGTACTCCTCGGGACCAGTTGTGCTCCTGCTAAGCCTCTTGACTTGCAGTCTGCTGGCCTCTCCCTAGGGCAATGTCCTAAAGCAGAACATTCTTCCATCGGTAGCAGGAAGACTTGAGGTGGGCATTTGTGCATTGAGAAATGGACACTGGCTACAGCTCTTTCAGCAAGCAAGCAATTTAGCAAGACCAGGTGCCCATTCAGCCCCACTAATAGTCATGCTCTGTACCATATCAACATCTATTTCACACAATCATTCCCACACACTGATCTCTCTCCCAAGCAAGGAGTACTGGTGGTAGGAGATTGCCACGAGAGTGCAGAAAGCTGAACCGCATCTGCTGGGGGCACAATCTTCTAGCCCCTTTCTTGATCAAGCATGGGGTCACGAGCGATTATTAATAAGGGGAAATGGGCTTTAAGGTGTAAACTGGTGGGCCATATGTAAGCTGGCAGGCTGTACAGGAGCCTGCACCTACGCTGTACCTGTTTCTTGATAAAGTAACCTGCACAGACTGTGCATGCTGTGCCAGTTGTTTGGGTGAGGGGAATTTGCAGTGGCTTTGCCCATGCAGTCTATAGACGTACCCATTTGTGAGCAACGTTTGGCCGTATCCATACTCTACTCTTTTAAGGAAATATTGCACATTCCCTCGTCAATGCTGTACTTTCTCACCTGTTTGTGAGTGAAATTTGCACTTGCCATGCCCTCAGTGGAGTAACTTTGCTAAAAATGTTGGGGGCGGGGATGGGCATGACTGGTAAAGGGGCCCTTGCCAAATTAGTGGGGCAAAATGCTGTGCCGCAAAAGTTGGGGTTGGGGGGCGGCAAACACGCTCCCCCCCTAAAATTACGCCCAATCATGCCCTTGCCATACTTCTTTTAAGAGAGAAACTTGCACTAGCCCTTTCCATACTGTCCCACTTCCTGCGTGAGTATACCTGGCACTAACAAGGTTCATTCTGTTCTTGTTTGTGAGGGGAGTTACACCTGCACCTTAAGGTGCGCGTACTTGTGGAAGAAAAGCTAGCCCTACCCGTGCTTTTCCTGTTTGTGAAGAAAGCGTGAACTGGCACCGTGCATGCTTTACATGCTAGTGAGGGAAGCGGCCTATGAATCTCCACATGCGTGTTTGCACTTGATATGATATGACATTTATAGCGCGGCTATACACAAGTGTTTTAAGGCGCGACGAAGCAAGGGAGGGGGAACAGAGGGAAGACAGACAACGATCCTACTAGGCCAGGTGTCATTCAGATCGCGCAAGTGCAAGGGAAGGGGGAAAGAAAAGTGCGAGGGGGGAGGGGAAAGTAGTGTACATGGGATAATAAAATAATAACATAACATAAATAAAGAACGGCCAGCTGGTGGCGAGTGCATACATAAGTGCTGGTTTGGGGACTGTAAGGATACAGAAAACAGTCCCCAGATGCAGGGGTTGCCAGGAAGGCAGCGCAAGCGTGCAACTGGCAGGGCTTGGGCTAGAGATCAGATGGGTGGACAGGTAACCTGTGCAGTCTCAGTATCAGCCAGGACTTCAGCAGGGTAGAGGGGGAGAGAAAGCAGAAGCAAAGAGGAAGGTTTTTAGGTGCTTCCGGAACCGAAGATGGTTCTCCTCAAGTTTCAGGGAGGCGGGGAGGCTGTTCCAGAGGGAGGATCCAGCCGAAGAGAGAGATCTATCGCCAACTCGTTGCTTGGAGAACCGACTGACCCTGAGGGAGTTGGAGGCGGATGAGCGAAGAGCTTGAGAGGGAAAACATTTAGGAAAAGAGAGTTGAAGGTATTGAGGCCCCAGGCCCCAGAAGGCCTTGTGGGCGATGCAGAGGGTTTTGAACTTAATCCTTGCAGCCACTGGGAGCCAGTGCAGAGATTTCAGTCCTGGAGAGATACGATCCCTGGGCTTGAGGCCAAGGATAAGTCTTGCAGTCCTGTTCTGGATGAGTTGCAGAGGGCGTAGAGTAGAAGCAAGCAGATTTAGAAAGAGGCTGTTGAAATAGTTGAGCCTGGAGAGAAACAGAGCTCTGGAGGCAGTGAGCTTCTGGGGGAAGGAGAGGAAAGGAAGAATACCTCTGAGGAGGTGCAGCTGGTAGTGTGACTTCTTAGAGACGTCAGAGATGTGAGGGGAGAAAGAGTGTGGAGTCGAAGATGACCCCCAGGAGGAGGGCCATTAAAGGCTGGCCAGAGTACTACAGGAAAGGAGGGAGTAGGTGTGCCGATGAGGAGAATCTCAGTCTTACTGGCATTAAGACAGAGGTCATTGGCGGCACACCACTCCTGGATAGCAGACAGAGAGTCAGAGATGAGGGGCGGGGGAGAGGTGGCCGAAGGTAGCCTGAAAATGAGCTGAGTGTCATCCGCGCAGCACTGAAAGTTGCGGCAGAGCGCGGCAATGCGGTGGGCAAGGAGTGCCAGGTATTGGTTGAACAGCCAGGGAGAGAGGTTAGGGGTCTAAACCCCTGGGGGACACCACAGGTAGAGAAAAAGATAGCAGAGAGGAGGGACTCAAGTTGGACCTGGGAGGGTCGGTCAGAGAGGAAAGAAGTCAGCCACGCCAGGGTCTGACCGGTGTTACCTAGGTTATCACTGAGACACTTTAGCAGGATGGAATGGTTGACAGTGTCAAAGGCGGAAGAGAGATCAAGCAAGATGAGGACACAGGGAGTGTAGAGTCAAGGTTTGAGAGCAGATCTTCACGGGTGTTCAGGAGAGCAGTTTCCGTGCTTCTGGCAGCTCTGAAGGCAGACTGATTGTCATGAAGACAACCAACAGATTCAGTGTGGAGAATAAGCTGGGAGATGGCCAGTTTCTCCAGGAGCTTGCCCATGAAAGGAGTGATGGAGATTGGACGATAGTTGGCCGGGCAGGAGGGATCGGCAGAGGGTTTCTTAAGAAGAGGGTGCACAAGGGAGTGCTTCAGGGGGAATGGGAATACTCCAGTGGTGAAAGAGTGGTTGCAGAAGACAGCCAGGGCAGGGGCGAGGGTGTCAATATGGTCCTTGATGGTTTTGGAGGAACAAGGGTGAACCTGTTTTGACAAGACTTTCATAGATCAGACTTGTATAGAAATCTCATCTGCGGAGAACAGGGGAAAGGCAGAGAAGGAGGGAGGAGGAGTGGCTGCAGAAGGGCCAGAGGAAGAGCTGTGAGTATAGGGAGGGAGGGGAGAGGAGGAGAGTGAGGACAGGATGTCCTGAGTTTTAGAGATGAAGTAAGAAGCCAGTGCTGTGCAGAGGGCCTGGGAAAGGACAGGAGAGGAGAGGTAGAGACTACAGCAGTATTGTCCAGTTCCTTGCAGATTTCAGCCGAGTTTTTAGATGCCGCTGAGACACGGGCTTGGATATGAGCTCTCTTCTTGGTGAGGACAGAGAGCCGGTATTGCCTTTGGAGCAGGCGGCAGGCCAGTTTGTCAGAGTATGCACAAGAAGCACACCATTTCCTCTCAGCCACCCTTCTTTGGTATGGAAGCTTACGCTCCACTTCAAATGATACACCTTTTGGTGAGGGATGCTGGCACAGGTCCTACCCATGTTCTACCTGTCTTATTTGTGGGGACTCTACTCTGCCCATCCTGCCTTCGTACCAGTTTTTATTTCTCTCAGGAATGTGCCTGCCACCCAAAGTAGGACCCTTTTCTATTGTGTTTAGAAGTGCGCGTGTGTGCGTGCGTGTGTGTGCGCGTGTGTGTTTGTGTGTGTTGGAGCATATGTGCAGAAGTGCATGATTTGGTCCGAGTTTCTTGGGATTGAGGTAGCGTGAAAATAACTTTTTGCCTAGGGTAGCAAACGTACACGCACAGGCCCTGTGTTTAGCACATGTTGACTTAAGTATGGTAGAATATGGATGTAATTACTCTTTGGTTTATTCATTTCTCTAATTGTCAATGCCAACAGATCTGGCTTTGGAAATGTAGTCGAAAAGCCATTTAGTTTTGGCTATTAGGCAGCACTTTGGAGCCACCTATATGCCACAACTATTGCACTGGAGAACAGATGATAAGGAGACGAAGGTGAGGAGAGACACAGCCAGTGGGTGTTGTTTGGTCATTTACCCACCCATTGATCACACATAGTCATGGTAATTCCTATGGCCATTCCCTCCCTTTACCGGCCCAAAACAGTCTCCTGTAATCTCTTTCATGGAGTAACATCAAACTTAATGTTGGCAGGGATCACCAGTGTTATTGCTAAGCAGGTTTTTGAGACTTAATGACTTAATTTCCACTGTAAATTATCTCTTGTCGTAATAAAAATGTCTTAACCAAGTGTTCCTTCAGCCACTTGATTTAAAAGCAATATGTGTTCTTGCATCTGTTCCTTGCACAAAATCGTGATAAAATCAAGCATTGCCAAAGCCAACAGTTTTGGCTTGCACGAAAGCATTGGATAGGCATTTGCCAGGCACAGACATCACATGCCCAGGTATTCAAAGATATTGCCTTTTTATGGTCAGATAGCACCGGTATACCAGTGCCTGGCAAATGCTTATCATATGCCTATATAAAAGTCAAAACTGTTGTCCTATGGGACGAGGGGACTATAAAAAACATATTAACTACATTTACAACGCCCAACCAACCCTAGAGCGTCTGCAGTTGCAGGTATGTTTTGAGGTGATTTATTTTGAGGGAAATAAAGATATATCTATACAGAAATGAACCTCCTGTGACCTAGTGTAAGGACGGGGGGGCTAAGCAGTGGCTCAAGAGAGATGGTGGCAATGATGAGTTCTGATGGTTTTAGTGTGTATTGGGGAGGGTATGTTTAATTGCCATATCTGCGTATGTTGAACTCCCTCTGGCCCTGTCCCTTTCTCAAGACCACAGGACTCATTACGAGTCTGGCGGTAACCGTGCCAGTATTACCGCCAGGTTGCCGCCGGATCCGTAAGGATTTACCAGTGCCTGACTTGCCGGTAACACCGGGGGATTACAACTCTGGCGGTCCGGAAAGTCAGGCGCTGGTAAATTGTAAATCCCCATTCCCATAGAGTCACATAGGACTCTATGGGAATGGGGAACACGGAAGCACCGGTACCGTTCGTAACAGTGTCGGTGCTTCCTTGACTGTCTGCTTACCGTGGCCGCTGTGCCTGGCAGGGACCGACCTGTCGGGCTCAGCCGCTCTGACATGCAGACCTGTAATAAGCCAGCCAGGAAACAACGGTGTCGGTAAGCCTACCTGCACCTTTGTTTCCGGACCAGCCGGCTCATAATGAGCACCCATAGCACCAACAGCCCTGTGGTATGCAACACCCTGGTGTGAGGCTAGCACCTTTGTTTATGGTGTGCCCTCTGAAGCCTGCTTCCCAGGCTGCTCCTGCTGAAAGCTTCTAGGGATGGAGAGAAGTGTTACCCAACCTCACAAAGTGTCAAACTAGAGGCAGCTCCCAATGGCGATTGTCCTGCTGGTTGCAGCAGAGACAGTCTGGCCATGTCTGGCTCCTTGGCTCACAGTGTTGTCATGTGTGTGATACAGTAAAGATCTGGCTATAATAAATGTGTGAATTACCAGGCATCATACCACAAGCTAAGGTATGAGTAATGTTTCAAGATTAAAATGCCACCAGGATGGTAGTCCAGCAACAACTTCCTTTGACGTGATACAAACTGCAGCCAGTGATCACAACCTTCTGGCGGCAACATGGACTGGCTACAGCAAACCATCCCAATCAATAGACCTCGAACTGGAAGTAACCAACAACCGAAAAATGGCTGACGGTGAGTGCCAACAACATCTGCAAACTAACTACTGTCTGATGGGGAGACCAAATCAAACTAACATCAAGCCGGATTATTGCCCACTCCTTACCATATTTAAAAACTCGACAGCAACCAATATGCCAAGACCGGAAACTTGTGCTCACAAATATAACACCATCCTGGTAGCCAAAAGAAGACTAGTGAGATCAGCAAAAAGAGTGGCAGCATGAGAAAATACTCCGGAAAAAAGAAAAGCCTTCTTGGTGGCATCAAGAAACTACAAAGCCTGGCTGAAAAACTACTGTCTTACTTTATATCAAAACGACTCGGAAGAGATGTTAAAACAGCTATGCGGGAAAAATGCGCGGACATTTTGGGCATTAATCAGATCTATGGACCGCCAAACAAACAACGTACTAACCACCTCCATATCCGAAGAAACATGGATAGCCCACTACAAAAATCTATTTCTAGGTGTGAGTCAAGATCTAGACCCCCGGAATGAAGAAAATGACCATGAAAGCCACAGAGAAGAGCCATCATGGGTAAAACTCCATGACAAGTTGACATTCTGAAAGTAATACGAAAACTCAAAAACTCCAGAGCTCCTGGACCTGATGGCCTTTCAAACATCGAATTGAAAAAACATCCGGAGGAATGGTCCGTCTTTATCAGCCTGGTCTTCCAACGCTGTTCAGAAACAAAACTACTCCCGGACTCCTAAACATCGTCCGTGGTGGTTCCGATATACAAAAAAGGAAGCAGGGAAAACCCTGAACATTTTCAGCCGATCGCATTACCGGACATGATCGGCAAGGTATACGGCTCTCTCTTACTTTGTCGTTTCCAAAACTGGTCATGAAAAGCAGAATGTGAAGATCCTTTCCAGTCAGGCTTTACGAAAAATATGGGCACTACAATAAACATCTTGACTCTTAATGTCCTAAAGGGAAAAGTCATGACAAGAGGTACCTGACTCTACCTGGCATTTATAGATCTAAGCCAGGCCTTTGATCAAGTCGACAGGCATATCCTGTGGGAAAAACTACGAATGTGGAGATACCCAGAAGAAATCCTGCAACCGATAATATCGCTACTTAAAAACACCAGAATGCAGGTACGACTAAATAATCAAGGCTTATTGTCTGCAGCAATACCAACAAACTGCAGAGTCAAACAGGGATGCCCCTTGGCTCCAGCCCTCTTCCTGTCCTATATGGGAGACTTTAAAGACTCGGAAAAAGAGGTGCGGTCTTTCCCTCCACAGCTAGGCAAAAGTAAAATTTCAAGACTGCTTTATGCCGACGACATCATACTACTTGATCAAACAGCTATCGTTCTCCAGAGACAGCTGTCAAATTTTGCCAAATACATTGCCAATAACTATCTGGAAATCAACAAAAGTGAGACTAAAATACTAACCTTGGGCAAACGTGAAGGAAGCTCGAAAAAATTCAAATGGCAAATCGAAGGCGCTCCAATAGAGAGCGTAACTGAGTTTAAATACCTGGGAGTGATGTTGGACAATTCAAACTAGGAAAAGGCAATGCAAACTGCACTACACATAAAAATCAGAAGCTTGACTACCCAGACACAGGCTGTAGACAAGAAATTTGGCAGCTTCTCTCTTGCCCCCCTCCTAAACTTCTACAAAGCAAAGCTCGTTCCTGCCATTTGCTACGGAGCAGAAACAATGCCTTCCTTGCCAACCCAGATTTGGACAGAATTGGAAAGTTACTTTTGGAGAAAGGTTCTCTTCTTTCCCAAGTCAACTCCGATTGTGCTTATAAGACGAGAGCTAAGCCAACTATCGCTGAAGGGAGTCATCAAACGCAACACCCTGATGCTATACAGGAAAATCCTCCTTGACGACCGTCCAAAACTTCTAAATGCCATATTTGAAGAACATATAGGCGAGCAAAATCTGCATCTAAACAAATGGATAAAAAGCCAGGACGAAAAATTGGAGGAGATCAAAACCACAAAAAAGGAACTCTCAGAGAATCCAACAAAAACACAAAAAAGATTATGCGAGAAAGACTGGATCACCAAGTTAGACTTAGACACAAAATACAAACTTGCGCCCTATCTTCCACTACAGGCAAGAAAGCTCCACGAGTCACAAGCTTTCCTGGTAAAATATCCAAACAGGAAGCTCAGAAATCTTTTTCTGAGAGTACGACTGAATCTCTTACCCACGAATGAAATCTTACAGATTAGAAACCAGTCAACATCTAACGTATGCAGATTCTGCAATAACCAGGCTGCGGTGGAAACGATCCAACACCTTCTACTCATGTGCCCAGCGGTTGACCACATCAGAAAACCTTATCTGGAAAACATTCTTGCATCATCTTATGTACACGAAGAAGAACTATGGTGGTCTCGGCTGATTGGAGGAGAGAAGACCACTTGGGTGACGGCCGCAGCAAAAATTTTAGATCTCATTTTAAATTTTAACACAATGTCATCCACGACATAACCCACGGACCTAAAATGCAAGAAAACGTTGTTAACGACTGTTTCAATGAAATTAAACTTCAACACAATGTCATCCACGACATAACCTACGGACTTAAAATGCAAGAAAATGGTGTTAACGACTCCTTGTAAAAACCTTTTAGGTTAAAAAACAAATAATTAAAAAAGAAAATAATAATAAATATTTAGTTATGGAACAGAGGTGCATATTTTAAATGCAGCCTCTGCACTGCAGTGACTTTGCTGTCACAAACGCTGTCCAAAAGACCACCTTTAACCTCTGAACCTGCTCTATGCAACTTAAGAGCAGATTCTGCAGGTCAGGATACGAATTCAGCAGGGTACAGGTGTACACTATGCTTTTAGCATGGAGTTTGAAGAAAGGGCGTCTGATTAATAGTGCCCCTTTCTAAGCTGCAATTACCTGCATCATTGTATTATTAATCAAATCAAAACATTAGGTCTTTTACAACCTTGCCAGATGGCAATCCTTCAAAAGTGGGTCACTTTTTAAAATCCTAAACCGGTCCTATGAAAATTACTTCTATATGTTGGGAGAACAAAGAGGCATCAAGTGGGAACAATCTGTGTATACCCTGCTATCAATTCTGGCAAAAATGGTAGCTGCATAACCACAGTACAAATGTGGAGGAATGGTGACCTACTGTTCGAATTTATTGTCCTGACACTTTGTTGAATGCCTAGTTAGGTACATGTGCTTCTGTCTGGGTAGAATATCTGTTTTTAAGGTTTGTATTTTAAGAAATCCTGAAATAATATTTGTGTTTAAATTAATAATTTCGTACACATTTCTAATATTTTTTTAACTGTGAACACCATGAATTATGATGGTATGAATTGAGCAAAGGTTTATCCATTCCAGTAAATAATGCCATTGAATTGAAAGAACAGTATTTAATGAGGACCTAGATATTAGGAACATAGGACTAGGACATCAGCAAACTACACACATTTATAATTTGAGGCACAGGGAGATGAAATAATTTGCCCAGAATCCCGAGTTTGTTTGGTCATGCACTTGATCCAGGATTAGAACCCTGGTCCCCAAGTTCTAAGGTCAGCAGCACAGCAACGAGACTGCATTGACTCTTACATCAAGCTAGTGTGATAATGAAGCCATTAGCAGCTGTCTGCAACTTTTTTCCTATTCAAAGGGTCAGCTCGTCCCATCACAGTAGAGGAGTATGGTGTGCATAATAAACGACTGGCATGTTATGGCAGAGGAATACTGTATTTCCTCCTCTTCCTCAAATCTCCTAAATCCAGCCCCCCAGCCCGATCAATGTGCAGCACTGCCTCATGCCTTGCATCTGCAGCACCTGCAATGCTGGTCCACTGGGATAGTGCAGAAGAGATGGTAAAGGGATATAGGTGGGCCATACACCGCATAACGTAACATATAGACCGTGTTCAGTTACAGGCTGTATTGGCATGGGGTTCAGAGCGACACTCCAGTAGTTTACCAGATATCAATCGGAATCCCTCTCTTAAATAAATGTACATGGTTGATAGATACCCAACTGTGTATGTGTGTTATATATATATACACACACACTATTTTTGTTCTAATAACAGGATATTTCTCACACTTGCAGAGATTGATTAAAATCTCACAATAAGGGCATCCATTTCATAACCCCAATATTGCGCACACATCTGTGGATCGGATATCATGAAGAAGGATTCCAAGGCAAACAACTATACCACCGATCGTATGCCCAGCAGTCAAATGGCACAAATTCCTTCAAAATAAAATGTCTATTTGAGGTTTAGGTTTGCTTTTGTGAAGTGGAATTGTCAAATCTGTTATAACTGTCAGAAAGAAGCAAATGCAAACTCATTAAAGCGAGCGATTACGCAGCAGATGTTCTGTAATGGATGTCAAGCGTCGGGGATTTTGACTCGGTAGACGTCTACTTAACGTTCATGTCTATCACAGCTTAGTTCACTGTTGCCAGCCAGAGATGGCAAATTGATTTTTCTCGAAACTGAAGCTAGTTGTATAATTGCAGCAGTTAACAGCAAATACTGGGGGCTTGGGAAGCCATGAAAGTTCTGTCACTCGGAGGAGATCAAGGCCGCTCTTTTTGATAGCTGCCATTGCATATTTAATCCTTAATTTTGTATGGCATGTTATTTAAATCATATGCTACATCAGTGGTGCTCACTCTGGCCTTCTAGCCTGCAAATCCATCAAGTGTTTGGGCTAATTTCTGAATATTCAAATGATTGCCATTTGGATCCATTGAATGGAAATGCACCTCTTGGACTTTGTGGACTATCCTGAAATCTTCACCAGTGTGAGGCCCTTGAAGATCAGACCAGAGTGGTGCACCCTGCACTACGTGGACTTTATAACGGGTTTTACAAGCAGCCATTGTTTAACTTTTAGCTTTGCTAATTTGTACTGTTCTTGCAAGGACTCTGTTTCTTGCCCTTCTTTCAGCACACTATAAATATCAGGATTTGTTGTAGCACTTGATGGCAGATTCCTCCAGCTTCTAAGAGCTGGAACAATAAGTGTTACTTCTACCCAGTTTAATATTACTACATTTTCCAACTAAGGAAAGACGAGGTGCTAAATCAGCCCTGCCGGTAGAGGCGTAGCCAGGATTGTCTAACAAGTGGGGCCTGAAGCTAATGTAACTGGGCACACCGCAGTGCCGTTAACATCTGTAAATGCCCATGCAGCGCTGTTGAGTGGGCATTTACAGATTGTGAGTGGGCCTTTCCCACTCAGGCCCTGCCCTGTCTACGCCTCTGCCTGCCAGGATTCCAATTCCGAAGTGCAGGGTAGCCCTTGCCAGGGGTTAAAGCTTAACCAGTGAGCTGTCCTCCTTTCGTATGCTGCTAGTGGACGAAGGGTACGACCCTCGTTGGTCACTTGAATGAAACTTAAAGCTGAAACTAGGCTCACCCAGCCAATCACTTATTTGAACAACGGCTCCGTGAGAGCAAGCATACTCCCACAGAACGGACCATATCCACAACCAAAGAGAGAAAGAAAACATGTAAAATCCCAAAATAGAATTTATAACAACTATGCAAGAGGCAATTATAGCATTTAGAAAGCATAAGAATAAAGGAACCAGTCAATCAAAATTAGAGGTTGGAGTGGCGGGGGCTCAAGTATGCAGGGGTGGAGGAATCGTTTCAAGCAAAGAAATCTCCCTTTGTACTGGATTTAGCATGGCAAGCTTCTAGATTAGGCCCTCCAAGACTGAATCATCCCAGAGAAGCAGGAAGGAGCATTTTCCCAGAAGAAGAGTACCGTTTCAATTCAGTGACCTATAGAACAGTGTTGTCATGCGAGGAAGGCGCTTGAGACTTGAGGGAATGTTCTTGGGTGAGGCTGGAGGGTTCTGCCACTTTAAGACTGCATGGGGGTACAACGATTTTGCCATTGTTCTTGAGACTTCCGACATGTCCTTACTGGCCTGGATATCTTCCATCTTGCAGCGAGTCCTAGCACAAAATCAGAGGGTAAATCCGGCCTCTGTACATTCACACTGAGGTCAATAGCCGTGAGCAACACTTATGCAACAAGGGAGGTCTTGGTCATTTGCAACTAAGTCCAGAATCGGAGTAGTACAAGAGTTGCTCCTTGAAGCATTTTTTGACAATGTTTGGGGCTCTCCTCTTGGGAGGATATCTCAGCGGCAACATGCTCGCCTTGGAAGCAAGGCGACACGGAGCAACACAGGTTCGATACCCGGGTCGCACTTAGAAACCTCTGGGTATTAAGCTTGTTATAAATAACATATCATATCATCTGGCACAGACATTTAGGGTGCTGCAGAGAGGGCTCACAGTGTAGCTTTGCAACTGCTCATTGCAATCGGGTAAGCTGCCAGCCCAAATAGATGCCACCTCACTTCTCAGAGGCAGATCTAATGAGCCTTGCCCACTGCCAAATCCTACTTTGAGGATTCTTGCAATAACAACCAACCATACACTGGAACCGCAGGTTAAAGCTTTCGTAAAGGTGCTGCTTCTTCCAACTCTACACCTTGTGATGCCCTACCTGACCTTCCTGCATAAAACCATAGCAGTTATCTCACTGGCATTAACCGCATGTGACTAAGCCATCCGTCTTTACTTTGGACTCTCAGTATATATCCCCAACAAACTACAAAGAGTATGAAAAGTAACAGCCAGATAATTCCGAAGATTGACATCACCCCAGCACTCTGCACGCTTCACTGGCTCCAAATCCCCCAACAATCCACTTCCAAGTTTAATGCATAGCGCCCCCCCCCCACTACAAAGGAAATTCTTACACCACATACCATCAATAACACTGTGATCCAGCAATGATGCACAAGTAACGGTACAAAACGTCAACCAGCAAAGAGGGTCCTAGTTTATCCTCCCAGCAACGAAACTCAACCTCATCATCAAACCAGTACCAGAACCCCACCACCCCATGCATACATTAGCCTCAAATTCGCCCCAAGGATGGAATGGTGATCTATTGCAAGGGGTGTTTTGCGTCTTTAGGCTGAATGGTGTTAATACATGTTCCATTTGACTGAGTTACCTTAAGGGGTAAATGGTCAGAGGTATGATACAAAACATTAAAAAAGCAAACATGCTGAATTAAAACCCCTGGAATGGCAACACAGAGTAAAAACTAAAAGTGGCATGGCCCTGCTAAAACCCGGAACATTCATAAAAATCGCTCCCATAACTAACAATTGGGTGGAATATAAGGGAGGTAAATTACTTTAAAATAAAAATGTTAAATTTTAATTTATTTATTTGCATTAAAATTGAAAAAACTATTTTTTAGCAAAACCTAAAACTAAGTGTGGTACATTTCTCATTACCAACTTTCTTCTTGACAACAAACTGACTTAAATAAGAATTAGAGAGCAGAAGAAAACAAAAGAAAAGAAGCAAAACGTAAGAGTATTCCTGATCGTTGAGGGTCTCGATCTGTCAGGTGACACTCCCCTCTGGCAGTACTTCAGCTAGAAAATTAACCATAGCAATTACATGTTTTTTTTTGTCCATCCATGAGAGATCTCCACCAGGCTTCAGAATCTGAGCTTAGAAATTCGGACAGGAGTGGTCTAAAGTACTTTGTACGGGCGTCCTTTATTGCTGGACATACATTATTAGAGTGAACAGAGTTTCGACCTTGGATTCGTTGATGCAGTGACGACAATGATTTCCTAGCGATTGACCCCGGATTGATCTGATCTCATTAGTGGGGTAAAGGTTCATGCGAAATCTTAGAAATTGGTCTCTCATTTTCTTGTCGGGGAACTGCTTCAGGTAGTCACAGACTGTATTTAATTTCCTACCTTCTACAGGTAGGTGGGCAACATATCGATAATTGCCCACCATTTCCAGGGTTAAGATCCAGTCATGTTCTTTAGCTTTTTGTTTTACACGTTCAGGATTGGACACCAGGTGTTCCAAAGAACTGCCGTTTTCTGATAAATAATTAATGGTTTTTGATCACCACTCGCTCAGGATGGAATTTCGTTTGGAGGTTATTTCCTTCTTTACCATTTCCAGGATGGCTAGATGGGAAAGGCCGTAGCACTTCCTGAACAAGGCAAGTGTGTTCCAGTCAACTGTGCATTTCAGTGAGTTAAGACCTTGTTCTCTCTGGATGATGGTGATGGGGTTGACATAGGGACGCCCAAGACCTTTTTCCAGCATTCACCTTCGAGGCGTGACCAGAGAGCCTCTGAGATGTTTAACATGGCATCAGCTCCATAAGTGACCACCAGTACAATGTTAGATCTGTAGTACCTGAGGGCTGGCGTGATAGAGAAACGGCCAAACTTCTGATTCGGGGCTTGGCTTGGCTAGTAAGAGCCTTCATCCTTACTTGGTGATGTGTTGACATGTGAGCTTCCAATCTTGAATCTCTCAGCCAAACACCTAATACTTGAAGGAGTGAACCTGGGTTCTTGCCATCCAGAAACCAAGAGAAGCAGTTCTTCCCTTTATTGGAATTACCAAAGCTTCATATTTTCGTTTTTTCCTTATTGATTTCCAGGCCTTTTGATGTGATGAAATGTTGTAAGGAGGCCAATTGTCTTTGGAGACCCACTGGTGTCTGATCGATTAGTACATCATCTGCGTACAGTAATCAAGGCAATTGGACTTCGTTGGGAGGGAAAGATCTTGTTAAGAAAAAACCTGTCTTCATGTCCTCCAAGAAATAAATATTGAATGGGCTGTGGACATTGGGCAACCCCATGTGACCTCCCTCCGGGTTATGATTTCTTTTGAAAGAAGGTCTGCCTTGTTTAGTTGCACTCTTAATGATGTATTAGAGTGGAAAGCCACAATCGGGTCGATAATAGGTTTTGGGCAGTTTTTCCTCGCAAGCTTCGTCCAAAGTTTATCTCTGTCAATTTGCTCAAAAGGATGGACCAGATCCACAAAAGCCATAAAGAGCTTGGGGCTATGTCGTCCAGGGTTCCTCTTCAATAATTTAAGTATCAAGATGTTTACTGAGGTTCCTAGGCCCTTAACAAATCCGACTTGAAACAGATCAATACAGTTGATTTGTCTACACCAGCTGTGGAAATGGTCCAGGATGATGGTACTATAAAGCTTGCCAATGACGTCCAAGGGGGCGATAGAGCGATAATTCTTAGTATTACCCTGATCACCTTTTTTATGAACTGGTAACACTTTCGCCCTCTTCCATTAACTTGGTATATGCTGAGAGTAGACCATTTGGTTGAGCAATGTAAAGATTAAAACAGCCCAATCGTCCGGATGTTCCTGCAGCATGCAATTTCACAACCGATTAGGTCCTGGGGCCCTTTATCTCTTTAGATTTTTAATTCTTTTTATGATGTCAACATTGCTTGCAGTTTCCCACTGGGTCTAACTTCTCGGGTCACTGTCTCTTGGATTGGGGTCTAAGACTGTAGTATAGAGACATCTTAAGTGGTTAGACCAGGACTCTTAATTTATCAGATTTGATTATTTCCGTTTGATGTCATTTCTTCTGGTCTAATCAGTGACCAGAATTTCCTCAGGTCGTTACCGGCCAGAGCTCTAATTATGGCTTCTGAATCATTCTGGTATCTCGGTTGTTTGGATGAGCACAACCAGTGTTTGTAACTTCATTTTTTAGACAAGGCTATTTGAAAGTCCTTTAGTAGACCAGATTTCTTTGCTGCCCTTCCCAGCTTTCTCACCTTTTGTCTCCTTGCTTCCAATTCGCTGTTGTAAGTGTGGATGTTGGAGCTAACCAGAGATGGTTTTTTGGGGCGGTGGCTGTTCTAGCAGAGGCGAATATTCGACTAGCTGGCTGATTGTTTTAAAGTCTGTCATAAAACCTTTGATCTTTAAAGATGAGAATTTCAGACGAAGTCTACCATTGCACATATCACCCACTAATGGCATAAATTCCTTAAGGGTGGCCCCAAATGCTCTCCATTTCAACAGAAGGAGATTGTGATCGCTCTGTGCTGTTTTGATCACCTCAAAGCTGAATAGCAAGAGTAAAAAACTATTGGCGACGTAAATGTAATCCAAAACAGGCCGGAACTTTCCCATGCTGAATGAGGTGGCATATCGTCCTTGAAGTTGCCATTTAGCATGTGCATGTCCCTGGAATTCATTTATTAATTCCAAAGGAATTGTCTGGAGTGCTGTGGGTCTTCAAGATTCCAAGAACAGCCGTGCTTACATTCAACTAAATCCGAGATGTTAAGGTCGCCGCAAATGATTACATGTTTGGACTGCTGGTTGGTGAAAGCGTCGTCCAGTTGGTCGGCGACCTGGTCTATAAATACTTCATTCGTGATCAACGTTGGGTTCCAGTAAACGTTGATAATTGTGAGATTGTTTGAACGTTCTTCACCATTTGATGAAACCCCAGTCTCCCAACCAATAACAAGTTCTTGAGAGAGAAGGTTTGTTGATACTGACTTGAGGAGACTTAAGGAAGTACCGGTTTTCACCGCGGTCAACAATCCTGCTGAAGGGTGCCCGACTCTCCCTTTAATGGCTTGGCTTATAGAAATCTCAAAACCATCCAACATAGGGGTTTTCCTCAACAAAGTCTCTAGCAGGCAAATCAAATCGTAGTCGCCAAGATTTACTTCATTGGGTTTGGTCAAACGGGAGCACCCCCGGGTGTTCCAAGAAGCCAGCTTTAAAGTAGTAGGAGTTGCCAGGGGCCGGACTGGCATCAAGCTCTTACATTGCACTTGAAGATTTTCTGCATTGTGGCTAAAGATTGTTTGGCGCCACCAATGCGCGAGACAACCAGGACCAGTCTGTTTGTTTAAGGCTTGATGTCTTGGAAATTACAATTGGTTTAGCGCAGTCAACACATCGCAAGGAGGATGCGGTTTGAAAGGTGACATTTAACTTCATAGCTGGGCCAGCTGGGACCCTCCCTGTTTCTAGGGGTCCTAGTACTTCCTCTCTGGTTCCCAATTAGGGAACTCACGTCCCCTGCACCCTATCTGTTGTCTGGATAGGCAGACCAATAATTTTAGGATGTAGGTATAGTTATATTTACATGATCTCAAATAAACATTCATAGTCAGACATGCAGTCTGTTTTTGTGAATTTGCATAATTCCAAAAATGCCAATATATCAATTATTTATCACAAGAATCTTCTTTTTTATTTCATCATGATGATGCAGAGAAGGCCCAGCGCGTTTTGAGTGAATGTCACTCTTTATAAGGGGCATATGTGATTCTATAGAGAAAGTGCATATAGAATGTCTTTAAGTAAAGCTCATATAGGTAACAGAGTAAATCAAGATGACATTGCATGTTCATATACATTATCACAGGAAAATCTTAACAAAATACAGAAAAAATTATGTTACCCTGTGATCTCAACAAACTTTACAAACTGTAATCTCTGACACATATTCTTATTTACAAATTAGGTAATCACATTTTCAATTCATTTCAGATTCATTTTTTCTACTAGAGATGCCTGTGAGTGTGGGTTTTAAACCTTAGAATTCTGCAGTCTGTAAGGGAAAGCACGATCTCTTAAGAAACAGGTTCATTTAGGGGATTCATAGTTTGAAAGAATAGAATAAGTTGCTGACCTTGTGGTGTTTATTAGAGTACCCAACCCCACAAGAGGGGTATGGCTGGAGTTCTTCTTGCTAAGTTTCAACCTAGTATTGTAAGTCTGCATAAGCTGGGAGACTTAGAAAGTCTCACTGTAGTTATCAACATAATAAAGAAATGGGGATATGTCTATTAAAAAGGACTTGGAGTCTTACCAGCTAGGTGGTTGCTGGAGTAAAGGCTAGGACCTGTTCACCGTTACTGGTTAAGTCCATAGATGGACTCCTGATGGATACGCTCCGAATATCTTAAGGAAGGAGGTACAAACAAAGAGGATATTTTCAGCATGAGCTAGTTGTACCAAAAGCCACCGCTAACTAATTTTGAAAAGGACAAGGAAGTCTTTAACTTACTGCGGTAATGTCCATGCAGTGGATAGTAGGTCTGATTTCAGAATGTGGCCATTATTCGCTCTATTCCATGGAGAAAACCTTGGAACATGTACCCAACTAGTGTGGATAATGAGATCAAAATAAATATAAAATAAATCGTTACTAGCTTCTGAATCTGATGGCCTGCTAGTGGTCAAGAGTAAAGGGTACGGCTCAAGTGCACAGGTGAAGACTAACTGTTTAGGCTTGGCATTAGGTTCCCAGGATCGCTATCCTGCCGGTTGCTTCCAGCGTAGTGAGTGGATGTCATTGCGGTCACTACAGGTCTGGTGCTCCGGCGATCGCAACCTCTGAGGAGAGCCACAGAGGGCACTACGGTCACGGAAGCGGGAGCGTGACAGGACCACGTAGTTCTGGTGCTCTCACCCGTCCGCGGACCATTAGGACAGTGAGATAACATTATTGAGAGCGCTACGAGAGCATATTCTTACAATCTTTGAACTCCTTTAACCAGGAGATATAACACATGCGTTCGCTTTGGAACGCAATGTTCTATTGGATCGCGCTACGCGCATACTGATCACAGCGCCCCTGTAGGCCAGAGAGAGATACCGCAACAAAATGTGACGGGCACAGTCCCAGGTAAAACCTGATATATCATATATATCCAAACCAGGCCAGGATATCAACACATTATAAAATATATATTTGCAATCTCCAAAAGATTATAATACCCTTGGTTTATAGTCAAAAATCCCCAGTGTTCTGTGCAGACATGAGCTCCTCTAGTGATTAGGGAAAGGCTAACATTAGCCAGAAGAGGAGCCATGCAGAGATGACTCAGGTCCCCCAAAAAGCCCTGGGGGCCTCGTTGGGACAAGGGCCACGGCAGATAGCTCTGAAGGAGGTTTGGCTCAAGTTCTCACAGGGCCTGGAGGCTATCAAAGGGCTAAAAGCACAGGGGAAAACAAAAGGGGGCAGAAAATCAGCCCGCAGGGAAGAAGAAGCCCACACCTCCCTTTCCCCGGGCACACCACCAAAGAAGAAGGGTAGCAAGAGAAGGAGAGTAAGAGCAAAGGCGGGGCCTATCAGGTGGCAAGATAATTCCTCAGACACCTGTGATGAGGGAGAGGAGGACTGGGAGGAGGAAAAATATATATAGAGGAAGAGGTTTATTCCATACTTTCCTCAGAAGAAGAAGGCCATAAAGAACAATAGAAAAAGAGGAAGGAGGAGACAGTGCAGGATGGTGCAGGGCATGTTTTTGATCGTGAGGCACTAATCCACCCAAGAAAGCGCCTGAAGGCACCCCTAGCTAAAGAGGCTAGGAGTATGATGAGGTCAGAATGCCCGAGACCTCATCTCACAGAAGGTGCAGCGGATACACCCGAGATTGATAACAAAATGATCACGTTCATGAGCATGTACACCAAGGATGTGAGAAAAGGACTAGATAGGTCCTGGCGATCATGCCAGGACAAAATGCTGGACATGACAGGGCCCCTCACTAAGATTCTACAGATTGGCAAAGAGGCCGGAAGAAAAGGGGGAGCAAGTGGACCCAGCGATTCTGATCGGGTGGGCCCAGAGGGCAATATGTATGTTGTATAACACCATCCACACAATCACCACAGAGAGAAGAAGGTCTCTTCTGGTAAAGATAGATGCGAAGCTAAGTGAACTAGCTTCTTCGGAGTCAGCGTCGACCACAAAGGGAAAATTCTTCGGCGATTCCTTCATTAAAACAAAGTTTGCTAACTCCTATGTGGCGCTGGGCAAGGCGCAGGCCTCTCTCAAGAGTGCGATTGGGAGACTGATTTTCGGGAGGGCCAGCAAAGGCAGGGGTCGCTCGTTGGCAAATTCCACTTTAACAGATGCTACCAGGACAGAATGCAGTGGCGAGATCAGGAGGATCGAAGACAGACCCCCTTCTTCCCATCAGGGGTAGAAGCTGTTGAGTTGACATGGAGAGCATCAACAAACACCTCATGTGAGAGCGAACAGCACACAACTATTTACCCCACCAGTAGGGCGAAGAATAGAGTTTAGACAAAATTGGCACACTATAACTGGGGATATTTGGATAATAGAAACCGTACAAGGTTTTCACAAAAACTTTCTAGAGACATCTCATCAGAGGAATCATTCAAGGGGTTTAGATCTAAACAGAGAAGATAAATTATTGGTAGAGGAAGAGCTGATAGGACTAGAATGCAAAAAGGCCATAAGACTAGTAACAGACTCCTCAAAAGGTTATATAAGCAACATGTTTCTTGTGAAAAGGAAAAACAAGGTAAGACCAATTATAAACTTGAAGGGCTTAAACGAATGTGTGGTATACAGGCACTTCAAGATCGAGGGGATACACCTGTTAAGAGATACCTTAATTCAGGGAAATTGGCTAGCCAGAATAGACCTAAAGGACGCATATCTAACTATACCAATAGCAGAGGATCACTGCAGATCTGGGCAGAGTCGACATGGGAGTTTCTAAGTCTACCCTTCGGCCTGGCATCCGCACCATGGCGTTTCACCAAGATAATGAAACCAGTGGTGACGCACCTCAGGAGTCAGGGAATAAGACTCATAATATACCTAGACGATATATGTCTGATGTGTCAGGAGAAAGAAACACTACTAGTACAGGTGCAGACAACAATAAAATTGTTAGAGGGCCTGGGGTTCCTAATAAATTGGGAGAAATCCAAACTAGTACCGGATCAGTCAATGGATTGTCTGTGGTTCATAGTGGACTCTATTCAGGGAGCTCTCAGTCTACCCATTCCCAAGATGAACGATATCAAAAAGCAGTTAAGACACACCCTAGTGAGAGGAGAAATGTCACTGAGGGACATCGCAAGGTTAGTGGCCCGACTAGTGTTATCAATCCAAGCGATAATTCCAGGACCGCTATATTACAGCGCACTCCAGAGGTTAAAGATCAGACACCTCAGGAGGGGCGCTTCATACAAAACAAATGTTACCATCTCCCAAGAAGTGAGGGAAGAGTTGGAATGGTGGCTACCCCACATGGATTTATGGAACGGGAGGGCCATATTTGGCTCATCCCAGGACCTGGTCAACGAATCAGACGACAGCAGTTAGGGCTGGGGAGCCCGATGCGGCAACCTGTCAACAGGGTTCTGGTGTAGAGGAAGATAGCCGCCAGATGGATCTTGATGGAGGCATGTGCCAGCCCCGCCTTGACCAGCGACAGCAAGTACAGCAGTATTTGAGGAGCTGTAATCCGTAGAGGGTTGATCCTCTGTGCACGGTACCAGACAGAGAACCTCTTCCATTTATGTCCATAGCACTTAAGAGTCGAGGACGCCCTGGCCCTTGCAAGGACCTCCTTGCAGTCTGCCGGGATATTGTAGCCTCCGAACTCTAGTGCTGCAGGAGCCAGGCCTGCAGGTTCAGCGATCCTGGGTCGTAATGTTGGATGGGGCCTCCTTCCCTGGCGAGAAGACCCGCATCCGTCGGCAGTTTGACTGGAGGGGACACTGACAAGTCCAGAAGGTCCAGGAACCATATCTGCCTCGCCACGCCGATGCGACGAGGATCATCCTGCACCGGGACCGTCTGAGTTGACTGATGAGTCGCAGAAGCAACGGCAGTGGTGGGAACGCATACAGGAACAGGCCGTCCCAGGGGAAGGAGAATGCATCGCCCATGCTCCCCGGCTGGGGAAACCTGCTGGGAAACCTCCAGCACTTGGTGTTCATCGCCGTCGTGAAGAGATCTATCTGGGGATTGCCCCATCGTCGGAATAGTAGATCCACTTTATCCTACCGGAGTTCCTACTCATGGCACGAGTGCAGCTCCATGCTGAGTGAGTCAGCAACGGTGTTCTTTACTCCTGCCAGGTGGAAGGTTACCAGGAACATCCCCTGGGCGATGGGACAGTGCCACAGATCCTGCGCTTCCTTGATAGGGTTGGGGATCTGGTGCCCCCCTGCTTTCGGATGTAGAACATTGTGGTAGTGTTGTCGGTGAAGATCCGCATCACCTTGCCCTTGAGGGATGGAAGGAACGACCTGAGGGCCCAGAACATGGCCCGGCGCTCCAGGACGTTGATGTGCAGGGACCTCTCCTGCGGGAGCCAAAGGCCTCTTGTGTGGAGATCTCCGGTGTGTGCTCCCCATCGTCCCAGGGAGGTGTCTGTCATCACCGTTTCCTGGTGCGCTGGGGTCTGGAAGTCCATGTCCGCTGAGAGATGCGCGCGGGTGCTCCACTACTGGATCACATGACGGAAAGTCTTGTTGAGTGGGATCTTGTCTTTGAAGCGTCCCGCTGCTTGCATCCAACGGGCGTCGAGGAACTCCTGCAGTGGCCGCATCCGCAACCTGCACAGACGCACGAGGTAGATGCACAATGACATCATGCCGAGCAGGGACTTGATGGCCCTCACCCTGGCCACTTCCATGGTCGACAGCCCTTGTACCTTGCCCAGGATGGCCCTCGTCCTTTCTTACGACGGTGAGGCCAACTGTGCCACTCTGTTGAGTCTGGCTCCCAGGAAAAGGGCATCCTGCTACGGTACCAAGTGAGAATTCGCAAAGTTGATCGAGAATCCCAGTTCCGTGAGCAGGCGGACAGTCGTCGCTGTGTGGTCGATGGCAAGTTCTCTTGACTTTGCTCGGATGAGCCAATTGTCCAGGTAGGGGTATACGTGGATCCCCTGCAGGCGCAGCCGCGCCTCCACCAGTGCCAGGCACTTGGTAAAGACCCTTGGAGCCGACTTCAACTCGAAGGGCAGGGCCTTGAACTGGTAGTGCCGCCCTTGGACCACGAAACATAGGAACTTTCGATGTCCTTTGTGTATGGGGATGTGAAAGTAAGCACAGCTACCGCCAATGTCATAATGAGGCCCAGTGTTCAGCTAGCGACCTCTCATAACTCTCGGTTTCCCTCTCTCCAGAGGTATATAGAGCAGAGTCGAGTGTGGGCCTAGTCAATTCGGAAGTCAACGCCCATAAAAACAGAATTCCAGGATAGTATGTTGCATGAGACAAGAAAAATCCAACATAATGGGTTGATTGGCAGAAGGGTGTTGACTCAATCGTACACGAGCAATAATGTGCCTTGAGGTCGGCCATCTACAATGCCTGGAAAACTACCATATGCTCAGACCTCAGAGAAAGGGAAATGAAAAAATTAAAACAATTCTGAAACTGGATGAAATTTTATAGGATGAAGTCGTCAAATTATGCCCCCCCAAGACATGCTGAAATACGTTATGAGATTTAATACAGCGGACATCAATAGCCTGGATGGGACCAGCCAAAGGTGCAAAGAAGCCTGTGCAAATGTAATCTCAGAGGGGGCTTGGAACGAATTTAACAGGGGAACATTTAATTCAAAACAAGAAACCTGTCTGAGCTTCAACACAGAAAGGCTGCCAAACTGGGCAGGCACCTGGGATTTGGATGGCCTGGAACTGCTGATCTAAAGCATCCAGAGCAGCTGGTCCTGATGGTGTACCAAATGTAGTCTATGAGTCTAATAGCCATCTTTGGGCAAATATATTGGGACAGGAGTTTGCAACATTTGGGGCAACATGCCACATTCCCGAATTTATGTATTTATTTATGTATTGTTCATTTGTTAGGCACTTATACAGGAAGCACATACTGTTTCAAAGCACCCACAGGGCAACAGGGAGGGGACAGGGGATGACAGACAATGGGGGTCATTACGACCCAGACGGTAAGTACGCCAACTTTACCACCATGGTGTAAACTATGTTTACACCATGGTGGATGGCGGATTTACCGCCCCATTCCAAGGTGAGTGGGGCGGTAAATCCCCATTTCCCATTTTACCCTTCCCCATTCCCATTTTTGCCCCATAGGGCATAATGGGAGTGGGGAAGGCGCTAATTACGCCACCGTAAATTACGGTGGCGTAATTAGCACCAAGGCGGTTTAGCGCCATGGATTTTAACGGCTGCTAAAAGCAGCCGTTAAAATCGGAATCAGGCGTTAAGGGTTAACGACGGCGTTAACCCTTAACGCCTGAGTTGTAATGAGGCCCAATGTAATTACAACAATGTTAAATAATGAATACAAAATATAATAAGAGACAATGGGAGGGAAAGACAAACCTACTATTCCTTGTGAGCGTTCAGAACGTGCAAGTGCAGAGGGGAGAGGGTATGGGATAGGTGCTGTGGTGCTCATGGAGAGCAGTAGGTGAAGTGCTATGAAGAAGGTAAGTGCAACTTCCAGTGGGCCGAGGCAGGTGCAGAGGATAGACAGCAGCTGGGATGATAAGATGTGGGAGTTCAGGGCCCCGAGCATCAATCAAGCTACTCTGTGATTAGCAGAGGGGGAGGGAGGGAAGGAAGGAAGAGCTAAAGCGGAAGGTCTTGAGGTTTTTCCAGAACTCAAGGAGGTCCTGCTCAAGAGGAAGAGGGAGGAGGAGGCTTTTCCAATGTAGGGAGCAAGCTGAGGAAAGCAATCGACCACCTGCCCTCTGTTTGGCAAACTGCTTTACACACAGGTAGTTGGTGCCCGAGGACCGCAGGTCTCTAGAGGGGGACTATTTAGTCAGGAAGAGTTGCAGATAGAGTGGTCCCTGGCCCCAGACATCCTTGCGGATGATGCAGAGGGATTTGAATTTAATTCATGCTGCGACCGGGTGCCAGTGAAGACCATGTAGGGCAGGAGAGATGTAGCCCCTGGGCTTGAGGCCAGGGACATGTCTCGCTACCCAATTCTGATTTAGCTGGAGGGGTCGCAAAGTGGATGAAGGTGGATTAAGGAGGAGGCTATTATAACCCTAGAGAGAACCATAGCCCGGGTAACATTGAGTCTCTGGGGGAAGGTGAGGAAAGGTAGAATTTCTTTCAGAAGGAAAAGCTGAAAGTAGGAATTTTTGGCAATCTCTGAGTATGAGGGAGGAAGAAAGGAGAGAGAGGAGTCGAAGATGACTCAGAGGTTTCTGGCTTCCGAGGAGGAAGCAGGGGAAGAGCCCATGGAAGAAGGCTTGGAGGAAAGCATACATAGTACCAATATTTAAAAAGGGGGACTCGAGGAGCCTGGGTAATTATAGATCAATTTCAATACTGGACTCCTCCAAGATATTTGCCGGTCTACTCTTGGAAGACCTAACATCTTGGGCAAATGGTATTGGTAAGCCGTCTAAACATCAAACAGGCTTCCGCGAGAACTGTGGTACTTCGCTCAATGATTTTATCATAAAGCTATTTAAGGAAGGAGCTTTGTTTAAATAGTCTCTCAATTGCACATGGCCAGTATTGACTTGGCCAGTGCATTTCACACAGTTGACAGGGACAGATTATGGAACAAACTGCATGGGGTGTCTCGGAGCCTGTTGCAACACTTGGTGGACCAGCATACTGGAATCAACGTCCATGTTGATACCCATGGGAAACTGTGCCTTCACGCCCCCTTTTGTTTTACCTATATCTTTCAGACATGGCACAGGGGTTGGAAGATTGTAACAACTTTCCACCTAAACTGGGTGACTTAAAAATCCCAGCACTACTTTTTGCTGATAACGCCGCCCTATTTGATAAGACAGCAGTAGGTCTCCAGAAATTCTTAAATGTTGTAGCATATTACCTGAGAGAGAACAGCCTAATCATCAACCCTCAAAAAACGTCTATAATGATAATTAACACCCGGGCAGGGGGGAGCCAGAAAATCAGATGGCTAGGAACGCAGGCTTGAACCACCGGTACAAGACTGAGCTCTAAGTTGCCTGACGGCAGGCTCTCCCAACGTCATCTTCTCCCTACCCTCCGTCACTCATTCTTCTTGCTCCCTAACCCCTACTTAGCTTTTTTTTTGGCAGCAGCGAGTGCCGCTGCCGCAGTCGCTCCTTCTCCTTGCCTTCCGCTGGCCAACATGGAAATGGAAGAGGAGCTCTGTATGCAGCCTTGCCTTCCCTATCCATGGCAGCCATTCTGTGAAAAACCCAAGGGTGTCTCATCCGCTAGTCCCCAGGGATCTGTCATCCAGGTGGCCAGGACACAGCCATTACTATTGGATCCAGTTGCTGGGGGTTGACCAACTCGGAAGGATCACCTGGATCGGGGAGTGGAAGTGGGTCACGGAAGAGTGAGACACAGTTGACCCTTCCTTATAATACCTTTTCCCCATCCTATTAGATAGGATACCTAGAAACTGGACTACCCATCCCCCTTTTGCAACACAAACACTTTCTCACGGACAATTCATTATGAGCAACAACATACTAACTTCAGAGCCATATACATGACATGTCTCAACACAAGGGTCAGGCAAAGTCAGGCAATTACTGATAACTACACACACCTGGCTCCCATTACACTTCCCCACACAGATAAAAGGCGGAGCACGAAAGCAAGGCCCAACACACGAGAAAGTAGCTATCCTGAGATGGTAGTTCAAAACGAGGAGAAAGGCGGCGAGATTGGAGAGGATGGCAAGGAGGGAATTACCCTTGCCCTTTTCAACCCAGAGCCGCGACTTTCAAGAATCCTCAAGGAAAAGAAACATAAGACTGGGAATTGCAGCTGACAAATGGTGTAACGTGTGTCAACGGGACATGGTGCCCACCCGCACTGATAGCCAGGGCGGGGAGAAGTGATTGCCACTGTGGTACCACCCTTGTCTTTGACAGCAAAGCAACGCTGAGTTCAGTACAGCAGGTGTGTTGGAGAAACTGATAGCAGACCGGACTGTGTTATGCTCAATGTTGCAAGCGGCAACATTGTATTGAGAAAGAGAACCTGAATATAATTGAACTTTGTGAAACTAAGATTGGAACCAGATACACTCGAAGGTCTCAGTTTGGTGCCCCCTTCCCCTTTAAGCGGGAAAGAATTGTTGAACTGTAAAACCAAAGTGGTCCTGCAGCGGGTTGTGTTGAATCGCGTGCACACTCAAAAGTGTCTAATTGTCTGTAAACTGAAGTTGGTCTGAGCCCGCCTGAGGGGGACTAATTGTAGAGAAGTTGGTCTGAGCCCAGAAGTGGGGGACTAATTGTAAAGAAAGGGTATGAGCCCGGAAGAGGGGGATCCTGGGTGAACAACACCTGAGAAGAGTGTTGTGGCAAATGTGAACCCGACTGAGGGATGTCTACAAATTGATCTGAAGTTGGTCTGAACCCGACTGAGTGAGGCTAACGGCGAGAGAAGGATCGGAGCCCGGCTGAGGGGGATCCTGGATGAAGAGTAAATCACCCTACGTGAATATTGAAAAAGGAACTTTTTGTTATTGTTTATGGGACATCAGGTCTTCTAAGTGAAGAGACTTTGCACTAAAGAGACTTGGGCACAGAAGGCCCTGATGTTGGTGAAAGGAACTGTGACCTCATGCCGGAGAAACCCTGAGTGTGCTGTGCTCAAGTGACCTGCCTTGTCCCATGCTAGAAACGTGGGGAAGGAAGGTCTTTTGTGAACATAATCCCACACTATTTTGTAGCAAAGAGGTAAAGATTGGCAATATTTTTTTTTTTAGTTACTAACCTCCATAAGGACAGTATTATTATTATTTGATGGTCGTAGCTGGCTCCCATCTTAGCTTTAGGTTTAGATTAGGCATTTATCTCACCCATTTTGCAGTTGAATAAACACCCTTGAACTGTGAACACTTGTGACTGCCATGCCTTCCTTACACTTCCTACAATAAAACACTGTGCGCCTCCCATTGTAGGAAGGAAAAACCTTTTTTAGCACCCTGGGTTACCTCTTTGGCAATCCGAGGTGCTAATGGCCTTCATCCCCCATTGCAGGGGCTGGAACGGGGGAAAATGGCCCAGACCCCTTGTTATCGGCCTTTGCTTTGCTTGGGCAAATAACCTGGGCTGCCGGGCTGTTAACAGCCTCTAGGAACGGGGGATGCACGCCACATTACAAAACAAAAAAGCTAGGCGCTATGGCCCTTGCTTCCTGGAAAAACAGCCACTTCAAATAACAGACTAAATAAAGTATCTGGGATTCCTGTTCACAAATAAAGGGAAGTATAATTCCCTTACTATGAAGTGAAATATTGTAAATACAAATTAAAACCATTGCTAAATTATTACAACGGGAAGGTGACCCCAACTTTTCTTTATGGGCTGGAATGAATGAAACTAGATTGGATCAAAACAGAAACTAGAAAGGTTGGAAAATACCTTTTGCAAAAGAATACTAAATCTACCAATGTCAACTCTGTACATTTTGATCTGTCCTAGTAACATGGAGGTGGCTGATACAAATTGCTGAGGTAAGGCTATATGGTAAGATCTTGGCTTCCTGTTTGAGAACTTAAAGATAGTCTTTGAAGCAAAGAATATGGGCTCATTTGAAAAATTTTCTCGGGAGTGTGAACTTGAATTGGAAAACGCAGTAATGAAAAGGAGCATCTTAGTTAGCAATCCATGAAGGTTTTTTGAAAAATGTAATTAGATCAATGGAGTGGTGATCAGGATCTACTCTCTAAATATAGGTTGCACTCCCCCCTGGGTAACCAATATAGGCCTTCTATTAAGTTTCCAGAATACATCCAAACATTCCCAGACTACAAATATCGGCTTGTGTTAATGCGATTCAGATTCAACCTATTGGGCACCCTAGAAAGGTGGGGTAGGATTATAGGTATACCAGATACTAAATTGTCATGTAGACTGTGCAATGTAGATATCTTGGAGACCCTACATCAATGTAGATATCTTGGTGTCTCATAACATCACGGCCAAACCCTTGAGGGTACAGTCTCTGCAGAGATTCCTGGCAAAAGGAAAATGCCTGGAGGCAGAATGGTTTTGGAATGAATTCATAGAGGGGCGAAAGGCCTCGATGATACTTGCCCTTTGTAAGATTTCTAAGATGTATTCATTCTGTGCTAGAGGAAACTACATACTTCTAAACACGATTGAAAAGATTATTTTAAGGATCGTATTTTTAAATGATGAAATAACTATGTGTGATTATATGTTTTTTGTTGTTAGTCTATAACCTTTTTTTAAACGTGCTAATGTTTTTGTGAACTAATGACACAATAAAAAAAGAATATGTACCTTAACGTATCAAAAAATAGTCCCCACTGCAAGAACGAACACAGCCCATTGACCAGTTCTTTGGGAAGGTACCCACTCAAGAGTCCACAGCCACACTTTAGCTCACTGTACTTTTCACAGATGGGAAGTACACATTTGCATATCAGTCTTTGTCCCGTCCACATGGTCAGTCCAGCACCGAAATAGTATGGCAATTCCATCAGTGGGTACCTTCCCAAAGAACAGGCCATATTTGCAGTGTTCGTTCTCATGGAAGGGCGCCCATGACTCATTTTTTAATTTTTTCAAGGGCCTTAGGTTTAGTCACCCTAAGTGTCCTAGGGTCTTCCAGACGTGGACCCTTTGCTCACTGTGCTCAAAGAGGCACAGCTCCACCTCACTGATGATGCCCAACAAGGCTGAAACACGTGCATGGTGTTGCTGTTGGTATTCTTGTTCAGAAGGGACTTGCCATAGCATTTCGGTGCTGGACTGCCCATGTGGGCGGGACAAAGACTGATATGCAAATGGATATTTCCCATCTGTGAAAGGCAATGTGGCTGCAGACTCTAGAGTGGATACCTTCCCATAGACCAGGCCATTTTTGCCGTGTTCATTCTCATAGCGGGGTGCCCAGAACACATTTTTTTAACCTTAAAGTAGGTTCCCGCTTTCGAGGAGCAACTAACATAATCCTGTAATCTTAAATGTTATTATAGGACTAATGAACAATTGCCCTGGTTTTTGGTTTCTAGGCCTATAGGAATTAACAATATGTCAAAATAAGTAGACACTACCTAACGCTTGCATATACTAGAATATGCACAGGTTGCCTTCCGGCACTGCCTGTAATAACTCTAAACTCCAATGCATGTTGCGTCTCTAACAGCCCAACATGTTATGCCACTATCCCATGTTGCTTATCTGCTGAGACCACAACATCTATACATCACTGCATACAGGCTGCCCCCCCACCACAGAGCCAGCACTATCATATGTTGCTTCTCCACAGAGCCCACAGGATCTCTACATCACTATACACAGGTTGCCACCCCGCAGTGCCCGCACTGCTGCTAAAGCAGGTTGTATTCCCACAGGGCCTGCATACGCTATGCTCCAGTACACAGTTTGATGACTCCAAAACCTGCACAACTTCACCAAATATCATAGCACAACGTATAACAATATCAAAGCACACTTAATAATTCTAACATGAACAATCTTAGTGGAGACACCTCTAAATTATTAACATATTACACATCTTGAATGGTTTCCTTTCTAAGCCACAACAGAACATCACTCAGCACAAGACAATGGCTTCTGACAATACACCTTCAATTCGCCTCCTCCTCTACAATATTATTATCTCCCTCTCACTTTCCACATCACACATATTGTTCTTATCATCACTTTCAAAATCACCAAAACCAAGCTTTAAATTCGTCAGTAGCTGGAGCAAATCTGGATCAAACTCCACTAGTGCCTGGTGGAGTTCGAATAATGCTTTTGTTCTCCTGCTGGACAGAGACGTTCTCCTCGTGGCTGAAAAGGTTCAAAATACTTTCCTGCTTCACCTCCCATACTATTCTCACTCATCCCAATATAATATGCTCCTCTGACGTGGACCTGCCCATGTTCTCCTTCATGCCCGTGTTCAAAGTGCTCCTCTCCCTTTTCCCTCTCATTCCAACTGCACCTTCTCTTTATATATATTTTCCCCAATCTGCACTCAGTTTTCTTTATCACCATTTTTCATTTTCTTGCGTGAACTTTTCCAGTGCGACAGTGATTCATTTACTCCATTGCTCAACTTTCCTCCTAATCCACTTTGATTTTTTTATCCGACATACACCCTTACTATAGCACTGGAACCACAGGTTATATCAAGTGAGGAAAGAACCCCCTTCATCTCGAATATGACTTTCATGCCCCGGCAAGGGGGCGGACATGGGCAGTAACGGCCCACAAGCCTGAGGCATGGTTGCAAGGGCCTCAGTGAGGGCTGTGGGCCGTTACCGCCCATGCCCGCCCCCCTGCAGTGGCGTGAAAGCCATTCCCACCACAAGGTTCATATGGCTTTCCTTTTTCCCCTCAGAAGATTCGGGCTGCTCCGCAGCCAATCTGCCAAGGTGTGAAAAAAATGAAAAAAGATGGCCGCCGCCATAGGGAAAAGGGATTAAGTCTCCCTTTTCCATTTCTATGGTGGTGGCCGGAGCGGGAGGTGCGGCAGACAGGAGCTCAAGGCTCCGGTTCTGCAGTTAAGTGTGGAGGTAAGAAGGGGGCGGGGGAGAGGTTTTGTTTGGTTTGATAGGTTTGGGGGGTCAGGAGGATGTAAATTTGTGCCCCGGGTTCCAGCTGCGTGATTGGCTAATGGCCCTTCGCCGGGTGCGAATGGCACGTAATCATCCATTGCCATGGAATTAACAACTGACTCACTTCCTTCCTGCGCTCAGAATGCTGACATCATCATTTTGGTTTGCTGAGTGGACACATAGAGAGCTCCCAGGACTCTTGGCTGTAGTGCATTGTCAATATATTCAGCAATTTATTCCGTGGCCCACCCAATGCTAATAGCCTTGGGTGGACCATGGAAAAAGAGTTCCTAAAGTGAAAGCATATATAAACTATACAACAGATGCAATCAAAATTGTAGAAAAGGTAAACTGGCAACCAGACTTTCTATTGGCCACATGGGACATAAAAGCTTTGTATACTTCAATAAGGTATGATTCAGCAATGGCAACCATTGACTATGTCTTCAAGGAAGATTCCGCCTCCCACTATCATTTTGTAATCATGTTAAAAGAAATGCTCATGGCAACCTTGGAACATAATGCATTTACATTTGACAATACATTTTACAGACAAAGAAGGGGAGTAGCAATGGGAACCAAATATGCCCAACCTCTAGCCAACCTGTTTATGGGAATGTTCGAAGACCACCATGTGTACATAGACACGGCTTATACAGAAAATGTCATCCTTTGGGCTTGTTACATAGATGAGTGTATTTGATTTGAAAAGGAACAGCTGTGGAACTGGAAGACTTAATGATGAGAATCAATCAGAACATGGCAGGAATAGAATTTACTGGGACGAATAGTCAAACTAGTATAAACTTTTTGGATCTAACAATTTACGTTGCTGATGATCACCTGATGACACAGACGTACCGAAAAGAGACTGAAATGAACTCCACACTCTACGCAACAAGTTGCCACTACGAACCGGTGAAAACGAAACATTCCAACGGGCGAATTCATCAGGGCACGGAGAAATTGTGGTGATCCGAGTGTTTTTAACACAAGAATGCAATCTACTATTTACAAGATTTAGAGAGAGGGGGTAAACCAACAAATGCATCAAGGCGGCATGTGTAAAAGCCAGAAGAACAACAAGGCAACAGACATTAACTCAGACGAAGCCGAGTGACGAGAAAGTCAAATTTATAACCACGTTTTATAACAATAAACAATTGATAACAAAAATCATTAAGAAAAATTGGCATCTACTGAAATTGGACCCGCACATCTGTAAGTTTGTGGAAGAATATCCAAGTGTAATCTACAGAAGCACAAGAAGCAACTGAAACCTCATAGTTGCAAATGAAGGGGGCTGGTTTTAGGAAATGCAAAACGTCTACCATGTGCAGATACTCTCATAACAGCATGGACAGAGTTCAAGACTCGAAAGGGACATATATCAGGATGAAAGAGAATATTAACTGCAGATCCAAATGTGCAGTATACGCAGTAATACGTACATGCAAACTGGCCCATACAGGCACTACCATACGGGAGTTGAGAACACGTATACGAGAGCATCTATCATTGATGGGGAGTCAAGATGCAACACTCCCGCTCGCACAACATTGGCAACAAAACCACCAAATGAACAACAAGAAAGAGATCAGATTCATAGGTTTACCGAAAGTCAACTTAGGTCGGAGAGGCAGCAATAGGGAACTGCTTTTGAGACAAGAAGAAGCACGTTTGATTTGCAGATTCAGATCAGTGGAATTAGGACTAAACACGGACAATGAAATGGCGTCATTTCTGTAGAATTTGGGACTCAGGAACTCAGGAACTCAGGCCCTTTATTAATGTTTGAATGCCTGAAGAGGTTCAATGAGACCATTTCTCAAATTTAACACGCAGTCATAGGAACAGTTAAAAGGACGAAGATTTTCTCAAATACAATATAAACCAACTTGTTTGAAAATATGACAGTCATTTGTGGGTTAATTTGCAGTTATAGGAGCATTTAATCAGGATGCTGATTGCTTCAAATACAGTATATGCATACAAAGATTGTTTCAAAATATGACAGTTATTTCTGGGGGAATTCTTCCCTTTGAAGTACCAAATTACATGCACAAGCACAGCACATGCGAACTAGGATTTGTTTGAAGATATGATTGGGATTTGGGGGAAATTTCTGTTCAGTATCCAATTACATGGAAAAGTTACGATTGTATAATGTACCATGTATGGAGATCCATCACTGTATTATCAACTGACCACTCCTAATGAAGACAAAGAAGGTAGAGACACATCTTGTCTGAAGAAATATTTATTTGGGAAGATTTGATCAACCATGGACGCACTCTGAATTGTGAAACTACAAACATGCAAGTGTAACCAATAATATGTAATTATTGAATTGACAAACATAGCAAATGATGACTGGTAAGTCACTTAAAAATGGGACTACTAAGAAACACAGTTTATCCGAAGAAAACTGTAATTAGAAAAACTGTAAACAGATAAGTGCAACTACAATATGGCAATTATTGAATTGACGGACACTGCAAATGACAACTGGCAGATTATTCAAAACGCGACAATCTAACAATAATACCAGTGGCATGCGCAATGCTTAAAATCCATAACCCATACAATGAGCGCAGTGCACCAGCGTCCAACCAGTGCGCACCGAGCCTTCCTCCATTTCGACGTTCATATTATGGGGACAATACAGTTATAAATTATGTCGAATGATGAAATTCAGAGTTCAAGAAGAACTCTGTTCAACATTAATATTTGGTAACACTGATAAGTTCTTGGAATGTTAACTCGCTAATGTGCTTTATTTTATTTTAAACGAACTCAGAGTCATTTTTGCATGGGGGCGTGAATTAACAAGTATCGTCGTAGTTTCCTATCCAGACGTCCAACACACCTTTTTGACAGGAGTATGGGGAGGAGCATACATTTTTGTATGGACAGAATGACAAACTAATCCCAAAGTATGGCGGCTGACACGAGCCAGGGATTAGAGAGAGAAGAAAGACTATGTGTAACTATGACAACCATTGTATACAAGAGATTTGGACCTCAGCGTCTCCAATGGTTTCGGAGAGCTGACGCCTATGAATAGGAACTGGCACTTTTCAGGTAAGCACTTAACCCAAGACAGAATAAACGCATTAGCGTTGCTATCTAGCGATACACAACGATATTGCAACCGGGGTGGAATTTGTTTACTGTCAATGACACAGCGAAAGTTATTGAACTCACACTTACGACACGATCCACACGTGGCACAGAGGCTATACGTGATGGAACATGTAACATTTAATGACAATGCAATTTCCGAAGAGTGAGAATATTGCAGACCACGCAAAGGCAAAAATAAGCGAATGAATAATATTTAATGATAAAGTTAATTGCCTAATGTTGAGAGGCTGTGATACCGTGCAAATACGTATATAAGTGGAAGAACCATTTTGAGATCAGAATAAGCTGAGGATGGGTAAAATAATATGTCAGTTACAAAGCACAGGACCAAGTTTAACAGCAACATTGGGAAATGCAGCAGTAAATAGAAAAGTGGCAGTTTCAACGTATATCTCAAACTCATTTTACAAGAATATGTGCTATTTTCAAACTAAGAGCTGCTTTAATACATTATAGGAGGGATTTAACCCTAGATGAATGACAGACAAACGACTATACATTCCAGACTTTATTCGACATGAAAGGAAGAAACAATGGTAAGAGGAGCAGAACTAACCCTGATGAAATTCAGAGTTCAAGAAGAACTCTGTTCAACATTAATATTTGGTAATACTGGTAAGTTCTTAGAATGTTAACTCGCTAATGTGCTTTATTTTATTTTAAACAAACTCAGAGTCATTTTTGCATGGGGGCGTGAATTAACAAGTATCGTTGTAGTTTCTGTAGAATAATAGAACAACATTGATGACATAAACATATATTCCACCTATTGAGGGAACAAAGTAAACTAATTGATGAACAGGTCTTCTCATTCAAGGCTTACTAAATAGAGAAGAATAACAAATCATGGTATTTCCCAGTAATAATAAGCTTTAAGCTACACAGGGGGTTAATAAAAATGCATAATAATGAACAAAAATGTTTTCTAACATGAAGGAACTAAAGGGAACAGTTAAGCTGATTTTGGTTTATATATACCTAAGTGTTTGCACGTATCTATTTCGCACTTTTTTCTTTTTCCATGACCTTTTCAACTGACCCCTAAACACTACCCCTTCCTCCATCCCCTCATCTCTGGGGTTTTACCTGTTATGTGATGCCTATTATTGGTTTTTCATAAATATTTTTTTTTTTTTGGGATTTTATTTAATTGCAATATGTACATGACTGTACTTTTCATTTTTGGAATTAGAAAATGTGATGATGTAACATAGATTGCCCTTATTTGTAAAAAGGCACATGACGTGCTGAAACACGTGTCTTACAAAGGGCCCTCCTACGGGAGCTTCAAAACAAATTTAAACAAATAAAACCTGAGATGGGTTTATTTTACACTAGTGGCGCAGCCTTTTTGTGAAAGTTTTGTTCTTACTTAACTACCACAGAGTTGGGGAATCGATTCTCCGTTTTCTTTCACACACATGCAACACGAAAAAACCTATTGTTTAAAAGAGGGCACAGAGCACCTTAAGCTGATATTCATCAATCCCACCCAGCTAAATATGAAAACGTACCAATGAGTAGCAGAAGATTCCTTTTCATAATATTAGCGACAAGCTGGAGAAACCACGAGGAAGTTGAAGGGTTGCTGTGGTAGGGGAGCACCTAACTATGGCTGCTGCCCCCCACTGAGATGGCTACCCTTACCGAGGCGTGCTCATTGGTGAGCGGTGAGAGGCTCACAAAAGTGCAAGAAAAGCTGTGAACAGTGGTGTGGAAACGACAGACAAACAGGAATAACAATGTGAGCAGGGAGTGGGACCACAGGAGTAGCCACACACTGCTGGCTTCTGAGGAGGAAACACACTGGCTCAAAGGCACAGTCTGTTGCTACAAGTGGAAGTGCCCAATGGAAGAGGGCAAAGGGGTAATCAAGCCAGTGATGTTTGTATCAGCTTGTGCGTAGCCCAGAGTTGATCTAGAAGGCCCCAAGGTTGTGGAAAGAGGTGGAGCTATGGGACCTCCATGTGCGGTTGTGCTGACACTGTGTGCCATGAGGGCAAATCCAGAGAGCACCGATGCTGCGGGAGAAAGTGTAACCCTGGGAGCTCTCTACGAAATGTAGGGGAGGACTGGCCGCGAGGCCCTCCTCACCTGCAGCCTTCTCCCCAGGCGAGGACCATGACTCGGTGGCTGTCCCCTCATGCCACCCGGGCCCAGGTGGAGGAGGGTTCACCCGCCGACGACATTGCCCACACGTATCCGTTCCCTGCATATACCAAAATTCAGTCAGGCCTAGAAGCCATCTTGTCTAGCAAACATGGCGTGAGTTCAGCACACTGTAACGAGGCCCCCACCTTTGGAGGGCCTTTCATGCATCCCTGCCGCCGCAGTAGCCCTGGTAGATCCGCTGCGAGCGCGTTCCCATGAGAAAGCCGGGTATGAGCTAACCCGAGATGTTAACACTGTAACATTTCATCGTTCACCATGTAATATTGCACCCCGCACGACCTGGTCCGCGAGGCCAGGGTGATGAAAAAACAAGCTGAAGCATTGTTAGCTGAAGAAAGTAGAAAATAATTCAAGTATTGGTATTAATGAACTACCTCTGTTTAAACAGATCCTGCAAACTGTGAATGAACTATAAAGATGCAACGTTACATGATACCACCCCAGGTCTGGACTAGTGCTGCTATAACCACAGAGAAAGATGTCGACCAAATGTATAGCCTTTATCTGTATAAGTGTTCTTACAATTTTATGTAGAAACCTGAACTCATATATGTTTTCTCAATCACCTGAAGCAGCGAGCATCAATTTCTGTAGGCCATAACCTAGAACTACCTCGTGTAACGTTTAATGTACATAAAATAATCACACCATGTAGTAAATATAATGTTAGGTAACGAAAAGGTACTCGGACCGACTGTATTAAAGAAATGTGTAACGAAATTGAAATATATATATATGTGTGTTTAAAAAAAACATCAAAATAAGGCGGAACATTATAAAAGCTCCGCATTCAAAAGTTAGCAACGCACGAGGAAAAAACCTTTGTGAATATATGCAAGGCCATTCTCCCTCCCACCCTACCAAGCCTGCCAGATAAGGAAGCTAAGGCCTGTGCCGCGCTCCCTCACCTCCCCCAACCAAGCTGGAGCCGCTTCAGAGAGTCAGAGGCCCCGGTACCGCACCCAAGGCCACAGCCCGCCACCTGTGTTATTTACAGCACGGTAATAAACCCACGTTTGAATCCACTGATCTACCAGCACCCTCTCGTAAATTCCACAACCCTCCCCCTAGACCACCCCAAGAATCATGACCCCGTGCAAAGACGACCCCCATCACTGGGACAAGACACAGAGACCCATTTATATAATAACTTCTAACGCGGCAGACAGACATGTATCATTCGGCTCAGGCCCCAGAGCCCAGCCCCTCGACCTAAAATACCGGTCAGTAGGACACAGGTAAATCTCACCCCAACCAACAACCACCGGACCTCTCACGAGGTGCATTCCTCATGTGTTGCGTTTATCTCATAAGACAAACTGCTGAGCGATTTATTGATGAACTTAGATGTCGTTTCTTGAATAACTGCAGTGTGCATGGCCTAGGGCAAACGAGTCAGGAAAGGTATTCATCTTTGTCACAGGCTGCCCCAGCATACCAACACCGCTCGGATGACCTCAAGCTGGCCTGCCAGGCCCAACCCAACCCACGAGGCTGACCAGTGACGTCCTCACGCCAAGACCAACCACGCTGCAGCAACACCTATAGTTAGTCGACGCCACCCAATCCCAATTAACTTGTGCCCCCTATAGTGTGTAGGTTCTGATGACGTTTTTTGTATTAGAAATACGCCTGTCTTTGCTATTGTCAGACAGAGCGCTCTCGGAGGTTGCAGAGTTCTTTGCATGCCCTAATCTTTGGATAAACTCCTACTTACGCTCACCCGCACTCTGTCTTGGTCTTATTCCCACTACGGGAGAGTCCCTTATTGTCTCTCATTGCGGGGAGGATCGTGCTGAAATTGGGGGCGCTTCCTTTCAGTGGTGACCCCGATAGCGTGATATCTCCAAATTATTTTTCCTAACTCCCTTTTAACGACCCCCTTGTAGCACGAGAATCTCCGGTCGAGAAGGGATACGCACGGTGAGCCGGCTCCGGGAGGCTGCCCGCCAACGGCGACTGGCACAATAAGAAGTGCGCACTCAATGAGAAAGGGTACGGGATCCCGATTGGAAAAAAATCCCCTTTGATTGCCGCTCGCCGGAGCCAGGGGCTGACCGTTGAGTTACCGGTGACACCGCCTGGACGGACCCAGTTTCGGAGACTATCGGTTCAAGACGGGCACGTGAGTACTGAGTGCGAGCGATCGTAAAGGGGAAGGGAGGGGAAATTGTGAACAGAGGAACGGGGACAGGTAGAGGAGAAGAATAACGGGGGTCTACTAAAGACGGGTCTTGAAACTTTCTTTATCTTTTCTTTGCATATGGCCATTAGGAGTAAGAAATAAGTGAAGTGGTAGAAGTGACGGAAACCTAGCTCCGAAAGGGGGTGGAAGGCGGCGCCGCATAGTGCTATCTAAACTAGTACTGGGAATATATGAAGAAGTAAGACATAAGTTATTGGTGTCTGGCAGAGGGAGACACCGGGAATATTCTTTAGTGATAGCTACTCTCTCTATTTCTTTTTTCCATTCCACGGGGCAGGGGGAGAAAGCGAAAAGGGTATAAGGTGAATATAGTTGTAGAAGAACTATAAAATAGGGAGCACATTTGTAGGAGTGGGGATTAAGTAGTGGCACGTACAGACGTGAACATAGTAACTTTAGCAGAAAAACAGGGACAGCTGGCCAGGGAGGAAAGGGAGGAAAAAAGACGAGGTGTGAGTGGAAAGCATTGCGAAGGGTGCGCGCACCGTGTGAGTGTTGGAGAGGAACGGTTGACCGCGAGGTGGCGCTAGAGAGTGTTGACCAAAACTGGTATTTGATCAGTTGCGAGTGAAATCACATGAGAGTGTATGGGAATGAGAAGGAGATGAGCTATGGTAAGTGAGAAAGGACTTGCGCAGTGAATAAAACTGAGTGATAATTCTTGAGAGGTCCGCCCTTGTCTGTGCCATACAGGTATACATGTACATATCTACACCTAACTAAAAGTAAAAAAGGCGGACACGACTGTGTTAGAGATTTATAATATGGGGGCCGAAACTCCCCTGTCACATATTTGTAAAAGCTTACCGGGATACGCTGAACGAATAAATAAATATCACGATCAATGGGTGACAGAATTGAAAGGGGAGGGTCTGCCCCAGATTTGGCCCGAGGGAGGGTCTTTTGACAAAAGCGTTCTTGATATGGTACGAGCATGCATCAGCCTCAAGTATAAGGGGAAGCAGTGGCAAAATAGGAAGGAGATATTAGACCTCTGGAGATTGTTTGAGGAAGTACCACCACCCAAAGCTCCGGCACCAAATAGTGATCTCCCTCCCACCACAGATAATCCACTGATGATTCCAAGAGAGGAAAAGGAACAGCTAAGTACGGAACAACCTACAGAGGTGATTAGTTTGTACCCGATATTACCTAAACCAGCCCCCGCAGCAGGATATAGCGACCCTACTTATGTGCCTCCCCCCACAACTGGTACACTACAAAGACCAACAGCCCCCCCACCATACGAGAACACCAGAGAGCGCGCCCAGGGAAGTACACAGAGAGTGGATATAGAGAAGCTAACAAGTGACTTAGAGTCAAGGCTTACTGTGGCAAGGGATGAACTCTCAAGAATAAAAGACATATGTGAGCGCACGGCGTGCACCCCTATACAATCGGGACGCACGTCTAGAGCGTCGAGCGAAAGTAGGCACATCGAGGAAGGATGGAAAAAGGGAGAAATACTGTTCAGAATTGAGGAAGAGCCAACGCGAATAATAGAGATAGGAGCAGCAGAAGGGAGCAGTGGTGATGTATCACAAGAGAGAGGGATCAGAGAGGACTTGTTATGTGATGTCAGAGGAGGATTGGATGAGAGTGATAGGTTGAGTATGGCAGTAGGGGGGGAAAGCGAGGAGGTGGACGGTGCATGTTCGCTAGGGACTATAGACGACGAATGGATGGGACGACTAAGAAATAGGGTGGGGAAGATGGCGTCGTTAGAGTCCGCAGCGACTAAGGAAAGGGAGGGTGCAACCTCAAAAGGGAAGCTACAACTTCCATTGATACACAGGGGGGGGGGGAAGACCAAACTATATACCATGGGCTCAGATGGATAAGGCTAATTTAATGAAATTATTGCCCCAGCTGTCAGGAGGGGCGAGCAAGTGGATATATGCATTTGAGAAACATACCGCCGGCATACCGTTGGCAGTAGGCGATGTGAAAAGCCTACTAGTAACAGCAGTAGGAGATCAAGCGGACAGAGTATGGGCTAAGGCTGGTTTCCCGGCAGTGACGTTGGACTGTGATCGCCATGATGGGGCTTCCTTTAATACAGTGCGAGCAAGGGTGTGGGACGCACTGAGGGAGACATTCCCAGATACCCCTGACTTACAGTCAGTGATGCAATGTACAATGAATGACGGGGAAGATGCTATGGATTACATTCTCCGGGTGCAGGAGATGTGGAGAGCGGAAACGGGCACGCCCTGGCACCAATCCACATCTCTATTCTATTTCATCATTAAGAGAGGGCTCCCAAAAGAGGTGCAGAAGGCACTCGATAAAATAGCGGGCGTTGAGGCAAAGGGGTGGCCAGAGATCCAAAGTATAATAGTGCACCATTGCAAAAGAATTAAAGAGAGAGAGAAGGAAGTAGCACAGAGAAGGTTGGCAGACGAGGCAAAGTTGGTACAATCAAAACTGGTGAAGGTTGCAGCAGCGGTAGCAGGGCTCCCACTCATGAGGGAGGGAGAAGAAGGAGAGGAGGGGCAAATAGCAATACAAGGAAGAATAGCAGCAAATTGGGCAGGACAAGGACAACGACAGTGGGCTGAGCAGGAGCAGAACGGAGGTCCAACGTGGCAAGAGTGGGCCCCAAGAGGGGGAAGAGGTGGGTACAGGGGCCGAAGAGGAGGACAAGGGTATGGAGGAATGGGAGGAAATGGGTGGCAGGGTCCCAGAGGTCCACAGGGGAGCTGCTGGAATTGTGGGAGATGGGGGCACTACTCAAGAGAGTGCAGGAGCAGACCAAACAACGGGTTCCAGGAGATAGAACAGTACGGTCACCCCCACCCAGGAAGCCCCTATGGCCTCCCCATGGGACAATACCAACAACCGGAAAATGTAGGACAAAGAAGTAACGCACAACTACACGGACATCAGTACAGAACACAAAACCACCCACAGAATAATGACAATATGCAATACACGCCAGGTAACACTTTCGCCACAGTAGCTAACGGAGCTCCTGCTCCCGCACCTTACAGCGGGGTGTCAGTAGTTTCGGGGAACATTTTTGATCAAGGGGGGGCAATGAGACACCCCGCATAGGACAGCCCACAGAGAGCACTTGCGTGTCCAGTACTATCTACGACCCACAATGCATCAGAGGAACCATTGATAGGGGCGCAGATAGGAGACAAGCAGTTCATATTCATGGTGGATTCGGGAGCGGAGAAATCATGCATTAGAGAGGGCCGGTTCCCGTTATCTAATAGAACGTTAGAGACGCAGGGGTTCTCTGGGGCTGTAATTGAAGTTCCTTACACAGAGGCATTGGATGTGACAGTGGGGGGTAAAACAGTGAAAGCACCCTTACTGTACTATGAACACTCCCCCATTAATTTGCTGGGGAGAGATCTCTTAAGCAAGCTAAATATGACAATATCATTCACAGGGAGCGGTATCGTATGTTCGACGCCAGGCATATGCCCCCTCCGCATATTAGCAGTAATACACGGCCACACAATCATGCAAGAGATCAGAGGGTTACCAAGAAACGAGGAGATGTTTGTTGAGGGCATGAGAACATTGGCTCTCATAGTACCAGAACTAAAAAGGATGGATTGGAGGATTCCAGCCGAATTCCTTTTCCGCCCCATAGCAAGCCCCGACACTGCTCCCGGGTCAGTGCTATCGTTGGATTTACACGCAGTACACGTGTCAGCAAACAGAATATGTGTGATTGGCGTTGACATGGAAGGATGTGAGTGGCGGACAGTACTGTGTACAAATGCAAATATCCCACTGAGGGAGCTCTCGGACGAGGAGCTATTTTCTGACACTGAGACAGATGGCGAAATAGTGATGGAACTAGCAATGCCGTGCGACATTGTAGTTACAGCCAGAAAAACTCAAGTTGAATTAATGGCAGTAGTAGGAGCACCACATGCATTTTTTGATGACGACATGAGGTTAGTACCCACTAACATATGGACAAATGGCCCCCATGATGTGGGGTTATTACATGGGGTTCAGCCTGTGGTAATAAAACTGAAACAGGGAGCAATTCTACCCCGGGTAAAACAATATCCATTGTCACGCGAAGCAGAAGAAGGGATCAGAGAGACACTAGATGCACTGCTAGCACAAGGAATAATAGTGCCCTCAAACTCCCCATGCAACACATGCATTTACCCGATTAAAAAGGCGAAGGGAGGTTCATGGAGGATGATACAAGATTTACGCCCACTCAATGATGTGATTCAGAAAGAGTTCCCTTTAGTCCCGAACCCGGCGACAATACTGTGCAACATTCCGAAAACGGCATCCCACTTCACAGTTATTGACTTAAAAAATGCATTTTTCTCGATTCCCTTAGCAGAAGAGAGCAGGTACTTAACAGCGTTTACACTAGGGGGGAGGAGGTTCGAACACTGCAGACTACCACAAGGATATTGCGAGAGCCCAAGCATATTCAACAGAGTACTACATGAAGATCTGGGGAATTTGTCTGTAGAAAGCACAGTGATTCAGTACGTTGATGATTTATTGGTTTGTGCACAAACTGAGGAAGAGTGTAGAAAGGACTCAATAACACTCCTGACATTATTGGCCAATAAAGGGTACAAGGTGGACAAGGGGAAGTTACAATACTGTCTGACAGAGGTCCTATACTTGGGACAGCTGATATCAAAGGATGGCAAGCGGATCATACCAGACAGGGCACAGGCGATTAGAGCAGTTGGGGCGCCCAAAACAGTAAAAGAGATGCAGAAATTTCTGGGTATGTGCAACTATTGCCAAGCATGGATATTGGATTATGCAGCATACACAAGGCCCTTGTTACAGGCACTAAAAGAGGCACAGCAGGAAAACAAACACATAGAATGGACAGAAGAGATGAACACAGCATTTAACTCACTAAAAGAGCTGATATCAAGCGCTCCAGTACTGGCAAATCCAGATTATGGGCGCAAATTCTTCTTATTCTCACACTGCAAAGGAACACTGATGACAGCAGTACTGACACAAAAGACATCGTTAGGGCACAAACCACTGGCTTACTATAGTGGCACCCTAGACGCAGTAATGCAAGGTCATTTCGCGTGCGAGCAATCCCTAGCTGCAGCCGCGTTCGCGATTGAGAAGAGTGCCACGATAGTGATGGGCTGTCCTGTGACACTGTTTGTGGAGCACTCACTCTTTGCAATATTAGAGCGATCAAAGAGCACATTGACGACACAACGCGCCACAGCATATGAAATAATATTGTCCAGCGCAAACATCCATATAGTAAGATGTAAAACAGTGAACCCGGCCACATTCATCACAGAGGCGTGCACCATAGAGGACATGCAGAACCACGACTGCGCTACATACACAGGTGACGAAGGTCAGGATCAAGTGATTTCTGAGAATGCCCTGAACGAGGGAGAGGTGTATTTCGTGGACGGGTCAGCATCAATAGACATGGAGACAGGAGAGAAACATGTGGGTATGGCAGTTGTACGATTAGAAGAAGATGAATACGAGACACTAGTGCAACACCGCCTCCCATCACACTATTCAGCCCAAGCAGCAGAACTAATAGCGCTAATAGAAGCATTGCATGCCGCCAAGGGATGCGCAGTGACAATATATACCGACTCAGCATACATGACAACAACAGTACACGGCGGGTTAGCACGGTGGGGGCGGAGAGGGTTTCGACGAGCAGATGGAACACCAGTTCAACATGCAGAATTATTAAAAGAACTGATTGAGGCCCTGCAAGAGCCCACGGCAGTGGCCATCGTAAAATGCCAAGCCCACACCACAAATACAGATTTTATATCTTTGGGGAACGCGGCAGCAGACGCCGCTGCCAAAGAAGCTTCGTATTTACAGAAAGGTGCAGTAGGAGAGTACATGTTGCACCACACAGCAAGCCAAGAGGTCCCCACAGGATACAACATGATGCCCACGCAGGAAATTATAGAGCTGCAAGAGGGAGCTAGTGCAGAAGAAAAATTGCTGTGGACTAAGAGGGGATGCAGCAAATCGCCGACTGATTTATTGTGGCGACAAAAAAGCTCAGGAAAAGCGGTAATGCCAGTTAAATTGTTAGAAATAGCATTTCAACAACTACACTTTCCTGCACATAATGCAAAGCAACACATAATGGCAGACATACAAGAAGATTGGTTTGCACCTTGCCTCCATGAACATATCACCAGGCTGGCTTTAGAATGCACGACATGTCAAATTTACAACTCAGGTATGACATTGCGCACACTGAGAGGAACGATACCAAAACCAAATGGTCCATTCAGGGAGCTCCACATTGATTATGTAGACATGGGAGAGAGATGTAACGGGGCTCGCTACATGATTGTGGTTGTATGTCCATTTTCGAGGTGGGTGGAGGCAGGCCCCTGTGCGCGCCCTGATGCGAAGGGCGCCGCGAAGTTCCTAGTGCGGGAAGTGTTCCCGCGCTGGGGGATTTGCGACGTTATTCGCTCAGACAACGGCACACATTTTGTTAATGAACTATTCAAGGAAGTGACTACGCTATTGGGAATAAAGCACAAATTATGTTCGATTTATCATCCTCAAAGTAATGGCGTAGTGGAAAAGATGAACGGTCTGTTAAAAAGCAGATTGTCAAAACTGTGTTTTTCCCTTAAAAAGACATGGATGTACTGCCTGCCCTTGGCCCTGTTCGAGTTACGAAACCAGCCCAGCAAAGACCACCATTTGTCCCCGCATGAGATCGTCACGGGAAGGAGAATGCACACAGCGCATTCGCCTCTCCGTGAACGTTCTGATGCACACAGAAGCGCAGCGTTATTGGGGGAGGAGTTCACAGAGTATTTGAAAAAACTGACACGGGCAGCGCGCGTAATTGCAAAGCAACTAGCCCCCCCCTCTACAAGAGAGGAGGGGAACACAACAGAAACAGAGAGACTGCCTGAAAACCCATTACAACTAATGCCTGGTGACCACATATATGTCAGAAGTTTTGTGCGAAGGTGGAATGCGCCACGCTTCCATGGCCCTTACGAAGTAGTGTTTTGTACACCCACAGCAGTAAAGGTGAAGGGCCTACGATATTGGGTACACTTGACAGACGTACGCAGAGCCTATAGCGCCGTGGAAGGTGAGGTACAGGACGAGGCACAGGCAACTGCGGACAATGAAGTGGTGCAGAATGAATGATGGAAATTTTGTGTGCATTAAGTGATGAACATTGGCCGCGACTGGCGCACAACAAGTGTACTGAAATGAATATGTGTATATATATATATATGTAATTTTTTACAACTTTTTAAAGGGTTTTGTAGGGGTTTTTTTGTTTTAGAAAAGTTTTTTTTTCTCAACTTTCCTCTTCATATGAGAAATAATGTACGAATAATAATGATTGCAAAGTTACCTTGTCTGTGGACACACCCCCTCCCTTACCCACTCCCATACTTTGTCGGACAAAAAAAAAAAAAAAAAATGTCACAACGTTATAAATGTTTACATGCTTGTACTTAATGCACTTTTATGTTTCAAACAGGATTTACTATGGCATCGAATGGGCAGCCTGCAACTAATAGATTTGTTAGGTTTAGAGAAATGTTAGTGGATAGATTGACATATTCATACGAATGTGGTTTATCAATGTGTGTTATTGTGTTTTTCATCTCAATGTTTTGCCTAGTGACATATTGGGTCATAGCGTTCATCTCTACCGAGATGAACGAGGGGGGAGGGGGGAGCAACACCACCCTTGCCCCTGGCACGAATTCAATTACAAGTATGAATGTCAAAGAAGGTGATTTTTTGGTCTGGGATGGATCACGTCTTGTTTGGGGTTACTACACTACACCATCCACTGCTGCCCCGTTACAATCAAGAGATAAAGATATGAAAAATAACACAATGGTCCTACCTGAAATATATAACAGCCCCACTACCCTTCCCGCCCCGATACAGAACAGCGACTTGTTGTTTATTGAGGAAAATGGAAAAGTAATTACGATGACAGAACACAAATTCATATATGAGGAATTGGGAAAGGGGGGAGGGAATGAGAAAGGGGGGCCTATTCTTTCACCTATCGAAACTAAAAGGTATAGGAGAGGGGAGAGAAGTAGGCGAAGAAGAGAGACAAGCAGGAAGGGGTATGATGAGTATTATGGGTTAGGATTAGATAAGATGGAAGACCCACGACACCCACACCAAGCAAATAAATGGTATGCAGATATGAGTACAACAGCTAAACAGACAACCAATGAAAGCTGCTATGTCTGTTCGCTTATCCCCCATGCATCAGGTACGCCCAAAGTGTTGTTGCCAAGAGAATTGCCCATTGTGGATGCCCAATGTCTCCTTCATCTCACACTGTGTAGAATAAAGAACACCTTTCAAGCACACGATGTCTCTTTCAAAATGATACAGGACAGCAAAACGTGCTATTCAAAAGCGTCTGGAGTGGTCTGTCTTAAAGAACCTTTCTTTGCAATACAAGGGACGCTGTTTTCCGAAAACAAATGGAAAGATGAAGAAGTACTGTGCAAAGCGGAAGCACTGAAAGGTGTCCAACCAGACAAGCTGCAGTGGATGGAAAAAACGTGCTTACCAATATGGAAAGAACACATCTCTAAACTAACATGGGTAACAGCGATGGAGAAACCCTTCAAGCTACAAAGTGAAATACAAAACGAACTATGTTTCAAGGGAGAAGGAAAAGTGGCAATGGGAACGAATAAAAACTGTAACAAAACTCTCACCATCCCAGACATGAAAAAAGGAACAGCAGCACTAATGGACACATACTGGGTATGCGGGAATCAGGCTTACTTGCACCTTCCCCAGGCATGGAGTGGCAGCTGCTCAATGGCCACTTTGCATTCGGCCTTAATGGTGATTCCAGAAAGTCACGTCGACAAGAATAAGCGGACGCAAGGAAACGTGAACAAGGATGCCACATCTCCCACTGCAGAATCGCACCTCTATGTCCTGTCCTCCGGAGGGAAAGAAAAGGAGCTATTACGGAACAAGCGAACATCAAACTACATATCACAAGCATCATCCGATTTATTGGCACAGATCCCAGACAGGTATCGCCTGTTTAGCTCCGTGGAAACATTTTTTGCCTCACTAGTTTCAAGTGTCCAAGCAAGAGCAAATGCAAAATGGCTTCAGATCACACGGTGGGAACTGATTCAGCTGGCCAATGACACTGAAGAGGGGTTCAACATAATAAAGGTGGAACTACGAGCTCTGCGACTAATGACCATGCAGAACAGGTATGTTCTGGACCTGCTAACAGCGATCGATGGAGGTGTTTGCCGAAAAATAGGAAGTGCGTGCTGCACGTTCGTACCTTCTGAGGATGCAGAAAATGGGTCCCTGTCCCACGTCATTGAAGCGGTACATAACCTGGGAGAGAAGATGAAGATGGAAGGTGGGGCCGAAGATAGCTCATGGTTCGACAATCTCTTCTCCTGGGTTCCCTCATGGCTTGGACTGGCGATGAAGTTCTTGATACCAGTTGTGGTGGTCCTCCTCGTGGTGTTCTGCCTATGCCAGGTGGGCCTCCGATGTTGTGCCAATGCAGTCCCTAACGGTGCGATGATGATGGTGACAATGGGCAACTCTGGTGGTACAATTAAGGCGACACAAGAGGTACATGTACAGACAGGAACAGATAACACTCCCAGATACCAGTTAGTGCCTATGTGCCGTGATAAGTACATAGTAGATAAACTATGGCACACCACTATCAAAGAGCCCTGAGATGTGGAACTGGAATGGTATGAGGAGGTCTGGGTAGACTTGGAAGGGACTGGTGACTGTATATATTTAACCTGTACCCCAGATGAGTATGCTAGAAGAGGTGAGAGCTTGAGGGGGGTATGCAGAGCTTGGATGCCTAGAAAAGGAACGCCTGCATGGGATGACGCAGTGATAGAGGAACAAGAATGTAGAAGATTAGAAGAGCTAAAGAATTCGTTACTTTAGTAACGAAAGGGGGGAAATGTAGGGGAGGACTGGCCGCGAGGCCCTCCTCACCTGCAGCCTTCTCCCCAGGCGAGGACCATGACTCGGTGGCTGTCCCCTCATGCCACCCGGGCCCAGGTGGAGGAGGGTTCACCCGCCGACGACATTGCCCACACGTATCCGTTCCCTGCATATACCAAAATTCAGTCAGGCCTAGAAGCCATCTTGTCTAGCAAACATGGCGTGAGTTCAGCACACTGTAACGAGGCCCCCACCTTTGGAGGGCCTTTCATGCATCCCTGCCGCCGCAGTAGCCCTGGTAGATCCGCTGCGAGCGCGTTCCCATGAGAAAGCCGGGTATGAGCTAACCCGAGATGTTAACACTGTAACATTTCATCGTTCACCATGTAATATTGCACCCCGCACGACCTGGTCCGCGAGGCCAGGGTGATGAAAAAACAAGCTGAAGCATTGTTAGCTGAAGAAAGTAGAAAATAATTCAAGTATTGGTATTAATGAACTACCTCTGTTTAAACAGATCCTGCAAACTGTGAATGAACTATAAAGATGCAACGTTACATGATACCACCCCAGGTCTGGACTAGTGCTGCTATAACCACAGAGAAAGATGTCGACCAAATGTATAGCCTTTATCTGTATAAGTGTTCTTACAATTTTATGTAGAAACCTGAACTCATATATGTTTTCTCAATCACCTGAAGCAGCGAGCATCAATTTCTGTAGGCCATAACCTAGAACTACCTCGTGTAACGTTTAATGTACATAAAATAATCACACCATGTAGTAAATATAATGTTAGGTAACGAAAAGGTACTCAGACCGACTGTATTAAAGAAATGTGTAACGAAATTGAAATATATATATATGTGTGTTTAAAAAAAAACATCAAAATAAGGCGGAACATTATAAAAGCTCCGCATTCAAAAGTTAGCAACGCACGAGGAAAAAACCTTTGTGAATATATGCAAGGCCATTCTCCCTCCCACCCTACCAAGCCTGCCAGATAAGGAAGCTAAGGCCTGTGCCGCGCTCCCTCACCTCCCCCAACCAAGCTGGAGCCGCTTCAGAGAGTCAGAGGCCCCGGTACCGCACCCAAGGCCACAGCCCGCCACCTGTGTTATTTACAGCACGGTAATAAACCCACGTTTGAATCCACTGATCTACCAGCACCCTCTCGTAAATTCCACAACCCTCCCCCTAGACCACCCCAAGAATCATGACCCCGTGCAAAGACGACCCCCATCACTGGGACAAGACACAGAGACCCATTTATATAATAACTTCTAACGCGGCAGACAGACATGTATCATTCGGCTCAGGCCCCAGAGCCCAGCCCCTCGACCTAAAATACCGGTCAGTAGGACACAGGTAAATCTCACCCCAACCAACAACCACCGGACCTCTCACGAGGTGCATTCCTCATGTGTTGCGTTTATCTCATAAGACAAACTGCTGAGCGATTTATTGATGAACTTAGATGTCGTTTCTTGAATAACTGCAGTGTGCATGGCCTAGGGCAAACGAGTCAGGAAAGGTATTCATCTTTGTCACAGGCTGCCCCAGCATACCAACACCGCTCGGATGACCTCAAGCTGGCCTGCCAGGCCCAACCCAACCCACGAGGCTGACCAGTGACGTCCTCACGCCAAGACCAACCACGCTGCAGCAACACCTATAGTTAGTCGACGCCACCCAATCCCAATTAACTTGTGCCCCCTATAGTGTGTAGGTTCTGATGACGTTTTTTGTATTAGAAATACGCCTGTCTTTGCTATTGTCAGACAGAGCGCTCTCGGAGGTTGCAGAGTTCTTTGCATGCCCTAATCTTTGGATAAACTCCTACTTACGCTCACCCGCACTCTGTCTTGGTCTTATTCCCACTACGGGAGAGTCCCTTATTGTCTCTCATTGCGGGGAGGATCGTGCTGAAATTGGGGGCGCTTCCTTTCAGAGTCTACTCAGCAAACCAAAATGATGATGTCAGCACTGTGAGCGCTGGAAGGAAGTGAGTCAGTTGTTAATTCCATGGCATTGGATGATTATGTGCCATTCGCAACCGGGGAAGAGCCATTAGCCAATCATGCAGATGGAACAGGGGGCGTAAATGTACATCCTCCCGACCCCCCAAACCTCTCAAACCAAACAAAACCTCTCCACCGCCCCCTCCCTCCCTCCACACTTAACTGCGGGAATGGAAATGTAGAGACTGTGTTTTTAAGAGATGTTTCTGGCCCCTGGGTTACAGAAAAACTATAATGAAATGGCTTATTAGATTGGTTGTTGTGTGTTGCACTAACATTTACATTTAAGTCATTGTAAGGGAGGCATGGTATCAAAGAAAGACAGACACACGTGATGACAGTTCAAGGGTGTTTATTAAACTGTACAAATGGGTGAGTTAAACATCTAATCTAAACCTGAATCTAAGATGGGAGCAAGCTACAACCATCAATAATAAAATGATAAAAATACCACCCAAGTGGAGTCTAGTCAAATAAATAAAGGCCTATAATAGGAAAACCATAATACCAATCCTTACCGCTATGCTACAAAATAGTGTGGGATAATGTTCATAAGAAACGAAAGAAGTGTTCACAAAATAAGTCAGGATGTTATGGCTGGGGTCTCCCTTCACCACGTTTTCTAGCACGGGACAAGGCGGGACTCTTGAGCACAGCACACTCCTGTGCTTCTATGGCACGAGCTTCCAGTTCCTTTTTCTCTATATCAGGGCCTTCTGTGCTCAAGTCTCTCCTCATGCAAAGTCTCTTGCTTCAAATGGTCTGATATGCCAAAAATACAACAAAACAAAAGTTCCTTCTGGTAATCTTCACGTTGGGTGATTATGGTTCACCCTTGCATCCCCCTCAGCCGGGCTACGATCCTTCTCTCAATCGTCAGCCTCCTTCAAAACACTTCCCAATTTAAACAGAGACTTCCGAAGGGCGATCACGTCTCGCTGGATCACTGTTAACCTATGGCAAGTGCGGGCTTCACAAAATCAAAGTTCGCACAGCTTTTCCCTCAGCCAGGCACAAATGCCAGATCCACAATTCCCTCAGTCGGGTTTACACTTTCCACAGTTCACAATTTCAACATCTCATCAGAAAGTGGGGGGTCCCTTACCCTAGCTTTCTCTTGGCATCCCTCCGTCGAGTTCACATTTGCCACAGTTCATATTTCAACAAAAAGTCATTCTAGTTCACTTAAGTTCTTCCCTTTACCCAAGTCCAGGTCTTAGCCCCAGTCAGGCTTTCTCTCAAGCCCCCAGCCAGGCTTTCTCTCAAACCCCCAGTCAGGCTTCACACAGTTCCATTCACAGAAAATTCTAGGGTGTGTTAGGGTTCACCTCCAATTGGCCTCCAATTGGCAGGGGTTTGGTTTGACCCTCATATGACCACCTTGACACCTCACACTGGCCTCCACTAAGGCCTCTTGGTATTTGTTGTTTCTCCTTTTTCGGGTAAGGGGGCTCACCAGCCAGAGACCTTCGAATGAGCGCCCACGTGGCGCCGGGCCACTCTATCTCTGGTGCCTGGTGTACTCACAAAGGTCCCAAGGGTCTCCCTCTGCTGGGCTCGGACTCCTCTTAAGGTTCACGAAGGGCCTACATCTTCCGGACTGGGACCCTGCGCCCAAAGTTCACAAGGATCTCCCTCTACCGAGCTCCGACTGCTCTCGCATAGGTCTCATTCTTCAAAAAGGGTTTGGGACTTCTAGTCCCAGAATGCACTGTCAGGAGTTTGCTCCCACTTCTCAGCTCCCCAAAACAGCATTTGACATTGTGAGCTGCAGGGGCCAAAAGGAGACACTGTTCTGAGGTCAGGATCTCTTCCGCTGACCCTCAGAGACCTGGCTTTGCCTGACTGGCCCAGGAGAAGAGTCTTGTTGTTGTTACTGCCAAGTAACCCCACCAGTCCCTGGACCTGCCTTCTGGAGGTACATCACCCTCTGCACAGTGCAGTCGCTGTTTGGACTCACAGGGCCAGTGTCAGGGTGGCTGTCTCCTCCTCCAGGTCACCCAGGGTCTCTACAACTCTTCTGGTCTTCCGATGGCTTTGTGCACCTTCCAGCATCCCCAACTTGCTCAAAGTGTGCTTATCTGCCCTGCCTTTTATACTTCCTTGGATTAGTGATTGGATCCAGGGGTGAGTGTTTGAAAGGGAATGCCTGATCCTGCCTGTCCTCGTTAGTGGGACAACCTGACGGTCGTCCATAGGAGTGGCCATGGGATTCCTATGGGTAATCCAATTCTCCCAATCTCTTTCCTCCTCTTCCCAGAGGTTTTAGGGAAAAACAGTGTGGATGGATCATGGGACTTGTAGTTTTTACGAAGAATACTGGAACGCCCATGTGGGTTTTCGTCAGGGTGACTGGGGTACCTGTAGTGCTGTGTACATATGGGGTTGTTGTAGGGCACGAATTGACATATGTACTTTACTTCTCTCGGTTCTTCTATGCTTTGCTTCCAGTTTGGTATTGAGTGGGACGGGGCGGGGGGTAACAGTATGGGTTCTGAAATGGCTTATGGTAACAGAGGGAATGTCCGGTAGGGAGGTGTTAATCCATTGTTGCTCATGGTGAGATGTGTGTGAGAAAGTGTCTGTCTGAAAAGGGGAGTTGGGTTGAGTTTCTAGAGACCCTACTGGGTAGGATGGGGAAAAGGTGTCATACGCTAGGGTGTACCGCATCTCGCCTGCGGTATTCCCCCGAGCATAACCCCTAATTCCCCTACCCAGTAGATCCTCTCTCGCTCGTCCACCCCCAGGGTTGGGATCTGAGAGCGACAGCCCTTCCCTGGTCACCTGAATAAGGGATTCTTGGGGTCTATTTGGGAGAATACCCTCAGGTTTCTCACATAATGGACATATGCTAATCCTGCCTAACCTTAAGGAAGAGTCTGATTGGCTTGCAATCTACGTGACTCAAATAGTGGCCCCAAAAGTCAATGAAATGCACAAATCACTACTAGAAATCTTATGCAAATGAAAACCATTTGTCCACATAAAATAGATCCCGAAGTTGGAATTTATGGAGGGTATGCTATTCACTGCGACGGATGTTGGCCCTGTAGTGTCATTGGATTTGCAATAGTTAAAACAGCAACAGTAGTGCTGAACACAGAAAAAGTATACTTACAGTGCTTTAATGCTGAAATGGGCTCCTCGAGGCCTACATTAGCATTGTACTGGAAAGCAGCTACATTGCAAAAGGGCTTTAGTAGTAGTGTCACAGACACAGAGATGACAGTGTTTTTTTTTTAAAATGTAGAACTTTATTAGTTTTCGCTGAACATTTTGAACAATATTTGGCTATCCACCAGAAATTCATTTACATCACATCATCAACCATGCATAGTCCATACGTTCCCCCCGTGCTCCCCAGGAGTATTCAATAAACTTACAACAGGTAAAAAAACATGGGTAATGCAGGTGGTGTACATTCCAACATATATGTTTCAGGACATGTCTATAATGTTAAGGGCCAGCAGTCTCCTAGGGCATGAGAGGGCATTACAATCTCTCTGCATACAAGTCAAAAAGGGAGACCACATTGCTGTAAAGGACAACTGAGAGATTCTTATGTTCGATGTGAGTTTTGACATCCCCAGCATAGTCCACACCTTGTCCATCCATGGATGCATCGAGGGGGCCTCCTTGTTCCTCCAGAACTGGAGGATTGCCAACTTCACTGCCAAAAGTAAGCCAATAATGTCCGCTCAGAGGCAATACCTGCTGGAGACACAACACACTGGGTCATCTGTAACATCATTATTAAGTATATCTTTTATTCTGGATCTCACTTCCATCCAAAAGTCTTGGATCAAAGGGCAGCCCCATAACACATGCAGGAACGTAGCATCTCCATCAGAGTTTGGAATTGCTGGGGTGGCTACGGTGTAGGTGAAGCAGGGTTTTGTACCACGTTGTTAACATTTTGGCTGCGCTCAGCTAGCTGAGGGCCCAGGGCTGTAGTCAAACCTTTACAGATACATTTGCAATCTTCCCCAGTTAGTGGTTGGCCCAGCTCCCACTCTCAGTTCTCGCAGTATGATCTACGGTCAGGAGTGGAGAGTGAATTGATACACTTATAAAGATGGAAGAGGAGTGCTTTGGAACCTGCCTCAGACTGGAAAACCAGCTTGAGGTTCGTCAGTTTCCTGGTTGCTCTGGCCATACTGATGGGTGCAAGGCCCAGTGCCTAGTCTGCAGGTACCTAAACCTATCTGCCTCTCCCAGCCCCTTAGATGCCTTACAGTCGTCGAAGCTCTGAATTTTCCCCTTGCAGAAGAGATCTCCAAGTTTCCCCACCCCCTTTCTGATCCACTGGGAGAACCCCACATCCAGTTGCCTCGGTGTGAACTCTTCATTATGAATAAGGGGAGTAAACGGGGAAGGAACGGTGGTGGACCTCTGCATCTTGTTCACGCTATCCCACGCCTCTAGGGATCCCCTTGTGATTGGATTGACATACAGACTCTGCGCTCTTGCCTGCCGCAGGACCCATGGTTGACTCCATATGTGGCGTCCATCTACCGCCTGCTCCATGCCAACCCATATCTTGTGTGAGTTCCACTGGAACCAAACAATGATGGGTCTGATTTGCGAGGTCATTTAGAAAATCCCACAGCCTGGGGATCCCCAAACCCACTTTATCCTTTCTGGCGTAAAGGGTGGCCCCATTAACCCTGGGGAGCCCCCTTTCCACAAAAACTGCAAAAGCATGGTGACCCACATCTGCTGGGTCTTCTTGGGGTCCGGGACGGGAAGGGCCTGAAAGAGATACAGAAATTTGAGCAGGACGTTCATTTTTATGACTGCTATTTTGACAGCCCTAGGCCAGCCCACCAATCCAGGTCCCTCCTAATATCCCAATTAAGGCCGGGTAGTTCAAGCCCAAACAGGACCCCCAACTTGGCTGGGATATTAACCCCCAGGTATTTCACTGACTTGGAGGCCCAGGAGTACGTGAAGAGCTGCTCCAAAGCTTTCTTCCGCACCAGTGGAATATTCAGCCCCAATATCTCTGATTTAAAAGTGTTAACTTTAAAACCTGAGACCCGATGGTACTCATATATTTCCTCTGCCACCCGTTGTAGTGAGGCCTTGGGGTACATAATCGAGAGCATCATATAGTCAGTGAAGAGGCTAATTTTATGTTGTACACCACCAAATTTGATACCTGCTATACACTTGTTGGCCCTAATCCCAGCTGCGAATAGCTGCATTGCTATCACTAACAATAGCGGTGACAAGGAACACCCCGACCGCATTCACTTACCAGTGTCATCGGTTCCGAAAGTGTACCATTAACCAGCAGGCGGACGGTTGGCGCCACGTAATTGGACATAACCATACTTTGCGGCAGGGGACCAATATTGAATTTATAGAGTACCTCCCTTAGAAAGCCCCACTCTACCGGGTCAAAGGCTTTTTCGGCATCCAATGCACGCTAGTAGTTACAGGTTTTACTTCTGACAAGCACTCGTCCTCTACGAATATGTTGAATTCCTCATTAGTTAGAGTGACTAATCTCTTTGTCGGGCACGCGTGCAAGCCTAATACAAATGCGCACGAAGGGGGAAACAACCTTGCTTCACCTTAGTCTCGGGAGGATAGATCAGGGGCAACTTGCTTGCCTTGGAAGCAAGATGACACGTAACACCACAGGTTCGATCCTGGATCCATGCTTAGAAACCTCTGGGTATTAAGCGTGTTATAAATAACCTATCATATCATATCAAACCAAACAAATTCAGAAACCGTTTTCTTCTTTGCTGCACCTAGCGACCTAGAAGTAACCTTAACTAAATACCTAAACTAAACTAATTTACTGTAAAAATGAACAGTTCCAAAAGAGTTTCTGATTCTGGCTTATAGTCTTTTCTTGAGAACTGCGCTCCCAACAAAATCACTGCTTATCTTGTCCCACAAAGATAAGACTCTTCAGATTTCTTCTTATTCTCGAGATTTTCATGGAAACTTGCTCGATTGGTCTGAAACCTGGAGCTTACACTAAACGGGACCTTACCGAAAAAAACATCGACAATAAAAGGCAGTTTAGAATGCCTGTTCCAGCTAAAAGTGTTTTACTCCACCAATCAGCAATCAGTTCCTGAGCCACCATGTTGGCTTGGGTAACTCGCCCTCTGTAGGATAGTTAAGGTCTAAACCAATCACATACCTGCATAACTGACCTCACAGTGAGACTGCAAATAAAAAGTGACGATTATGTAGAGTGACAAAATGAAGTGAATAAAACCCAGTAATCACTAAAAGTAGATGTATACTTATACCACCATCCATCATAACCCCAGACCTGACAGGCGGGCACGTATGCCGAGGTCTTGTGTCCAAACCTCCAGGTGTGCTTGGTGCAGCTGATAATGGTGCAGCCCTCCTGGTCTCTAGCAGGCCTTCAAGACAATCGCTTCCACAGCCTTCCTGTCAAGGACGACCAGAGAACTCTGCAACCAATGAGGAGGCACAGCTCAGTGCAGGCCGGTATCCCCATGCTTCCGGCTCCAGCGCCGCTCCCAGAGCTACCTCGCAGGAGGCCTGTCAGCCAGCAACGGGGTGCCCGCTCAGCACATTGCCAGTGCTTTCTCCTTCTGGTGCAGCTGCCCACAGCCCGTGCCAGGAGCCAGAGCTCAGCCTCACAATGACAGCACCACACCGGGTCCCCCACCTCACATCCTCATATGCTTACAGAAAGGCACAGGACATAGTCCGGGTGCGGGCCGTGCCAACAGTGCCCACCATGTTCAGTGGGGGTCAAGGACCCACGGCTGCAAGTGATTTTCGTTTGGTAAACTCACCGGCCGCAGGACGAGCAGCTCTCCAGAGGGTCCCCGCCTTCACCCAGGTATAAGTCATCTCTTTGTGCCACCACCACCATAACGTTAGGCTGGGTCGGTGGTGTTCAAAGGAAAGCATCTGGCTGCTCTGCCATCTTAGCCACCGATGAGAGTTTTTCAGTTAACATTTATTCATTAATGTATGTAATCATTATACTTAGCAACACAAAGCAGCTTGAACATATCACACATGCATACATGCTTACATATTAGTTGTGAGCAGGTCAGTACATTTATCCTGCATGAATACTTATAGTTAAAATTAGTAGGCAGTGGAACCAAATCCACTCTATTTTCTATTTAGCAGAATAGACAGCATTTTGATTGGAAGCCAAGAAAAGCATCTTCTGACGTAGAAGACATTCAATGCATGTTTGATAAATCCTCTTGGTGCCATTACTGATAAATCGGCCTCAAGCCAAACCCTGATAATTCGCCAGACAAACGTAGGGCCGTACCAACCATATTGTCTACCATTAACATAAGTAAGATGGGAAGTACTTCCAATTCAGAGTCAGAAGCAGGGTATTTGCCTAAAACGTGACAGTAAGGGGTGTTTCCAAGTGGGACCCCTAATAAACAGACAACAGACCTTTAGAGCCAGCATGATTTTGTTGAAGGCGAGCCAGGGGACTAAAGAGGGGTGCAGGGTCTGCGCCTCACCTTGGGTCATGTTGGAATGTATGCTCTGAAATGCACTGGGTTTTCGCTTGATTGAAACATTTGCAATTCTGGTCCTGTGAATTTGTGCTTTGCATTGCTACACATATATACAGAACAGTGCTTCACTGAACTGAGCTTATTGGTTCGTTTTAGAAGTGTTGTACCTTTTGTATTTACAACATGGATTGAGCCCCAAGTTGTGAGAATTGATGTCAAGTTGATTTAGTTAAGGTGCAGTGATTATAAGAACTTTCAAAATGACAAACGTATGTTGAATTGGAGAGAAGAACTGAGGGGCGTTTGAAATAACAAACACATGTGTTTGTACAAAGAGTTGATTTAGTGAGAAGAACTGGGGGACTCTGAATATTGTGCACTGCATTATTTGTTTTAAGTTGCCTCTCTCCAAAGTCTTTCTATTTTCTATCCCTCTATCCCTGTGTGTGCATTAGGAAATGGCATGACAATTGACGAGGAATGGTTGCAGATCGTGTGAGTAGGAGGTTAGGTTTTGAGGGTTGTAAAATGCTAATGATGTATGGAAGGGGAAGGATAAACTAATTTTGAGGACCACGAATTTCAAATCAATTATTGTAGCAAGAGCACAGATCAGCTCTGGACTGGTCTGGGGAGATGTAGCTCCTTCCGTTCGCATTAGAGGGACGCTAGACCTCACTCTGAGTTGACCTGAGGGGGGGGGGCAGAGTCTTTATCTTGCTGGGAGGTCGTTAGACACGACAAGCAACAGTAGTTGGTCTTCGAGTGAGAGAGGTGTTCATGTAAGGTAGATTTAAATGCCTTCCTGGTAAATCATATCAAAAATTACTTACATTCAACAGAAAAACAAACAATTGGCAACTTAATCAATTACTTCTTTAAAGAAATGGAAATGGCCCCACAGGTTGTACACTTGTTCTGAAAGAACATTATGTGACAGCCCTGTTTTTCCCCCAATCATTATGCTTTGGGCGCTCTTCACTTACCTTAATGGTATCCAAACTATCACAGACTACATCCATGCTTTCCACACCCTTTAATTTTACAAATATTTTATGTGTGTCTACTATGTGCCCCCTTTGACCCTTCCTCTCCTCAGATGCCCTTTTCTGTTCCTCTGCAGATGAATGTCTGGAAAATCCTGGTGGAGGTCCAAAACTCCATGTTCCGGGCAAGCTTAGGTACTGTTAGACCACTATGACGGTGACTGACATTGATTGAAAAACTCTTAATATAACATTTTATGAAGGTTCGTGATTTCAGGCGCAAATCTTAATTGCATGGAACAAACTTCCTGCTTTTGCATAGAAAAAGACGTTTTATTCCACCATTTAGCCCAAACCCTTATGCGTCCATTATTGCAATAAATATTTACAGTTTGTAGGATTATTTCAAAGTTCTGCATGGCTGCTAAGCTTTACTCTTGGAGGAAGGCGGTCAAGAGCCAAAGCTTAGATGAGATGGGCAGTTCCCCAAAATACAGTAGTCTTCTTGTCCAAAACAAGTGTCAGACTGATTCAAATTCCTTCTGCCAGGCTGTGTATTTGTGACTTAACTTCTTTGCAGATGGCTTGGTGTGCGCTATTACCTCTAAAAAGTCTGAAGTAGTCACAGTGTCCAATTTAATCAGTGGTAAATCGCTGCTGCCTAAAATGAAAAGAAGAGTGAGATGAGAATGAGAAGCCATGAAGGATGCGCTGTTAAGATTACCAATGGGCTTCCATGCAACTGGTTGGGAATCGCCCAAAAGATGTATGGCAGCCCTTCAAATCTTACTTATTACGCACACACGAGGACTCCGTGATAGACTAATATAGGACTATTATTTGTACTTCTGCTATATTCACTTTATTCCTTATTTAGATCCACCTGCTTCCTGTCTCTAATACATTTCCATATCTTCTTATTTACATTCACTGTTAACAAGTGTACCTTTGACTTTATTGATAGCTTCTATGTAATTTGGACTTTGTGTAATATGCGATATCAAGTGCTTTAATAAAGAAAGTTTAAAAAACAGTTTACACATCTGTAATTAAGACCAAAGGATTAAAACATTGAACTATTGCTAGAGGATTATGCATAGCATGGGAATTGTGGGGAACTTGAGGCAATGATACAACAGACAATAAGTATGGTTACAACTATATCTTAATTGAGGTAACACAAATTGACAGAATTGCTGATTCACATTTGAAAAACCCTTAGTGGGACTAAGGAACCTCTACAACTAAAGAGAGAATTCTAAGAATGTGTCACGCTAGGTAAAACATTGGGTTTCTGGATTCACAACAGGTCCCTCCTGAACCTTGGGCATCAAGATTCACAATAGGTCTATCCTGGACCTCCTGGACCCCCTGGACCTTGGCTTTGGGATTCACGACAGTTGACTCCTGGATCTTGGGGTTCAGGATTCACAAAATGTCCCTCCTGGATCTAGGCTTCATGGTTCACGACAGGTCCTACCTGGACTTTAGCTTAAATGGGCATTGGTTAATATCGTTATTGGTTCTCTTAGATTTGATGTAGAGCTGTGAGGTTCGGGAGGTGACCACGGCGTGCAGTGTAATATTGGAAGCACTTTGATATGTCTTGGGATGTTTGTCATTCCGGTTCATGGACCACTTTGTTTCCGCTTGGGCTGGGTTCACCTTCGGAATTCTGTCAGATTAACACCAGAATATCGCCAAACTCGTAATGAGGGCCATAGAGACTTACTTGGTCACTTACCACATCTCACTCCCCTCACTGGTCATTGCCTGATAAGGATCTGCTTAACAAGTTCCCCTCGCCCATGCTTCGTGCTCCCTAGAGCACAACTTTGGTTTCAAGGAAAGGATACAGAAGTAGTTACCAACAGCAATCTTTTACGTTTCACCATTTTCATAGGCAAGGTCGGTATCTGCATATCCACTGGAACATTCATAGGAAACTGAGCCCCACATCCAGGGCATATTCTATTGTATGCAAGACGCAGTGATGGGAGCCGCTTAACCCTACTAGCATATTCCCGTTGGGAAATCAGTCGTAATGTCCCATCGCCTCTGTCCCATATAATTTAGAATATATGATCAAGTAAGTATAACCACATGAGGGAATTAAAGCAGAGGTGGATTTCTATGCTAAATGTAGAGTGGTAAAGGCATGAAGACCTGGTGCATGTCCTCTTTCTGTTGCAGCATCCGCTCATTTCCTGGTCAGTAGAGGTACATTTCCTTTAGGAAAGTTGCACCCCTGAAGGCCCACAATTTGATACTGCAGGTAAGAAAGAAGCAGTTGGCACTGCGAGGCGAAGGCTGCCACAGTGGGAAGGCATCCAGGTCTCCATTGTTGCTATGTTTGATTGGATACTTTGGTGAGTTGGAGGAGCTCCCCACACTCCTATGTGAGAGCAACAAGACCACAGGCTGGGGTTCACCTAGCCACTACCTGATGTCGGGGCCGAGAGGGTGATTGGAGAAGGCATCACTGGAGCCTTTACCCACTGTCAGAAATTATTGTTGCTGCATTCAGCTATGGAAAACTACATAGCCAGCAGCCAATGCTGCAGCGGACTACATGACCCAGCAGCCCACAGCTCAGGAGAGTTAGGCTTCCCTCATGCATGTTATGTTACTTGGCATTTATATAGTGCCTTATGTATCATTGGTATGACCTCAAAGCGCTGGTAGGTTGAATGCGCTCGGGAACCGCAGTTCAGGTCAGTAGAGAGAGTGTTGTATGGTGCGTGGGTGCACCAACTATGTGTGCAGCTGGTGTGGTTGTTGCATGATAGCTGCTTCTTAGCGGTAGGCGTGGTGCTGAGGAAATCAGTTGGATGTGTTCAGTCTAGAGGGTGGACACCCAGACGGAGTTCTGGCTGCGTTAGGCCTGAAGAGACGCCTAAGCTAGCCGGTATGTGCTCAGCTAGCTGTGTTATATTAGGATGATGAGGTGTACGTGGGGTCATGTTAGTATGAGAACAGCTAGGCCGAATGTGTCATAGTATAGCAGTGTTCTAGTTGAATGATGGTGTATAGGAGAGAGTAAGCGTAGTAGTATGATATGGTGGTTATCAGTAAAGCGCCTGCGACCAAGCACGAGAGCAGGACAGGGGGCGTACATAGCAGCACACGTATAAAAAGCGGCAGGATGGATAGGGTAAACATGTGATACAGATAACATGGGGATACAGGTACATAGCATATACATAGCATAAATAGGAGATACAGAGGACACATAATCACATTCACACACCAGGAGGCCTTGAGAGATGCAGTAAATACCAGTGGTAATTCTTCCTAAATTGGTGATTTTTCAGGGGAAAGTTGGAGGATTTACCTCGACCATGATTTCTGGAGGTAAAACCTCCACTCCAAGGCCAAACTCAGAGTTTGGTGGAGAGGGAAAAGAGGCAGTAGTTGTTACTGCCTCTTTTTTACCGCCATATTCATAATGAGGCCCTATATGTTGACATTGGGGACTTATTCGATATAAATGATTAACCAGGTCTTATATAACTCCTGAGCGCATGGCTAGCTCTCTTCAGTCCCTAGCACAAAGTTAAATGACTTTGTAATTATCTAGCCTTCTGTTTTCTAAGTGTTATAATATTGAGGCGCAAACGGGAGGCATCCGCCTTCTAACTCTACTTTGTGGTTACTAGCTCTATTCAGTGTCATGATGTCTGCAATCCCCTTTGCCGCATGCAGACTTCGATCCTATGATGTGGGACCGACTAGTGGTAAAAAGACATGGGGGATAAAGCAGTCTCTGACAAGTTTCTGATTAGGGACCAGTAGATCCACTTGTCCACTGCTTTGATATTTTAAGGGGATCCGTCGCCTCATGTGGCCTGCTTTATTGTCTTGCTTTGGTTCTAGCACAAGGGGGGGCAGCAATGGGATCAATGGGCTTCGGTATCTTGTAAGCTAAGGACTGTTACTGCAACCTTATTGTCACTAATGAGGCAACCTATACTGTAAGACCTCTGGCTGGCACCAGCCCAATGCATCTTGGGGTATTTTAGCTCCCTTTTGCTTCATTTTACAGCATTGTTACACTAGTTATGTGGATTACAATCAGTGGTTATAGTATACCATATGTGGTGCTAATTAAAGCACTGATTTGTTCCCCAGGACTTGTATCGCACGCCTGTATTAGGAACTGCGCTGTCTGTGTATTTTCTGTGTTTAAACATGTTTTTAATGATCAAGTTTATGGGCACACCCCAGTGAACAAATGCCAATGTGGCCCAATCCCAGTGTCTGCTGTGAATTCTGATGGTTGGCTTCTGCGTCAACAGTCACTCAAACAGGAACAGAGTGGTGGAGTGTTGCCACCTCTAGGTATGTTGGTGGGGTCCAAGAAGCTCAGAGTGTAGTATCAAGCTAAAATGCCTGCATTGGCCACGAAAGCCTGAACAGTCTGACAGGAAGCGGCAAGCATGATGTTAAATATCCCTATGCAGCTGCACCATGGTCTACACACAGACCCGCACTGAAGGGATTGGACTTCAAGGCAATTCTCTACCCCTGAGCGGAATGTGGCCCCAAAGTACAGGGGGCGCTGCACTGCGATTTATCAGAGCTCGACACGCAGAATTGTGCTCCTCAATGGAAAGTCAGAGTTAGTCAATTGGAAGCATGGGCACAGCTGGTAGCAGCTGAACAGTCGAAGAACAACCAGTGAGCACAGACAGCCACCTTGTAAGTACTTTACCTCTTGATAACACACCTGTTTTCAGGTCCACATTCGTGTCACATGATAGATGCATGGACCTACCAACTGTAGTTGCGATGCTGTAGGCCATTAGAAAGCGGATCTGCTTTGAGTCTTCCCAACGAGGCAGCGGGCCAACCCTCAGCTGGAGGAAGCCTGTGTTCATCAAAAATGAAAAGGGGAGCAGGTACACTGCTAACATGATGGCAAGTCTTGCATTCATCCGAAACACCTTGTGATGGTATACATAGCTCTTCCAGGACACTCTTGAGACTGGCTGTACCCGCTTCTGGTCCCAACATCTTTGCTGTACTGACTCAGGGCACTGCTACAAGCATCACTGTTTGCTGGGTTTATGGAAGGCAACTGCATATTTTCTGCCGCTGTCCACTGTGTCAATGTGGCAGAAACGCTATGTTGGCAATGCCACTGCCCGCCATTAACTGATATTTTCATCTCCCTTGTGGTAGATTTTCACATGTGAAACATGGTGTGATGCGTAGATACAGATTACATTTGCATGTCCTTTTTTGCACACCAATCAGGTTGTAATATTTACTACTTGCAGGCTGAGATGAATTATCACGTCTACCTTGACGTGATCATTGTGGTGGCTAAGGGGACTGAGTGCAGATCTTGCGCCTCGATTCTGGAACCCGGGGTGGAGTGGAGAGGATCCCCTGGCCAACCCCACCAAGCAGGAAGAAAAAGGCAGGGTGTCACCATATTGAAAGAGTATGGGATGCTTGTTCTTGAAGATGGTCCCCTACCCCACCACTGTTCTCGGCTCTAGCCACATTCCCCAAATGGAAGGAGCAGCAATGGAAAGCTGTGTGACTACAGAGACCAGCCAGGAATCTCTATTAACACCCAGTCAGAAATGTCCACTTCTTAGCATGCTTCACATAAATACAGGCGGGCAAACCTGTGGCTCATGTGTCAAAAGAGCTCTGGTCGGTTGTGGAGCACACCGCCCTTACACAGTAAATGCTTCTCTCATTTGAAAACTTTGCAGATGTATTATGATGGACTAAACTTCAGATCACCTGGGTCTTGGAGCAGAAGGGGAGAAGCTAGGGCAGCTGGGGAGCTGCAAATCACAGAGGTCTAACTGATCTGACAGAAACACACAAGAGGGTTCACATGTTGCGCAAGAGCCAGTACTGAGGGCAGGGACAGACACTGATATAAGGGAAGGAATCATTAACAGAGGGGTGTGTGTGTATGGAGAAGGAGTTCATTTGGAGACAGTTGGAGGGGAGAGCAAACTGAGAAAGAGCATGTAGCCAGGAGTTGGAGAGAGGAAGAGGAGGAGGAAAGGAGAGAAAGAAAACCAGAAGTTATAAAAGGAGGTTGGGAAGAGGAGGAACACCAGAAGTTGAAGCAAGGAGGAGTAGGGTCAGAAGAGAGGAGAGAAGGAGAAGAGAAAGCAGGAGAATTGTGACAGTAGAGGGAAGGGTGCACCGAGGCTACCCAGGCAGAGCCTGGGATTGGTGGAGGAATAGGCACTAAGTCAAGTGTCGAGGCAATTCAGCTGAAACACGAGGACAGGGAGGAAGATGAGTTGGAAGAACAAGGATGACCCGTAGGCACACGCACATGTTGAGGCATTGAGGAGGAAGAGAAAGGGGGCCATAGATCAAAGACCATGTGAAAGGGAGGGAGGTGAGGAAAGGCCTAGTAAGAAATCAATGGAGTTCCTAGGTTGGCCTCCTGTCTGTCTACAGCTCTGGACCCCACTAAGAAACAGCTTGGGTTCAACTTTTCATATTCACAAAGCTGTGATCACTACTCCAGACCAAATACCTTGCGAGGAGGACTTCCCACTGTACTCAATCCCCCTAAAGATAGCCAAGAATTCCGAAGAGTCAAGAGAAACTCCTGGCACCTACCTCAGCGACAGGGTGCAGCGCCGAGAGCCCAAAAGGGGATTTATGAGAAGATTCTGCTGTGATGTTGTTTGTGCAGTAATTACTACCATGACCAGGAACACGAATTTCATGACATACAACAAAAGTCATTCCATTTTGGAAAAAGATTGGCAGGACCTCAAAATTGTTGCACATAAGATTTATACCAATTAATTTCTTCTCAAAACAGATATTCCCTGGGATTGCTGATTAGATAAACTAGACATCCTGCTCAACGTCCAACTGAGTTTATGAAGATTCTAAGCACAGGCCCAGTAGTGCTATCACATTCTTTTGTCTAGTGCATATCATTCAATATGTAAGGTACCAATTTCAAAACATAGATTTAAGTCAATTATTGAGAATTTTAAACATCAAGTTTATTTAAGGCCAGTGCAATAATTTATTGAAATTGCCAACATGTGTTTAGACACTACGGCTCTCATTACGAATATAGTGGAATGCAGTAAAAGTGGTGGTAGCATAATTCCCATCACTTTTACCAAATTAGGGCTCCCAGAAAATGGACGCTGATTCCACTGGCAGAATTACCACCAACGTAATTACCGCCAGAGCTAATTCTGCCATGTTTCTGCAGTAATTGTGCCAGAGCCAATTCTGTCAGCGGAATTAGTGCCAGAAATCAAAGTGGTAATTCTGTGGTACAATAATAACTGCAGTATTACAAGTAGCAATACCACCGAATAATGGCGGTAATTCCATCAAAAACACAGTGCAGTTACCTCCACAAAATGGAAACAGGTGATGAAAATGAATCCACATGTGCACTCAATGAACTCAGAAACTCAGAAAGGGTACAGAATCCCACACCTTCCCCAGCACACTTTCCAAAACCATGCTGGCACTAGCCAGAGCCAGCCTGGATATCCAGCACCTCATGCTGTAGATGTGCAAAGGCATGAACAGCATCATAGGCCACATGGTGCAGATATGATGCCATGCAAGTGAAGCAGCCGTTCCCTGGGTCGGGCCATCAACCTGGGCACTGAAAGATAGTCAGCTCATGACTCTCTACCAGCTAAACAGGGAGCCCATCACTGACATCCCTGATCCACGACGAAATACAGAGCAGGATCAACGTCTGCATGGACCTATCACCACTGCTGAAGCTTGCGTCGGTGCTAGATTTCCTTTCTACAGGCACCTACCAGCACACTATGGGCATGATGCATTGCATTTCGCAGCCCACATTTTCCATTGTACTCATGCAGGTCCTGGATGCATTCTTACATCATGGACCCCACCACATCTGCCTGACCACAACCAAGCACAGATTAATGCCCCAAAGGCATGAATCTCACGGCCACCCAACTGCCCAATTAAATAGTGGCCCGAGACTGCACACTTGTGGCCCCTCAGGCAGGAAGAGGTATACCACAACAGGAAGCAGTGGCATTCAATGTACAGGTGAACTGTGATGCAGACCTCACCATCACACACTGCTGCACCCACTTTCCTGGGTCCACCCAAGATGTCATGGTCCTGGTGAACAGCACAATGCCTGCCTTCACGGAGAGACACCAAGGGCACCGAGCATGAATACGGGGTAAGCACAAGTGCCATCACACAATACAAAATTACATGACAAGTTAAATGGAACCTCAAAGGGGTGGGTGTGGAGTACACTACACTGTAAACTCAATGTATGCCCTGTCAAAGCACTATGCATGCAAGACCTGCCCTCCCACCCCCACACATCACAGAAACCAACCCCCAGGACCATGCTCTGCATGACAATTATGCAGCATGACAGTAAGGCACAATGCCATAGCAAAGAATTAATGGCCAGAGAACTACATATACTACAGAGCAAAGGGAAACCAAACATACACAGGCAATATCACTGTCTACCACAGCACAATGATAACACAACACTGCCATACAGTGATGGCATGTCCTCAGCAAAAAATGAATGTCACGCACAAGAGCAGGAACTACGTCCATATTAATGCACAATAACAACCGTACCCCCACAAGTGCACATTCATAACATTAGAGCATTGGAATAACACAGTCAGCATGCACGTTGGAAATCCTGTCACAGTTAATGAATGTCACAGCTGGCGGATGAGAGATGAGTGAAAGGGGTATCCAAAAGTTATATAGGATATGTACCTCCATGGAACATGACAATTCGAGTAGTTAGAGTGATATACAACCCTTGTGTTCAACTAGTAGAGGAACATCATGCCATTGACAAATGCAACACATCCTATTTGTACTGTTCCTGGCACCTGTGCCCTTTCTCCTTGCAGGTGACTCACAGCTCCCATGGTTCATGACATCTGTGCACAATCTACACACATCACAGAAGGTGGCCTACAACGAGCAACACATCAGGACCAGGCTGTGCATCGAGCGGACCTTAGTCCTAATGAAGGTATGTTTCAGGCGTCTGCGCCTGACTGGAGGGGGCCTCATGATGTACAGCCCACAGAAGGTGTGGAAATGTTTTAGTGTATGTGGTATGCAACACGACATGTGCATCAGGCAACATGTCCCCTGCCCCCAGATGTGGACATGCCTCCCCAGAGGACAACGCACATGCAGCGTTATGAAGACTTGGATGGCTGTCTGGTGCGGCAAGAACGCAAAGTTAATTATTTCTAGTCAGATTCCTTTGCACCTATTTCGCTCTTTTGCATATAGCCACAACATAAATTTTACACCATCATCCAAAAGGTATTGTCCTTGCTTTTATTATGGTGAACAAGTAGTTTAGTGTGCGCAGTGCAAAACACCCTTCCCATCCCACACCCTCTTCCCAATCACCATCCCCTAATCCTCAACACCAACACCTCCCCACACCCTGCCTGATCCCCAACACCATCTCCTTCCCACACCCTCATCCCAAACACCATCCCTTCCCCACACCATACCTTTGTGGTCTGCATTCAGTCGCAATGTGTGCACTACCTCCTCCTCTTGCCACCTTTATATGTTGGAGAGGATGGGTGGCTGGTGTGGCGCTGCGAGCAACATGGTGGTGAGCTGAGCACAGATCCCTCGGTTGAAGTGGCTGACACAGAACTGGCTGGTTCACCTCCCCGGATGTGCTGCAGGATGAGGGTAATGGCTTTGGAAACATTCTCATTCATGGCAGACATATTCACAGCCAAATCCGGAACCTTTTGGCTCATTAGGGTATTTCTTGCTGTTCCATCAGCAGCACTCCAACACAGGTGGTCCTGCATTGGTCAACTGTCTGGAGGCACCCTGCACAGCATCCCACATTGTTGGGGGGGGATGGCGCAGTTGTTTCTGGGCAATCCTCTGCATCCTCTCCTGGCGCTGCTCTATCTGAGAGAGCCTCTCCCAGATGTCATCCTGGGTGTGTTGTATCGAGCCAGAAGAGTGATGGGGGAGCCTTCCCTCACTGCCAGACGCCAGGTCTCGTTGTGCCTCCTCATCCTCAGGAGTGTCATCAGGATCGTGCGAACAGAGGGCACAGTGAGCTTACAAGGGGGAGGGACTGGTGTAAATGAATGAGATGCTGGGTAAGGGGGATGAGTCCAAGGATATCTGCATCACAAGGGCAGCTGGAGTGGTGGTGTCTGTGGTGCCTGCCACAGGTGTTGGTATGTCATCAGGGAGGGTACCTGTGTCATCTGCAGTGCCCTGCACCACGCCCGCATTGATGTCTGCACTCGTGTCTGTCAGTTGCCCCCCAGACACAGTATCAACAGTAGTGGAAGGTGGTTGGTGGTCCTGCAGGCTCCATAATGGCCGGAGTTGGTGCCATATCCGTGGCAGGTGTGTCTGTGCCCCCCATATGTGCCATCAGCATTGTCACTGGACTGAGGAGTCCTGGAGGACTCCTTCTGCCCAAGTCCCTTCCTGGCTGCAGCATGACTACGACGGTGCAGCATATCCAGGTGCCTTCTTGGCACTTCCTGGGCCAGGTGTGGCAGACCCGCTTCTGCCTACCATGGGGTGCTGGCTGTCTTGTGTATGCATAAACCCTGCTACTGTCTACAGAGGGGTGCTCTGCAAGCCATAGTGGTGGTAGTGGCACACTTGGAAGAACATTCTCTTCTTTGAGGCCTTGCTGCTGCTGTTCTACTGCACTACTTGTCTGTTGGACCAGGACACCTACAAGTGTTTGCTATGTGCCATGAATTATATAATATATACCAATACGCAGATGACACGCAGCTGTACCTCGAGATATCCTACGTCAAAGACATCCACAGGCTCAAAGCCTGCCTCTCATTAATCCTGTCATGGATGTATAACCAACAATGGGTACTTCCCAATAAATTTGTTATCGGGGGACCAGTTTTACAATGGGAAGAGAACTGAACATAAAAAACTAGTTGCCTCCTTTTTACACTACCTATGTGTGTACACACCAAAACCCTCTAGGTGACCTAATTGCTTAGTCAACATGAGCATAAAGTGACAGTCATGTATACAAAAATACTGTTTATTCCAAATAATCATAAAACATAACACAGAAAACAAACATGAGGCAAAGAAAAAGAACCATTTTTACACTCTACAGTATACTAATCTACGTGACAGGGGGTTAGAATTCAGTGACTTGTGCATCAATTCAATTACATCACACTGGTATTTTCTATGTCCTGAAATGTGGATGTGTTGGTATCATAATCAGCCTTCAGAATCGATTCTGATACAGGTTGAATGGTCACTCCACTTATAACAGTTCTTAATATCTGGAGATGGAAAAAAGAGAAAAGACTTTCAATGCAGTCTTGTAGTAGTCGACACGTGTTTCGGCCCTCGGAGCACGACACACGTGCAGCACTTGTTACTAGGGCCTCATCAGGACATAGATTTTTTTTGCACAGGAAGACCCCCAATATTGAGTTCTAAGACACTCAAAAATACAAACAAAAACCAAGACAATTGTCACTTTTGGTCATGCTCCAATAGCACCATTTAAGCATGCAAATTGATAGGTAAAAGGTGTGCTGACCTGGATAGTTAGTCCAGGACATGCAGGGATATACTGATTCCAACAGAAAATCGTTGTTACTTTGAAAGGAGTCTTGAGACAACTTCAGTCTACAGAGGCAGCAAGACAGTATAAATATTACTGTCTCTGTTCTTTTTCACTTGTTTCACAATATTGTAGTGCCGTCATAACATATCTTGGAGAACAAAACCAAAAATCACTGACCTGCGCCTCCTGCACATGTATGCGTTTCACTCTCTCTATGAAGTAGAGGTAGTGGTGATGCTTCATTATTATTTAGTTACAACCAGATCTATAACCAATAAATATTAAAAGGGGATGATAAAAAAACAGTGTTCCATCGCACTCATGAACAAAACACACAACTTAACTTCCACATGTATCATTTCTGTGTGTGCCTAGCCGAAATCCAGGAAGTAGGCATATCAACGAGCCTACTGTCTCAGGGACATTTAAATATACCCCCCTGCCTTACTTGCTTTTTGTCGAGTTATCGGACATGAATGTGTCCACTGTATTTTCGTGAGAAGACACATGGTATCTGAACTTACCATATGGAGATGGCTGGCTCAGGTAACTGGAGCGCTTCTCAAGAGCTCCTACTTGCTCGTGGCAATGCTCACGTTACACTTGCTCGCAACTGGGCAATATTTTCATACTGATGTCCGTATCTCGGCCTCATTCTGAGAACGAGGCTTGGAAGCCGGAAACAACATGACCAAGCTGCGGTTTCATTCCAAAACGGTATGAAAGTTATTTCAACCGATGAATACAGATGTATCCGGTTAGTTCAATGGGGATATATGTTATAAATAACAAAGAAAAAAAAGAGGTAATTAACCACCATTTAATTAGTGCAAAGCAAAATATCGCAAAACACTTTTAAATGTTAAAAGGTATTTGTACCGCGCACCGTCACCAACGTAGTTGGTCCCCAGTTGCTCTGGCAGATCTGTTAAAGGTGGGATGTGTTAGTAAGGTGAAGAGGGAGTACGATAGTGAGAGGAGTGCTGTTCTGTTGTCAGCTTCAACTCGGTACTCACAGGGTGCTGAGCTTTGGTGCGAGTATTGCATCTGTGTCAGTCCGCATGTGCTGTTGGTGTGGCTTATGTGTTATTGCGGTGTGGTGAAGTGCATGCAGCTTGTTGTGCGAGAGATGGTTGTGTGAGTTTTTTGAGTGAGCTAAGTATGCAGAGAGTTTGAGCTTATATTGGTTAGCGGGTTATCTGACATTTAACATGCTAACATTCACAGTTCTGTCTAAGTGTGGCACTTGCTGACCTTCATAATCCTATCTAGACGCGACGCAGGATAATGTTCACAAATCTAAGTGTGGGCACGCTAACATTCACAATCCTATCTAGATGCGACAGAGGCTAATGTTCACAATTCTTAGTGTGGCAGATGGTAACATTCACAATTCTATCGAGAAGCGACGCAAACATTTTTTGTAAGCAACGTTTTTTGGGTAAGCAAAATGTTGCAAAAGATGACGTGCACATCATTAGCCTGCATCAAAAACATTCTTCTCACCGTAAACTTGAAAAGCGTCCCCCATATGCACTGCATGAGTGTGACCATGAGAGACTAAAGGCGGGCTCCAGAAATGGTGCTTAAATCCAGATTAACATACTTGGTATATGGTAACACTGAGCAACTTCCACATCTATAGTGACCTGTTACAGGGGAAAGGTTCCCATAGTGTACATTGTTTATTCCCAGAGGGCCCTGAATAGTCATACGTGTGTACCAAAATGTCTCTTAGATTTCTTTGTCTCTTGAACCCAAACCTTGGCTTGGTGGGCATGAACTCTGGTGTTTGTATCATCTGCCAGTTTTTAAGAATTGATCTTCTTAGTTGGTTACTCACGGGGCTGAAAGTGGTGATGCGTGTGAGTTTATCCAGATTGATTTTCTCTTGCAGAGTTAAACAGGTTTGAAGGGTAGTGTGCTGTGCCCGTTTACGTGCATTCCACATGATGGAAAAAGGGTAACCTCTCTGTTTCAACCGAGAGCTCAAATCTTTTCTGTGTTGGTCAAAGTCTGTGACGGTGCTGTAATTCCTACGGACGCTTAGGAATTGCCCTACCGGAAGGTTGTTCCTTACTGGTAGGTTGTTTCTTTTTATGTGCAAGTAATTCTAAATCGCTGTTCTGTCCAATAGGTACCAAAACGGCAGTAGAAGAGGAAAGAATGGAAGGGAGACCCAGACGTTTCTGAAAATGTTAATGGAGAAATTGGAAAATGTAAACAACTTACACCAGATAAGATTTGGAAATTAAAAAGACATTGATAATTACAAGAAAGAGGTTACATACCCTTTTCTGGTCACAAATTACTACCAAGAATTAAAAAAAAACGGTTTTAGAAATAGACCGGTAATATGACACAAAAATGTGTGTCTTTTTCCAACACGTCCAACAGCTCAAGTGGAAGTGTTATTGAGAGTACAAACACTTCTGCATCTAATCCGGGTATAGCCCTCCACAAACCCCAGTACCACAATTTTTTCTTCGGGGACGAGGAAGGAACCGACTGTACGGGGTCCCGCGGATGCAGACCCGACAATGGACTCCAACACCACAACAGGGCTGGTAATACCCATTTTTAACCTGACTGATCACATCTTAACATCTCAGGAAAGCAGTCTATTAAGTAGGAGGCTGGGTTTTGTTCCCACCTCACAGGCGGATCCTTTCCGAACAGAACTGGAATTAAGGAAGTTCTTCAACTCTATAAGGTTCAAATATTTCTTCCACGCTTCCGATTCCCCCATGGCACGAAAGGGAAATAAAGCAGGTCTTAAACCACATTTGTCTTTTTTACCCTTAGCCTCTATGTTTAGCCCTGCCAGAGTGGCTTTTGAGAATAAGATCCTCTCAGAATCTAAAAAATGTTTGAACACACAACCATCATCGAGATAATTTAAATACAGAAGAGCGACTGGCACTGAGGGAATTACAGAACAACCCAGCCCTCCTTATAAAACCTGCAGATAAAGGCGGTGCTATTGTCCTATGGTCCCGGTCAGAATATTATAGTGAGGCAAGGAAACATCTTAGTGATACAAAATTATATAGGAGATTGGCATTAGATCCCACACCTCGAAAGAAAGATGAAATCAGGAGTTTGTTGGCTCACGCTTTCCTACGAGGATGGATTGATAGCGATGAGCAAGCTGTTCTCACTAGATCTAATCCCACCATTCCTGCTCTGCTCTTTACTGGTTACTGAAGTTCCCCAAAAATTGTATTACACCTCCTGGTCGACCAATTGTCTCAGCCATAGGACCTACTCTGGAACCACTGTCCATCTATGTAGACCATTTCCTAAGACCCTATATTGGGCAGATGTGCTATTGTGGTAAAGACACCACAGCAATGTTTATGCTCTTGACAGCAATGACTATTGAACTGCACGACATGTCAGTGTCTCTCGATGTCGAGGCTCCGTATATGAGCATTCCACAAATGGAGAGCATTAAGATCATACAAGAGTACCTAGATCATCACATTGACGTCAGTACCAAAGCACTGACAGATTTTATACTTGAATGCACAAGAATAGCACACACAGAATTTTTTTTTGTTTGAAGGGGAGTATTTCAACCAAAAACTGGGACGAGCATGGGAGCGACTTTCGCCCCAGACGTTGCCAATATTTTTATGGATGATTTTGTATCCAAGTCTGTGTGCCATGAGAATAATCCTTTTAGCTTGAAAATTATCAGCTGGCATCGCTATATAGACGAGTATAGAGATGAGACCAGCCTCGCATCTTTTGGAACATGGCTTAGTTCAAGAAATCAATATATCACATTTAGTATGGATTTAGATTATAACAGAATGTCCTTTCTGGGTTTGCTGGTCAGCAAATCTATGGTGGGTACTCTTGAAACCTCGCTATTCCGAAAAACAACTGACAAGAACATGCTATTGAGGTACGACAGCTTCCACCCACTGAGTCTAAGGAACAACCTACCAGTAGGGTAATTCCTAAGAGTCCATAGGAATTGCAGCACCATCACAGACTTTGACCAACACAGCAAAGATTTGAGCTTGTGTTTGAAAGAGTGAGGTTACCCTTTTTCCACCATTCAGCATACACGTAAACGGGCACAACACACTAACCATGAAGCATGTTGAACCCCGCAAGAGAAAATCAATCTGGATAAACTCACAAGTATCACCGCTTTCAGCCCTGTGAGTAACCATCTAAGAAGATCGATTCTTAAAAACTGGCAAATGATACAAACACCAGAGTTTAAGCTCACCAAACCAAGGTTTGGGTTCAAGAGACAAAGAAATCTAAGACATTTTGATACACACTTATGACCATCCAGGGCCGTCCTGGGACAAACAATGTGCACTATGGGACCTTCCCCTGTACCAGGTCACTATATATGTGGAAGTTGCTCAGTGTGTTGTGTAGGGGAGGCATGGTATCACAAATATGACACTGACACAATAGATACAATTTGTAAAACCTTTATTAAAGTTTCTGGGGTTGTAAAAACTCCTACTTTGCCCTATAACTAAGATGAGAGTAGTCTCGACTAGCAAATAATAAACAAAATAATCTTTGTGGAGTCTGTCAAATCAAAATGGCCTATGCAAACAAAACGTAATGCCTGCCCTATCTCTTGTACAAAAAGTGTATAAAGGAGAAATCTATGTCAAGACAAGATCAGTGTTCAAAAGAATAAATGTGGGTGAATCAGCTCTCCTCCCCACATTAGACCACAAGTAGTCAGGCGGTCCCTGTAGGCAGGATGACACATTCTGTCTCGGGTTTTCAACACAACACAGTTCCAAAAAACCATGGATCGGGGCCTGTCTAGCCTTCCATGTTTAAGTCTCTCTTTCAGACTTCCAAATAATGTTTCAACAAAAAGTTCAGAGGTCCCTCTCTGTCAGGCTCAGACCTTTCACAACCAAGTGCACAGAGGTCCCCCTCTGTCGAGCTCAGACCTCTTCAAAACCAAAGTTCAACAACACTTGCAGGCGGCTCCCTTCCCCAAGCTTTTTACACTTCGGCTCTCCCTCAGTAGGACTCGGAACGCTTTCGGATGTCGAAGACTTTCGAATGTGAGTGGCTCTCTTTACAGACCTCTGCAGGACCACTTCGACTAAAAATTCAAGGTTCAGCTTTTCACTCTCCCATTTTCTCTGGGTCAATTTTGCTTACTTCGCTTTTGCAGTTCATTCACTTCATCGTTACAAACAATGCATCTTTCACAGAGACTTTCGAGTGGGCTACTTCCTTTAACTGGACCAGTCTGTTACTCAGTATTGCCGATTTCACATCTGTACTTACTTCAAAGTTCATTCACAGGTCTGCCTTTCTTCACGTCTCATCCACACATGTGCAGCCTTCACTTGCAATATAATTTTGCCACTTCAAACTTTCTTTAACATACACCGGTCTCTCAGGTCGCTCGCCAACTCACCAGCTCTATGCTTTTCTTTTTTGGTTTTACGATTTCCAATTCACAAGTCAAGGTTAGTACCACAGTCTTGGCCTCGCCTCCCCAACTCTGCCATTCACCTGGGAGTGTCGCTCGCATCCTTGAAACACAATGCAGCCTTCTAATGTGGGATCCGGCCTTCTCCACGTATCTTTCGCAGTCTGGTAGAGACAACGACCTCCGGTAGGGAACTCTTCCTGCTGCTCTCGCCCCATAATCCGTTGTTCTGCTCCAGTAGGTTTGCCTTTCGCCCCAGAAGTTCTGCTCGTACTCCATGTGAGGAAAGATAATTGGTATCAGATGTATGCACTTAGAGTCAAGTGCCTGACTTTACCTGACCCGATAAACGGCACATGTCCAGTATGATGTATAAGAGTTAGTCTTGTTACTCTCAGTCACCCTCTTCCTTGGCCCAGTGTTTGTGTAAAAAGGGGGGGCGTTAAGACCGCAGAGAATCCTATAAAATTGGATGGATTGAGTGAACAAAAAAGGGGGAGGAATACCGTGTCTCACCATCGGCTGCCTCATCCCTACTCTCCGAAGATGCCTCACCCAGGAGATCCTCCCGCACTTGTCCACCCCCAGGGTCTGGATCCAGAGGCGATGACCACGCCCTGGCCACCTGAGAGAGAGATCCCTGGGGACTAGTGAGTGAGACACCCTCTGGTTTCTCACAGTTGCCCGACACCAAAAATTAAATACATCAATCTATATGGGTTGAATTGGCGCCTTAACTCTTTTACCAACTGCAGATCCCAATGGTTAATTTATGGAATTAGATGACCTTGTGGCCTGATCTATGTAGGCAAAAACAAGCGGGAGATTAGACAAAGAATCTGTGAACACTGCTCATGCCAAAAGAATAAGGTAGCTGACAAACCATTGGTGGCTCACTTCAATCAACACAAGCACAAACCTACAGATATACTATGGTTTGCCATCCAAACAGTGGCATCTGCTCCAAGAGGTGGAGACTGTGACTTGACTCTGCAAAGACTTGAACAAAAATGGATTTTGAAACTGGATTGTGTGGAGAGGGGTTTGAACACCAATATTGAATGGGGCCTCTTCATGCATCCGTAAATATGGTTGTGACCTAGTGTTTAATATCCAGTCTCCTGTTTGATAGACCATATACAAAGTATGTTAATATGGATTTAAGCACCATTTCTGGAGCCCGCCTTTAGTCTCTCATGATTCCACTCACAGATTGCATATGGGGGACGCTTTTCCAGTTTACCATCAGGAGAATGTTTTTGATGCGGACTAATGATGTGCACATGTCATCTATTGCACCATCCCGATAAAAGTAAAAAGTTTGCTTACCAAAATAATGTTGCTTTCCACTTAAGTGTTTTGCAAAATTTAGCTTTTGCATGGTGGTTAATTACCTCATTTTTTTCTATGTTACTAATGACATATATCTCCATTGAACTAACCGGATACTTCTTTATTCATCAGTTGAAATAACTTTCGTACCGTTTTGGAATGATAACTAGGCTTGGTCATGTTGTTGCCAGCTTCCAAGCCTCATTCTTAGAATGAGGCCTGGATACGGACATCACCAGTAGAAAAACATTGCCCAGTTACGAGCAACTGTAATGTGACCAATGTCGTGAGCGAGTATGTGCTCTTGAGAAGCGTTTCAGTTATTTGAGACAGCTGTCTACATATGGTAAGTTCAGAGACCGTCTTCTCACGAAAATACAGTGGGCACATTCAGGTCCGATAACTCAGCAAAAAGCAAGTAAGGCAGGGTCGAAATATTTAAATGTCGCTGAGACAGTAGGCTAGTTTATATGCCTACGTTCTTGTTTTGACTAGGCACACGCGGAAATGATAAGTGTGAAAGTTAAGCTGTAGGGGCCGTGTTTTGTTGATATGCGTGATGGCGCACCACTATCTCAGTTTTTGTACCATACCCTTTTTATATTTATTTTTATGTATCCAGATGTAACTAAATAATAACAAAGCATCAACACTGCCTCCACCTCATAGAGAGAGTGAAACGCATACATGTGCAGGTGGCGCAGGTCAGCGTTTTTTGGATTTGTTCTCTAAGATATTTTATGACGGCACTACCATATTGTGAAACAAGTGAAAAAGAACAGACAGTAATATTTATATTGTCTTGTTGACTCTGTAAAGTGAAGTTGTCTCAAGACTCCTTTCAAAGTAACAATGATTTTCTGTTAAAATCAGTATATCCCTGCATGTCCTGGACTAACTATCCAGGTCAGCACACCTTTTACCTATCAAGTTACATGCTTAAATGATGATCTTGCAGCATGAACAAAAGTGACAAATGTCTCAGGTTTTTTTGGGATTTTCTAGTGTCTTAGAACTCAATATTGTGGGTCTATGTCTTCATTAGGCCCTAGAAGCAAATGTTGCAAGCGTAAGGGCGATAGCATGTCGTGCTCCAAGGGCCAAAACACGTGTCAACTACTACAAGACTGCATTGAAAGTCTTGTCTCTTTTTTTCCATTTGCAAATATTAAGAACTGTTATAAGTGGAGTGACCATTCAACCTGTATCAGAATAGATTCTGAATGCTGATTATGATACCAACACACCTGGATTTCGAAAATACCAGCATGATGTTATTGAATTGATACACAAGCCACCCACTACTAACCCCCTGTCACATTGATTAGTATACTGTAGGGTGTACACATTGTTCAATTTATTGCCTCGTGTTTGTTTTCTGTGTTATGTTTTATGATTATTTGGAGTAAACAGTATTTTTACATACATGACTGTCACTTTTTCCTCATATTGACTAAGAATTAGGTCAACTAGAGGGAATTGGTGTGTAGAAATGTAGGTGTTAGTGCAAAGGGAGGGGTAACCAGTTTCCAGTCATGGCTGTCCAGTGCTTACCTGAAGCACAACCCCTCCATGACTGAATTCCTACTTCTGACCAACAACACCAAACACCTGGACATCCAGACCTTGCTCTCTGCTATGCATCTCGAGGGCTTCACAACCCAGTTAGTCCCTTGGGTTTGACACAGACACCTTTCCCTCAAACAGCACATAGCAAGAAATACACAAATGGATTGGTACCAACTTTCTCGCCTGTGGAAAATCAAGCTCTTCATCCCAGAAAACAACTTCATATCTGCTGTCCAAGCCTTGAACCTCTCCCATCTGGATGGTGGCAATGCCCTCTTGGAGGGCCTTCCAGTGACTACCCAGGCTCCCCTGAGATGTGTCCTGCAAGCTGCAGCACAACTCATCAAAAGACTCCACAAATTCGACCACATCACTCCGACCCTCATGAATCTGCACTGGCTCCCGACTGCAAGCCTGGATCATCTTCAAATCCAACTGCATCATATACAAGGCTGTTACCTTGAAGTCCCGAAGCTACCTCACTGCGAAACTCAGCATCTGCGGAGGCCTACGATCCACCATAAGTAAGGACATGTGCAGACTTGAACTCTGCTGGTTTAGCAAGGAGAAAACCAGAAAACAGGCCTTCTCTTTCTACGCCCCAAGCCTAGATTTTCCTCCCCATCAACACTCAACTCACCCCCTTAACTCTACAGTTCAGAAGGCAGCTCAAGGCCCTCCTTTTCAAGGAATGGCTCCTCCCCAACACCTAGGTCCATACACCATCTACTCCATACCATACCTGATACTGGGTGATCTGGTCACAACTGTTTCCTCCCCTGGCTACTTGTAGACCCATTGCTGACAATTACCCTCTGTCCATATTGTTAGATCCCCACCTATGAGGGTAAAGCGCTCTGTTGCTTCTCGAAATTAGGTACGTGCTCAATAAATACCCTAATAATAATGTACACATGGGTGCCTAGCGTGCTGGCAGCAGGTATTGGTGATGTGCCATGTGATTGGGTGTCTATACATGATACTTGCTTTTGCATGTTTGTCCACCAAAAAGGGTGTTTCATGCGTTTCTTGTGCATTGGCTTGGGAATAATCTGCTAGGAAACTGCAAGTGTGTATGTTGCATTCTATTGGTGTTGTTGAGAAATGGGCCTATGATTCACTCATGTACTCACCAGGGTCTTCCTGGCTGCTGGCTCCAGCCCCTGCCATTCCCACCCTCCAGGCCCGCCAAATGGAGGATGCTGCTCACCGTCTCCTCCCAGGGTGTGAGCTGCAGTGGCTCTACCCTACCTCCCCCAGTGGTAGCGGTCTCCCAATGGTGGTTGGAGTTGAGGGTGCAGACCCTGGGTTTGAGGTCGTTCCACCTCTTTCGGATGTCCTCACAGTCCCGTGGGACATTCCAGACTGCTGCCACCTTTTCCCGGATGTTCCTCCAGATGGCATTATTCCACCTCTATGAGGTCTTCCTATTTTGTGGCGTACACGGCACCTCTGAATGGGCTAACACCTGCTCTACAAGGACACGGAGCATCTGCTCAGTGAATTTATGTTTTCTGGGGCGCATTGTGGACACCTTGGATTTAGTTTTCCCGTTAGACATGTTTGGCATGTGTTCCAGTGTTGAATGGCATTTCCAAAATGGTGATTTTGAGTGGATTACATTTTTAAAGATGGCCACTGCTGAACTTCCCATTTGCATTATTACGGTGTTCTGTTTGCGCCAATACCACCAGCCTGATTGACGAATTCTGGCAACTTACAGCGTTAACAGTAATTCCACTGGAAATTGGTGGCGTTACCGCTGTGGTTCATTTTTTAGGAGTAATTGCATCAGACGGAATTACGGTTAACGCTGATGGTTGGTGTGTGCACCCGTCAACTCTTAAATTGGCAGTAATTATGCCAGACAAGATGGCGGTAATGGTAACTCCATTTGGCAGAATTACCTCCAAATTCACTGCCATACTCTTAATGAGTCCCAAGGTCTGTTTCAGGGCAATCCTATTCATCTTTCCTGTATCATCAAATAGTAGGTAATTGCTTCTTTAAATATAGGTCTGTGTTCTACCTGGTTAAATATATGATGGGTCTCGGACTATAGATATTTGTTGCGTGTTAGGAACATCCAAACTGTAATATTCTAAATTCCTCTGGATTTTCTAGATAGGATGTTCATCATCCTGCCCATGTTCGACATGACAACACATTTCTCAAATAGACTTGAAGATTCTAATAATCTCAATAGTTGCGTTCAATCTATGTTGTGAAATTGGTAGCATACATATTGAATGATGCGCAATACACAAACGAATGTGATAGCACTATTGCAAATACGGTTTCAACCTTCATTCCATTTTGGCATTTGGGTCCAGGCAAAGGACATGCTGCTTTGGATACTAAGTCTGACACCCTGATAATACCCGTTTTCCTTCACGCTCAGTCTTGTTTGGCAGGTGAGTCTGTTATAGCATGGTAGTTAAGAAATCACTTCCAATAGCATTGTCCACTTAACCAACGCACAGTGAGACAAATGTGTCAGGAACACAGTTAATACCAATTTCATTTTGTTTCAGAAGAATCATTTGTAGATATGGGGCAAAGTAAAAGGAGGGGTGCCGGAATTGGAGTAGAGGATGATTGTTCAGGTATTGTATGTGGATACGAATTGAATTCTGCTCTCATCAAGATTGCACCATATACTGTTTTCGAAGCAGCAACTATGCACTCACAAGTATTCTCATCTAAAGCCAGTGTGTATCCTTCATTATCTTTTGCAACCTCAGCTTACAATTTTGGTTCCCACTGCTCTGTGGCCAGTTGACCTTAAATCAATGGCCATCTTTGTGCTGTTGGTGTTACTGGCGCATAACCATAGCCACGTTCTGCCTCCTACTGCGAGTTGTGGCAAATTTCCATGCAGGATGCCAGAGAATGGGAGTTTAGCCGGCGGCCATTGTCGATACCAGTTCTCACTGTGGAATGCACCTCTTGACACAGGATTTGCCGTACCACTTCAGGTAGATGGGTTACTTATATCATGTTATCCTGCAAGCTTTGGCAGGTTAGAGGAGGAAATACACGGAAACATATTCACTACAAAGTATATATATATATATTGGCCATGTAGTTATGTTTAAGTTGCTGTTTCCATAGGAAGAGCACTTTTTGGGTGGCTTATAACTTCGCTCTCCCTGGACGGATCCTCACCAAACTTTGCAAAAAAAGTATTTGGGTCACTCCGAATTTTTTTTGCGAAGTTTGGTGAGGATTCGTCCAGGGGGGGCAAAGTTATAGGGGGGGACCCAAAACTTTTTTTTTCCCATAGATTGAATGGGAAAAAAATTTTGCTTGCGCCTACAGTCCAAACCGCTAGACGGATTTCCACCAAATTTGGACCAGGAGCAGCGGCTTGGTCCCGAAAGCGTGCAAATTTGGTGAAAATCCGTCCAGTAGTTTTTTTTAAAATGACCAAAAAGTAGGTAAAAAAAAATTAGTGATATCTGTGTTCGGTTCGCGGACACACTTCCCTGTTCGCTCCGCGGACAGTGTCCTTATTGGCCAATCGTCTTGCGTGATGTTCGCGGACATGCAACATGTTCACTGACTGGATGGCGTGGAGCGTGAAGCGCGTCAGATTTTTCGGTAGCGCCCGCCATCTTGGATTCGCGGACGTCCGCGGAGAGCGCGGTGAAACTTTGTTCAAAATGTGTATTTTGTAGAGTATGTTGGTGTGTAGGAGTGTTTGGGGAGGGTAGGAGTGTATGAGATAGGATGAAAGTTGTGTTTTTTATGTTTTAGACGTTCTTTTTGTGTTCGATTTCTTTGCGGACATCACGGGTGTTCTGAAATGTTCTAAATAAACTGACTAGGGGGTGTTCTAAGGACTCAATATGTGTCCGTTTTGTTCGCAAGCAAAGTGAAACTGTTCTAAGAACACTCGCGTGTCCGGGGAGTGTTCATAGGGGGTGTCCTGAGGACGCTGTCCGTATTGTTCTCTGTCAAGTTGAATGTGTTCTAAGAACACCCGCGGTGTCCTGAAATGTTCGCAAATAAACAAAATGGGGGTGTTCTGAAGACGTTTTTGAGAACACTCCCGGTGTCCTGAAATGTTCGTAGGGGGTGTCCTGAGGACGCTGTCCGTATTGTTCTCTGTCAAGTTGAATGTGTTCTAAGAACACCCGCGGTGTCCTGAAATGTTCGCAAATAAACAAAATGGGGGTGTTCTGAAGACGTTTTTGAGAACACTCCCGATGTCCTGGAATGTTTGTAGGGGGTGTCCTTAGGACGCTGTCCGTATTGTTCATTGTTAAGTTGAAAGTGTTCTAAGAACACTCACATTGTTCTGAAATGTTCGTAGGGGGTGTCCTGAAAACAGTGTCCGTATTGTTCGCTGGCAAGTTCAAAGTGTTCTAAGAACACTCACATTGTTCGCGGACATTAAAAGTTTCCCATAGATCATAGTTGAAATGTTTGACTCTATGGATGTGATATGCTGCGGTGGTTGTTGCCAGGGCATAGAGTCTTGGGTGCATGGCCATTTGGCCATGCACCCAAGACTCTATGCCCTGGCAACAACCACCGCAGCATATCACATTCATATTTGCTTATAACTTTGGGTGAAAAACAAATGTATAAGGAACAAAGGTATTAGATACTATGGATGTGATATGCTGCTATGGTTGTCCTTATTATTGTATACTTACTGTTTGGTCTAGTAATGGGAGTCCATGTTTTTCTTCTTCATTTCTGTGATAAAAGAAAATAGCATGTTAGTATTAGTATTTTGTAATGACTTATTACATTGTATAAGCAATATACTTTTATTTTTTTTCGACCCTCATTTAGTAGAGTACAAATCAGAGTACTGTGCAATTTGCTCAGTTTCTGTATTTGTTGCTAAAATCATTGGGTCTGTGGGAGAAAAAAAAATCCATGTTGGATTAAAAAAAAAACCTTTTTCTGTTATGCTACAGTTTATTTGTTTGTTTGTTTTCAGTGTTCACTTGTTGTTTCTGGCTAATGCTTGATACTTTGCTTTGTTGTATTTTTTTTGGAGCAGTAACAGATTCTTCATTTGTTTTGATATTATAAAATTTTGGAGCAGTTAGATACCAATTGGCGTATTCTAACTGTCTATTTTTTTAATATATTTTAGTGGTTTTGATTTATCTATTTGGATATTGTTAAATTTTGGGACAGTTAGATACCAATTGGCGTATTCTAACTGTGTATTCTTTGGCCTAATTTAGTGGTATTCATTTATCTGATTAGTTGTTGTAGAATCTTTGAGCTGTTGGATAGCTTTTGGAGTATTCTAACAGTTTATATTATTTTAACACAAATTTATAATTTTGGGACAGTTAGATACCAATTGGCGTATTCTAACTGTGTATTTTTTGGTCTAATTTAGTGGTATTCATTTATCTTATTAGTTGTTGTAGAATCTTTGAGCAGTTAGATAGCTTTTGGAGTATTCTAACAGTTTATATTTTTTTAACACAAATTTATAATTTTGGGACAGTTAGATACCAATTGGCGTATTCTAACTGTGTATTTTTTGGTCTAATTTAGTGGTATTCATTTATCTGATTAGTTGTTGTAGAATCTTTGAGCAGTTAGATAGCTTTTGGAGTATTCTAACAGTTTATATTTTTTTAACACAAATTTACTTAAAGGTTTAAATACAGTTTATTTATCAAATTTTGGTTTTAAGATCAAATAAGCGTTTGTAAGATTTGCTGGTAATCTCTGCTTTAGGGTAATGGTACTATCATTACATTCAAACCATCCACATTTCTTTTTTATATATGCAGTGTAGTGCCCTGAATTGGTTGTGGCTCCTGCGTGGTAGATTATACCTATTGTTGTGAAGGTTTTCTTACCAAGTGATATTTGACCATGTGTGAATCCAGTCGGCTTGCAGTTGTTTTTGGTACCATCTGCATTGTTACGTAGAAGCATTAGTATTACGTATTTACTATGTGTTTGTATTACTAACGTGGAGCGATTATCTGAATTGCAGGTAGAGCATAATCTACCATGGTTTGCATTTTGTACAAGTTGCTGAAATGGAATGGATTCACAATTTGGTATTGATATATATATGAAGCGTTCATTGGGGATTTCTTCTTGTGTCACATTGTTGCAGAGAGTGCATGTATGTTTCCACATGTATGAAATCTGAAAGATTTCATTTATAGGTATGTTTTTGTTTTCCAGTACTTGTAGTAAGTACATTACAAATTCTTGTGGATCTTCCTGTGAGTTTATAGTGAATTTCACCATTCCAGCACAGTAGTCCAATTGTCGTCTTATTCCAAGAACACTATATGTGTTGTCAGGATTGTTTGCTGCATTTCTTTGAAGTACTAACATTTGCAAACACAATGGGTCTGTACTGTGTAAGTAAATGTTGTCAACAATTGGTGGTAATTGAAATAGAATATTCATTGCTACATTTGCATAGCAACGTACACCAACTATATTTGAGAATTTAAATGGTCCAGGTAGTTCTGTATCTAACTGCTTTTTTTGGAGTTTGTCTTCCTTCTTTAAAGAAGTACCTGGTTTACTTTCTCTAATTGATTCTTTTTTGTTTGTGGTACTTGATGAAGTATTAGTTTCTTTTACTCTCTTTGGAGGATTTGCAGTGACGTCCTGTTGCATTTCTGTTTGATTTAGTTTTCTTTTACAACGTTTTAGTTTTTGTGGAACAGAATATGTGTTTAGATGGGGAGTGTATAGTGAGCGAAGTCTATTATATTCTAAAATGCAAGGAATATCAGCGTTTACTTTACTTGCATCAAAGTTTATTAGAAATAGACCGTCAAGTGTACGTAAGCGTGATAGTGCTACGTAGCTCATGCTTTCTTTAAAGACTGTGTTACCAATATCTATCATTGCTTTGTCTAGGGTAAGACCTTGTGATTTATGAATCGTGACTGCGTATGCAAGAGTTAGAGAAAATTGTTCTCTGCGTACATACATATCTTGGAAGAGAAGGAATCTAGCTGTTGAGCGTCCTATCCGTTTTACTTCTGAAAGTTTGTCAAAGAGTATATTGACAAACTGAATTTTGTTGTCACGTGGGTATGTTTGAAAGCCAACAACTGTACCCAGTGCTCCATTAACTAGTCCTTGGTCCACGTCAAGGTTACGTTTAAGCATTACTCTGCAATTTAAGGATCATTTTAACATCTTTTCTAAGCCTGCTGTGTTTGAGATTGATTTTTCTAAATTATTTAGTCTTGTTGTGGCTTGGTCACACATGGGTAGTGTCATACCATGTACATCTAGTTTGTCTGTGGCGCTAATTTCCATTATTGGTTGCATTTCTTTACTTAACATTATTTCATTGAATTTGAGACAGCTTGCAAGAGTTGGCATTAAGGCCATACAATTGACATTTTTGTGGGCTAATTGTTCGATAACATCTGTAGGACATGCATTATCGCCATAAAGTGCATTAATGTGCCGGGTTTTCAATGTTTCTTCTGCTTCTTTAGAAAGTATACCAACTCTCAAACCTTTTAAAATGTTGGCATAAATTAGATCTGCAGATTGGCGCATGTTTTCTGTTAATTCTCTGTATTGGAAATGTTGCCAAAGGTTGACATTTCCAGTGCTGCCAACAGTTTTACGGCAGAGTTTGTGCCCTAATGTTTTAAAAATAGGTTCACCTTTTACTGGTGTTAATTGAAGCAGATCTCCAAAAACAATAATGTGTTTTCCTGCAAAGAGCTCTTCATAGTCTGTTTTGAGTACTTCTTGTAATCTGAGGTGAATCAAAGCTAACATCAGGTTGGAGACCATGCTCACTTCATCTATTAGTAGCCTTTTCATTTGTTTCAATACTCTGCGTAATTCCATTGCAGCTTCTACAGAAAGTTTGTAATAGTCTAATTTGTTCTGGTGTTCTACTGGTAATAGTAGTAATCGGTGTAATGTAACACCACCTATGTTGTAGGCAGCTAAACCTGTGGGGCAGTGACAACAGCTGACAGTTTGTTGTTTGTCAATTGTTGAAGGAACTTACTAATGATTTTGATTAGGAATGTTTTGCCAGAACCAGCTTCACCACTGAAGTACAGTAGTATAGGTTTATAATTATGGCAGGAACATTCTTTATTTTCATGTTTTACACCATGTGCAATTTGTTTTGTTACTTCTTGAAAAATGCTACTTTGCTCATTGTTTAGTTTTGATTGTAGTATAGTTAAGTCTTCCTTATCTTCATACTGACACATGGTGTTTTCTACTTCTATCATAGCTAATTCTGCCTCATTTGTTATTAGTGGTTCTCCCAGTGGTTCTTGGCTTCCTGTTACAGAAGGTTGACTACTGTCAGGAGTATCCTTATCTAGTTGGGCTTGGAGTTCTTCTTCATGTTGCTGTTCATTGTGCAACATTGTTTTGTACTGTGTAAAGTTTACATCAGTTATAGTGCTTTCATTTGCTTTGAAAGCATCCTCATATGAGTCATAGTTATCTAGTAATTGTTCTTCTTTTCTCCATGGTTTGAAGAGTTGTAGCAGGGACATGTAATATACTTCTTTATGTTGAGGAGTCTTCAATGACAATTTGATATGATTAATTACATTTGGTTTAGTGAGTTTAACTAAGCTGCCTTCACAGTCTGTCACTCTATATTTACCCTTTTTTTCATCAGGTTTCATATTATTTTTGTATGTGTAGTTTTGGGCTATTTGGTATAGACACATGTTTTCCAAAGTATTACTTCTGTTTGGGTAGTATGTGTCCATTAAATTGTTTTTTAAAATGTCTTGGCTGTTGGGATCATGTTTGGCTATTGTTTCTATATCTTCATATGATTTTAGAACTCTTTTTCTAGATTTAGCTGCACCAAGACTTAGCCATACTATATTTTCAGATTTACCATACAATGAAGTACCAGTTAAACAATCAGCTGCTTCATAAGATCCACATTCTCTATGGGTGAGCATGTTTATGCCCAAGCTGTATAATTTCTGAGATACTGTTTTAGCTGATGACAGGTCATTCCAGAGGTCTTGGAGCTCTGTCTTTTCTGCTTTAGTTAAGTATGCTGTGACATATCGTGCAACTGCAGTAGAATTGTCTGCAATGTACTGCACATCTATGTTTGCATTCCATAAGTGGGCAATGATTGCATTATAATCATTGATATATTTTTCTTCTTCTTTTCTTTTTATGTAATATGTATTTTTAGGTGACTTACCTTTAACACTATGTCTAACTGAACACATGAGGTTGTTTACTTGACCTGTATTTGTAACTGGTCTAGGGAAACCAAATCGGCATTTGGTGTAGTATTTGCCTTTGTTTTTGTATTTGCGACGACAATATTTTCCCCATTTGTGTCTTTGAAATTGTAAAATTTGTGCACTATTTGTGGCTCCTGAAGGAATTTCAAAGTGACATATTTTTCAATAAACTGTAAAACAGTGGCATCACTGTCTTGACCAAATTTAGGAGCATCTTTAATCCATAAAAACATGTGGATATGTGGTGCTCCTCTGGCTTGGTATTCTTTTCTCCAAAAGAAGTGTTGCACTTCTCCAAGGGGAGGAACAGTTTTATTACAAATAAAATGTAGCATAGCAATGAAGCGATGGTGAAAATATCTTGAAACATTAACAGGATCCAAAGAACAAAGTTCTCCAGGTGTTAGAATATCTATGTTTGTTTTGTTTTAATTTGATATGCGTAGGAAATCATGTAAATCTTCCCATGCATATTCTGCACAACTTAATGTAACAAACCAAGTGGGTGGGCCAAGGTTTCTGATCATACAACGTACATCTCCATGACGTCAAAACCAGTACTCTTTAGTACCACGCATATTTGCTAATAGATTTGTAATATTTGATTGTAAAACCTCATCCTTTTGTTGCACTTTCTCTAATAATTGTGTAGCTGTCATATTTTGAAAAGTGTGATCCTGATTTTAATATGTGTGCAACTCAGTAACATAAAGTTGCTGGTTCACTTTCAAAGAGTAGGTGGAATATGTATTCCACATTTTGTCTAAATCTGGGATCTTCAGAATACATCCGTAATGAGCGGTATTCTGAAGATGATATTTGAATAGGTCTATCATCATACCTTCCTCCTTTGCCAGTAGGAAAGAGTAGAGGAAAAGCATGTGCTTCTATACTTTTTTCCCATATACTGATTGGCGATCCTTTTGTTTGACGCATTTGGTAAGTTTCCAGTACATCTTGTACGGTGTCATTACAGTGCAAAGGATGAATTGTATAATGGTCTAAAGTATTTGATATTGTAGCAGGATGTAGTAGCTCAAATTGACCAGCTTCTTGTGTTTCTTGAATTATTTCAGTTGTATCTTTCAAGTTTTCTTCAATATTAATTTCTTTGTAATATTCATTATTCTCTTTAAGATATTGGAAGGCTTGTCTAACTTTATATAAATCTACCAGCTGTTGCCATATTTTTTTGTCTTTTGTAGGTACTCCATTTACTAATATAATTAAAGATTGCTGCATTGGACGTTGCACTCCTAGAGTAAGCACATTTTCTTTTAGATTTAATGGTAAATAAACTACTTTTCCACGAATGCCTTTTACCAATTCAGAGGGAGGTAATTTTGCTGTTTTTGGTTGAAGGCGTATTATTGCTTGAAATGGGTGTACTGTTTGAATTATGATGCTCTCATATAAATTAAGTTGTTGTAGAGGTTTTGGTACTGGGTATAATTCCAAATTATTTGTGATAGAACGTGAAGGAGTTTGGTTGTTGTCAAGTTTTGTAGTGCAATAACTGCAAAGTATTAAGGGCTCAGTTATTTCATATTTGTTTTCTGCTAATAGGTAGAGAGATAATTCAAACCATTTAGAATCTTCATTGTCTTCTATTTTGTATGATAGGTCCACAGTTTGTGTTACTTTTATAAAAAATTCTACACATACATGGTTTGGTACTTCAGCTGATGTACTTTTAAATTTTAGTATTTCTTTTTTGTATGTGTTTAGCAAAAGGTTGCCATGTGTAGAATTGTTGCTTAATTGGTTTAAAGCTATTTCATTCTGTAAATGGCTTTCACTTCCAAAATATTTTTTCTGGATATAGTGAATTTCTCCAAGTAGGTCTTTTGCTGTACCATGTAGAAGGATGTTATTTAACTTTGCTAGTGCTAAAGCAGAACTTTTAGCATAGTACAGTTTATAGACTAGATTTCTTATAGTTGAATGATGTGTTGATATCCTTTTGATATCATGGAAAGTGGTGTTACAAGTAGGTCCTGTAATGCAGGCCAATGAATGTCCTTGTAGTCCTGTGTACTTGCGCACTGGACAGGTATCTATATTTTGCAGTAATTTAATTTTGATTTTGTCTTTGCTTTTTACATATTTATTGAGGAATTGGCGTAAAGATTTGAAACATTGTTTGGGAATGTTACACATTGACGTGCATGGCCATTTGTACACTAGACGTTCTGATTCAGTTGAATGGAGGGGTAATTCTAAGTTTGCAGGGCATATTTTTGTAAGAAGTACTTCTTGTTCCATTATGGTATTATTCACTTTTTCATAACCTCGACCACTGCTATGTATGGCAATTGTATTAGTTTGCTTTTGTTTGTACACTTCTTCATTAAAATATGGTTCTGTGCTTGTAGTGTGATTCCATTCAACTCCGCTGATACTTAAGAAGTTCCTTCTGTTGATATTTCGCTTATTGAGAAGTCTTTTTTGTAATTTAGTTATTAGTTTTGTTCGTGGTTTCATTTTGTTTAACAGTAAAATAAATAAATTTCTTTTGAGAAGAATTGCACTGTCCATCAATGCTTCTAAGATTAATTTCCTACGATAGGTTTTAAGCTTTGAACCTGATTTCTCTCCTGTTTTTATAAGATTTTGAAGGACTTTGTGATGGTATATTTTGGCTAAAATACTTTTCTTGGTAGCTTACTTTGCACTATATTAAAATTTGAAGAAGTAGTTTTATCTGTACTGATAGCTGATTTTCTGTTAATTGTTTTTTGGTTTGTTTTACATTTTGATAGAGGAAGCGAAGTTGTTGTACTTGAAACTTCTTGTGTTTCACTAAATGATTGTATTAGCTGTTTTGTTTCAACTTTTTTTTACAAATTCTGCTAGAGATGGATGCTTATGTTGGACACCTTTATTTTCATTTGCTCTACTTTTGTGTTGCTTTCTACGGACTTGACTTTTGGTAGGCATTCTTTAGGGTCTGTTGAAAAAAATAAAGAAGATATGGGTTGGGGTGTTCTGGAATGTATGTGTGCATGAGTGTTTGAGTAAGATGATAAAGATGTATGTAATGGTGTGTGATTGTGCATTGGGAACTAAAACTAGTAGGGATAGGTATTCTTGAATTTGTGTGTTACTAAACTGGGGTTCAGATGACAAAAAAAAGTAAGCTAGTGGTGTGGAAAAGTACAAATAGTAAATCTAATGTATACAATTAAAACAGTTGTTTGTTCTATAATATGAAAATTGTAGTGGTTCAGTTGGGTAATGTGTGTGTCCAAAAATAGAAATTTGTGGGCCATTCTGGCTGTAAATCGCTGTTTAAGACATGGAAATTTTTGGACAAAATGGTACAAAATCTCTATTTTTAGAAACCAAAATAGCTCGTATTAATGTTATAGTATATTTGATTAATAATACAAATATTATGGTGATATTTTACTTACTTTTTTAAATTAACAGGTAACTTCTTAGTTTTTCTTTCTTCTTCGAATTTGGCTGCTTCTTTTCAGGAAACTGGTCTTCACTGCAATTGTAAAAGCTTCAAATTAGTAACTTTGTTTGTATATAGCACTGTTTTTAATTTAGATATTGATTTAATTGAAATCCTCAGTGCCTTCTGTAAAACCATTAAACTTATTTATTTACATAAGATACATTGCATCAGTTCAGTACATATGATATTTTCTTAATGAACAAATTGTATTGAATGACTAACTGTAGCAAAAAAAAATATCTTTACTATGTCTTGTGAAATTTATAATATATTAGTGAATACCACTATTTCTGTAAGTAAACTCTTCTAGGTAATAGCGCCTCAATGTCATGTCTAATTTAAAGTAATTAACTAAATAAATAAATAAAAACAAAAAATATGAAATTGTATAAGTATTTTTATAAAGGTTTAAACATAGATTGTGTTTGCATGCAATTTTGTTTGAATATATGTAGTCTATATATTTCTTTTAAAAAATGTTAGTTTAACATGATTTGAGTGTGTGTGTATAAAGAAAGTAAAATGTATAAAGGTTTATAAGTGATAGTTGATTTTAGGAAATTGAAAAAAGTACAGTAAATTCATTTTACAGATTTTACAAGGTAAAAGTCTGTTTGAAAATGTGTTCATCTAATATACAGAAAATATGCATACCTGAAGTTTGTGTTCATGCATATGGATATGCATGGAGCTGCAAGTAGAAATCTTGAAGACTTGTACAGTATGCTGCTTGCCAATGATATGACACTTGTACTCAGAGAGATTCAGAGTACATTTGCAGTGCTGATCTATGATGATGCAGTTAGATGTAGAGGTCTTGAATGTGATTGGTGCATGGTCAAGTGATTTTTGAGGTACATCCAATGAGGGAATGGCAGAGAGAATGTAGTGGAAATGGTAGAAGGGCTGTTCATGTTACGATATGTCCGCGGACATGGCGGTAGTTCGCGGACATCGGGAGTTACATCCGGGGATTTTTGGGTTCAGAAGTCATGCAAATGAGAATAAGCACTGAAAGGGATTGGTCAGGAAAGTTTGGTGGGTGTGTTGTGCCAGGAGAGATTTTCTCAGATACTCTTTTTGCTGAGAGAACAAAAGATATCTATGGCTGTGTGTTTCAGAAAACAGATTGTTTGGATTTTTGGAGATTCGTGGATACATTAGTTGAAGGTGCATGCAGAAAGCTGTGGAGTAGCTGTAGATCTTGGATTCCCACATGTGGAAGTACACTGGCATGGAGTACGTGGAATGAAGTGGTTGGACTTGCTACATCTCTGTGCTACTTTGGAGACAGAGCAACATCCAGACATAATTGTAATTCATTGTGGAGGGAACAGTTTAGGACATGTGACTGGAATTTTTTTGCAATTTGCTATGAAAGAAGGACTTAGGAAGGTTATGGACATGTTTCCTAATTCTCAAGTGATATTTTCACGGATTGCGCAGAGACAAATGTGGCTTCGTTCTTCTTCGTTTGGTCCACAAATGGAAACAGCAAGGCGCAATGTTAATAAGGCTGTTTGTGGCTTTCTAAGAGATTTTGGCATGTCTTCTTTTCACAATGAAAATATTATGTTTTGTAGTACATACATTTTTCGCAGAGATGGAGTCCATCTTACTTATGCTGGCAATCAGATTTTTCTGAGAAATGTACAAAATGCATTGCGACCTTTTTTGGAATTAAAACAACGATTTTGAAGTAGATGTTAAGCATTTACAATTTTTGACTTACAAACACCACCCAAAGGCTCTTTTCAGAGCCACCACTTCTTTCCAGAGAAAATTACAATGTTTGTGATGGAATAGCAACCCAATTTTTTTAATGTTCGTGAACTGTCCGCGGACTTCTAAAAAATACAAAGAGCCCTGCTTCATTTATTTTCACTTCTATTTTTTAACTGGGAAAGGCGGCTCTGAAAAGAGCCTTATTTTTTTTTGATTTTTGTAATTTTGTATTTTTTTTGGTTTTTCAGACACAACACACTAGGAGAGGAGGGTAAAGGGGGGGACACCAACCACAGGGATAAGAAAGGGCGAGCTGAGAGAGGAAGATGTAGAGTGGGTTTTATTTGGGTAGTGAGCAGGTCTTCTCGTGCTCTGAGACAATAGTCTCAAAAGCACTCCGAAGTCGCTCCCCCCTGCAGAGTACTGTGTCACAGTACATACATACAACTGTGACCCTCGAAAGGTAAGGGTCATCAGCATTCTGTATGGCCTGTGAGGCAGCTTGAGAAAGACGCTGTCCCACAGAGGTGGTCCTTGTGGTGACAGGATCAGAAACAGAGGATGAAGTAGAGGAAATCAACCTGCTACGTTCTTCGCAAGGTACAACCCTGCGAATAGCCCCAGAGTGAAATGACCTCAGGTGTTGCTTCATAGTAGTGGTCCCAAAGCAGTACTTACCGTGATTCCCGCGACTGAGTATCATTTTGCACTCATTGCAGGTAACACGGTTCGCACGAGCCTTAGGACCATTCCCATGAATGGTAAATAACCGCCACACCCAAGACTCACGCCTAGTGCGGGTAGTAGGGATTTCCTCTACCTCATACTCATCCTCTTCTTCCTCCTCCGCATCCTCACTCCTGTTCCCCTCTTCAGGCCCTTGGGGAGGTGGTGGAGGGGGTGGGGGTGGTGCTGAAGCAGGTGCAGCACCAAGTGGCAGTTCAGCAGCCAAGGATGCCATCTCGATGATGGTGTAGTCTGCAGGTGGCAGCAAAAATCACTGTGTTCTGAAGAATAGCCAGAAACACAATGGGAATAAGCTCTTGGGCGTGGCCTTTTATAGGGGTGCTTGTGCGCGGTCCGCGGATATGCGCACTGTCCGCAGACAGATCGAACACAAAAAAAGGATCGGAAAGTTTCAAAAGGTATATAGAAACTCAAGATTGCTATGTGGGACTTGTGCCATGGTGAGATTTTATTGAAAAATATTATGTATTAACTGAAAATGTACTTTTAAATTCTTCGGGGACACGAACAGTGTCCGCATTTCAGGACACACGATGAGCGTGGGTGCGGTCATATGATCCGTTTGCGAACTAGTCCGCGAAGGAAGCGCCTGTCCGCAGGACACCAAGTGCACGGAGATTGGTTAGCGCATGCGCATTGATATCCTACGGACACTGTTCGGGTTCTGAAGTAACTAAAAGTGCGTCACACGTGAAACGAACATTTCAGGACACCGCGTGTGTTCTTAGAACAGTTTAAACTTGGTAGCAAACAGTAAGGACAGATATAGTGTTCTTCAGGACACGTGTAATTTAGTTTATGTACGAACATTTCAGGACATCAATTGTGTTCTTAGAACAGTTTCAATTGGGTAGCGAACACTACGAACAGGTATAGTGTTCTTCAGGACACCTCCATTTTCATTTACGTACGAACATTTCAGGACACCAATAGCGTTCTTAGAACAGTTTGAACTTGCTAGCGAACAGTACCGGACAGGTATAGTGTTCTTTAGGACACTTTAATTTGTGTTTCTTTACGAACATTTCAGGACACCACGTGTGTTCTTAGAACAGTTTCAGGTTGCCAGCGAACACTACGAACAGTTGTACGGTTGTTCAGGACACATCATTTTTGTTTATTTACGAACATTTCAGGACACCAATTGTGTTCTTGGGACAGTTTTAAGTTGATAGCGAACATTACGGACAGATATAGTGTTCTTTAGAACACTTTAATTTGTGTTTCTTTACGAACATTTCAGGACACCACGTGTGTTCTTAGAACAGTTTCAACTTGCTAGCGAACAGTACGAACAGGTGTGGTGTTCTTCAGGAGACCTCCATTTTTGTTTATGTACGAACATTTCAGAACACTCGCACTGTCCGCGGACACTTTTATTGTTTTTAAAAAAAAAAAACAGAAACTATTCACAATACAATATAAAAATTAAACTTTATTTAACATATATTAATAATTTATGACAGAGAAGGTGAGGCAGAAACAGAAACAAAAACAGGAGAATTTGGGGTTTCAACATGATTGGTATTAGGTGAAGAAGGGATGGAAATCTCATCAAAACGTTTTGGATTATGGAGAGGGTTTGGGGATAATTGACTGGGATATGGTGAGGAGGGACAAGTACATGTGGGGCAATGGTACGAGGTTTTTGGTTTGAAATGATTTTCTACAAAAGTTTTTAAATTATTAAAATTAGCCAACAATACATCCATTTTTTCTTCTATATTGTGAAGACTGTTATCCATAACAGGTTTTTCTGAAGTTTTTTCTATTCTGGTATGCTCTGTACAAAAAAATAATATATATGTTAAATGTATATAAAAAAAATAATAAATAAATGGTTTATATTATAAAGTGTTTACCATTAGTTTCACTATCTTGTGACATTTCTTCATGTGGGAAATTGTCCTCTAGCCATTCCAGAGTACTAGACATTTCTGTGAGAAAAAAAAAGATAATATATTTTTTAATCTAATACAGAAAGTTTATAAATATATGAGTAAAATGAAGTACACTTACTATTTCTGGTAAGATAAGTCCTATGTATTCAGTGGGTCTGGTCTTGTTCTCAGTTCTGTTGTGTCTGTGAGGTAATTATGTTGGAAGCCAATTTATCTTCTTGTGGTATATTCCATTTCAGAACATATTGTATTTAAATGAATGGTTAGTGTGTTACATATATGGGTTACATTTCTTATGGATTACTATATATAATGTGTTTGTGTGCTGCTTTTTGAATTTGTTAAATATTCCAATATTATGATATAACAATCAAACATACCCCCCACACCCCAACCCCCACAGTTTTTAGGTAGTGGTACTGTTCTCCGAACATGTCCGCGAACATTAAATAAGTTCGCGGACATCAAGTTCATAAGAAGAGATCTAGTCAGTTCCATATGACATGTATATAAAGTCAAAGTCATTATTGTTAAGTTGTGCTACTAAAAAACTATGAAATTCAGTGAAAAAACTTTGTTAAAGGGACGTAATGGTTAAGCTGTGCTACTAAAAACCTATGAAATTCAGTGAAAAAAACTTTGTTAAAGGGACGTTATGGTTCCAAGTAAAACCGAAAAACCCTTGAAATTCGCCAGTTATGGTAAGCTAAGCAACCATAACTCGCGCCACCACCGTGCACTGCAAAGACTAACACCCAGGACATCAAAGATGACATCACAAATGTCATTGATGACATCACTGATGACATCACATGTCTAGCTCGCTATTTTTTCTTTTGCTGACATATCTAGGCCACATGGTTTTCTTCAGTAACAGTCGGAAACTAAGAATTTTATTTTATTTGTAGAAATATCCTTCTAGTAGGTTCTTACAGTAATTCCCTTAGAGTACAGTCACATCATATGAAAAATATACGTCCCTTTAACAAAGTTTTTTCACTGAATTTCATAGGTTTTTAGTAGCGCAACTTAACCATAACGTCCCTTTAACAAAGTTTTTTTCACTGAATATATATATATATATATATATATATATATATATATATATATATATATATACAGTGATGAAAATTGTTTGTTTTAACACAATATTGACTGAAGTATTCTTAAATCTGAAAAATTTATTGGTAATGGAAATACTAGTGTTTGGCAGTTTCAGAATACATTCAAGACTAATTATAAGGCCACATGATATTTTTTGCATTTTCTATGAAAAATAATCTACTAACAATAATCTGAACATCATAGACCTCAATGATTTTACAATCCTCATTGGCAGATTCAGTTATAGAACGAAATCTTTAGCTAAAATACCAAAGAATTAATTAATTTGAGTTACACCATTGTTGTGATTAATATAGCCTTATAGAGGGAGGGAGGAGTCATTACTGCAGGATAATGATCTGCCACCAAGTATGCCCCCAGAGGGCCACACGTTGGGGGAGAGTCATTATCCCAAGTGTTAATGACCCTTCCCGAGGTCTATAGCCTATTAGAAGATAGTGGTAATAGCAATACATTTTTGAGTTTTCGTTATGAAGTAAAAACGTTACTTTAATAGTGAGTAAAGTATATAGACAAACTGAGTTAGTACATCAAATGTGTTTTTATTTTGTATCATTAAAATAAGGTTGTTTTCATAAATTAGGCATTTAAATTGCAAACTTTGTTATTCTGGAGGAGGTTTAACATGAGCGTGCATTAGGTGTCATGTAAAAGATAAAAGATTCTCTATAAGAAAAGTGAAAGCATGTTCCCATGTTTTGGCTTTCTGCTTGTTATGTTAAATGGATTGTTGCAGCAAAGAAAGCTTGTTCCAGAGAGTAAGTGCCTTGTTGATAATAAAACTTGTCCGGAAATGTTTTTGTTTCTGTTTAATTTTGAAGACAAAATGTTCGGAATACATTTAATATCAGTAGTTATTGACTGCCCTTTGAACATTCCAATTGGCCGAGGCGCGGTCAGTGATGATCTCCATGTGCTAATATTGCTTATGTAGATCTGAGTCCCGTCTTTGTTGTCATCCTCTTAAATAAATGCTGAAAATGAAAAGTTATGGATAGAGCCCCAGAAAAAGCAATAGAAACGAACTGTCATCATTCTTGAGACTCAGTCTTCCCTGGTGTTCAACAGGTAGGTCTAGGTTTCTTTCTTGTAATTCTCCCAAAATATGCCTGCCACTGCACAGGTTATGCAATAACTAAGCAGTTAGGCATTTTTCACCGTGGAGTTTAGAAAATGTGAAAATGTAATGATGGGCTTTGGCTAAGCTGTCCATGTCAACTGCAAGAGGACATCTAATGAGAACAATGACTATCATAATGGTTTCCTAAAGACCCTCAAAATAATGGTTTGAAACAGGAAGTTAAAGAGGTGTCACTGATATAGTGTGTACCCATCAAGCATCACAATCCATCTAGTAATGGTTGGACAGAACTACAATTAAAAGTATGCCTGTGGATGCCTAAAAACTGTTGGCCTGCAGACTATGTCTGCCTCACATCAGCCTTAATAAGGCTTTGAACACACCACAATTGAAAGTCTTTCATGAACTCCTCTATGGGCTTCATTCTCAGCCACTAAACTTCCCATGTGTTGGTCTCTATGCGCCAGATTGCCCTTGTTCGCAGCAGGCAGCAGTGATAGGCACATGAAACTGAACAGATCTTGGGGTTTTCACAGCTGCATGCAGTGAATCGCTATCTCCTCATGGCGGCTGACATTGGCAATGGATCACTGTGGACTGTGCCTGCTCTTTCCAGTTGCAGAAGAAAAGTGGCCTAACCCACAGGAATCTAGCATGTGCACAGATACGTTTTATGATCGGCATGGATAGGCTTCCGGGTGTGGATTCAATGCCTGCTCCGCAAAGTCCGAATGGAGAACTTTGGTCCTGTGTGTCGAATCATTACACAATGGGGCGGACACGTTGGAAACCATGTAAACATGGCAGTGGTCAGCTTCGCCGCCAAAACGAGAAGGCGGGGCTCTGAAGCAAAATGTCTTGTGAGATACCTTTGCTTTGTGAATATAAATGTATATTGGGACGGAAAGAAAGGTAACTGCAAAGAAGCTCAGCTTGCTGTGTATTTCCAAGGGGGTGTGTAACTTCAGGGAGTTTGGAGGACTCACCTGTTCCTGCCTGGTGATTTTCAAGGGCGTCAAAGATTTTTCTCACTGGCCTCATAGCGGCTTCTTTGCACACCAGCTTGATGTCAGAACCTGAGTAACCTTCCGTCTCCTAGCACAAACAGGACAGATGACATCAATTATAATCCAACATCTATATGAACAAATACTGGATACACAATATTAATATATATCAATTGTTTAATTCTGTAATTTCTGAATGTTTTTAACCTAACAATCTACACATATATGTATATTTGTATTTTGTAAAGCTGCCCTAGTAGGTACAGTTCCGGGAGGATGTCTGCCTCCAATTGAAATAATGTGTTCACTTTGTTAAATTATTTTGCATGAAGGCAAGCATTACATTCACAAAAACGTATTAACTGTGGTTGAACATTGAATTCAATTATCATTTACAGATCACTGTCAACATGGCCTATAACTTAGCGTGCATTTTACAACTTTACAGGGTTAGCATGTATGACAAAAAAACAGGCAGGAGGGGTGGGTTGGGTGAAGTCTTGCGGTTGAACAACATTTCCATATAGATCGATCATTTTACCAGGCATATGGTTAATTGCGAAGGAGGGAGTGGGGGGATCGTTGGACTTCGCTCATTAGTATCCAAAGAAATTGAAAATAATGTACTGAACTGTTTCTGTTGTAGAGCGGGCAGGGGACAGGCCTCTATAACCACCCCCCCTCCTACCCCACCCACAAACATTTTTTTTTTCCAAGTCATGCAATTTCCAGGTGCTGGAACACAATACTTCAGACAGCAATAATTGGTTTTGAATGGTACTTGATATTTTTAATTACGCATAAAGCGGATGTATTGGCTGGAGGTGGGGTGATTTTTTACATATTTATCCTCCATTTTGAAAACCCCTGCCCCTATTTGCCCACAGGCCAGGGCCTCTTTTGCAGTGACCTCATGGCACACCATGAGTACATTCCAGGACTACTTTTTGTAACCACCTTTTGTACTTACCTTTATTTAATAGCTTAGTTGATGCTATATACTTACACTGGGCTATAAAGTAGGAAGATAATTCCCATTTTTTATTTTCACCACCGCCATAGTGTTGTGTGACAAGGTCTCCTCACTTGGCAGGGGACAGTGACAGGATAGCTCCACAGACCCTCAGGGGAAACCAAGGGCCCTTGCCTTGTTTCCTTTTAAGGCATAGAAGGTCCAGCCTCCAAATTCTACCAGTGAATGTGTAGATGAACAAGTTACTTTCTTACCGGGTAACATTCTTTCGATGGGATGTTCCTCTGACGTATTCCACATCTCTGACATGTCCACAGTTGTGCTGCTTCAAAATTTTAAGGCGTCGATGTCCTATGTCGATGACATCGATACGCTGTCCCTCGAGGGCCTCCGTCGAGAGCCGACGTCACCGGATGTTATATGTAGGACGCACGACGCCCGTAGCCTCAATTGTAATTTTTTTTCGCAGAACGTGTGGCACCAATCTTCTGCCAGTATGACTACAGAAAGCCTTGCGGAAACGTAAGCTGCAATCGCATAAGAAATTCTGTAAAGGGGCAGGCTGGGAGGGTTGGACGTGGAATACGTTGGAGGAACATCCCATTGAATGAACGTTACCAGGTAAGAAAGTAACTTGTTCTTCGAGGGGATTGTGTCCTCCGACGTATTCCACATCTCTGACAGACTCCCAAAGCAGTACCAACATATGGATGTGGGAAAAGAATTTGGAATTTTAGAATGCCCAATCAAATTGCAGAATAGAGGACTGCCTTACCAAAGGCCAAATCTTGCCCATGGATAGAGTCCAGGGAATAGTGTTTTAATAAAGTATGGACAGAGGCCCATATGGCTGCTTCACAAATATTACGAATGGGAACACCCCTCTGCAAAGCAGTAGAGGCAGCCACACCCCTAGTAGAATGGGCCCGTAAGCCTACCGGAGGGTCCTTACTCGCCAAACAGTAACATTCAGAGATCGTCAAAATGATCCATCTGGACAAGGTCTGCTTGGTAACAGCTTGACCTACATGCCTTCCAGCGTATCCTACAAATAGATGATCGTCCACTCTGACCCGGGACATCTGTGAGAGATAGAAGCTCAAAGCTCTCCTCGGATCCAACCTATGGAGCCTCTCCTCTTCCTTACCAGGATGCGGAGCAGGATAGAACACCGGAAGAATTACCTTCTGCCTCAAATGAAATTCCAACACAACCTTCGGAAGAAAAGAAGGAGGAACCCTAAGGACAACCCTGTCCTTATGGAACACCATGAAAGATGGCTTGGCGGACAGTGCCTGCAACTCACTCTGCGAGCGGAAGTAACCGCAACTAAAAATACAGTCTTAAAAGGTCAACAGTCTCAAAGGACAAGAATGTAAGGGCTCAAATGGAGCTCCCATTAGGAATTTTAGAACCAAGTTCAAATCCCATCCCGGCACCTGGAAAGGTGACAGCGGAAACACATTAGTTAACCCTTTTAGAAACTGAGAAATCAAAGCAATCTTAAAATAAGAACACTCCTCAGACGAGCGCTTAAATATGGACAGCGCCGCCAGGTAACCCTTAATGGTACCCACTTGCAGGCCCTTGTGGGCTAATGAAAGCAAAAAAGACAGAACCGCAGGAATTGAACATTGAAAAGGATCCACATTCTGTACCCTACCCCAGTCGTACAACTTTCTCCAACGGCAACGGTACAGGGATTTTGTTGCAGGCCTTCTGGCCGAAAGCAAAACCTCCATCACGTCTTCGGGGAGGTCCCAATCCTTATACCTCAACCTTTCAGATACCAAGCATGAAGGCTGAGGGGCTTGACCTCGGGATGGAGAACCCAACCCCCCTCCCGTGAGAGCAGATTGTCTCGGTAGGGAAGACGGCGTGGAGGGCAGATGGACATGTCTAGAAGGTCCGGGAACCACGCTCTCCTGGCCCATGCCGGAGCAATGAGGATCATTCGGGAACCGAACCTCCGTAACCTTCGCAACACTTGCGGAATAACGGGGACTGGAGGAAACACGTACAGTAGTGGGAAGGACCACTCCACTACGAACCGTCCCCTAAGGCTCCTCTTGGAGGAAATTCCTGCGAGCAGAATATTTTGCACTTCCGGGTGACACTGGTGGCGAAGAGATCCACTTGTAGGGTCCCCTAAAGGGCAAAGATCTCCAAAGGAACTTCCTGAGCCAGCTCCCACTAGTGAGAGACCGTGCTCTGCCTGCTCAGTGCGTCCGCTGCTGCGTTTTCGTCTCCGGCCAGATGAATTGCTGAGATCGAAATTTCCTGCTGGATGGCCCAGAACCAGAGCTGCATCACCTCTCTGCACAGTGGGAGTGACCCTGCCCCCTCTTTTTGTTGAGGTAGTGCATTGCCATTGTATGTCATGATACATGCGGTATGCCGTCATGATCAGGACATTTTTCCCCCGCACAGATGGCAGAAAAGCCTTCAGGGCTAGCCTGACAGCCCGCAGCTCTAACAGATTGATGTGGAGTCTGGACTCCGACGGAGACCAACGACCGCTGACTGTCAACTTATCGGCATGGGCTCCCCATCCCGTGAGGGATGCGTCTGGCACGATCATCACCTCTGGCCAGGGTAGCCAAAATGGCGCTCCCTTCATCAGATTGCCTCTGTCGGCCCGCCACAGAAGATCCTGGGCAACCGATGGCGGCACCTGAACGGGATCAGACATCCTGCCGGAGGACTGCGACCACTGCATCTTGAGAGCCCACTGCAGAGATCTCATCCGCAGCCTGGCCTCTGGCACCAGTAGAATGCAGGATGCCATGAGGCCGAGCAACCTCAAGAACTCGAACGCCAGGAGACTCTGGGCAACATTGAAACTTGTCCACCATCTGCAGAATGTGATGAGCCCTCACCTGGGAGGCGAACACTGCCCCAGGGATGTGTCGAGCACTGCTCTGATGTACTGGAGCCGCTGGGTAGGTGTCAAATGGGACTTCTTGAAATTGAGGGAGAAGCCCAGCTTGTGAAGGGAATGGCAGGTGATGGACAGATGATCCAGGGCTTGCTCGGGAGAGCGCGCCCTGATCAACCAATCGTCCAGGTAGGGGTAGACATGAATCCCCCCTTTCCTGAGATACGCTGCCACCACCACCATTAGCTTGGTGAAGACCCTCGAGGTGGAGGTCAATCCGAACGGCAGGACCCGAAACTGAAAATGCGAGTCGCCAACCGCGAACTTCAGGTACTTACTGTGCTTGGGATGAATAGGCACATGAAAGTAAGCATCCTTGAGGTCGAGAGACACCAACCAATCCTGAAGTTGAGGGGCCTGGAGGACTTGAGAAAGAGTAACCACCTTGAACTTGGCCTTCCTGAGGAGCCTGTTAAAAAGACGCAAGTCCATGATGGGTCTCAATACCCCGTCTTTTTTGGGGATAAAAACATATGGGGAATACCATCCATTGTTCCTCGCCGCTACAGGCACCAGTTCTATGGCGCCTTTCTCCAGCAGGGATAGGATTTCCTGCGCAAGGAGCGGATCCAGACTCTTCAAAGAGAGCTTCTCCGGTGGATTGTTGGGAGGCCTCTGCCGGAAAGGAAGACAGTAGCCGTGGGCTATGATCTCCAGAACCCACACATCTGAAGTAATGGCATGCCATTCTACCAGATGCTGCGCCAGCCTTCCCCCAACCGGCGAACCATGCGACATGGCCTCATGACTGAGCGGAAGCGGCTGCGGCAGTGCCTGAGGGCAAAGAGGCAACTGCCCGAGCGGCTTTGGCACCTCGAGTAACCTTGTTTTCCACCTCCGGTGCTCCTACGTTGGCCCCTTTGACTGGCAGCTCCCCTCGATCTACCAAAGGAAGAGTAGTATTGAAAGGAACCGCCCCTCCATTGCTGTCCCCTAGGACGAAAAGGCGGAGGTTGACGTACTGCAGTGCTCAACGACTGCGCTGCAGCTTTGGAGGTCTGCAACCTCTCAAGGCTCTCGTCAGCCTTGCTGCCAAAAAGATGGACACCATCAAAGGGCATGTTGAGAAGCCGGGACTGTACATCAGGAGAAAACCCCGACTTCTGCAACCACGCAAACCTGCGCATCACGGTGCTCGCCGCCATGGACCGGCTGACACAGTGTGCCACATCCAGACCCGACTGAACGGATTCACACATGGCATCCATGCCATCCTGAACGAGGGCAAGAAAACCATCCCGTTCCTCCCCTTTGGGAATATGTTCAGCCCCCACAGACACACAATTCCACAAAGTGTGAGTGAATCTTGCCAAGGCACAAACGGAGTTGGCTGCCTTTAAAGCCATACAACCCAGATGAAAATACTTTCTTCGTCCAACCATCAAAGCACTTTTCGTCCCTATCCGGAGGGATGGTAGGGTACGCAGCCTGCTTTGCTGGGGCCGTAGCTGCCTGCATCACCAAACTCTCCGGAGTGGGGTGCGTAGACAAGTAGCAGGGGTCGCCACTGGCTGGACAGTATTTTTTCGGTAGCAACTTATTCACTGCCGGAAGACTCTCCGGAGCAGTCCAAGCCGCCGCCACCCTTCTTTGTAAAGCCATATGAAATGGCAGCACCGGGTCAGTGGGAAGACCTTGGTCCAATATATCTGTCAGGTCATCCTACAGAAAATCCACAGGTGGAGCAGACCACCCCAAGTACTCAGTCACCCTCGACATGAGACACCTGTACGAGGACACAGCATGTGTACCAGGCTCAGGCCTGCCAAACTGAACCTCCGGAGAGGTGTCCAGACCACTGGTGTCATGTAAGGACTGACGTAGGTCTTCCATCTGGCTGTGACCACACAACAAGTCATCAGGATCCTAAGGAGGTACAAACACCTCCTCATCTGACCCTTCTTCCACCTCTGAAATGTAATCCAAAGGCTGGAATAAATCTCTGGATGACGGTACAGAAAAAGGCTCAAATACAGGCATCACTGACTTAGAGAGCCTTCCTCAGAGTTTCCACCGTCCTCCGGGGCACCTCCGGCAAATTCTCCTCAAAAGGCATCGAGGGCGCAGATGGAATAGGCGTCGACATCTAGCGAGGCACTGATGACTTTGACAATGGATTTGAGGCCGGAGCCCCAAGCGTGTCCTTTGACGGCCTCTGTGCCAATGGCGTCGACGACTTCCTCGGAGCCGGAGCCTCGAGAGAGTCCCTCGACGGACATGGCGCCGACAGAATCAATGCCTTCTTAGAAGGCCTTACAGGCTCCAACAGTCTCGAGGGCGTCGAGGATAACACCGGGAGAGGAATGTGAGAGGTACCACCTGGAAGGTGGAGGATAGAAAGTTAGATTTTATCTGGAAGGAGAGAGTGGAGGATAATGCAGTATTAGCGGTGGAAGGAGAATTCAGTTGGGTGAAGGATGGAGGTACCATCTGGCATAGAAATGAGACAGTTAGTGATTGAGGGAGATGGAATGGAGATGTCAACATAAATCGAGATTATAAGGTAACCAGATTGGAGATATGTCTTGGTCAGAAGTAGGAAAATTAAGGTCTAGAATGACAGTATTGCTGGGGAGATGGAAAGACTTGGAGGTGATAAAGAAGTATATTAAAAAGGACCAATCCCATCAGAAAAGACAACATTTTTGGCAGGAGGAAAAAAGGGATATCAATTGGGGAGAGAGGAAGAGACTGAGCTGCAAGAGAGGGGAATACAGGCCAACCTCCCCAGAGAGGGTCTGAGGACTCCGTTAATCCAGTATAGAGTATACAGGTGGGGGAAAATACCAGGTGGCATCACTACACTGGGGAAAAGGAAGTTCGGCAAAGGAACCAGTAGGGATAAGGGTCCAATACAGATCATGAACTGCATCAGGCTAAATGTTAGGCGCAAAGGTGCAGGAATATTGAAAGCCCACTGTTGACTGGCAGACAAATAGACCAGCCTTTAACCTTCAATTGCCAAACCCTCAAATATTGTCTGCAGAAAAAGTTAAATAAAAACTTATTGTAACATGATCCCAAAAAGATCAAAATAAATGAGGTTTACTTTCCATCACAGGAGACAGTTGCACTAAAGAGCAGATTTGCTCAAATAGAGAAATGCCATGCAGAAACTTGAGCATTTTGCACCTGGGATGAAACTATGACACATAAAAAACAAAACTCCATTGCCAGACGAATTAAATATATCTAATAATATCGAGACAAATATTGATGGCATGGTGCAGGGGAAAATGTGTATATGATATCAAACATTAAAGCAGGTCCCATGTAAAGAAAGAAATTGTGACATTTAAAAACACTGGTTTCTGTTCATAAGAACAGACTTCAGCCTGGGCTGGAACACCCAAAGAAGCTTTCACCACATCAGATCACAAAGGTCAAACCCCCCTTAACCTCTCTATCTAGAAACTGCTTTGAAGCCTTAGCAGAGCCAGGAAGGGGACAGGGCTCGCGCCTAGGAAGAGGTTTATTGAGGTGAAAGGATGACAAGTGAGTACACGAAGATACAGCTCATGGATTTTGAATTCTGTGAAATACTTGAAATTAAATTAAGTTTGTGGTGGGAACCTGGGAAAACAGACAATTAAAAGGCACCAGAGAATCTCACATTAGTCAGGGGGTAGAATTATACCCCTCTAATCAGGAAAGATAAGGGGACAAAGGTTCAGACCCTTAGACTTGAAAGAATGTTAAGTGTTTTATTGCAGACCAAGTCAACAGAGAGCAGATGCCCAAGCATACATCAAGGTTTTGGGAAGAAGAAATGTTTTTATTAATTAAGTGAAAAGTAAGTATGTAATTAAAAGGCTACCCTTGGATTATACAGAGAATAATATTTTGCACAAACTCGGGAACCGTAGTAAAAACAGACATGGTTCAAATGTCTTTGGAAAGCATATGAAGTGCACTATCTGGCGATGCAAACCAAAGTTCTAAGCTAAAATTCAGCTCCCCAGAATATCGGTATGCAGTGTTAAAATCAAGGCAAAAATGTCGCCTGTACAAAGAAATTGCGGCAAAAATGCTGTGGTTTGACCCGTTAAAGGTGTACCCCATTACACCATTTAAGGGGAGCGGGGGTTACGAGGGTGGCCCCCATTAACCTTAGATGGTATAATGGGTCTGGGGGTTGCGGGAGTGTCCCCCGCATCCTTTACATGTATTGTGGCGGCAAAACCACAACCTTTTTGCCACAATATTTTCTGTCCACTGCCATTTATGCTGCAATTTTAATACATGGAACCAGAATATCTTAGAGATCAAAGAGCCAGGTAACTTGTAGCTAATGGAACCCAATACGTGTCAGCAAAATCCCATGATTCTAATTGTTATCCTTTTTGTGGACATTTTAAAAAATCTGTCATTCGCGTAAGCAACCACCTGCCGACATCAGGCACAGTCCATTGTGACAGGCATGATGAGACCAATTCAGAACTATATGGGGTGTGACACTTACTTGTAATTTGAAGAAAAGTGTCATGTTGAAGATTTTTAAGTTCATATTTCAGTTGGTCAGAAATGCCATTTCAGATGGCTGGAGCAAGAACTCCAAGAAATGGAGCCTGAAAACCTGAGAACCAATTAAAGAGAAGGGGCAAGGACATAAATAGGGGGACGAACAACAATCAACACCCAATTATAATCATTAGCCAATGAGCTGGCACCTCATAATTTAGAGATTTTGGTGTGTGATTAGGTGTTTTTAAAAGGCAATGCACAATGGGAAATGAGGAGAACCAAAATTGAAAGGGAGACAGAAGGAGGTGGATGAGACATAGAGAAAGGTGTCCTAAAATCTGCGGGGACCAGGAGAGAGGCAGAGGCTGGGCCATCCATAACCAGAAACCAAGAGAGGCAAACATAGGGATTGTTGCTGGAGGCCATCCATAACTGAATCTGGAGAGGCAGTCTAACCAGGTCCCTATGCTTCGCATGACATGACCCAGGAGGCCTGATGACTTTTCCTGAGCATAAACCCAGAGTGATTTAATGGAAGTAAAAAATACAAACCATGGGTGGGGATCAGTTTGAATTAATATCTTCCCCTTATTGATGGGGTGGGCATATAGGAGTAGATAACTAGCATTTTTGTACTAATTAATAATGTAATTAATTCCTACTTAGTCAATGGATACTGGAGTGATTTTGGAGAAATTCAAAATCTCTAACATGTATCCAAGTGATGATAAAGATACAGGGACCCTTTACGAGTTGGGTGGTATTCCAGTGGTAAATCCTCTGAAATACCACCCAACAGAATTACCGTTCCTTCCACATGGTCCGCCGGATTTACAGCCAGATTACAAGTGATGGCAGTGGTGTTGGTCCCCATTAATTTGGAATCGATAGGACTCAATAGGGGATTTCTGCGGAATTACCAAGGCGGTAATTCTGATGTTTCTTCCACGGAAAGTAGGAACATTTACCTCCAGCATGATGCTGGAGGTAAATCCCCCACTCCAGAGTCAAACTCATAGTATGGTGGAGCAGGAAAAGTGGTAGTAATTCTGTTACCGCCACTGTTTTGCCACACCGCATTACTCGTAATGATTTAAAGTTATTGGGTATTCCTACATTATTCTTGCCAACCTCAAAAATACCCTAAGGGAAAGGGGTGCATTTAAAATTGAAATTCCAAACTGGTCACCATTCCCTGGACCCTGCGCCTTAAAGCAGAGGGGTTCCAAATGGTAAACTGAATCTCTGGGTCTGCGCTGTGCAGAAAAGTGCCTTCATGGTTAAGCAAAGTGAAAATGGCTAGTTAAAAGCATACTCTAGAGACAAAGGGAACAAGGTACTCCAAAGTGAATGGGAACATTTTCACTCCATAGTGGCAAAGGAAAATTGTTTCATCATCTGTTGAAAAGAGTCTGTTAATTAATGTTGTTGTGCCAGAATCTTGCTAGAAGGAAAAGTGCGCGTGGTGGTCAGAAATAAAGATATGATATGATATTTTATTTGTATCGCGCTCGTACACAAGTGTTTCAGAGCGCGACCAGGCAAGGGAGTGGATAAGGGGAGAAGTAAGAATGCGCAAAGGGAAAGGGAAAAGGGAAAAAGTGTATGGAAGGGAGGGTGTGGAAAGTGCGGAGCAGAGGAGAGCTGATAACTAATAATAAATAAAATAAATAAATAGAAAATGGAGGCAATAAACAGTGGTAGTGCAGCCAGTAAATGGTGAGTGCTGTGTTTAAGACAGCAGACTGGGTAAGTCTGATAAGTGCAGAAAAAGAAGAAAACGGGGGGGGCTGTAAGGGTACAGATACAGTCCCCAGTGTAAGATGTGGACAGGAGGCAGTGCAGGAGGGTGGCAGGGTGAGCAGGTACCTGGGCCCAGGGGACAGAGGGTGGCCAGGTGCACAGTGCCGGGAGAGAGCAGATCAGCAGGGGAGAGGGGGCGAGAAGGCAGAAGCAAAGAGGAAGGTACTGAGGTGCTTCTGGAACCGGAGATGGTTCTCCGCAAGTTTTAGGGTGGCAGGGAGGCTGTTCCAGAGGGAGGCCCCTGCCGAAGATAGAGATCTACCCCCAGCTCGTTTCTCTGAGAAACGATTGACCCGGAGGGAGTTAGAGGTAGAGGAGCAAAGAGCTCGGGAGTGGAGGTGTTTGCGAAGGGATAGCTGAAGGTTCTTTGGACCCAGTCCCCAGAAAGCCTTGTGGACAATGCAGAGGGTTTGGAATGTAATCCTTGCATCCACTGGGAGCCAATGGAGAGATTTCAGAGCTGGAGAGATACGATCCCAGAGCTTGAGGCCAAGGACAAGTCTCGCAGGCCTTTTCTGGATTAGTTGCAGAGGGCAGAGAGTAGAGGCAGGTAGATTTAGAAAGAGGCTATTACAATAGTTCAACCTAGAGAGAAAGAGAGCTTGGGAGACAGTGAGCTTCTGGGGGAATGAGAGGAAAGGCAGGGTACCTCTGAGGAGGTGCTGTAGGAAGTTTGACTTTTTAGAGACCTCAGAGATATGGGCAGAGAAGGTCAGTGTGGAGTCAAAGATGACCCCAAGGTTCTTGGCCTCGCAGGTAGGGGTAGGAGGAGGGCCAAGGGAGGCCAGCCAGAGAGTGAGGGAAAAGGATAGTGATGGTGTGCCTATGAGAAGGATCTCAGTCTTGCTGGCATTCAGACAAAGATCATTGACGGCACACCAATCTTGAATAGCAGTTAGGCAGTCAGAGATGAGAGAGGGAGAGGAGGTGGCCGAGGGCAGCCGGAAAATGAGTTGGGTGTCGTCAGCAGAGCACTGGAAATCTGATCAGAAAATGGCAATGCAGTGGGCAAGAGTTGCCAGGTATTGGTTGAAGAGCCAGGGTGAGAGGTTAGACCCCCGTGGAACCCCACAGATAGAGAGGAAGATAGATGATAGGAAGGACCCCAGTTGGACCTGGGAGGGTCGATCAGAGAGAAAAGAGGTCAGCCAGGCCAGAGCCTGATCAGTGATACCTAGGTTATCACGGAGACGGTTGAGCAGGATGGTGTGGTTGACTGTGTCGAAGGAAGAAGAGAGATCAAGAAGGATAAGTACAGAGGGAATGTTAGAGTGCAGGTTGGAGAGAAGATCTTCACGGATGTTCAGGAGAGCAGTTTCTGTGCTTCTGGGCACTCTGAAACCAGACCAACAGAATCTGAATGAAGCTTAAGCTGCGGAATGGCCAGCTTTTCAAGGCGTTTGCCCAGAAAGGGGGTAATGGAAATTGGGTGATAGTTAGCCGGACAGGAAGGGTCAGCTGTGGGTTTTCTGAGAAGAGGATGCACAAGGGAGTGCTTCAGAGGGGAGGGGAAGGATCCTGAGGCAAAGCAGTGGTTGCAAAAATCAGCAAGGGCCGGAGCGAGGGTGTCAATGTGGTCCTTGATGGTTTTAGAGGAACAGGGATGAACCAGTTTTGAGGCTTCATAGATCGGACTTGTCTAGCGACCCCGTCAGGGGAGAAATTGGGAAAGGAAGAGAAGGACAGTGGGGGGGTGGTTAAAGGGGGGTCTGCAGGCACAGACTGAGAGGGAATAGGAGGGGCAGGGGAGGAGAGGGTGGACAGGATGTCCCGGGTTTTTGAGATAAAGTGCAAGGCAAGGGCATTGCAGAGAGCCTAGGGGGCAAGAGGAGGGGTAGGGACTGCCGCAGGGTTGGGAAGCTCCTCGCAGAGTGATGTGCATGTCAATTTATTTTGTCCAATAGAAAAGTGCTACATTTTGTTTAAATTAGATACATACAACATACAAAGTATATTGTAAAGCACAATTGTACTGTCAGGTTCTAGGAGGCTCTGAAGTATTCTTTAGAACAGTGTTTTCTTTTTACACGATAACAGAGGGGACCAGAGAGTCGAAATGAAAACTGTACATGTGGTTGTGTCAAAAATTCGATGAGAATTACAGTTATAGTCAAAACAAAATAGTGGTTTCAACCTGTTTGTATGTAAAGTGAAGTTTTGGCAGGAAGGAAAGGATTTGTGCCACAAAGTGAGGGCATGTGCACTCCGATAACTAGAGTGTGATCATGGTTTTACTTACTTAATAATAAATCTATATTCTTTCTGCATATCGGCCTGGCTCTTGGTTTCTATACTGTGGAAGGGGTGGCGTGCCCTTTGGTGTTAGACGAATCAAAAGCAAAGTTGGTCAAGAATCCAATACTTCTTGATTGGTGTGGCACTCTTCATTAGGGAAGAGGGTGAAACTCTCCAAATTAATTGTTGCTCCATAACTATTTCCTACAAAAATAGGAGGCTGTGCCGGGATCTAGCTTGCTGACTTGATTCATGACAATTGCATTGTTAACAGGCTGTCCAGTGTAGTGAAATGCCAGAGATTTACATAGTATGCTGTTGATGTAATTGTTAAAGCACCACTGTGTTTCTTGAGACCTGGGAATCAGGGAGGTATCCAGTAGAATACGATTGTGATGAGTTAATGCAGAGATAATTTGATTTGCCATTATTATCTAGCAGGAATCAAGTGCAAAGTGTTTGTTCCTGTATATTGAGAGTTTATAAGGGTTTGAAAAAGCCATTCTCAAAATGAGTGACATAGAGGAAGAAGATGCCAGTGTAACACTTCCTAGCCAATTTCTTCATTCAGCCTGAGCAGGAGGCTGGGTGATGGCAAGACAGAATGGTACAAGAATTAACATTAGTAGGCACTGACAATTGGCATGAAGGTGGAATTTTACACAAAACCCTACAAGGATTCTACATGACCCAAAATGCCTGTGAGGAGCAAATAATAATGGCTCAAATCACGACTAAATTGTATTTCCATTTACAATTAATAGGAGAGCGATTGTGTAAAGAAGCAGACATGGACATCATTGATAGAACCCACTCCCTCACCTCCGACATACTGGATGAAGAGCAAGAAGACACGGAGCATGACACTAGGTATCTTTCCAATAACGCATCGAGTATATGAGAGACGTTATGCACTCAGACAACCGTACCGAACTGAAGTGGTAGCAGGAAATCTGCAGACACTGCTGAATATTGAAGAGCTGTAAATGAAATCGGACAGGTGCAAAGTGATGTCATAATGATGCACTGAAATGAGATGAGAATACCTAGAGAATTAAGATGTGACTGAAGAAATGAGAGTAAGCATATATACGAGTAAGAAGAAACCCTATATACAAAGAAGATAAGTAACCAGATGTGTAATAAATGTATAAACGCAGAAACACAAGGAAATTGAGTTACATAGAAGCTTACTGCAGTCGAAAATATAACACGGGTAAAGCGGCAATGTTGAAAAGATGGACGTCGGCTCTGAATAAAAGTATGCAAAAAGATTCAAGGAGAGAGACAACGGCTGCAGAACTAACAGATGCTGGAAATCCAAATTTGTGCATGAACAAAGAATAGCTGTTGGCCAAGGATCAAGGACGCCACAGTAAGAAGCAATTGCAGGGTATAAAGGTAGTGAACGAGGATAAGAAATGTGCATAGGACATAGTTCTCTGCGATTAAGTAAATGAGCGAATACTAAGTATCGAACAATTAAAGAAGAAGAAAGCATATCTAAGATGGAGCAACCAAGTCTCCAGCGGTCCAAGAGTGTAATAGCACCCAGTCTAATTGAATCAAATAGCACTAAATAGGAAGGAGAGATGGACAAAATCATGGCCTCTTAACACATGGTGCAAGGCCAGAAAACAAGGCCTATTCATAAGCTCCAGACGAAGATAACAATGTACCTTAACTCCCTTTAAAGTTCAGAGGAAGAGAACATCCAGCAAGGTCAAGTGCAAAAAAGAAGTCTTGGCTAAAGTCTTAACTGATAAGAGATGGTAGACTAATTGGGCAAGTAGGCAGATGTCTGATGTTGTTATCTGCACCTGGGTTTCATTTTGCTTATGTGCTGCTAACAATCCGAATGTCCAAGGTTGATAGAGAATGCCAACCAATCACGAGGGCCTATGCAATGGTGAACATACATTGTTGCAGGGACCAATCTGCTGTTGTTATTCTGCCATAATCTTTATTATACGCAGTTAGAGGGAAGTTTAAGGCATGCCTGCCAGATGATGGGCAGCCAATCATGTTACTAACACCTAAGTAAACTATAAGTAGATATGTTCCCCTAACCAATGCCTCGTTCATTAGGTTTTATTATTTGTCACGTAGGATGACTCAATAGCTGACGCACATCGAGGTATAAAGCCTTTGTGTAATAAAAATATGATTGAGAGTGTGTGGGCTACGATTTGTTGTTCGCCACATTTCTCTACTTTATTGAGCTGATAATAAAGTAGTATTTTGCCATATTCCTTGCGTCTGTCCGGTTATTTCGGTCAGAGATAATTCATTATGCTAATCCCATTTTGCACATAAGAATGCCCAAAGGTGCTACTGTAGAATTGCAATATGAAGAGGCCAGTATGCTGAAACAGACTGGAGACCTCAAACAGGCCTCGGTTGATCAGGCCCAGAAATCACTCGCACAGGCAGAGGAGAAACTATAGCAAAGCAATATTCATGTGCTCAAATATGACACATTCATTGAGCAACTCAAAGGTGAGTTGCAAACCCATCAACAAGCCAGTGTAGAGCGAGAAATTGAGTTCTCTGCACTGCAAGACACACAGGAAGAGAGTGTAGAAACCGTAAGCAAAATTCAACAGAAGTTGAATGACCAAACTATACACAATAGTGTATTACTGGATGAAATTATGGCCTTTGAACGGTCTATTAATGAGCTAAAATGGGAAAACAGTTAGCTGATCATAAAAGAGATTGACTCACAAAGGGATTTTGATCAGATGCACCAGGATTGAAATAATCTGAAGCAACAGAAATTGCAGATGATCAAAGAAAGAGATGCTATAAAATTGGAAATGGATATAGATAAGGGTCAGGAACTTGCCAGAATTTGGCAAGAAAATATAGACCTTATGGAGCATCTGAGATAAGCAGGGAATGACCTGTTGGAAGCTGTGCATAGTAGAAATGCTCAGGAGAGAGAACTTGCCATTTTGAACGAAAAATTGAGTGAAAAAAACCGCATATTTCAAGGTTCTCCGAAAATAGGAACAGAAAGTGAGAGACCATTTAGCGGCCCAGAGCAGAGTGCTTGAAGCCAGCCAAGCTTTAGTGTCAGATTTAAAAAATAAAGTCTCTGAATGTAAGAAGGAAATCCTGGCAGAGAGAAACCAGTTTGAGAAATTAAACAATGATATTTAAGAATACAAAGTGGCGCTGAGGCAGTCTAACAAACCAATGTATCGGATGGGGTCCTATGATGGAGGGGAGCAGCCCCTCTCATCAAGGCCTTCATACAAATTACGTACAACTCCCCATGTGCAGACTGGAACTGACCTCATGCATGCATCCTATAGAGAACAGGGAGACATAAGGCAGGTGGCCGCACCTATCCTTAGCCAGTTTGATCAGGAAGGCCAGTCCTTATGTGATATTCACCATTGCAAAACAGAAGGGAATGTGGCCGGACCAGTGTGTAATAGGAGGTCAAAGATAGTCTAGTGAGTATGCGTGAACCTGAAAGTAAATATCAGGAGAAGATCCAAAAACCAGACCTACATAACATGATGCTGTACAGAGACCACCTAGCCTGCTTAGCTGAAAGGGAAAGACAAAAGCTTCAGCCTAGGAAGAGCATTTTAAAAACCTCCATACATTTAGGTGAATCAGTGGATTCCCCCAGGCTACTTGAGAGGGATAGTACATAAGATCAACATTCTGAAGAAGAGCCTGAGTATTATCCTGCGCCAAAAAGTGACTAGAGGGAAAATGACTATGAGAGCTCACGGCAACACAGGTGAAAAGAGGAGTCCAGATCCCATGCTTTGGGAAAGCATTCCGAATATCACAGAGATGGGCAGTGCCTACACGACAGGGACTGGAGTTCAAATAACAGTACTGGCTCTGAAGGAGAATGGCCTCAAGTTCAGGGACACGGAAGGAGTACAAAATAGAGAAAAGGTTTTTTTAAGGACCCCATGTGGCAAATTGAAGCCATAAAAAGCTCTATTACCCCATACCACAAGGATTCTAAGTATTTGGTGTGGGAACCTTTGGAACTATACGAACAAATGATGTCATCACTTGAAATAAAAATGATGTCAATTGGATGGAATTTGTTAAATGGATGTTTTCCCCTGAATACTCCAGTTTCTTTGCAGGACTGGAAGAACAAGATCATTACAAATGGTCCATCTATGAGGCAGCCATTTGGAGAAACAAATTCTGCCCACAGAAACCTACAAGAGGCACACAAAGCTGCCTATAACTTACAATGTGGGGAAGAGCAGGCGCCTAGGGAGTTCGCACAAGAATTGTAACGTGCCTTTGTGCAGTGTGAGAAACCAGAAGGTGTCTCACCCACTAGTCCCCTCAGATCTCTCTCTCAGGTGGCCAGGACACAGCCATCGCCTTTGGATCCAGACCCTGGGGGCGGACCAGTGCAGGAGGATCACCTGGGTGAGGTGTCTCTGGAGAGTGGGAGTGGGACACTGGATGGCGAGATGCAGTATCCCCTTCCCTGTAACCCCTTTACCCCATCCAACCAGGTAGGATACATACAAACTCTACCCCCGCCCCCTTTTCCTGCACAAACACATTCACACAGCAGTCCGCTCTTGGAGAAAACAGACTAACACCCGAGCAGTATACCTAACGTGTCCCAATACAATGGTCAGGCAAGGTCACACTCATACCTGACTTCCATTAAGCTTCCCCACACAAATCAAAGGCGGAGAACTAAAGCACACTCTGAGCATGGCAAAGCACACAAGGAAACAGCAGTTTCGAGACAGGCACTGAATGAGAGAAGAGGGCAAAACAGGAGGGGATCGCAAGGTGGGAAGTTCCCTTGGCCTTTCTAACAAGAAACTGTTACTTTCAAGAGCCCTCGAGATTAGAAAGTATAAGACCAGGAAACCAGGCTAAAGACTCCTGTATTGTGTGTCAGAGATACCCAGGGCCCTCCCACGTCACTAATCAAAGTGGGAAGAAGCAGCACTGCAGTGGTACCGCCATTGGCTCCAAGAACAAAGCACAGTGATTTGGGGAGGCGGAAACAGGATGGGTCTGTGTTGAAGACAAGGTTGCAAGCATCAACATTGTATGGCGAGCGCTGGAATGAACATTGTTAAAAGACATGTGATAAAAGATGCCAGTAAAGTTAAACTGCTGATGAGTGTTTGAATTTTGAAAAGCCAGAAACAATACCTTTGATAGAGTGGTCTGCACCACATGGGCACTCAATCCAAGGTCACTGTAAGGTATTCAGCTGAGAAGTGCCTGAAGTGAAAGTTAAAATGTTGTATTAAGAAGAGAACAAAGAACTGTGAATCGAAGTGGTCCTGTGACTGGTCAAGCAAAATCCTGCACACATTCGAAAGTCTTCGATTTTGATACAGTAAAGAAAGGTTGGAAAATTAGCTAAATGTGGTCCGAGCCCGGTGGAGGGAGACCAATTGAAAGTTTAGTGTTAAAGTGGGTCTCAGTCCAGTGGAGGAGAACCAAGGGTGAATAGTGAATCACCAACCAAAGAAGTTGTGCTTATATGAATCCTGAGGAAAAAGGAACTTTGAATGTTTGTTTGGCGCATCAGGCCCTCAGAAATAAGAGACTTTGAATGGCAAAGAGACTTTGGCACAGAAGGTCCTGATACTGAGATTTGTAACTGCATCTGCGTGCTAGAAAAGCCAGAGTATGTGCTTAGCTTGTGTGTGCCGCCTTGTCCCGTGTTATAAACATGGGGAAAGGAAGCGAACGGATCAACTATCCAGACATATCATTTCTTGAACATGTTCCTTTTGTGTAACATTGTTTCCCACACCATTTGTATTTAGAAATAAGGATTGGCAATAGGTTTATTAGCATAGGCCCTTCTATTACACCACTAGGACTACGTTATTATTATTTGATGGTTTTAGCTTGCTCCCATCTTTAGATTTAGGATTAGATAAGCATTTTTCAAGCCCAATTGAAGTTCAATAAACACCCTTGAACTGTGGTCACTTGTGTCTGTCTTACTGTTTGATACCATGCCTTCCTTACAGCAGACAATGCGGCTGAATACAAACAGCAGAGAATGTGTTACCTACTACTTTCACACACTACCCAAATACATTGTTATACAATTAGTTGAGATTTCCATTAGCGTAAGACAATGGATTGGGTCATAGAGCAAGGCACTAGGATTTATGACGTACAAAAGCCCACAGAAAATAAAACCAAATCCAAAATCTTAAAGCCAACTACCACACCTGCAACTGTGAAGGTGGCAGAAGTGAAAACCACCCCTCCTGTGGACCTGGAGACTGGGGGCCTAAAAATACTCCTCCAGCTGACAAGCAGAATGAGAGGCAGAGGAGAACCTCCGTCCAAGCCCAATCGAACAGTAGTCAATCATGGTATCAAAACAATGACCCTTCTGACACTGCAACCTACATAAATCCTAGGTACAAAGGTACAAAACCCATTCCAGGTTTTGTGTACACTCCCCCAGCACAAAGTAGGGGCTCAAAACAAGTAAGTACTTCCCCTGGGAATTCCCTTTGGAATTTTCAACAGGAAAGAAATACCACGCCACCTCCAAACATGCATTTTTCCAAAAGGTACGCTACTGACTCTAATTTTTAAAACAATCCTCTTCCTTCTCCCGGTTCCAGGACAATAGATCCTTGAACCAAGTAGAAGGGAGAACTAGGACTGAAAATTATGGTGGACATTTTCAATATCGGAGTTACTTCACAAGAAATCAATAGTCACCCTTATAATAACAGGGAAAAATAGCTAGTAGCTGGCATTGGGAATGCCTGGGTTAATAATATCCCTGCACCCTCTGCTGGTTACAAAATAGGACCCCTATGCTATCAGGTGGCGGAGTTGATGGAGGTACATTAAGCCATCCTAACTGCGGTACACCACCAACTCAAAGAATTGGTGATAATCACTGATTCCGACTATGTCAGGAATGGGTTTGTGGAACACCTGATCAACTGGAAGAATAGAGGCATGTAATGTGCTAACAACAAACCATTAAAAAACTGAAAATTGATCCAGTCCATTGATGATCTGGTGACCTCTAATGAGATGACCATCTATTGGAAAAAGATTAGAGGTCATTCCAAAATAGTGGGTCCGGATAAGACTGGAAACGACCTGGCCGACCAGTTGGCTAAAACTGGAGCTCTACATGGAGACTTCATAGATGCAAAGTCCCTGCTGGCAGAAATCCAAGTCACAGCTGTGACCAGGTCTCAAACTCATGTCAATGGTGAACTTTCAACTGCTCAGGGGAGTAAGGATGCCCCAGATGCAGATTTGATCACGGCACAAAATGAGGACCCTATTATTGGAAAGTTCTATCAACATATTGAAGACCCATGGGGCTTTCCACTAATGGAACCGGATTATGCAGGAAAAGAAGATCTTATGATGTGTTGATGAAATGTTCCAAGATGTTTCGAATCCAAAACGGTTTGTTAGTAAAGAGATCACTATCTGGATGTGACCAATAGGTGGTACCCACCTCATTCCAGAGCCTGATGTTGTGTCACGCCCATAACGCGGCTGCTGCCGGTCATAGGAGTTTTGACACAACAATGGAATTCATGCGAGAAGTTGCATTCTTAGCATATATGGCCAGGACCTCAACACCTATCTGAAGAGATGTCTTGTGTGTTCTCAATTCCAGCCTAGTTCTTCCACACACAGAGCTACCTTACAAAAAAGTGGAATGACACTGCCGTGGTCAGATTTTCAAGTCGATATCATCGGGCCAGTGATTGCTCCTCTAGATGAAATAAGTACATGTTTATGGTAACAGGCTTATTTACCAAGTGGGTAGTGTGTCTTTCTTCCCCAAATTGTAAGGCAGAGACAGCTGCTGCAATAATGAGCAACCAGATTTTCTCTAATTTCGGGCTTCCGCAAAGGATTGCGTCGGAAAAAGGAAGTCATTTTACCAGTGTGGCGATCACTAAGATGTGGGAGATTCTTGGGGTAAAATGAAAACTCCACATTGCTAACTGCCGGGCTTCAAGGGGAGGTGTTGAGAGATACAATAAGACCATTGCGAGTATACTATAGAAATGTGTGCCTGACTCTGGTCACAGTTGGGACAATCGATTACAGCTTGTCCTAATGGCTCTTACATTTACACCATCTTTGCTTATTGCCTAGAAGATCTGCTTCCCAAAAGGAAAACAGATTGAAGAGAAATGGGTCCATATCCATCAGTTAAAAATCTGTCATCCAAGACTAGCTGTAAGGGTAATTGAATGCCCACAGAAGTTCGAGCCAGGAACAATCAGAGGGATGAAAGTTAAAGTTAGAACCCCACAATGGAAACCCAAAGATATAAACGATGAGAAATTATTTTTAAGGTTCCTCTAAAATGCGGGATGGAACAGGAAATGGGGTTTTATTGAAAAGTAAAAAAACAAAATGTGTTACAAATTACATGCACTATTATCTGGGGAAATTATGATAAATATAGATTCTCATCAACTATTTTCACTCCTCTCTTTAGAAAAGCAAATTCAAATTCCTTCCTGCATGGGGACGGGATAAAAAGGAGTCCAAAGAGGACCCCAGAAACCAGGAAAGGAGCTCCCTTCTATACCCCAGAAACCCACAAGATGGACGTAAGCAAGACCATCCACTACTGGTCAAAAAAGAGAACAGGAAAAATAACACCACCACTTTCACCTGCTATTTCGCTCCAGTTTCCATGTGAGATATAAGAGCAAGGCCGAAAGAAATGAGGCTTACTTTCCATTACCGGTGACAGATGCACTAAAGTTCATATTTGCTTAAACAGAGAAACGCCATGGAGAAAGTTTGTGCATTTTGCAGCTCGGATGAAACTATGAACACATGAAAAACAAAATCCCATTGCCACATGAATTAAATATATCTTATAATATCAAGACAATCATTGATGGCATGGTGCAGGAAAAAATGTATATGTGATATGATGTCAAATATTAAAGCAGTCCCCATGTAAAGAAAGAAGTTGTAACATTTAAAACAACTTGTTTCTGTTCATAAGAACTGCCTTCAGTCTGGGTGGAACACCCAAAGAGGCCTTCCCCACATCAGATCACAAAGGTCAAACGCCCTACACCTCTGCAAACCTCTTTGAAGCATCAGCAGAACCAGGAAGGCGCTGGAGTTTGTGCCTGGGAAGAGGTTCATTGGGGTGAAAGGACCACCATTGAGTGAATGAAAATTCAGCTCAGGGATTTTGAACTCTGTAAAATACTTGAAATGTAATTAATTTTGTGGTGGAGTCCTGGGATAACAGACTATTGACAAGCACCAGAGAATGTCGCATGAGTCAGGGGGTGAAGTTGTACAGTCTCTGCTCAGGGAAGATAAGGGGACATATGTTCAGGCCCTTAGCCTTGAAAGAATGTTAAGTGTTTTATTGCAGACCAAGTGAACAGAGAGCAGATGCCTAAGCATACATTAAAGTTTTGGGAAGAAGAAATTGTTTTATTAAGTGAAAAGTATGCATGTTATTAAAAGACTATAATAGGATTATATGGAGAATCATATTCTGCTCATAAACTGGGTAACCGTAGGAGTTACATACATGGTTATAGTGTCTTCAGAAAGCACACAAAGAGCACCATTTGTTGATATAAAACTCCAGCAAGCCTCGACTTGGGAACCAAAGTTATAAGCTAAAATGTAATTTCAGCTCGCCAGAATAAATTACATATCAAAGTGCCACGTACCTTGTAGCTAATGGAACCCAAGACTTGTATGTAAAATCTCGTGATTCTAAATTCTATCCTTTTTGTGGAAATTTCCAAAATCTGTCATTCGCGCATGCAACCGCCTGCCGACATCAAACACCGTCAATTGCGACCGGCATGATATGACTAATTCAAAATTATATGGAGTGTGACACCTGTAATTTGAAGAAAAGTGCCATGTTGAAGGTTTTTAAGTTAATATCCGAGTTGGTCAGAAATACCATTTCAGATGGGTGGAGCAAGATCTCCCAGAAATGGGGCCTGGAAATACGAGAACCAATCAAAGTGAAGGGGCTAGGCCTTGTTTAGGGGGAAGAACAATCAATGTCCAATTATAATCATTAGTCAATGAGCCAGCACCTTATACTTTAGAGATTTTTGGAGTATGATTAGGTGTTTTTAAAAGTAGAGGCAAAATGGGAAATTATGAGAACCAGATTTGCAAGGGAGACAGAAGGAAGTGGATGAGACCAGGGAAAAGGTGGACTGGAATCTATAGGGAACCAGGAGAGATGCAGAGGCTGGGACATTTATATTCAGAGACCAGGAGAGTCAAACAGAGGGATTTATGTTGGAGGCCATCCATAACTGAGTCTGGAGAGGCAGTCTAACCAGGGCCCTATGCTTTCCATGAGATCGACCAGGAGGCTGGAACTCGTTTCCTGAGCATAAGCCCAGAGTGATTTAAAGTAAGTTTATTAGACAAACCATTGGTTTGGTATCCTGGCGGTAAATCCGGAATTACTGTTGCCACCACTTGGTCCGGCGTAATAACAGCTGGATTACAAGTGGTGGTAAGGATGGGAAATCACCATTCCTTGGAGTCCTATTGACTGTTTTTGCCAGTAGGGTGTCGGAATTACCTACAGCTCTTAGCTGCAGGTAATTCCTCCACCCCACATGCAAACTTCTAGTTGTCCGGTGCGGCAATGTTCCGGTATGTGTTCATACCAGCATGTTATTACCACATCAGCCAACTTATAATGAGTCCCATAGTCTTTTAAAGTAATTGGATATCCCTACACTATTCTTGCCAACCCCCAGAATCCCCTATGGGTGGTGCATTTTAAACAAAATCCCCAACAGTTCACCATTCCCCAGACCCTGCCTTAAAGCAGAAGGGTTCCAAATGCTAAACTGAACCTCTGGGTCTGTGCTGTGCAGAAATGTGCCTTCATGGTTAATTAATCAAAGTGAAAATAGCTAGTTAAAAGCATACTCTAGAGACAAAGAGAACAAGTTACTTCAAAGTGAATGGGAACATGTTCACTCTATAGTAGCAAAGGAAAAGGGTTTCACCATCTGTTAATGTTGTTGTGCCAGAATCTTGTTATAAGGGGAAGTGCACAGGGAGGTTAGAAATAAAGAGCACTGCGCATGTCCATTTATTTTGCCCAATAGAAAAGTGCTACGTTTTGTTTAATTTAGACCTCTTACAAATATATTGTAAAGCAAAATTGTACTGTCAGATTCTAGAATGCTGCATTAGTTATCCTTACAATAGGGGTGTTCTTATGAGTGATCCAAGTCTCTGAAGTATTCTTGAGAACTGTGTTTTCTTTTTACATGTTAACACCCTGGAGATATACTTGGTGCCTTGTTGCAGTTCTGGGAACACAGTGACAGACAGACATTCTACTGAACTTGTCACAGTTGATAGATATACATGTTAAATAAGTTTGGTGCTTTGTAAACAATAATGAGCAACGCCTAAACTATAAGCCATGCAGATGATATAACTTCCCTACAAATTTACTGTGATGTGCCAAGGCAAAACTACATCTACTCAGGCCTCTATTGCCAACGTCTTCAGATTAGTAAGAAGCTACCCAGGTGCTGCCATCCATACTCCAAGTACAGTTTATATTTTCAACCCATACCGGTTTTGCAAATAAAGACTAGCTACTTAGAAGGAGTGTTTTTTTCACATATATTTTCCTTTTGTTTTTCTATATCTGTTTTCATGTCATGTTTACTTTATTTAATTTATTTACTGGATATTTGTAAGGCGCTTATACAACAAATAGTGTTTCAAGGTGCCACAAGACAAGCACGAGGGTCAGGGGATGGGGAGAGGGAGAAAGATAACAGTAAACCTGTCCTACTAGGCCTTGTGACTTTCGGATCGCGCAAGTGTGTAACAATAAATGCAGGGGGCAGGGGGAGTGTCATTCTGCGTGAAATGCGAAGTGCTAGGGTGGGAAGGGAAGTGTAGGGTTAAGCGGAGAGAGTGCAAGTGAAAGGGGGGGGAGAGCCACAGAGGCTAGGCGAGTGCTAAGGAAAGCCAGGAGGCCAAGTGCCAGGGATTGCAGGGGTTGAGAGTACACATGCGAGGAGGGAAGTGGACTGGGCGGGGGGGGGGCTGGTGCTCTCTAGAACTCAGAGGGAACCAGGCAGTCAGTCACTGTGGCAGGCAGTGGTGTTAGTAGGGGCGGGGCAGAGGGAATGAAGAGAAAAGTAGGGGCTCGAGGAGCTTCCAGAATTTAAGGAGATCTGGCTCAAGCCTGGGAGGAGCAGGGAGAGCATTCCAGAGGGAGGCTCCTGCGAGCTAGAAGGCCAAAAGGCTCTAGCAGGGAGGTATTTAGGGAGAGAGAGTTGGATGTAGCGGAGTCCCAGGCCCAGAAAGCCTTGTGGATGATGCAGAGGGTCTTGAAGTTGACCCTAGCAGCATCCCAGAGTCAGTGGAGAGATTTTAGGGCTGGAGAGATGCGATCCCAGGGCTTGAGACCAAGGATAAGTCTCACAGTCCTATTCTGGATTAGTTGAAGGGGACAAAGGGAGGATAAAAGCCTAGAGAGGACCAGAGCTCTGGAGACATTGAGTTTCTGGGGGAAGGTGAGGAAAGGGAGAATGCCTCTGAGGAGGTGCAGCTGATAGTGGGTCTTCTTGGCGAGGTACATGATGTGAGGAGAGAAGGAGAGAGGGGAGTCAAAGATGACACCAAGGTTTTTTGCCACACAAAATAGTGAGGGGGTGGGACCCCTAGAGTGCAGCCAGAGGGTATCAGGAAGGAGATAGATGGGGTCCCAATGAGCGGTATCTCGGTCTTAGTGGTGTTTAGGCAGAGATCACCGGTGGCTCACCATTCCTGAATAGCAAGACAGTCAGGGATGAGAGAGGAGGAAGAGGAGGCAGTAGAGAGAAGCTTGAAGGAGAGCTGTGTGTCGTCTGCATAACACTGGAATTGAGGAGAGAAGGAGGAGATCAGGTGGCCAAAAGGGCAACGTAGATGTTGAAGAGCCACAGCAAGAGGATAGAGCCTTGAAGGACGCCGCAGGTGGAGAGAGTGATAGGAGACAGAAAAGGGCCCAGTTGAACCTGGGAAGGATGGTTGTAGTGGAATGAGGTCAACCAGTCCAGTGCCAGGCCCGTGATGCTAACGGTGTCACAGAGCCGATTTGTCAGGGTGGCATGATTGCCCGTGTCGAAGGCATAGGAGAGATCCAGAACGATAACAATGGATGGAGAGTTGGAGTCGAGATGTGAGAGCAAGTCTTCACGGGTGTTCAGTAGAGCAGTTTCCGTGCCTCTGCTGCTCTGAAGCCAGACCGGTGGTCGTGGAGACAACCAACAGATTCAGAGTGCTGGATCAGTTGGGAGAGTTCTGTTCCATACAACTGTTTCATGCTGGTCTTATCATGAGATGAACAAGTTACTCTCTTACCTGGTAACGTTCTTTCGATGGGATGGTCCGACGACGTATTCCATATCTATGACAGTAATCACCACAGCTGTGCTGCTTTGGAAAAATTTTGGCGTCTGCGTCCTACGTCGATGACGTCGATGTGCCGTCCCTGAGAACCTCATCCGACGGCCGACGTGATAAGTAGGACGTACAACGCCCGTAGCCTCAGTTGTAGTTTTTTCCCCCAGAACGTGTGACACCAGTCTTCTGCCAGTCAGACACACAAGGCCTTGCGGGAACGTAAGCTGCAATCGCATAAGAAATTCTGCAGCGGGGAAGGGAGGGAGCGATATGGAATACGTCGTCGGACCATCCCATCGAAAGAACGTTAAAAGGTAAGAGAGTAACTTGTTCTTCGAGGGGATTGGGTCCTCCGACGTATTCCATATCTTTGACAGACTCCCAAAGCAGTACCAAAGCAAGGAGGTGGGAAAAGAATTTAGAACACAAATTTAGCATGCCCAATCAAATTGCGGAATAAAGGACTGCCTTGCCAAAGGCCAGATCCTGCCCTCGGATGGAATCGAGGGAGTAGTGACGTACAAAAGTATGTACATAAGCCCAGGTGGCTGCATCACAGATGTTACGAATAGGAACACCCCTCTGTAGGGCAGTAGATGCAGCCATACCCCTGGTAGAATGGGCCCGCAAGCCAGCCGGTGGGACCTTACCCGCCAAGCGGTAACACTCTGAGATAGCCAAAATAATACAACGAGACAAAGTCTGTTTCGTCACAGCTTGTCCCAAACGCTTTCCAGCGTAACCTATGAAGAGTTGATCGTCCACTCTGACCCGGGACATGCGTAAAATATAAAAGCTCAACGCTCTTCTAGGATCAAGCCTATGGAGCCTCTCCTCTTCCTTACCAGGATGCGGAGGAGGATAGAATGCCGGAAGAACAACCTTCTGGCCCAAATGAAATTCCGAAACCACTTTCGGAAGAAAGGAAGGACGAACTCGAAGGACAACACTGTCCTTATGAAACACAGTGATAGGTTGGCTTAACTGAAAGTGCCTGTAACTCACTCACTCTGCGAGCGGAAGTAACCGCAACTAAAAACACAGTTTTAAGAGTTAACAGTCTCAAAGGGCAAGAATGCAAAGGCTCAAACGGAGCACCCATAAGAAACTTAAGAACAAGGTTCAAATCCCAACCAGGCACCAGAAAAGGTGACGGAGGGAACACATTAGTGAGCCCTTTCAAAAACTGATAAATTAAAGGAATCTTAAAATAGGAACATTCTTCAGACGAGCGCTTAAATATGGACAGCGCCGCCAGGTAATCTTTAATGGTACCCACTTGCAAGGCCCTGTGGGCCAAAGAAAGCAAAAAAGACAGAACCATGGGCATGTCACATTCAAAAGGATCCACATTCTTAACTCTGCACCAGCCGCCTAATTTACACCAACAGCAACGGTACAGAGACTTTGTTGCCGGCCGTCTGGCCGAGAGCAACACCTCCAACACGTCTTCAGGGAGGTCCCAATCCTTATACCTCAACCTCTCAGAAGCCAAGCGTGAAGGTTGAGGGATCTGGCCTCTGGATGGAGAACCTGACCACCTCCCGTGAGAGCAGAGTCTCGGTAGGGAAGACAACGTGGAGGGCAGATGGACAAGTCGAGAAGGCCCGGGTACCACGTCCTATAGGCCCACGCCGGAGCAACCGAACCTCTGTAACCTCCGCAGTACTTGCGGGATGACAGGGACTGGAGGAAACACATACAGCAGTGGGAATGACCACTCCACCACGAACGCGTCTCCTAAGGCTCCTTTTGGAGGAAATTCCCGCGAGCAGAACCTTTCGCACTTCCGGTTGACACTGGAGGCGAAGAGATCCACTTGAGGGGTCCCCCAAAGGGCGAAGATCTCCAGGAGAATCTCCTGAGCCAGATCCCACTGGTGAGAGATCGTGCTCTGCCTGTTCAGAGCGTCCGCCGTCTCGTTGTCGTCTCCGGCCAGATGAACAGCCGAGATCGAAACTTCCTGCTGGATGGCCCAGAACTCGAGCTGCATCGCCTCCCTGCACAGAGGAAGTGACCCTGCCCCCCCTTTTTGTTGAGGTAGTGCATGGCCACCGTGTTGTCCGTCAGGATCAGGACACTCTTTACTCGCACAGTCGGCAGAAAAGCCTTCAGGGCTAGCCTGACGGCCCTCAGCTCCAACAGATTGATATGGAGTCTGGACACCGACGGAGACCAACGGCCGCTGACTATCAACTCGTTGGCATGAGCTCTCCATCCCGTGAGGGATGTGTCCGTCACGATCGTCACCTCTGGCCAGGGAAGCCAAAACAGAGCCCCCATCATCAGATTGCCTTCGACGGCCCACCACAGAAGGTCCTGGGAGACCGAGGGCGGCACCTGAACAGGGTCCGACATCCTGCCGGAAGATTGCGACCACTGCATCTTGAGTGCCCACTGCAAAGATCTCATCCGCAGACGAGCCTCTGGCACCAGAAGAATGCAGGATGCCATGAGGCCGAGCAACCTCAAGAACTCAAACGCTAGGAGCGTCTGGGAAAGTTGAAACTTGTGCACCATCTGCTGAATGTAAAGAGCCCTCACCTGGGGAGGAAAACACAGCTCCAGGGATGTGTCGAGCACTGCTCCGATGTACTGGAGCCGCTGTGTTGGCGTCAAATGGGACATCTTTAAATTGAGGGAGAAGCCCAGCTTGAGAAGGGAGTGGCAGGTGACGGACAGATGATCCAGGTCTTGCTCGGGAGAGCTCCCCCTGATCAACCAATCGTCCAGGTAGGGGTAGACGTGAATCCCCCCTTTCCCGAGATGCGCTGCCACCACCAGCATGAGCTTGGTGAAAACCCTCAGGCGGAGGTCAATCCGAACGGCAGGACCCGAAACTGAAAGTGCGAGTCGCCAACCGCGAACCTCAGGTACTTCTTGTGCTAGGGATGGATCGGCACATGGAAGTAAGCGTCCTTGAGGTCGAGAGACACCAACCAATCCTGAAGTTGAAGGGCCTGGAGGACTTGAGAGAGAGTAACCATCTTGAACTTGTCCTTCCGGAGGAGTTTGTTCAAACCGCGCAAGTCCATGATGGGTCTCAATCTCCCGTCTTTCTTCAAAATCAAAAAATAAGGGGAATACCATCCCTTGTTCCTCTCCGCTACAGGCACCGGTTCTATGGCGCATTTCTCCAGCAGGGCTTGAATTTCCTGCGCAAGAAGCGGATCCAGACTCTTCAAAGAGAGGTTCCCAGGTGGATTGTCGTGAGGCCTCTGCCGAAAGGGAAGACAGTAGCCATGGGTTAAGATCTCCAGAACCCACACATCTGAAGTAATGGCACTCCACTCTACAAGATGCTGCGCCAGCCTTCCCCCAACTGGCGAGCCATTGGACATGGCCTCATGACTGAGTGGTAGCGGCTGCGGCGTTGCCTGAGGGCAAAGAGGCAACTGCCCGATCGGATTTGGCACCTCAAGTACCCTGTTTTCCACCTCTGGTACTCCTACGGTGGCCTCTTTGACTGACAGCTCCTCTCGCTTTACTGAAGGATGAGTAATAACGAAAGGAACCTCCCCTCCATTGTTGTCCCCTAAAATGAAAAGGTGGAGGTTGTCGAACTGCAGCGCCCAACCACTTCGCTGCAGCTTTGGAGGTCTGCAACCTCTCAAGGCTCTCGTCAGCCTTGCTGCCAAAAAGATGTTCACCGTCAAAGGGCATGTTGAGGAGCCGGGACTGCACATCAGGAGCGAACCCCGACTTCCGCAACCACGCAAACCTGCGTATTACAGTGCTCGCCTCCATGGACCGGCTGACACAATCTGCCATGTCCAAACCCGACTGAACGGCCTCACAAATGGCATCCTTGCCATCCTGGACCATAGCAAGGAAACCATCCCGTTCGTCCCCTTCGGGAATATTTTCAGCCGCTAATGCAACACAGTTCCACAGAGTGTGTGTGAAACGAGACAAGGCACATACGGAGTTGGCCACCTGAAGCGCCATACCCCCTGAAGAAAACACTTTCTTTTCCCAGCCATCAAAACGTTTGTCATCCCTATCCAGAGGGATGGTAGGATATGATGCCTGCTTTACCAGGGCCGTAGCCGCCTGCACCACCAAACTCTCCGGAGTTGGGTCCCTGGACAAGTAGCAGGGGTCGCTACTGGCTGGACGGTATTTTCGCGACAAAGACTTGCCCACTGCCGGGAGACTCTCCGGAGCAGTCCAAGCTGCCGCCACCCTTCTCTGCAGAGCCATATGAAACGGCAGTACCGGGTCAGTGGGGGGACCAAGATCGAGGATGTCCGTAAGATCATCCTGAACAAACTCCCCTGGGGGAGCCGACCATCCCAAGTACTCGGTGACCCGAGACATAAGGCGCCGGTACGAAGAATCGGCATGAGTGCCAGGCTGAGGCCTACAAAACTCTACCTCCGGAGAGGTGTCCAGTCCACTGGCATCATGCAGTGACTGCCTCAGGTCTTCAAATTGGCTATGGCCTGAGAGAAGCTCATTTGGCACCGTACCCGGAACCAAGCCCTCATCAGAGCCCTCATCAATCTCTGAAATGTACTCCAGGTGGTGAGAGGAAAGCACCTGGGGACCAAAGCTATGCCTGACCTTAGCCAGAGCCTTTCTAGGGGCTTGCCCCATGCCACGGGGCCCCTCCGACACCACCGCCTTGAAAGGCGTCGAGGGCGCCGAACGAATCGGCACCGGCGTCGATAGAATCAGCGTCGACGTCAGCCGCAGCACCGCCAGCATCGACACAGGCCTCGAAGCCAGAGCTCCAAGCGTGTCCTTCGACGACCTAGGCGCCAACAGCGTCGACGACCCCCTCAGAAGCAGAGCCTCGAGAGAGGCCGTCGACGACATCAGCGCCACAGGCGTCGACGTCTTCCTCAAAGACTGCACAGGATCACGCGGTCTCGAACGCGTCGAGGACCAGGACCTGGAACGGGCATGGCGAGAACGGTTACCCTTGTCCGAGCGGGACCTCTCCCGTGAACCGGGCCGACCACTCGAGCCCGAAGGCGTGCGAGCGGTGTCTCTCGACCGATCACGACCGACCCCACTCGGAGGCGCGGACGGACCGGTGCCCTGCGATTCGAGAATCACCAACATCTTCTTCCCGAAGGAAGCCCATTCCTCCGGTGTCGCTTGCATGGTGGGATAAGCGACCCGCCGACCGTCTGAGTCCTCGGAAGAGGACGGGGAAGGCGACCGATGCCGGCGCTTCCGGGAATGCCTCGAAGAGGCAGAGGAATGGCAAGACCAACTCCTGGAAGGAGACCCACTGGACCTCCGACGATGACGCGGAGAGTCGCCTCTCGAATCATCCGTCGAAAGCCCCGCAGACCTAGACTTCCGGGGCTTAGACACCCTACCTACGGACAACTTCTTCTTGCGCTCCCGCAAGGCCTTGGCCGTGAACGACTGGCAGTCGACACAGTCGTCCGTGTCGTGGGCCTCCCTGAGGCACCAGAGGCAGGCGTCGTGCGAGTCCGTTACCGACATCTTGGACCCACAGTCCCCACATTTTTTTAAGCCCGGACGCGGGGTTGAAGATGAGGTAGACATCATCACAAACAGGCTTTTTCACAAAACCGAACAGGTTCAAAGAACCGAGAAGATTACAACAGAAACTCCAAAGAGTCGAGGTGTACCGAGATTCACGAAGTGAACACGTTCGCGAAAAAAAAAACGAACTGAGGCTACGGGCGTCACGCATCCTACTTATCACATCGGGTGACGTCGGCTGTCAGAGGAGGTCCGCACCGAAGCAGCACAGCTGTGGTGATTACTGTCTGTCAAAGATATGGAATACGTTGGAGGACCCAATCCCCTCGAAATACAATTTCAGGTCTAGACATCATACATTTTATATTCCAATAAATATATATGTGTTATAGTGTGGCAGTCAATGTACTATAGTTAAGTTGAGCATCAAGTTCCATTTTTTATTATTTTCAAATTTGTTTATTGGCATTTCTTAACATACAATCACCCTTGTCAAAATTGAGCGTGCGTTTAGTAACAGGATCAACAATATTGCCTAATGAACAGTAACTTTTTGACTGATATAAAACAACCTAACAACATTTAACTGTCTCCAAGTAATCAATGTCTCTATTTAAATGGCTTGGCGATCAGAGAGGTGGGGCTATAGAGGGCAGAAGTTCCAGGGGCCCCCGGGATAAGACCCGGTCAACAACTACTTCTGCAATGGGTATTGGGATCTGACAGTACCGCTATGTGGTTTCTGATTTGTTCATGGGGGTTCGTCATCTGGGGAGGAAAGCATGCGGCCGGTTATTTCTTTCCACATCATCAGGGTGGAGCTTGATTCATCAGTTGATGACGCTATCTTCCTATGCCCTTGTTTCCACAGTGATCCACCGTACCAGTTCGTTAAGCCATGTCGCATAGCTCGGCCCTGCGGGCTTTTTCCAGGCCATAGCAATTTGTCTTTTGGCCAGAATGCAGGTTAGGTCCAGGAGTTTCACCCAGTGTTTAAGTTGGGCCGGTCTAGGGTGCGTTCCTAGGAGGCATTCCTCGGGGAGCCATTTGTAGGTGCAGGAGCCGGCTTTATCAAATGTCTGTTTTATTTTCCCCCAGAAGGATTGCACTGTGTTGCATTCCCGAAACATGTGGATCAGATCTGCTTCATCTGCCCTGCACCATGGGCAGTGGGATCCCGTTTGTCTGTAGATTTTCGCTAGTCTGCAGGGAGTCAGATATGTTCGGTGCAGCATGCTCAGTTGAATGAATCGGAATCTATGGTTCCTGGACACAGCCTTGGGGTATGCCAACGCACTGTCCCATTTACCCTCTGACAGTTCTCGTTTCAGGTCTGTCTCCCATCTCATTTTCATCGATTCGCTTTTAGGGTTAGGGGTATCGCTGAGGTGGCTGTATATTTGGGAGACCGCCCTCCGACCCTCTGCCAGATTATATAGCAGTTTTATGAGGGGGGATGACTCTGGTTCTTCCGGCCAAGTGTCCCATTTGTTCTTCGCCGTTTCCCGTATCCTGTGGTACCAGAGGAATTGGCCAGCGTGCATGTCATCCACCCCTTGAAGCGATGAAAAGTCCCTGAAGGAGCCCTCGTCATATAGGTCTCCCCAGGTGTAAACGCCCTTACACTCCCCCCATCTAAGGTGAAGTAGATCCACCTCTGTCTTGCACATGCCATGTATCAGTGGTATTTCCGGAGAGTACAGGAGCTTTTGTTGGATCTTCAACCACACTCTCTGCCATATCTGTCTGCCCAGGACGGCTATGAAGGGTATGTCGCTCAGCAAATGTGGTGCCCATATAAGTTCTTTCAATCGTATAGGGGAGATCATGGATTGCAATAGGGGGGTTTCTGATGTGGCCTCATCGGCCAGCCATTTAGATACGAAACTGAGTTCGGCCGCTAGATAATATTTTTCAAGGTTCGGGAGTTGGATACCCCCCTGTGTATAAGTCAATGTCAGGGTAGTATGTGCTATTTTGTGTATGTGTTGTCCCCAAAGAAATCCACGGACAATCGATTCAAGCAGGCGAAAGAACGAGTTTTTTATATAATAATGCACGTTCTGAAACCTGTACAGGAACCGAGGGAGGACAATCATTTTGACCACAGAGGCCCTGCCTATCGCCGATAAGGGAAGTTTTGCCCAGAAGTTTATCGATCTGCGTAAAGCAGGTATCGCCGCCTGCGTGTTGTGTTCATGCATAAGCTCTGGGGTGTGCATTATGTGAATTCCGAGGTAGCGGAATGACGTGGTCTGCCATTTTACTCCAAGCACTGGAAGCTCCTCAGTGTTTCTGCCCTTTTGGCCAGCTAGCGGAAATAGGCAGGACTTAGCCCTGTTAAATTGTATACCTGAAAACTTAGTGAAGTTGTCAAGGACCTCCAACATGGTTGAGACATTAAGGTGTGGATCTCTGACGAACAACAGGACATTGTCTGCGTAAAGCGAGATGATGTGATCTGTCCCGCCTAGTCTTATTCCTGCATCAAAAATTTTTTTCCTGAAATAAATTGCAATAGGTTCCAACCCAAGAATGTAAAGCATGGGGGACAGCGGGCATCCCTGCCTGGTACCTCTGCATATATCCCATACCCCTGATACGTGTCTCCCAGTTTTTACTCGGGCCCTTGGATTGGTGTACAATATTTTAACCCATCGGACAAAGCCTGGACCAAAGCCAAATTCTTTCAAGACTGCCAGTAACCATTCCCAATATATAGAATCAAATGCCTTGGTGGCATCTAGCGACAACAAGGCATAAGGTTCGGGACTCGTGTTTATTCGTTCAACAATATGCTGGAGTCTGCGTAGGTTCATAGTTGTATTGCGCCCCGGGACGAATCCGCATTGGTCAATGTGAATGATATCGCCTATAATTCTGGAGAGTCTTTTGGCTAGTATTGTGGTCAATAATTTATCATAGTTAAGCAAGGCCAGGGGTCGATATGAGCCACAATATTCGGCCGGTTTGTTTTGCTTGAGGAGTGGGATCACCAAAGTTTCCCTCATGCTGTCAGGTAGGATGCCTCGTTCATATGTTTCTAAAAATATCTTATGTAACAGCGGGGCCAGGGAGGAGCTATACGCCTTATAGAACTCTGAGGGCAGCCCATCACTACCTGGGGCCTTACACATAGCTCGTGATTTAATTGCCTCTGCTATGTCTTCTATAGTGATATCAGCATCCAAGGTTGCAGCATGTGTGGGGGAGAGCCTGGGTAGTCCGATCTCATCTAGGGTGTCCAGTATCTGGTCAGAAGGAATTTTGGTGTCATGTGAGTATAGGTGTGCATAGTATTTTCGAAAGGTGTCATTTATGTCATGTTGGGTTTGATATATGGTGCCATCTTCGTCTTGAATTGTAGTGATTGTGTGTCTGGGCTGTTCCTGTCTGCAGAACCAGGCTAGCAGCCTGCCAGGCCTGTCTGCTTCTATATGTGCTCTATTTGTTTTGGTAGCGTAGTCAAACTTGGCCAGTCTATCCCAGGCGTTTGTGCATTCGTCTTTAAGGGTTCTAAGTTTATCTTCTCGTTGCTGTATATCAGGGGAGCTGTTGCCAAGCTTCTCTATCCCCTCTTCTTTTTGCACGAGTTCGTCCCGCAGCTATTTCCGCACACCTCCCGCCTTTGCTATAACTTCTCCCCGTATCACTACCTTCAGGGCTTCCCATGTGATGCTCACATGATCTAAACTGCCCATATTCAGTTCTATCGACTCTTGTAGTTCATCTTTGAACGCCCGGTCCTTCAGGGCATCTACTGGCATTCGCCACATGGGAATGGGCGGTCTGGGGCCAGCATGGTTCCATGTCACTACCAGCGGGGAGTGGTCCAAAACTGTTCTGCCGAGGTAGTGTGCTTCCTCCATTTGGGGTAAGTGTTCCTTGCCTATAAAGACATAATCTAGTCTTTACCATGGGGGGATGAATAGTAAGAGTAGGTACGTGTCTGTGGATGGAGTTCCCTCCACACATCAACCAGTTCTAATCTAGCCAACATGGTGTTTAGGGAGGCCGTTGACTGGCCTTTAGGTAAATGCAAAGGTCTATCCGGTTGTGGGTGCAGTTAAAATCCCCTCCCCATATGAATAGGCCATTTCTATGTGGCGCGACTTTGGCGTACATTGAATCGAGGTGGGATGGGATATTGTTATTGGGAAAATAGGAATTCACTATGTATATTTCTTGTTGTTCCATGTGTCCCCATAATATCACAAATCTGCACTCCGTGTCTTTTGTTGGGTGTCCTGACCCACGTTTGAGCTATCATGCTGCAACATTTGGTGCTGTGGGCTTAGAAAATCCAAGATGGCCAAAAAGCCCACATGTGCGCCAAAATCCAGGAGAACCACGCAGTTTGTGCACACTAAAATGGTTGCCTAACTTGCCACCCACCAGTGCGAGCAGGATGGGCCGGGGTGCCATGAGTGAAATGTGTGCCAAAGGAAAAACCGCACTTTAAAATCACCTTTTGTTTCCCTGAATGCCAGCTCAAAATGCCTATTTCAAACATTGCAACATATCCAAAAATCTCACTGAACACCAGCTGACATCTGGCAGAATGAAGTATGTGTGCATACAAAATCTGGGAAGTTGAAGAGCCCCAAAACAATGTTCATAACAAGACTGGCTGAGCTCTGCAGGTCTGCAGCAGCCTAACTGAAACTGGATTTAAAACTACCAAAAATCGAAAATGTTTAAATTAACTGAGTGACCTACTTTTGAGTGTCACATAGTTTGTCACTGTTGAAATGTCATAGTTTAGAAATTAGAATCAGTGTTTTAGCTGCATGTGTCAAAATTGTATGTTTGATTTAAACTGGGGGACAAAAAGTGACATTTAGCTGAAACCTGGCTTAATGAAACTGGATTCTGCCTGACAACTTCCCCCCAATTGGAGTGAAACTGGATCCACAGCAGTTCTCAGGCCTGGCTGCATTCTGAGGGGAGGTTACCCCTCTCTGATTGAATTACCAAGGGACAGCTAGAGACTAAACAAAGGACCCAGGCAGAGGGTTTATTGGGGGGAGGTCATAAATGGCTTCCTCTTGAACAATGGGCCTTCCAGGGCCCAGACAGATGGTTTATTGGGGGGGCCGTAAAATAGCTTCCTCTTGGCAGAAGCTGGGAGGGGCAGGGTCTCTGAGCTTGGCAGAAACTGGATAAACTGGTTTCTACACCAATGGACCAGAAAAGACACACCCCTGTTGGCCAGAATATGATTTTAAGAAAGATGAATCACTCATGGGGTGGACTTGTCAAAACTATCTAAATGATACCATAATTCTTGTGATTTTTCTGCCTACGTTTTAAGAGGTTTTAGGACCCGGCGGTATGATCTGGGGGTTTACTAGCGGAAAAGAGAGTGTTACTCTAAATGTATGCATGTTAAAAATCTGACACTTCCTTATATAAATGCATACATGCCTTGCGCACATTTGTATAAATTTTAATGAGAAACCAATGTTGCATAGCCCACTAAAATCGAAAATATGTTGCCATTTTTGAATGCAAGCCTCCAGGAAGATCAGAGTTTGATCAGAGTATACCTCATGTGATATGTGATGGGTGCATGTCATTTTAAACAAATGTGTACCTGTGCAAATATGTATTTGGGTCAAATATAGATTTGTGTGCAATTTGACAGGGGAGTATCCTTTCTGCAGACCATAAAACAGCATCACCATGACACACATTTCCTTCCCCCAATCAAAGCAGTGCGGAAAGATTGACCAATGGGCAGTTGAGAGAGGGGCTGGCTAGTGATGCTGCACACTCACCCACTTTCAAAAGACATAAAAAGAGCCACTGGAAGCTAGAGAGGACATTCTAATCCAGTTGCTGCAACGCGCTCTGCCGGACCACACAACATCCAGAAGATACCAGATCCAACACTTAGACTTTAAAACTCCAAAGAACTTGATTCAGAACTCAAAGCAAGGGCCTAAACCCACAAACTGAGAACTCTTCTCAGCAGGCCTCAGCATCCAGCAAACCTAACAGCGGTAGCAGCATCCAGGAGCCGTGCAGATCAGCGCTGTGTCCAGAGAAAGCTGTGCAGAAAGATCCAGGAGCTGTGCACAGACGCTGTACCCAGAGATCCAGGAGCCAGGTCAGGAGCAGTGTCAGACCAGACCAGCAGAGCAGAGACCAGACGCTGTGCGCAGAGACCGTCCGGGGCGAAACCAGAACCGAAGCCATCTTGACCCGATCCGAGAGACCTAGACCTTCCAAATACATTGTGAGTACAGCTAGGACGGTGTGAAACCAAATCTCTTAGTTTCCAGTGATATAATTCAATCTATTTAATCTAAGTAGAACTGCCTCCTAACTGTCACTTGTCAATTCTGCAGCCGCATAGCTGTCACCTGTCATTTTTAAAAGCTGTCACCTGTCAATTTGAGTTACTTTAAATCCGAAAAACTACCTTTATTTAATCGTCCGTATCTCTGGAACCGTTTGGGCTAGGAACCTGGTTTAACTTTCCCCTGAAAGCTTTGAATCTTACCTTTCCAACAAGCCTAGAACCGAACTACTCCTTATACTTTTTCCGCAATCACGATTCACGAATTTTGCCGCAATTTGTGATTTGGCCCGATTTCTTTACTTGTAAAAAGATAGCTGCTTTTGCCTGAACTGCTAAATTTCGTTTGCATCTTAAGAACCATCCCTGAATCATTGCTAAAGTGAGCCTGAACTCATCCCAAGTAGCTACCACTCCCCCTGAACCTCCTAAAGGGAATTAAAACCATTTTCAGCATATTTCTCACTTCACTGTCACCATATTCAAAGCATTTTGCCTGTGTTTTAAAACTCCTATCTGTTGTATAAGCTGCTAGGGGGGAATTGAACTGAATTCTATTTGATTGCATTCCTAAGAACTGTGTGCTCTCCTCTTCATCTCCTTACATTGCATAAAGGGGGGGTGAATTGTCCAAGAAAGTGATTACATTGTCTTTTGCTGAAATCCTATCAAGTTATTTTCTGTACTGCATTTTCATTCCACATTGCATCTATTTGAAACCATAAAAGTATTGTTGCTATCTTATCCATCCTATACCCACTCATCATTGATTATAAAGAAGTGTGCTGGTGCCAGACTATCCATTATTGATTACTGCTCAGATTAAGTGTGATATTCAATTATTAATTCATTATAAAAGTGTGATATATATATATATATATATACTGTTTAATTTTTTTTTCAAATAAACCTTTTAAACTTGCAAAACAGAACTACTTCTTGGCTCAGTGGGGTCAGGGGGATTCCAAGAGAGGGGTGTTATATAGGGGTAGTCATCCAGAACTCATGAACTGGACATAAAGATATATCAATAAGGGTTTCCATTCAGTATCCCAGATAAGGCAGTGACTTAGCTGTAGTGTTGAATTGAATCCTCTTTCACTTTCACAGCCTTGGTTATCCGGATGGGGAGGGAGCTGGGAGTGAATCCATGTATAGACTCCCCTAGCAAACTTAGAATAGGCCGTTCCGTATCCCTGTCCTCCCCAGTGCTCCTGGAGTCAAGCCATGGATTCCTTGTTGCAGTGTGTTTCCTGTAGGAGCGCTATCATTATCCCTTTTCTGTGAAGATAGAATTTAATTCTATTTCTTCGAAGGTAAGTGCCAAGGCCCCTCACATTCCATGTCAGTATTTTTATTTTTATTCCCATAGTGCTTTACGGGGGGAATTTTAGCTTATGTAGTTTATCGGGTGGGCTCCCGGGGACAGGGTGCTTGGATTGAGATATCTTGTCTGTCTGTCCAGGTTCTAGAGGCACAACTGTTGCATCCACCTCCCTCTCTGCTGCCAACTTAATGTAGTTCGGAGACTTACCAACATTTTCAACTGTCACTCCAATGAATAAACTATCCAAACAATTGAACTGTGAACTGCCCCCAGCAGTTGCGTGGAACTTGCAGCGCTCAGTGGCTCCCGAGCCTTTTGGGCCTCTCCAGGCCTTTCGGTGCGGGCATTGTGCAAGCATTTGACTCACACGTTCTGTGCGGGGGAGGGCCATCGGCGTGGTCGTGTGTGGTGTCTTGTGCTTCTGCCCGATATTGCTATCTGAGTGTCACGATCTTAATAGATTGGTTAAATAAATTGTGCTTCTTATGCGAATCCAGCAATCGATGATGATAAATGTAGCTTCTTGTTTCATCTGTTATTAGTTTGTGGCGGTTCCTCTCCATCTTCTGCTAGGTTATTATGTTCAAGCTACATATTTGCCGCGGCTGGGATCTCCAAGAATAGTGCTTTCCCTTTATAGTGGACCTTAAGGCGAGAGGGGTACAGCAACATGTATTTAAGGTTAAGGTTACGCAGCCGCGCCTTAATTGGTATGAATGAGTTCCTGGCGCGCTGTACTGCAGGAGTGTAATCAGGATACATAACAATTGTAGAGTCTTGCCTTCTGATTTCTCCACCTTCTCTGGAGTAACGCAATATTGTTTCTCTGTCGCAGATATTCAGAATTTTAGCGATAATCTGACTGGGTACGAGCCCGGGGAGAGCGTTTTTGGAGGGACCTGTCGGCGCGTTCCACTGAAAACCCTTGTGAGAGTCTCCCTGCTCCGATCTCTTGCTGCAGCATTGTCTCAATGAATTCAGTGGGCTTCGAGCCCTCCATGTCTTCAGGAACACCTAGAATTCTAATATTATTGCGTCGAGCGCGCCCCTCCGCATCTTCGGACTTCGTTTCCAATCTTGCCGCCTTTTGCTCTAGTTCTTGGACTCGTTTCTGCAGATCTGCAGTGTTTCCAACGTTAACCTGTAAGGTGGTTTCATTGGCATTCACCCTTTCAGTCAGATTGCGCACGTCTTGGCGCATGAGCTGCATGTCCACTTTAATTTCATCTACCTTGCTTTCAATGGAGGTGCGGAGCGCTGCGATGGCTTGGAGAACTTGTGTGTTATCAGGTGCCGCCTCCGCGCATGGTGATGCATCTAAAGTCATGGGTTCAACCAGCAGCATTTGCTTAGACCTGACTGTCGTATAGGAGTCCATTGTTGCGGTTTTAGATTTGGCTTTAGGCGGAGACATCCCGTCCTCTAGGGTCGCCGTGCCGAACTCTTTGTGCGGTGGGTGTTTGGTCGAAAGCTGGGTCGCAGCGATGGGCCAGAGAAAGAGTCCTCCTCCCGTGTGCGTTTCCCGCTGTGCCCGGTCGGTTATAGCTAACAGCAGTGTCGCCAGCGGTAAACCAAGGGGGCCTCCGATATCGTCGGGCCCTGCTTCCGGCCACAGCCTGATGCCAGCGTAGCATCCACCAAGCGTAGGCAGGCCAGTGGGATCACTAGCTTAGAATACTTGAGCTCTACGTTCTGTTGCAATTTGACTCTGATGCATCCGTAGTGATATGACGATTGCAGCGTTCAGTGTAGGCAGAGAGGACCCGGGTCAGGATTGTACGCATTAGTCGAGTGCAGAGGAGATCCCAAGCCTCCTGCGGCCGCATATGGTCGCTTAGTTCATTTTGTGTAAGGCTTACTATGCTGTGCAAGGACTACAGATGCCTCATTTCCGTGTCTGGCGTGCTTCCAGCTTACTGCGGGGGGATGTTTGTGCTGGGCTGTGGACTATGGGAAGGTACATGCTCCATGGGCCATGGCTAAGTAGTCCGGGGCCCAACCTGGCTTGTCGGCAATCCGTGCCTGCGCTTCTTGTTAGCGGAGCCGCTGTGTTATATGTCCCCTGTAATCACCCTATGTTTCCATAGTCCGTAGCAAAGATATATAGCAGCAGAGGGGGGGCAGGGGAGGGCTTGATGTGGCCACTTAATTTTGTCAGGGTCGAGCTCCAGCTACTACGTGTGTGTCCGTAAGTCGGGCAGTCGTGCCGCAATTTTCCCAAAGGAGACCCTCGGGCAGCCGACTCCAAGGCTCGAGCGCTCAGACGTCAATTGCAAGCGGAGGATGGGCCCACCGCATCCGCGCTCAGACAGTGGAGGGGAGTCCTCGTTTCCGCGGGTCACCGATGCTGATCCTGGAGCCCTCCGACTCCGACTACAGTTGAGGAGGACCCACGGCCATAAAGGTGCAATTGGCGAAGGGAGTCCACTTACGGTCATGGTCAGCCCAATGTCGATGCTTCCGTGTCACGGCGGCGGTCGCAGCCGAGAGGGGACCCAGCTCCTGTGCGACCGGGCAGCAGAGGGAGGCTCTCGTCCTCAAGCCCTCCTGCGCAGGCTGCGTGATTTCTCCCTCTCCCTCCGGGCCCCTGTAGCTGCCGAGCTGCGAGTCGCAGTTCCGCGTAGCTTCACAGTGCCACCCTCGATTTGCCTGGAACCAAGTACGTCCCGGGAGCTGGCAAATAAGTCACTGCTGGGCAGGCAGGCGGGTGTGCTCCCTGCAACCCCCTCATTCACACGGTGGCGCTCAGAGCCGCCATCTTGGTTGCGTAGGGGGCACCTCTATGATCGGCTAAATCAGAATGTTGCTGACTCTGATTTTCTCCGGGAGTCGGATCGTCGTAGCAGGAAAGGGTGCCTCTAACAGCGTAGGTAGATCTTTTATCAGGCTACATGAGTTTAATAGCCGGATTCAGTCAGCCAAAGGATCGCGGGCAGGAGCTCCACGAAAGCACGTCTTCACGGCATGCGCTCTGGCCACGCCACCCTATCAAGTTCCATAGGAAACCCGAAAATTGAATTGCTAATAATGTTTGAGTTGTATGATGGATTGGCTGATATCTTGCAAATAAAAAGAGTGTCACATGCACACCAGACAGTAAGTTTTGGGAAAGATTTGTTACAAAATGAAAAGTTATTAAGAAAGCAAAAGAAACACTGTTCGTCTTACGCCCAGTCATTTCCCCATGCAGAAAATGTCAATATTTCTACACAGCGCACAGCAAAATCCGCTGGACGGAATTGGACCAGGTACGAGACAACTTGGGCACGTAGCGCTGACTCTAGTTCCAGGAGGGATCCGGGTTTATTTCATCCAGTTATTTTTTTGTATAATGCGAGAGATAACCGGGATTATAACAGGAATAACCGGTGCTAACTGAAAACAAAAAGTGGAAAATAAGTCATTTGGAGGAGGAAAAATGATGAGATGGCATCAGGCTAGAGGTGGGGAGGGGGAAAAGGACATCATGTGAAATTGGGGGGTTGGGGGGCAGGGGGTATGGAGCAAGTTCAGAGCTTGAACGTTTTCTCATAACCGGGGTTATCCCGTGGGATAACCAGGGTTATAATAGAAGCGTTCGGGCATGAAAGTGCGTCACACAGATAACTGCAGTTATTTGCAGGCGTTTACAGATAACTGGGATTATTTGTAATATATAAGTGTAATTTTACAACTACAGTAAGGTGGGGTAACGTATTGGGGCAATATGCCAAGGGGTGCACCATGGAAAGTGAACACGGCCTAAGTCTGCGGCCATGGCTAGTGTGCCCAAAAGAACCGTAGTAGTGTGGCCCAGACAAAGGCCGGGCCCACTGTCCATGGCCAAATACCATGGCTAGTGGGCCTGTTTAGGAAACCTATTGGAGCAGTATATAGAGTGGCCACAACCGAAGGCTTGGGCCAATGGCCATGGGTGAAGGCGATAGCTAGTGAGTAAGAAAGAAAGGTAGTGTTTTAAAATATACGTTGGGCATGGCCGAAGGCTGGGTTCACAGGCCAGGAGGCCCGAAAGATATGTACAGTGGGTCCAAAAGAAACATATTGGGGGAACATGTACATTGGACACAGCCGAAGTCCATTGCTAGTGGCCTGGTAGTTTTTTTAAATATACAGTGGGCACAGTCGAAGGCGATGCTCACTGGCCAGGGCTGAAGGCTAGTGTGCCCGAAAGCATATATAGTGGCTCAGCAGTGTTTTAAAATATACAGTGGGCATGAGCGAAGGCTGTGCTCACTGGCAAGTGGGTCCGAAAGAGATGTATAGTGGGTAAAAAGAAACATTTTGGGAGGACTTGTACAGTGGACATGGTCGTATCCACGGCCACTGGCCAGCCTATGGCCATGACTAGTGGCCCATAAAAAATCAGTGACATAACAAAACCCTTGAAATGTACTGAAAAAACCTTAGTTAAGGTGCAGTTAAGTTGCACAGATTTAACACAACAAAACCCTTGAAATTCAGCGCATGTGGGAAGTCATGACCAGCTTAACTCGGTGCGTATTGTTTTGCGAAGTTTGGCGCAGTTTTGTCAAGGGGGGATGGACATGAATGAAAAGAATATTTGCTTTCAGCTACAGCCCCAACGGCTCGATGGATTTACACCAAACATGAGTGGGGAGCAGAGGCTTGTCCTGAAAGTGGACTTTTGCAAATTCGGTGTTAAAAAAGTAGGTACAAAAAGTAGGAGGGCTTTCTCGGTAAGGTCCACGGACTCACTTCCTGATTCGGTGTTCGTGGACGCCTGTGAGCCAATCAGGGATCCATATAACGTTCGAAGAAAAACATACGTGGCCGTTGATTGGTCAAGTGAGAAACGTGAGGTGCATCAAAACATTTGAAACAGGCGCCATGGTGGATTTGTGAACTGTGCCTGTAGTCCGCGAACATTGAGGTAAAAATATATTCCAAAACCCACCATTATACTTGTCAATCAAATGAAACAATCTCTGGGGACGTGAGGGGTGATGAGGATGTATTTGTATTTGCATATTTGTCATGCGCTAATACCAAGGGCCCGGATAGGAGATCTTGTATCTGGGTGCAGATGTTGAAAATACTGAAAGTTTAAAGGAACAGCAGTTTTCAGTTTTTTCCAAAAAGTAGATAGCGTATCAGCCATATGTAGCTGCATAAGGAGCTTGGGCCAACTACTGCAACGCGCCCATCGCCTCTGGAATGACAGCACGGACGAGGGATTACCAGATTGTTGCTGTGTGTTGATCTTGGAAAACTTACTGGTTGATACCAATTCAGCAGCGCAGCGAGATTAAGTGGAACCAGCCAAGCTTGGACTTAAAAACTGAGCAGAGGATATTCAACTGTATGCTCTGGAGGCCCGCAAGCCAATGAAGTTGTTGCCAAAAAGATGTTGTGGGCGTTGCTTTGGGAAGTTGAAAAATGTAGCATACTGCCGCATTTTTAACCTTTTGAAGCCTGGAAATGTGATATATCAGAAGAGCAGCATATAAAGCGTTGCCGTAATCAATGTAGGAGTTTATAAATGTACCTGTAACCAGTTGTCAGTTTTCTTTGGGGATGAAAGGCAAGTCTCTTTTCAAAAGCCGAAGGTGGAAGAAGGCAGCTCTGGCAACTTCATTAATCTGTGCTGAAAAGAATAGGTCCTGAACCCATGTGATACCCACGTTTTTTACTTTTGATGCATATGAAGTGGGAAGCCCAAAGAGGAGTGGAGGATTAAGAATACAATGAGGATTTTATAACACCAATCTCGGACCCAGCAACAAGACATCTGTTTTACTCATATTACGCTGTAAACCATTGTTGGTTAGCCAACCATGACCCTTGCCCTTCTAGCAAGGCTGGAAATGAGTCAGAGGGGCCTGAGACGTTGTCAAAGATGAGCGTATCATCTGCATAATAGTGATATGGTTGCAGATACAGATTAAACAAAAAAGGTGATAGCAGAGAACCCTGGGGAACACCACAACCTAGTTTTTAGTGTAATAGGTTTCCACATATAAGAACTAATGTTGGATGGGATGGGATATGTCCAGAAAAAGCCCAAAATCAGGTGTTTTTTCTTCTCGGGGACATTGCTGTGATCTTGGCGAACTTGACAAACGTTCAGGGACAACCATGCATATGTGTACATTAAAGCATTAAAGGGTCAATGAAGAGCTGTTTTTGGACAGTTTATAACTTTGGTGATGTTCAACAAAACTACATGAAATTTTGAAATAAGAATATGGACCCAACTTTGAATGTTTTTGCAAAGTATAGTGAGGTTTCAGGGCAAAATTGAAGAGTGTCTCCCCCAATTCCACGACGGCTTATAACTTTGGCACCTTTTGATGAATCTGAACAAAGGTTTGCAAAAAGATTATCGACCCAACATTGTATGCTTTTGCAAAGTTTGGAGGGCTATTGCTAAGAGGGGATACAATTGTAGGGGGCATCCAACATTTTTGAAATCGGGATAGGCTTGAATGGGACAACAATACTGGTTGCTGCAACACTGGTGCTGGATGGGTTTGCAGCACACTTGTGTGAGGAGCATCAGCAAAGACACGAAAGCATGCTTGTGCAAATCTGTTCTGTTTTATTTTTTTCAAAAGTGGCAAAATGTAGGAACAAAAGAATTGTAATATATCTTTGGTACCGGGCGTTGGGACTAGCCTCTGCCAAGGATCAATCTCCACTTTGATTTTCTTATTGGGGTCTGCAACATGGCCAAAGTCCATGCCCCAGAGAGTGTGGGCACTGGCCATTGGTCACATTATGGGGGTTATAGGGAAAACTGGAGCAGGATATAGGCTCGGTGCAGTGGATAATGAGGGTGGTTTTGTGGGTCATGGGCGAGCTTCATGCCCTATGCAATTCAACCATGCCTTGCATCCTCAGCATCAGCTGCTGAAAATGACACTCATCAGTATGAACTACACAAATTATATATTTGTTAAAGGAGAATTATAGTACTTTCATATATGTTAAAAGAGGAATTATTAAAAATGTATATACAGTGCTGGAACATCATAAAACATTTTCAGTTATAAAAACCATTGAAATTCTGTGAAAAACTGTTAAAGGTACATTATGGTTAAGTTGCTCTAAGAAAACCTATGAAATTCCATGAAAAACATTGTTCAAGGAATGTTATGGCTGCAGGGAAAAATCTAAAAACCAAAGAATTAATCTATTATGGTAAGCTATGCAACCATAACCCGCGCCACCGCCATGCACTGCTAAGACTAACACAAAGGGCATCAAAGATGACATCACAAATGAAATCATCAATGATATCACATAGCCTGGGAAGTTGTTTTGTTTAGGGACAGGATCGCGAAAGCCCATGTCTCCAGATGTGACATAATATATGGAGCTGGCTGTGCCCCATGACCTCAGTTCCAGTAATTTTTCACTGCATTCAGAGGATGAGGAACCACAGAATTGCAATAGGTTACTAGCATTCAGTACGAGGGGTAGGTTGGGTGGGTGATGAGGAATCTGTGCTGTGTGGGCGGGGAGAATCATATTTCAGAAAGAATATTACTTAAGATAAGAAAATGGTCATTTCATGTTTTTCTTCCACCCAAAGATCCCGCGTCTTAGAAAGACTCCCAAACCAGCACATAACCTGGAGGAGGAAGGAGAGGGAAACCATCACCTACATTAGCTTCACATGACCAAAGCGGGAGTCCTGATCTGATAAGGAAATCAGGTAGTACTGTTTCACAAATTTGTATAGAGATGTCCATGTTCCTTCCTTCCAAATGTCCAACAGGGAAACCCGCTCTGTAAAGCATAAGTAGCCACCAGAAACATAATTGTTGGCCAGATCGTAGCATTCAGAAATGCAGAAGACAGTCCACCTGGACAAGGTGTGTTTGGTAACAGCCCCGAGAGCCTTAACATAGTAAAGTCAACAAAGAGTTGGTTTTCCCTACTGTTACCCATCATCTAAGAGACTAACTAGCCGAGAGCCCTGTTGGGTCTGTATGATGAAAACCTGCTTTCGTCTTAGATGAATGGGGCAGAGAGAAGAATAACAAAAAATGGATCATTTGAGATAGGTGAAAATCCAACACAATTATAGGAAAGGAAGGTCGGACAGCCTCATCCTCAAAGATACTTTCTCCTTGTAGAATATGAGATCAGGAGGCTGACATAAAGAGCATCAGACTCCTTAAACCACAGAGGGGAGTTAACGATAACCAGGAAATCAGCTTAAGTGTGAGCAAACTTAAAGAGCACAAATGAAATGCCTCAAAAAGAGCTTGCAAAAAGGTGAGAATATGCTTAAAATCCCACGCATGACGAAAAAAAGTTGTTTGGTGGAAAATGATTAGTTAACACTCAAAAACTGCATAACAGTAGGAGGGAGGTGATATTCTCAAATTTTAAAGTAGAGGGCAGGTACCTCTCAACAGTGCCAATACAAAGGCCTGCTTGGTTGGGCCAAGGAAAGAAATAATTCTAGAACCGATACATTAGGTTATACAGGTAAAGGTTCTAGACTCTTCCCATGTCAACAAACAGAGACCTTATACTGCCTGTGGGCATGGGTAAATTTGGTGTCTGGCCTCCTGGCCGAAAAAGGGTACCTCTAGGACCTTGTCAGAGAGGCTTTACTCATTGCGCCTCATTCTCACAACAGCAATGCATGAAGGCTGAGACTACTCAGGTTTGTAGGGAGGTCCGTCTGTCCCTGCCGTCTGAGTGGGAGGCCAGGTTCACTCAAAGGGGGGTACCAAGAAGGACATATCCAGAAAGTTTCAGTACCTTGTTCTCCATTAAGTTGAGTGTAGATCAAATCTCTTCAGTCTCATGAGGACAATCGGGATGATGGGATCAAAGTACCAGTCTAGAATCAATGCATTACCCAAGATGCCTTTAAGGAGGAAAATCCCAGGAGCAGAACATTCATACGTCTGGTTGTCTGGTTGACACCTGAGGTGAAGAGATCCACTTGAGGGGTTCACCAAGATGTAAGATTTTGGTCAGAACTTCTTGACAGTTCCCACTTGTGGGAGACTGATGACTACCTGCTAAGGGCAACTGCAACAACATTTCCTGTCCTGGCTTTTAGTGTATAAGAAGGGCTGAGAACTTGTTATTGCTATTACATATTTATTATATAGACACAGTAAATATAGATATCTATTGGGATGGCTAGGGAGATATGAGCCCCGCTCTCCGGCACACCTGCAGCGGTCCTCTGAACTCCTGTGCTCCCCTCCGAACTCTGCATTCCACATCGCGTCGCTGGTTCCATAATGCGATGTGGATTCCATACTACACACCCCCTTTCTTTCACAAAAGTACTTCTTTCGTTTTTCACTATCTGGTGTAGTCATCCAGGTATCCTGGTCTTCGGTAACCCACACCACACCTCTATGTAGCTGGCGACATACAGGAGCGTAGGAGACCCATAAAATCTGGGGAGTACAGGGGAAACCATGGGACTTTGCTTTTTTTTTTTTTATTTATTTATTGTGTTTTAGTCAAAGAACTCGACTTTTCCCAAAATTCAAATAGCAGTATGTATTAAATCACATAGATCATCACTGAATAAAACAAGAGAAAAAAAGAAAAGAAAACAGAAGAAAATTAGGAAAAAGAAAAGCAGTTCAGAGTACAAAATCCTTAAATTTGGCATCTCACTTCAGAAGGCTCAGTTCACGTAAAAATCCCACGTCAAAAGGCTTTCATGGCCTGAGCATAGCTCGTCCCAAAAAGATTGGGTGTCCACCCACCATTCCTGGCTTGTCCTGTGTTCTGGTCTTTCCTACACCCCTCTCTCCCCTGCACACACTGGTCACCCCGTGCTGCAAACCATCCCTATCTTTCATCTGCACTCCGTTCTTGTTCCCATCTCTCCCTTCCCTTGTTCCTCTCTTTTTCTGTCCTCTGCACCCTTTTTACCCTTTTTTCACTTTGAAGTCCCACTGTCTAATGGAACTGGGGAGAGCACGGTAAATCCTTGGTCATACAGTTAAAACGGGCTTTGCGTGTCTTCTCTTTCTTACGCCTAGAGATTTCCAGCCTGACTTGGGCCTAGCTTTCAGTGGAATGGTAGCCTCAGGCATTGTTAGGCTGCTGGCGATGTCTTCTTGATGGGGAGGGCCTTAATTATGATATAGAACATTGTGTAGAGAAGGTGAGTTGGGAGTGAAAGCCTGTGAAAAACGACCGGTGTGGTGGCACTGAGTGTGATTGTATTGAGAAGAGCGCGTGATTATGCAAGCTGCCACATAAGGTCCTTTTAAAGGGGGTAGAGAAGAGCCGAGAGGAATGTGTTGCCTTATTCTATGAGCGAAATGATGAGAGCCTTACTGTCAGGATCTCCTGTGGGTCTTGCGCAGAGGTAGCACAAACTCGGACCTCCCTGTAAGGTCTTGGCACCTGCACTTTAATTATGAACACGGAACCGTCCACAACCCGCCCAGGAAAGAGGGTTAGGGTTCACTGGATTGCTATTGCTGAAAGAAATGAGGCATAGGAACGCGACACAGTACAGGAAAGCGCCATTATGAAGCGTCAGCAGAATAAGAGTCATCTAAATGGGCTCTGCAAGGAATACCCTGGATTAGGCCTTTCGTGATTCAATGCACCTGCCTAGTGGGCTAGAAGCTGAGAAGGGCTGCACTGTTGCAAAAGTAATTGACTTAATGCAAATGTATGAACAACAGAAATGAGATTAAAGTTCACCTGAATCACCAAGCGACTCACCAAACAGAAGTTGGTGTAGAAGGGTAACAAACTACTGTTGCCCATCAATGCTGTCCCTTATCTGATCACAGAGGGTGAAATAATACCTCACTCATGAGAGAGAAGGCATGGGTGGTTGCTGCTCATAGTGGCCAGGTCACGGTCACTGTCTCCCTTGTTAGTATTAGCACTGTAGTACTACTGATTGTTGCTGGACATAAGTGTAACACTCAAACTGCAGAGCATTTCCTTTATTGTATCACATTAGGCGCGTTATCCATGTATGTAAGTGGAAATTCCAGGCTGAATGCACCGCTTTATTGATAACTGTTGAGTTACTTAAAAGGTGTCCCAAAAAGAATAACTGTAGTACCATGACATTTGTTGGGACACTAATGTGTGGTTCAAGGATATTTTTTGAAATATATTGGATGTATTAGACACATTGCATGAAGGTAAGTAACTTAAAAGTTATCAACAAAGTGGTGCATTCAACCAGAAATTTCAATTTACGTCCTTAACTTTATGTGATCACTATGCATTTTTTACTGTGTACCACCAAAATGCAGAAGTTTTTGTTTTACCCTATTTCACTGCATATATATGCAGAGGAGACCCTGTGCAGCCTTTCCCCCCATAACTGCTCACATTTATTATTACCTTTACCCACCCATCCATATTACATGGCCACGGTAGTGGCCATGTAGTTATGGTTAAGTTGCCGTTTCCATAGGAAGAGCACTTTTTGGGCGGCTTATATCTTCGCTCTCCCTGGACGAATCCTCATCAAACTTTGCACACAGCTACAGGTGAAACTGCTGGACGGATTTTGACGAAATCTGCAGCAGGTACAGGGGCTTGGTCCAGAAAGCGTGCTTTTGTAAAATTTGTCACCATACGTGCAGTACGTTCATTTACAATTATGAAAAAGTAGATCTGAAATAATTAGTGGTATCTATGTTCGCTCAGCGGTCACACTTCCCTGTTCGGTCGACGAACAAGAAACTGATTGGCTAAGGGGCTGCCGTCATGACCGCATACACGCGACGTCTCTGCCCATTGGCTGCGTTCTGCGTTAGATGGTTTGGATGCCCCCGACATCTTTGATCCGCGGAAAGCGGAGCAACAACCAGCGTACACATGCTTTTCTCATTAACCTATTTTGCTGTGTCACAGAGCATTTGGAAAGGTTCAGACAGTAAGAAATGGGTGATCTATGAATTTGTTCTTCGGCCGTGTAGGGGAGGATATGTCATTAGGACCCCCCTCACATAAATCCCCGACCCAGGTGGAGACTCATGACTTGTCATTGGCCCCCTTGCCCTAAGGGCCCAGGAGGCGGGGGGGGGCTGCCGACCGACACGTGAGGCTGCACGACTACAGGATAAAACATAACATAGACCCCATTTTGTATGAAGACAACTCCATTTTGTGTAAAAAGGCGCTAAAATTCAGTCTATGCAAAGTTGCTCGCACACTAGCACACATAGAGAGATGCAGCCTGACCCCTGCTTGACTGCACTCACAGGAGCATACACTTCCCCCCAGCCTCCACCTCATGGTAAATCCGCTGAAGGCCTGTTCTCACGAGCAACCAGACACGAACAAACAACAAAATAAACACTGTATCACTTGGCCTTCCGCAGTACATCATTTGCCCCAGCCGTGACCGGGCTTGTTAGAAGGTAACTGAAACCAGCCCAATCCTGCATGCCCTGACCCTGTACCAAGCCCTCTAAGTTGGACTGTGTGGCGACTCTCACCCCCACCAACCCCGAGGCACCTTGCATAACGAAATAAGCATTTGTGTAATATATGTCGTGTTGACTAATGTTTGATGCTATTCTGGAGACGTGTGATTTAAGAGTAATATGTGATCACTCCTGTACATGATGTAACAAAGCGCATTTGTAATGCACGATGATCAGCCGAGGCAGTAGAGTCAGATTGTACTGTGATATAATATGAAGTGCTCTTTCTTACACACAACCCAACCTAATGCTACCTCATGTTCGTATGTCAACTACTGATGTGAAATACTGTGTTAAATGGCAAAACCCTCTCCTGCCTGTGTTCCCATATTAATGTAAACATATGTGTATAATACCAGAAGCTCCAAGTGTTGTCACCCACCCTTGCCAATAGTACGGGGAGATGCCCTGTGCAGGGAAACAGGCCCAGAGCTGCAAGGTCGTCCCCCCCCCCCTCCCAGGCCTACAAGGGATAGCTGGTGTACGAACAGCACATCCTCCTCTCTCCTCCCCTCCCAATCTTGCTGGACCCGCTCCAAGCATTCACCTCCCCATGTCAGAAGGCTGCCACAGCCTGACTCTATGAATTACGAGCTACCTGGTCCTAAATCCCACCATCTCCCGGGCACCGGTTACATGCCCCCCACGACCCATTGGTATCCCCGTTCAACCCAAGTTAATGGCCCTCGAAGGGGGGCGCCCACCCTTGTACTAACAGATCGTAATACCGTCCTTCATTATAGCAATCCAGGACAGGGCGATCGAATAACCCCCCTCTGTACCCCTGACCCAGCACATGGACTCGTGGGACTACCATACCTGAACCCAAATGTCACTACAACAGATGGATAGAGATACCCCCTATCACATATCCATGTCCCCGTCTCCTCCTTGAGCTAAGGTCAATGTGTCACAGGATTTATCAGATACCTGACATTGTAGAATGTGACAAATGATTGCGAATGTGTGGCCACAAGGGCAAGTGTTAGAGCAGCCACCAATCATCAATACAAGTTATGTCTGGCCCGCAGCTCCACCCCGAAGAGCCCAGCTGACCCGTCTACCCCGCGTGGCACCGCATGGACGTCCGCCAATCCTGCAACAGCAACAGTATACATTGTATACCACCTAGCCTTCACCACCCAATCCCTAAAACTATGTGCCCCCTATAGCTTGTGTCATGCGTGACGTTAGTTCTGTAATAAGTAGGACTGTCTTTGCTATTGTCAGACAGAGCGCTCTCTGAGTTTGCAGAGTCCTTTGCATGCCCTATATTGATTTATATAAAACCCTTTTGATCTCACCCGCACTTGGTCCTGGTCTCATTCCCCTCCTGTGGTGTGTCCTTATTGCCTCTCACTAAGGGGGGTGCGTTTTTGGGGGAAGCTCACATTCAGTGGTGACCCCATAGACGTGATATATTTTAATAATTGTCCCATTGGCAAGAGACAGCCCCGGTCGCAGTGGAGACACATGGCGTGCCCGCTCAACAGAGCCGCCCACCTACGGCAACTGGTACGCAGAGACGTGCGCACGCAGTTAGGGAGAGAGGGTACGGGTCCCGTTTCAAAAAACCCTTAGTACCGCTCGCCGGAGCTGGGTGGGGCCATTGAGTACGAGGCCGCGCCGCTTGGACGGACCAAGTCCGGAGAGTCTCGGATCAAGACGGGCACGTGAGTTTTAAGTGCGAGCGATACTAAAAGGGGAAAAACTTGAGAGAACCAAGGGAAATAAGTTGGAGACATAGAGGGGACTTTCGATTTCTAATACTTTCTCTTTCTTTTCATATGCCCATTAGGATATAAAAGTGAAAAAGGGAGAAGAGGACGGGAACCTAACTCTGCAAGGGGGTAGAAGGCGGCGCCACATAGTGCTATCTCGACTAGTGCTGAGAATAAGTAAAACAGTGGAAAAATAAATTGAGGGTGTCTGAGTGAAGAGACACGGCAAATATGTTAGAACTAGCTTTTCTTTCTCTTATTCTTCTTATCTGGGGTAAAACAAGATCTGCATAAGGAAATAGAATAAAAAATAAATAAATATATATATATATATATATATATATATATAAACAAAAGAAGCTGTGTGAGGGTTAGAGGGTGTCGCCGTAGAAGGCGAAGGGCCAGGCAGGGAGGGTAAATGCTATGTGTGCATGCTGAGGTATGATGAATGTCTGTCGTGTGGTGTGCACATCGTGTGTTTATGGTTTTTTGCAATCAATTGTCTCTATATAATAATACTGATTTAAGTGATTTCCAGGTGGTGTGGTCAATGTAAGTGTGACCTGGTAAGATTTCACAAAGAAATTTATTTTGTTGAGTAAAAGTATAAGTTGATCATTCGAAACTGACAGTGATTAGAGCCCCACACACACAGCTACACACGCATAGTGATAGAAGAGGTTGACCAAAGAGAATAGAATAACACAGGTGGAGACACCCTTAGCACACATTTGTAAAAGTTTACCGGGACATGCGGAAAGAATAACTAAGTACCATGACCAGTGGGTCACGGAACTGAAGGGGGAGGGTCTCCCCCAGGTTTGGCCACAAGGAGGGTCCTTTGATAAGAGCGTTCTGGACATGGTAGCCACCTGCATATTCCTAAAATACAAAGGAAAACATTTTCATAACAGGAGAGAGATACTAGATCTGTGGCGATTATTCGAGGAAATACCCCCACCAAAGAAAATACACACCACACTCGATCAACCTGCCCTCACTGATACCCCATCAGCAAGAGCAGAAGGTGGTAAGGAGGACGGGGGGAAAGAGGGAGTGGTGGAGGTGACCCGATTGTACCCACTCTTGAATAAGCCCCCACCCGCTGAAGGGTATTGTCATGTCATGTCAGGTCGCTGGACATACATGCAGTACAAATCTCAGCCAAAAGAATAGCTGTAATTGCAATGGACATACACGGGTGCGAGTGGCGTACAGTGTTATGCATAAATGCTGACATTGCACTCCAAGATCTGTCAGATGAGGAACTTTTTTCAGATTCATGATGGAGAAATCATAATAGAGATAGTGATCCCTTGTGAAATAATGATACAGCAAAGACAAGTGCCAGTACAGATCATGGCGGTAGTGGGGGCCCCATCGTCATTTTTTAATGACGACATGCAATCAGTACCCTGGCAGTTATGGACATCAGTGTAACGCTCACCTGATTCCCACGGAGGCGCTGATCTTAGCAGGAAGGTGTCTGTGACTCGAAAGGTGATGTGCAGAACCCGATGGGCTTCTGGGGTCGAACCTCTTCGCACTGTGTGTCGAACTCGTAGGGTGAGGTTTCTGCAGGTGAAAGAATATGGGGGTTAATGGTCTGGGTTGTTCAATGTCCCTCTTCCTCTCTCCCCCTCTCCGTAGAGCCCCCAGGTCAACGTGCTCACCTTAGATAGGTGAATGCTGGGCTCTCCATCTGCGTCTGGTGCAGGGCGCTGTTGCCAGTTCCTTCACTGGTGAAACATAGGCCTCTTGGACTCAGAAGACCGTTACCGTCGTTAACTGCACGAGCGGTGAGTTTCCAGACACCTTTTTAGTCTTTATAGTCTTTAGGTGCAAGGCACGTTAACGTTGAACAGGACTTCGTATAATGCTTTTCTCCCTTTTGTCTTGCAGGACTCTTGAGGAAGATGGAGTGAAGCGCCTGGAAATGCGTGAGTAAATGCAAGCGCTCTAACTGTCTTTTCCCTTGCAGCGTAGTTCGTGCTGAAGAGACGCCGGAGTATTGCAGGCGTTCTATTGCGAAGAGCGCGATGGGCGTAAGTAAATACCTGTCTAATGTCTCTTCTTTTGTCTTTCAGAAGTTGGTTTGCAGCGCCGGAGTCCGCGGAATGTCCGTAAGTAGATACAATGCTTTTATCTCCGCAGGCGGCGATGCAGTGTGAAGAAATCCAGAATTCACGGAGTGCCGGTAAGTAGTGACAATGCTTTTATCTTCGCAGGCGGAGGTGCAGCGTGCCGAAAATGACCGCAGCCGATGGATCAGGTGAGTAGCACTGCGAGTTAAAGCTGCCTTGCTAACCTGCTGTTTCTTGTCTCTGCAGGTGCTGCTGTCGACTGGATGCAGGAATGGTGAGTATGCTTCTTGCAGATTCAGGATGCAGGAATGGTGAGTATGATTCTTGCAGATTCAGGATCGTAAGAAGAAAGGCTGGAACAGACTCGGTGAGCGTTCTGCTGCAGATGCAGAATAACGCGAAGCACGTTTCGTCTATCGGGTGTGGTTTAAATAGCCTTGGAGTGATGAGGCGTCTTCCTCCACGGCCCCGCCTAGGTAAGAAAAGAGTTCCAGTTCCAGGAGCTTTCCAGTGCTGAATCCAGGGAGTGGAGCTTGCCCCACCCAGGTAAGAAAGTAGTGCCTGTTCACAGAGGACTTCTAAGTGGCTGGTAAGTAAGCAGCATGGTCTGCTGCAGGTAAGTCCACCCAAGCATCTGCACACATATTATGAGCCCGGCGCTTCCAGTGCCGGGACCGATGATTCTGATGAGCCTGGTGCTACCGGCGCCAGGACAAGGTCCAAAAGGTCCCCGTGGGGACCGGCTGGTGCCTAGGATTAGGGTTAGGGGCCTGCTTCCAAGGACGTTGGGCTGGTCCTGGCTCCTTGGAAGCAGTGATCATGACAATCAGGACCCCATGACGTAGGGCTACTACACGGGGTCACTCCAGTGAAAATTAACCTTAAGCCTGGAGCTGTATTGCCCCGAGTAAAACAATACCCTCTGTCCCGGGAAACGGAAGAAGGGATAAAAGAAACAATCAACACACTATTGACATAGGGGATAATAGTACCTTCAAACTCCCCATGTAACACATGCATTTACCCCATCAAAAAAGCAAAAGGAGGGGCATGGAGGATGATCCAAGATCTACGCCCACTTAATGACGTCATTCAGAAAGAGTTCCCTTTGGTTCCAAATCCTGCATCTATTTTATGCAGTATCCCAAAAGATGCATCTCACTTCACCGTGGTGGATTTGAAGAATGCATTCTTTTCCATACCACTCGCAGAAGAGTGTAGATACCCTAGGGGGGAGGAGATACGAACACTGCAGATTGCCCCAGGGTTACTGCGAGAGCCCCAGCATATTCAACAGAATATTGCATGAAGACCTCGGAAACATGACAGCAGACAGCACGATAATTCAGTATGTGGATGATCTACTGATCTGCAGTAAAAACGAAACCGAATGTAGAAAAGACTCCATTGCCCTCTTGAGATTTTTGGCTCAAAAGGGGTACAAGGTAGACAGAGAAAAATTGCAATACTGTCAACGTGAAGTACTGTACCTGGGGCAACTGATTTCAAAAGATGGCAAGAAAATAATACCAGATAGGGTGGCAGCCATTTCAGCTGTAGGAAGACCAAAAACAGTGGAGGATATGCAAAAATTACTAGGCATGTGCAACTACTGTCATGCATGGATATTAGACTATGCTGCATACACACGCCCATTGCTTCAGGCACTCAAAGAAGCCCAGAAGGAAAATACAGAGATACAGTGGGACTCAGAATTATGTGATGCATTCACCTCACTCAAAGAACTCATTTCAAGCGCGCCAGTGCTCGCGAACCCAGACTATGAACGCGAGTTCTACCTGTTCTCGCACTGCAAGGGAACACTCATGACAGCAGTCCTAACACAAAAAACATCACTAGGTCACATGCCTCTGGCATACTACAGCGGGACACTAGATGCAGTAATGCAGGGACACTTTGCGTGCAAACAGGCCGTCGCAGCCGCCGTGTTCCCCATTGAGAAAAGCGCCACCATAGTAATGGGATGTTCAGTGACACTATACGTGGAACATTCCTTGTTCGCCATACTAGAACGATCGAAAAGCACACTGACCACACAGAGAGCCACTGCATATGAGGTAATTCTATCAAGCGCCAACATACATGTAGTAAGGTGTAAGGTAGTAAACCCCGCAAGATTCATTTCAGAACCATGCACTTTAGACGATATACAAGCACATGACTGTGCAACATATCAAGGAGAGGAACAGGGAGCAACAATAGTGAGTGAAACGCACTAGCTGAAGGTGAAATATTTTTCATAGACGGGTCAGCCTCCATAAATTCAGAAACAGGAGAAAAACATGTAGGGGTGGCTGTCGTGCGATTGGCAGAAGGTGAGTACAAAGTGCTAATACAGCAGCGCCTGCCCGCCCATTTCTCAGCACAAGCGGCAGAGCTCATAGCATTGATTGAAGCGCTGCGTGCTGCAAGGGGGTTTGCATTCACAATCTCCACAGACTCAGCATATATGACCACAACAGTACATGGTGGACTTGCAAGGTGGGGGAGAAGGGGATTTAACAGGGCTGATGGGTCCCCGGTGCAACATGCAGAACTCTTGAAAGAGCTCATAGAAGCCTTGAAAGACCCCACTGCAGTAGCAATTGTCAAATGCCAGGCCCATACTACCAACACCAATTTCATCTCTTTCGGAAACGTGGCAGTGGACGCTGCCGCGAAAGAAGCTTCCTATTTTGTAAAAGAAAGGACAGGTGAGTACTTAGTGAGGAAGGAAACAGTGGAGGACCTTCCAGACGGTTACAACAATATGCCCATATCACAAATATTAGAGCTACAAGACGGAGCAACAGAAGAAGAAAAAGAACTGTGGGAAAAGAGGGGATGCAGCCAGTCAGCAACTGATTTATTGTGGCGACAAAACAACACAGGGAAGGTGGTCATGCCCACTAAATTATTAGAAGTGGCCTTCCAGCAATTGCATTTTCCTGCACACAATGCAAAGCAACACATTGCTGCAGAAATACAAGAACACTGGTTCGTACCTGGGTTGCAAGCACAACTTTCGAAATTAGCAATGGAATGTACAACGTGCCAGATATACAATTCAGGCATGACTCTAAGAACATTAAGAGGGACCAAACCCAAGCCAATAGACCCATTCAGAGAGCTGCATATTGACTATGCAGACATGGGGGAAAGTGCAATGGAGCTAGGTACATGATAGTGGTAGTGTGCCCATTCTCAAGGTGGGTAGAGGCAGGACCATGTGCATGTCCTGATGCGAAGAATGCTGCAAAGTTTCTGGTGAGAGAGGTATTCCCCCGCTGGGGAATTTGTGACGTAATTTGCTCAGACAACGGCACCCACTTTGTTAATGACCTCTTTAAGGAAGTGACATCGATGTTGGGCATTAAGCACAAACTGTGCTCGATTTATCACCCGCAAAGCAACGGTGTGGTAGAAAAAATGAATGGTCTGCTTAAAGGAAGATTCTCCAAGCTTTGCTTCACTCTTAAAACAAATTGGGTGCACTGTCTCCCCTTGGTCCTATTCGAGCTAAGAAATCAGCCCAGCAAGGACCACCATCTGTCACCCCATGAGATTGTGACGGGAAGACGAATGCACACAGCAAACTCATCCCTTCGCAGACATTCCGACGCCCACCGGAGCGCAACAGTGTTGGGAGAGGAATTCAATGAGTATCTGACAAAACAAACTAAAGCAGCCCGCATGATAGCAAGGCAGCTTGCACCGCCATTCACAGGCGAGGGAGAAGCAGACACATCAAATACAGAAAAAGAAACACCAACAGGGCAGCTAGAGCCCGGAGAAATGGTGTATGTCAGAAGCTTTGTACGCAGGTGGAATGCCCCAAGATTTCATGGCCCATGTGAGGTAATTTATTGTACACCGACGGCGGTAAAAGTGAAGGGCCTGAGATATTGGATACATTTGACAGACGTAAGGAAAACTTATGACAGTGTGAATACAACTAACAGCACTGAAAGAGATCAGATTCAGGACACACAAGAATAGGAGGGCAAAGGCATAACTGCATGAAAATTCACATAAGTGTGCACATGAAAATAAATGCTGGTATACGATGACGAAAAGTACAAGTAAAAACTAAAAAAAAAAATCGTTGAAAAGAAAATTATAAATATATGTAATATATGTAGTTATTGTATGTGTGCCAATCGTTCAGAAGAAAGTATAAATAAGTGAAATAATGCTCTCTCTCTCTCTCTCTCTCGCTCTCTCTGGCTCTCTCTCTCTATCTTTCATTCTCTCTCTCTGTCTACCTATTGTTCACTCCCAACTGACACTGTTGAAAAAGTTGAGAAATGTACGTTTTTTTATGACAAAATGCTTAATACCCCTTTATCTTTCAATATGTAGGAGAATCCATGGCAACGAACAGGCAGCCTGCAACGACTAGAGATAGGGAACTTAGGAATGGACATGTACAATTCAATATGCATACTTATTCATACGAGTGTGGCTTGACTGTTTGTGCAATTATATTTTTCACACTAATGTTTGGGCTTGTCATTTACTGGGCCATTGCATTTATCTCCATTGAGATAAATGAGGGGGGAGGCAATGGAACCATTATGGAGAATGCAATGAAACAGTTTAAGGAGGGTAACTATTTGATATTGGATGGTTTCCAGCTGGTATGGGGGTACGGCCCTCACCTCGACCAGGCTAAGAAGCAAAATGTTACCAGTAACAGTCCAACTACGCTCCCAAAGACCCAACTCAATGCAAAAGATTTTAGTGTATATGATTTAAATGATCGCAATCCCTCTGCTATATCATGGCTATATGACACCACTGCTACCCTGCCCACTCCAGCAACCAATCAACCAACAGAAAATGTTTACATCACAGATCGAATGAAAGAAAATGCAAAAATGACTAATAACTTCATGACCCTGTACGACAAGTGGGAAAAGCGGGAGACGGGGGAAAGGGATACACTACTACGAGTAGCCAGAGATGCGAAAAAATTCCTTTAAAGCACTAGAAGGAGGAGAGAAGCGGGCAGGAACAGGTATGATGAATACACCGGCCTAGGGCTAGATACAATAGAGGACTGCAGACACCCACACCAGTCTAATAAATGGTATGCAGACATGAGCTCGACAGCAAAGCAAACAACAAATGAGAGTTGCTATGTGTGCTCATTGATCCCCCATGCCTCAGGTACACCTAAAGTCTTGCTGCCACAAGAATTGCCTCTCACAGATGCCCAATGTCTCCTTCATCTTACCCTGTGCAGAATTAAGAACACCTTCCAGGCACACACGGTATCTTTTGAAATGATGAAAAATGAGAAAACATGCTACTCCAGAGCGAAAGGAGTGGTGTGCATGAAAGAACCTTTTTTTCGTCATAAAAGGAACATTGTTTTCTGAAAACAAATGTAAGGATGACGTGATAACATGCAAGGCAGAAGCGCTGTGAGGATTGCCAACAGAAAAATTACAGTGGATCGAGAAAACATGCACCCCAGTCTGGGCAGAACATATCTCTAAGCTAACATGGGTGAGCGCAATCGAAAAACCATTCAAACTGCAAAAGGAATTGGACTATGAACTGTGCTTCCAAGGGGAAGGAAAAATGGACATGGGAAGAAACAAAAACTGCAGTAAAACGCTCACGATTCCTGATATGAGGAAGGGTACGGCAGCACTCATGGACACTTACTGGGTGTGCGGCAAATGAGCACACCTGCACCTCCCGCCATCTTGGAGGGGCACATGCTCTCTTGCGACGCTGCACTCTGCTCTAATGGTAATACCAGAAAGCCATATCAGAGAAGGGCGAACACCAGCAGCTCGAGACACGGAGAGTGTGCGACCAACTGAAGAGCCACCACTGTATGCCCTGTCGAAGGACAACATCCAAGGGGTCGTATCCAGGAAACGAAGGTCGTCTAACTACATATCCAAGGCTTCATCCGAGCTACTGGCACAAATCCCAGACCGGTACAGACTGTTCAGCTCTGCCGAAACTTTCTTTGCATCCCTTGTCCCAAGCATCCAGGCACGAGCAAATGCAAAGTGGATCTAAATCACACGTTGGGAGCTGATCCAACTAGTCAATGACACTGAAGAAGGGTTCAACATGATCAAGGCGGAATTAAGGGTTCTGAGGCTAATGACGATGCAGAACAGGTATGTCCTAGACCTGTTGACGGCGATGGATGGATGTGTTTGCCGAAAAATCCGGAACGCGTGTTTCACATTCGTGCCTTCTGAAGACGCAGATAGTGGGACACTATCGCACGTTATCACCGCAGTGCACAACTTGGGGGAACGCAAGAAGAAGGAAGGTGGCGTGGAGGCAAGCACGTGGTTTGACAACATCTTTTCATGGGTGCCTTCCTGGATGGGACTCACCGTCAAAATGCTGATGCACCTCATCGTGTTTTTTCTCTTGATTTTTTGTGTGTGCCAGCTGGGTCTTCGCTGCTGCGCAAGCGCAGTCCCCAATGGAGCAATGATGATGGTGACAGTGGGCAACGCTAGAGGAGTGGCACGACTGCAACAGGAGGCACACATGCAGACTGGCGAGAACTCCGAGCCAAAGTATATAATGGTCCCAATTTACTATGATGGGGATATAGTGGATAGGTTATATCACAATAAGATAAAGGAGCCTTTGGAACTAGAATGGTACATGGAGGTATGGGTAGACCTAGAGGGAACAGGGGACTGTATATATATGACCTGCACGCCAGATGAATACGCTAGAAGGGGGGAAAGCCTCTGGGAAGTCTGCAGAGCCTGGATGCCTATAAAAGGAACACCAGCATGGGAAGAGGCAGTGTTAGATGAGAAGGAACATGAACGGTTGGGGAGCTGCGTTATTCGTTACTTAAGTAACAAAAGGGGGGAGATGTAGGGGAGGATAGGTCATTAGGACCCCCCCTCACCTCCCCGACCCAGGTGGAGACTCATGACTCGTCGGCGGCCCCCTCGCTGTAAGAGCCCAGGAGGCGTGGGGGCTGCGGATCAACATGTGAGGCTACACGACTACAGGATAAGACATAACATAGACCCCATTTTGTATTAAGACAACTCCATTTTGTGTAAAAATGCGCTAAAATCCAGTCCATGCAAAGTTGATCGCACACTAGCACACACAGAGATGCAGCCTGACCCCTGCTTGACTGTGCTCACAGGAGCATACACGCCCCCCAGCCTCCACCTCATGGTAGATCCGCTGAAGGCCTGTTCTCACGAGCAACCAGACACGAACAGACAACAAAATAAACACTGTATCACTTGGCCTTCCACAGTACATCATTTGCCCCAGCCGTGATCGGGCTTGTTAGAAGGTAACTGAAACCAGCCCAATCCTGCATGCCCTGACCCTGTACCAAGCCCTCTAAGTTGGACTGTGTCGCGCCCCTCACCAACCCCTGAGGCACCTTGCATAACGAAATAAGCATTTGTGTAATATATGTCGTGTTGACTAACGTATGCTGCTATTCTGGAGACGTGTGATTTAAGAGTAATATGTGATCACTCCTGTACATGATGTAACAAAGCACATTTGTAATGCACGATGATCAGCCGAGGCAGTAGAACAAGATTGTACTGTGATGTAATATGCAGTGCTCTTTCTTACACACAACCCAACCTAATGCTACCTCATGTTCGTATGTCAACTACTGATGTGAAATACTGTGTTAAATGGCAAAACCCTCTCCAGCCTGTGTTCCCAAATTAATGTAAACATATGTGTATAATACCAGAAGCTCCAAGTGTTGTCACCCACCCTTGCCAATAGTACGGAGAGCTGCCCTGTGCAGGGAAACAGGCCCAGAGCTGCAAGGTCGTCTCCCCCCTCCTCCCCTCCCAGGCCCACAAGGGACAGCTGGTGTTCGAACAGCACAGCCTCGCCTAACCTCCCAATCTTGCTGGACCTGCTCCGAGCATTCACCTCCCCATGTCGGAAGGCTGCCACAGCCTGACTCTATGAATTACGAGTTACCTGGTCCTAAATCCCACCATATCCCGGGCACTGGTTACATGCCGCCACAGCCCATTGGTATCCCCGTTCACCCAAGTTAATGGCCCTCGAAGGGGGGGGGGCGCCCACCCTTGTACTAACAGATCGTAATACCGTCCTTCATTATAGCCACCAGGACAGGGCGATCGAATAACCCCCCTCTGCAACCCAGACCCTGCACATGGACTCGTGGGACAACCATACCTGAACCCAAATGTCACTACAAAAGATGGATAGAGATACCCCCCATCACATATCCATGTCCCTGTCTCCTCCTTGAGCAAAGGTCAATGTGTCACAGGATTTATCAGATACCTTGTAGAATGTGACAAATGATTGCGAATGTGTGGCCACAAGGGCAAGTGTTAGAGCAGCCACCAATCATCAATACAAGTTATGTCTGGCCCGCAGCTCCACCCCAAAGAGCCCAGCTGACCCGTCTACCCCGCGTGGCACCGCATGGACATCCGCCAATCCTGCAACAGCAACAGTATACATTGTATACCACCTAGCCTTCACCACCCAATCCCTAAAACTATGTGCCCCCTATAGCTTGTGTCATGCGTGACGTTAGTTCTGTAATAAGTAGGACTGTCTTTGCTATTGTCAGACAGAGCGCTCTCGGAGTTTGCAGAGTCCTTTGCATCCCCTATATTGATTTATATAAAACCCTTTTGATCTCACCCACACTTGGTCCTGGTCTCATTCCCCTCCTGTGATGTGTCCTTATTGCCTCTCACTAAGGGGGCTGCGTTTTTGGGGGACGCTCACATTCAGTGGTGACCCCATAGACGTGATATATTTTAATAATTGTCCCATTGGCAAGAGACAGCCCCGGTCGCAGTGGAGACGCATGGCGTGCCCGCTCAACAGAGCCGCCCACCTACGGCAACTGGTACGCAGAGACATGCGCACGCAGTTAGGGCGAGAGGGTACAGGTCCCGTTTGAAAAAACCCTTAGTACCGCTCGCCGGAGCTGGGTGGGGCCATTGAGTGCGAGGCCGCGCCGCTTGGACGGACCAAGTCCGGAGAGTCTCGGATCAAGACGGGCACGTGAGTATTAAGTGCGAGCGATACTAAAAGGGGAAAAACTTGAGAGAACCAAGGGAAATAAGTTGGAGACATAGAGGGGACTTTCAATTTCTAATACTTTCTCTTTCTTTTCATATGCCCATTAGGATATAAAAGTGAAAAAGGGAGAAGAGGACGGGAACCTAACTCTGCAAGGGGGTAGAAGGCGGCGCCACGTAGTGCTATCTCGACTAGTGCTGGGAATAAGTAAAACAGTGGAAAAATAAATTGAGGGTGTCTGAGTGAAGAGACACGGCAAATATGTTAGAACTAGCTTTTCTTTCTCTTATTCTTCTTATCTGGGGTAAAACAAGATCTGCATAAGGAAATAGAATAAAAAATAAATAAATAAATATATATATATATATATATATATATATATATATATATATAAACAAAAGAAGCTGTGTGAGGGTTAGAGGGTGTCGCCGTAGAAGGCGAAGGGCCAGACAGGGGGGGTAAATGCTATGTGTGTATGCTGAGGTATGATGAATGTCTGTCGTGTGGTGTGCACATCGTGTGTTTATGGTTTTTTGCAATCAATTGTCTCTATATAATAATACTGATTTAAGTGATTTCCTGGTGGTGTGGTCAATGTAAGTGTGACCTGGTAAGATTTGACAAAGAAATGTATTTTGTTGAGTAAAAGTATAAGTTGATCATTCGAAACTGACAGTGATTAGAGCCCCACACACACAGCTACACACGCATAGTGATAGAAGAGGTTGACCAAAGAGAATAGAATAACACAGGTGGAGACACCCTTAGCACACATTTGTAAAAGTTTACCGGGACATGCGGAAAGAATAACTAAGTACCATGACCAGTGGGTCACGGAACTGAAGGGGGAGGGTCTCCCCCAGGTTTGGCCACAAGGAGGGTCCTTTGATAAGAGCGTTCTGGTCATGGTAGCCACCTGCATATTCCTAAAATACAAAGGAAAACATTTTCATAACAGGAGAGAGATACTAGATCTGTGGCGATTATTCGAGGAAATACCCCCACCAAAGAAAATACACACCACACTCGATCAACCTGCCCTCACTGATACCCCATCAGCAAGAGCAGAAGGTGGTAAGGAGGACGGGGGAAAGAGGGAGTGGTGGAGGTGACCCGATTGTACCCACTCTTGAATTAACCCCCACCCGCTGAAGGGTATTGTCATGTCATGTCAGGTCGCTGGACATACATGCAGTACAAATCTCAGCCAAAAGAATAGCTGTAATTGCAATGGACATACACGGGTGCGAGTGGCGTACAGTGTTATGCATAAATGCTGACATTGCACTCCAAGATCTGTCAGATGAGGAACTTTTTTCAGATTCATGATGGAGAAATCATAATAGAGATAGTGATCCCTTGTGAAATAATGATAGAGCAAAGACAAGTGCCAGTACAGATCATGGCGGTAGTGGGGGCCCCATCGTCATTTTTTAATGAAGACATGCAATCAGTACCCTGGCAGTTATGGACATCAGGACCCCATGACGTAGGGCTACTACACGGGGTCACTCCAATGAAAATTAACCTTAAGCCTGGAGCTGTATTGCCCCGAGTAAAACAATACCCTCTGTCCCTGGAAACGGAAGAAGGGATAAAAGAAACAATCAACACACTATTGACACAGGGGATAATAGTACCTTCAAACTCCCCATGTAACACATGTATTTACCCCATCAAAAAAGCAAAAGGAGGGGCATGGAGGATGATCCAAGATCTACGCCCACTTAATGACGTCATTCAGAAAGAGTTCCCTTTGGTTCCAAATCCTGCATCTATTTTATGCAGTATCCCAAAAGATGCATCTCACTTCACCGTGGTGGATTTGAAGAATGCATTCTTTTCCATACCACTCGCAGAAGAGTGTAGATACCCGACAGCATTCACCCTAGGGGGGAGGAGATACGAACACTGCAGATTGCCCCAGGGTTACTGCGAGAGTCCCAGCATATTCAACAGAATATTGCATGAAGACCTCGGAAACATGACAGCAGACAGCACGATAATTCAGTATGTGGATGATCTACTGATCTGCAGTAAAAACGAAACCGAATGTAGAAAAGACTCCATTGCCCTCTTGAGATTTTTGGCTCAAAAGGGGTACAAGGTAGACAGAGAAAAATTGCAATACTGTCAACGTGAAGTACTGTACCTGGGGCAACTGATTTCGAAAGATGGCAAGAAAATAATACCAGACAGGGTGGCAGCCATTTCAGCCGTAGGAAGACCAAAAACAGTGAAGGATATGCAAAAATTCCTAGGCATGTGCAACTACTGTCATGCATGGATATTAGACTATGCTGCATACACACGCCCATTGCTTCAGGCACTCAAAGAAGCCCAGAAGGAAAATACAGAGATACAGTGGGACTCAGAATTATGTGATGCATTCACCTCACTCAAAGAACTCATTTCAAGCGCGCCAGTGCTCGCGAACCCAGACTATGAACGCGAGTTCTACCTGTTCTCGCACTGCAAGGGAACACCCATGACAGCAGTCCTAACACAAAAAACATCACTAAGTCACATGCCTCTGGCATACTACAGCGGGACACTAGATGCAGTAATGCAGGGACACTTTGCGTGCAAACAGGCCGTCGCAGCCGCCGCGTTCCCCATTGAGAAAAGCGCCACCATAGTAATGGGATGTTCAGTGACACTATACGTGGAACATTCCTTGTTCGCCATACTAGAACGATCGAAAAGCACACTGACCACACAGAGAGCCACTGCATATGAGGTAATTCTATCAGGCGCCAACATACATGTAGTAAGGTGTAAGGTAGTAAACCCCGCAAGATTAATTTCAGAACCATGCACTTTAGACGATATACAAGCACATGACTGTGCAACATATCAAGGAGAGGAACAGGGAGCAACAATAGTGAGTGAAACGCACTAGCTGAAGGTGAAATATTTTTCATAGACGGGTCAGCCTCCATAAATTCAGAAACAGGAGAAAAACATGTAGGGGTGGCTGTCGTGCGATTGGCAGAAGGTGAGTACGAAGTGCTAATACAGCAGCGCCTGCCCGCCCATTTCTCAGCACAAGCGGCAGAGCTCATAGCATTGATTGAAGCGCTGCGTGCTGCAAGGGGGTGTGCATTCACAATCTCCACAGACTCAGCATATATGACCACAACAGTACATGGTGGACTTGCAAGGTGGGGGAGAAGGGGATTTAACAGGGCTGATGGGTCCCCGGTGCAACATGCAGAACTCTTGAAAGAGCTCATAGAAGCCTTGAAAGACCCCACTGCAGTAGCAATTGTCAAAGGCCAGGCCCATACTACCAACACCAATTTCATCTCTTTCGGAAACGTGGCAGCATACCTGCAGCGGACGCTGCCGCGAAAGAAGCTTCCTATTTTGTAAAAGAAAGGACAGGTGAGTACTTAGTGAGGAAGGAAACAGTGGAGGACCTTCCAGACAGTTACAACAATATGCCCATATCACAAATATTAGAGCTACAAGACGGAGCAACAGAAGAAGAAAAAGAACTGTGGGAAAAGAGGGGATGCAGCCAGTCAGCAACTGATTTATTGTGGCGACAAAACAACACAGGGAAGGTGGTCTTGCCCACTAAATTATTAGAAGTGGCCTTCCAGCAATTGCATTTTCCTGCACACAATGCAAAGCAACACATTGCTACAGAAATACAAGAACACTGGTTCGTACCTGGGTTGCAAGCACAACTTTCGAAATTAGCAATGGAATGTACAACGTGCCAGATATACAATTCAGGCATGACTCTAAGAACATTAAGAGGGACCACACCCAAGCCAATAGACCCATTCAGAGAGCTGCATATTGACTATGCAGACATGGGGGAAAAGTGCAATGGAGCTAGGTACATGATAGTGGTAGTGTGCCCATTCTCAAGGTGGGTAGAGGCAGGACCATGTGCATGTCCTGATGCGAAGAATGCTGCAAAGTTTCTGGTGAGAGAGGTATTCCCCCGCTGGGGAATTTGCGACGTAATTTGTTCAGACAACGGCACCCATTTTGTTAATTACCTCTTTAAGGAAGTGACATCGATGTTGGGCATTAAGCACAAATTGTGCTCGATTTATCACCCGCAAAGCAACGGTGTGGTAGAAAAAATAAATGGTCTGCTTAAAGGAAGATTCTCCAAGCTTTGCTTCACTCTTAAAACAAATTGGGTGCACTGTCTCCCCTTGGCCCTATTCGAGCTAAGAAATCAGCCCAGCAAGGACCACCATCTGTCACCCCATGAGATTGTGTCGGGAAGACGAATGCACACAGCAAACTCATCCCTTCGCAGACATTCCGACGCCCACCGGAGCGCAACAGTGTTGGGAGAGGAATTCAATGAGTATCTGACAAAACAAACTAAAGCAGCCCGCATGATAGCAAGGCAGCTTGCACCGCCATTCACAGGCGAGGGAGAAGCAGACACATCAAATACAGAAAAAGAAACACCAACAGGGCAGCTAGAGCCCGGAGAAATGGTGTATGTCAGAAGCTTTGTACGCCGATGGAATGCCCCAAGATTTCATGGCCCATGTGAGGTAATTTATTGTACGCCGACGGCGGTAAAAGTGAAGGGCCTGAGATATTGGATACATTTGACAGACGTAAGGAAAACTTATGACAGTGTGAATACAACTAACAGCACTGAAAGAGATCAGATTCAGGACACACAAGAATAGGAGGGCGAAGGCATAACTGCATGAAAATTCACATAAGTGTGCACATGAAAATAAATGCTGGTATACGATGATGAAAAGTACAAGTAAAAACTAAAAAAAAAATTGTTGAAAAGAAAATTATAAATATATGTAATATATGTAGTTAATGTATGTGTGCCAATCGTTCAGAAGAAAGTGTAAATAAGTGAAATAATGCTCTCTCTCTCTCTCTCTCTCTCTCTCTCTCTCTCTTTCTCTCTCTCTGTCTACCTATCGTTCACTCCCAACTGACACTGTTGAAAAAGTTGAGAAATGTACGTTTTTTTATGACAAAATGCTTAATACCCCTTTATCTTTCAATATGTAGGAGAATCCATGGCAAAGAACAGGCAGCCTGCAACGACTAGAGATAGGGAACTTAGGAATGGACATGTACAATTCAATATGCGTACTTATTCATACGAGTGTGGCTTGACTGTTTGTGCAATTATATTTTTCACACTAATGTTTGGGCTTGTCATTTACTGGGCCATTGCATTTATCGCCATTGAGATAAATGAGGGGGGAGGCAATGGAACCATTATGGAGAATGCAATGAAACAGTTTAAGGAGGGTAATTATTTGATATTGGATGGTTTCCAGCTGATATGGGGGTACGGCCCTCACCTCAACCAGGCTAAGAAGCAAAATGTTACCAGTAACAGTCCAACTACGCTCCCAAAGACCCAACTCAATGCAAAAGATTTTAGTGTATATGATTTAAATGATCGCAATCCCTCTGCTATATCATGGCTATATGACACCACTGCTACCCTGCCCACTCCAGCAACCAATCAACCAACAGAAAATGTTTACATCACAGATAGAATGAAAGAAAATGCAGAAATGACTAATAACTTCATGACCCTGTACGACGAGTGGGAAAAGCGGGAGCGGGGGGAAAGGGATACACTACTACGAGTAGCCAGAGATGCGAAAAAATTCCTTTAAAGCACTAGAAGGAGGAGAGAAGCGGGGAGGAACAGGTATGATGAATACACCGGCCTAGGGCTAGATACAATAGAGGACTGCAGACACCCACACCAGTCTAATAAATGGTATGCAGACATGAGCTCGACAGCAAAGCAAACAACAAATGAGAGTTGCTATGTGTGCTCATTGATCCCCCATGCCTCAGGTACACCTAAAGTCTTGCTGCCACAAGAATTGCCTCTCACAGATGCCCAATGTCTCCTTATTCTTACCCTGTGCAGAATTAAGAACACCTTCCAGGCACACACGGTATCTTTTGAAATGATGCAAAATGAGAAAACATGCTACTCTAGAGCGAAAGGAGTGGTGTGCATGAAAGAACCTTTTTTTCGTCATAAAAGGAACATTGTTTTCTGAAAACAAATGTAAGGACGACGTGATAACATGCAAGGCAGAAGCGCTGTGAGGATTGCCAACAGAACAATTACAGTGGATCGAGAAAACATGCACCTCAGTCTGGGCAGAACATATCTCTAAGCTAACATGGGTGAGCGCAATCGAAAAACCATTCAAACTGAAAAAGGAATTGGACTATGAACTGTGCTTCCAAGGGGAAGGAAAAATGGACATGGGAAGAAACAAAAACTGCAGTAAAACGCTCACAATTCCTGATATGAGGAAGGGAACGGCAGCACTCATGGACACTTACTGGGTGTGCGGCAAATGAGCAAACCTGCACCTCCCGCCATCTTGGAGGGGCACATGCTCTCTTGCGACGCTGCACTCGGCTCTAATGGTAATACCAGAAAGCCATAATAGAGAAGGGCGAACACCAGCAGCTCGAGACACGGAGAGTGTGCGACCAACTGAAGAGCCACCACTGTATGCCCTGTCGAAGGACAACATCCAAGGGGTCGTATCCAGGAAACGAAGGTCGTCTAATTACATATCCAAGGCTTCATCCGAGCTACTGGCACAAATCCCAGACCGGTACAGACTGTTCAGCTCTGCCGAAACTTTCTTTGCATCCCTTGTCCCAAGCATCCAGGCACGAGCAAATGCAAAGTGGATCTAAATCACACGTTGGGAGCTGATCCAACTAGTCAATGACACTGAAGAAGGGTTCAACATGATCAAGGTGGAATTAAGGGTTCTGAGGCTAATGACGATGCAGAACAGGTATGTCCTAGACCTGTTGACGGCGATGGATGGATGTGTTTGCCGAAAAATCGGGAACGCGTGTTTCACATTCATGCCTTCTGAAGACGCAGATAATGGGACACTATCGCACGTTATCACCGCAGTGCACAACTTGGGGGAACGCAAGAAGGAGGAAGGTGGCGTGGAGGCAAGCACATGGTTTGGTCCTGGATGGGACTCACCGTCAAAATGCTGATGCACCTCATCGTGTTTTTTCTCTTGATTTTTTGTGTGTGCCAGCTGGGTCTTCGCTGCTGCGCAAGCGCAGTCCCCAATGGAGCAATGATGATGGTGACAGTGGGCAACGCTAGAGGAGTGGCACGACTGCAACAGGAGGCACACATGCAGGCTGGCGAGAACTCCGAGCCAAAGTATATAATGGTCCCAATTTACTATGATGGGGATATAGTGGATAGGTTATATCACAATAAGATAAAGGAGCCTTCGGAACTAGAATGGTACATGGAGGTAGGGGTAGACCTAGAGGGAACAAGGGACTGTATATATATGACCTGCACGACAGATGAATACCCTAGAAGGGGGCAAAGCCTCCGGGAAGTCTGCAGAGCCTGGATGCCTATAAAAGGAACACCAGCATGGGAAGAGGCAGTGTTAGATGAGAAGGAACATGAACGGTTGGGGAGCTGCGTTATTCGTTACTTAAGTAACAAAAGGGGGAGATGTAGGGGAGGATAGGTCATTAGGACCCCCTCACATCCCCGACCCAGGTGGAGACTCATGACTCGCCGCTGTAAGGGCCCAGGAGGCGTGGGGGCTGCGGATCAACATGTGAGGCTACACGACTACAGGATAAGACATAACATAGACCCCATTTTGTATTAAGACGACTCCATTTTGTGTAAAAATGCGCTAAAATCCAGTCCATGCAAAGTTGCTCGCACACTAGCACACACAGAGATGCAGCCTGACCCCTGCTTGACTACGCTCACAGGAGCATACACTCCCTCCCTCCCCGAGCCTCCAACCTCATGGTAGATCCGCTGATGGCCTGTTCTCACGAGCAACCAGACACGAACAGACAACAAAATAAACACTGTATCACTTGGCCTTCCTCAGTACATCATTTGCCCCAGCCGTGATCGGGCTTGTTAGAAGGTAACTGAAACCAGCCCAATCCTGCATGCCCTGACCCTGTACCAAGCCCTCTAAGTTGGACTGTGTCGCGCCCCTCACCAACCCCTGAGGTACCTTGCATAACGAAATAAGCATTTGTGTAATATATGTCGTGTTGACTAACGTATGCTGCTATTCTGGAGACGTGTGATTTAAGAGTAATATGTGATCCCTCCTGTACATGATGTAACAAAGCACATTTGTAATGCACAATGATCAGCCGAGGCAGTAGAACAAGATTGTACTGTGATGTAATATGCAGTGCTCTTTCTTACACACACCCAACCTAATGCTACCTCATGTTTGTATGTCAACTACTGATGTGAAATACTGTGTTAAATGGCAAAACCCTCTCCAGCCTGTGTTCCCAAATTAATGTTAACATATGTGTATAATACCAGAAGCTCCAAGTGTTGTCACCCACCCTTGCCAATAGTACGGGGAGCTGCCCTGTGCAGAGAAACAGGCCCAGAGCTGCAAGGTCGTCTCCCCCCTCCTCCCCTCCCAGGCCCACCAGGGATAGCTGGTGTTCGAACAGCACAGCCTCGCCTCCCCTCCCAATCTTGCTGGACCTGCTCCAAGCATTCACCTCCCCATGTCGGAAGGCTGCCACAGCCTGACTCTATGAATTACGAGTTACCTGGTCCTAAATCCCACCATCTCCCAGGCACTGGTTACATACCGCCACGGCCCATTGGTATCCCCGTTCACCCAAGTTAATGGCCCTCGAAGGGGGGGGGGGCGCCCACCCTTGTACTAACAGATCGTAATACCGTCCTTCATTATAGCCACCAGGACAGGGCGATCGAATAACCCCCCTCTGCAACCCAGACCCTGCACATGGACTCGTGGGACAACCATACCTGAACCCAAATGTCACTACAAAAGATGGATAGAGATACCCCCCATCACATATCCATGTCCCTGTCTCCTCCTTGAGCTAAGGTCAATGTGTCACAGGATTTATCAGATACCTTGTAGAATGTGACAAATGATTGCGAATGTGTGGCCACAAGGGCAAGTGTTAGAGCAGCCACCAATCATCAATACAAGTTATGTCCGGCCCGCAGCTCCACCCCGAAGAGCCCAGCTGACCCGTCTACCCCGCGTGGCACCGCACAGACGTCTGCCAATCCTGGAACAGCAACAGTATACATTGTATACCACCTAGCCTTCACCACCCAATCCCTAAAACTATGTGCCCCCTATAGCTTGTGTCATGCATGACATTAGTTCTGTAATAAGTAGGACTGTCTTTGCTATTGTCAGACAGAGCGCTCTCGGAGTTTGCAGAGTCCTTTGCATGCCCTATATTGATTTATATAAAACCCTTTTGATCTCACCTGCACTTGGTCCTGGTCTCATTCCCCTCCTGGGGTGTTCCCTTATTGCCTCTCACTAAGGGGGGTGCATTTTTGGGGGACGCTCACATTCAGCCGTCATGCTGTAATTTCTATGGACACCTTGTACGTACAGTAAATTTGGGCGGTAATAACGTTAGCACTTCAGTCCATGTAGTGGGTAGGACATTTGTAACACTTCAGTCCATGTAGCGGACAGGGAACTTGTAACTCGTGAAAGCACACGTGTATAAGTAGGCAACATTGAAATTGACAACATGCCGTCAAAGTATTCTTTCTCACAATGGCTATTTTTATATTCATTAGCACGCCGCCATGGGTGGCACATGCTACGGTGGTAGTGGCCAGGGGCTACAGTCTTAACATATGGGTAAATAATGCACATGTTCTGGGGGTCGGTCGTCAATGTAATGTGTATGGACATCTTGTACGCACATTACTCTTATACCTACTTAATGACGTTCATTCTATGGTCTCCTTGTACGAACAGAAAAGGAGGGGTCCAATAAGGGCAGTATTTGAGCCTGTGCACTGCATGGGGGAGTTGTTACATTTGTAAGGGCACGTGTGGTGTTAGGGAACATTGAAATTGCCTACATTCTGTGAATACATTACTGTTTGAAATGGCTATTATTATATTCATTAGTACGCTCACATGGTTGTCACATGCTACGGTGGTTGTGGCCAGGGCCTAGAGTCTTGGATGCATGGCCGTCGGCCGAAGCCTTACTTCCAAGACTCTAGGCCCTGGCCACAACCACCGCCGCATGTGGCACCCATGCATACACCCCTTGTGTTGCATTTTCATTGGCAAGTTGTGGGGAGTGCGTGCAGTGTTGGGTGCATGGCCAAAGGCCATGCACCCAAAGAGAAAGAGGTAGTTGTGGGAGATCCTGCACTCTTGGGTGCAGGGCCAAAAATGAGGGGTCCAATAAGGCCAGTATTTCAGCTCCTGCAGTGCACAGGGGAGTTGTTACATTTGTAAGGACACTTGTGGTGTTAGGGTACATTGAAATTGCCTACATTCTGTGAATACATTACTGTTTGAAATGGCTATTATTATATTCATTAGTACGCTCACATGGTTGTCACATGCTACGGTGGTTGTGGCCAGGGCCTGGAGTCTTGGATGCATGGCCGTCAGACAAAGGCCGACGCCCTTACTTACAAGACTGTGGGCCCTGGCCACAACCACCGCCACATGTGCCACCCATGCACACACCCGTAGTGTTGCGTTTTGATTGGCAAGTTGTGGGGAGTGCGTGCAGTTTTGGGTGCATGGCCAAAGGCCATGCAACAAAGAAAAAAGTGGTAAGTACCAGAGTTGGAAGACACTGCACACCCATCCCATGTAAGATCTACAGACACACACCTAGGAGGGAATGCTCTGGGTAGAGGTACTTAATGATAACACACATATAGAATAACCCCCACTACCACACATCGCCGAGGTAGTTGTGGAGAGACCCTGCAGTCTTGGGTGCATGGCTAAAGCCCATGCACGCAAGACTGAATTCATAAGCAGTGGAGTTACAAGTTAATATGGGTGTGGTGGATTGTGGTTGTTATGTTCATGCCCTAGTTTCTTCACTTCATGGCTGCAGACGATGGTCTGCAAAGTACATTTATAAGCAGCTAATTTACAAGGGCCATGTTTTACATATGCAGTGATGGTTGTGGATAGGAACTGTACTCCTTGAAACTTGGTTGTAAGGCGTAGGTGGTAGGTTACTTACCGCAGACGAAAGGCCAGCCTACAGGCACTGCAGCATATTACTACCATACATTAGACGAGTTGATTCCCATGTGTAGAAAATGCCTGCCAATATACTTACTCCTTACTTTGTTAAGACTCCATACATTTTATTTCAATTGGTTATCGTACTTGGCAGAAGATTCACTTTTTTCCATTTCTGTGATGAAAGAAAAAGGTGTGTTAATGTTTGCAGTTTTTCCACATTTGACACATTGCATAATAGGCAGTTAACTTTTTTTTTAGACCCTCATATTTAGTTTACAAACCAGTGTACTGTGCATTGCGCTCAGTTACTGTGTTTGCTTTTCTAATCTTTGGGTCTGGGGAAAAAAATCCTTGTCGGATTAAAACAAACCTCCATTTCTTATGCAACTAAGTACTTCATTTTTTCATTTCAGTGTTTTCTACATTTTTCTAATCAATGTTATGTTTGTTGCCTTCCTGCCCATTTTTAACAACAGTAGGCGTATTCTAACTGAGGATGTGTTCTTACAGATTTTTGATACTCATTCATTGTTACATCATGTTTCCTTCATCTTTCCCATTAATGTTTTCTTTGTTGCTTTCTTGCCGATTTTTACCAACACTTACATACCTATAGGCATATTCTACCTGTGCATTTGTTTCCAACGATCTGTGATAATCATTTATTTGTGTCATTCTTCCATCCTGTTGGGTAGTTAGATACCTGTGGGCGTATGCAAACTGTTTGTAGTCTTTCACATTCTTTGATGACAATTTTGAAGAACACCTTATTACGTAAATTTTGGCATCAAGAACATTAAATAAGCATTTGATAGGTTAGCTGGCAACCTCTGCTTTAGAGTAATGGTTCTATCATTACATTCAAACCATCCAGAACTCTTTTTAATGTATGCAGTGTAGTGACCTGCATTGGTTGTAGCTCCTGCATGGTAGATTATTCCTACTGTTGTAAAGGTTTTCTTTCCAAGTGACACTTGACGGTGTGTAAATCCAGTTAGTTTGCAGTTGTTTTTGGTGCCATCTGCATTATAATGTAGAAGCATAACTATTATGTAGGCACTATGTGATTTTATCAGTAAGGTAGAGCGATTGTCCGAATTGCAAATACTACATAATCTGCCATGGTTTGCATTTTGTACCAGTTGCTGAAATGAAATGCTCTCACAATTTGGTATGGTAATATACACAAATCGCTCATTTGGAATTTCCTCCTGTATCACTTTGTTACAGAGAGTGCATGTATGTTTCCACATGTACGAAATGTGGAACATTTCATTTACAGGTATGCTTTTGTTTTCCAATACTAATAGAATGTACATTAGAAACTCTTGTGGATCTTCTTGTGAGTTCATAGTGAATCTCACTATTCCAGCACAGTCCTCCAATTGTTGCCTTACTCCATAAACACTGTATGTGTTGTCAGGATTGCTTGTTGCGTTTCTATGCAGCACTAACATTTGCAAACACAATTGGTCTGTGCTGTGCAGGTACATATAGTTAACAATTGGTGGCAATTGAAATAGAATATTCACGGCACAGGCGAAGTCCCGGAAAGTCCCGCTTTGCCCGTTGCTCTCTACTTTTGCAGTTCAGAAGACGTGCTGCAGATCGTGAAATACGGACTGTTTTTCATCTGAATAAAGGATTTGAACATCCACAAGGCTGTGTGCTACTTGCCTGTGGGCATGCCTATAAAATCAGGCTCCCGCGCGCACCGCGCGTGCACACCGGCGAAGTCCCGGAAAGTCCCGCTTTGCCCGTTGCTCTCTACTTTTGCTGTTCAGAAGACGTGCTGCAGATCGTGAAATACGGACTGTTTTTCATCTGAATAAAGGACTTGAACATCCACAAGGCTGTGTGCTACTTGCCTGTGGGCGTGCCTATAAAATCAGGCTCCCGCGCGCACGCACCGGCGAAGTCCCAGAAAGTCCCGCTTTGCCCGTTGCTCTCTACTTTTGCTGTTCAGAAGACGTGCTGCAGATCGTGAAATACGGACTGTTTTTCATCTGAATAAAGGACTTGAACATCCACAAGGCTGTGTGCTACTTGCCTGTGGGCGTGCCTATAAAATCAGGCTCCCGCGCGCATGCACCGGCGAAGTCCCAGAAAGTCCCGCTTTGCCCGTTGCTCTCTACTTTTGCTGTTCAGAAGACATGCTGCAGATCGTGAAATACGGACTGTTTTTCATCTGAATAAAGAACTTGAACATTCACAAGGTGAAGGACTTTACAAGACCACCTAACATTATATATAATATAATATTCAACTGCTATAACCTCTAACTTTTCTTTACCTAGGCTGTGTGCTATTTGCCTGTGGGCGTGCCTATAAAATCAGGCTCTCGGGCGCGCGCACCGGCGAAGTCCTGGAAAGTCCCGCTTCGCCGCGGCACAGCAGGCTGGGGCTGCGAGTTTCGCTATTATTGTTGCTCTCTGTGTACGGTGTTTATACCATCTGGTAACCCTCCCAAGAACGAAAATAATCTCGTAAATTACAGGGGCGGTGAGGGGCCGTGCAGTAAACGTGAGGCGCAGCATTTTGTTACACACTGCTGCGTCGTGCGATAGCTTTATATGTTTTTTCGCCCATACACGTTAAGAACAAACATGCCACTCATATTAGCGTGGTTTGTAACAGGCCAACTATAATGTCTAAATCAAAGAAGCAATCACGTGTTTCTAAAAAATCAATCATTCTCACTCCGATTTTGAGAACTCCCCTGTCCAAAGACATTTGCGCGTTCTGTGCGAAGTGTAAGGAATGCATGATGGATGACTCGACATTGGTGATAGGGTCATCGGGAATGGTACCCCAAACAGTGACCCCTAGTGTACCATTAAACTCTATTAATGTTCCAAGCATACCTCCTGTGTCTGATACAACTATTCTAGCCAATGCATATGTAGATCTCTCTCATATCTCTGCGTTTGTACAGCCACCCATTGTAAAGCATTTAACCAAGGTTGATGAGATTTCTATGTCTGACTCGGACATATCTGACATATCAAATATATCTATTCATGCGAGTGAAAGAAATCTAAACTTATCGCAGGAGGACTTTACAGGTGAACAAACTAGACAAAAATCAGATGGGGTCTACCATTAACTCTATTCATGACTCCTTTTTGTTACCCACCCCACAGCGTTGTTTACCAACTAATATCTCGGTCAACCCGCTGGAAAACCTTGCTTGGATCGAGATTACGTTAGCTGCAGTAAACACAACTGTAGCTAGTCTATTTAAATTGTTTGAATCACTAGATACAAAAATTTCAAATCAAGCTGAAAAGATTCAGCAAATTGTAGACTGGATAGCCAAACCACCAACAGCGAATGAATCTGCGAAACCTGCTGTCCATACCCCAAGCCAACCCAAACGCACCAGGGCAGATGTGTGTACAGAGTCGGTCTTACCCACCTTCTCTAACATTATTTGCCCAGACACGTCATTGGGAGCAAATTTTGTAAACTTGAATAATTCATGGATCAGTCTTCATAGAAGTCCAAAAAAGACGCATCCAAAAAAACCCCAAAGCATTCCGATAACCATAGGTACAAAAACAAATGCCTCTAAAGTAAGAACAGTGGCAAAGAAGTGATTGTGCGTGGCTGGACAGATTCAAGTGACCCCACCACCTGGTATGTGCCACCACCTGGTATGTACCACAAATGGTGAGCGCGATTAACAATCCAACTTGCAACACATCGGACTATGCCCCCCTGTTAGAAGTTGTTGATCTAATCAATGCACCAATTCCCGTGGTTTCTTCGCCTTTGCCGGTGGTCGGAGTACCCGTGGTAAACGTAAATGAAGGTAAACCTTTTTGCCCAAAACCAAAACCTACTGACTCCAACGCTAGATCTGAGGAACTAGGGACGGGAGAGCAAATGGCCACCTTTAAGGCTGCCGTTGACGCGTACCTAAAAGAACGAGTGAAACTTGCTACCGTTCCCTGTCCCTCCGTGGCCACTGGAATCGATTTGTGCAACACGAAATCCTCACTTAACCCTCTATGTCACAATTTGGGGGCTACATGTAACTCTCCCCTGGAGACTCATAGTCATTGGAAAGTTCTAAGTTTACCTTCTTTAATAAAAGGTGGTAATCTCTCACCGTCACGGACTGGCAGGAAGGAGTCCCAGCGCACGAATAACCTAGTACCTAAACACACTTTTGCAAATTGCCATTCCCTTATTTTGAAATTTAGAAATGCCCCCTATGAAAAATATGATCCAAGTAGAACAAGTATCCTAAATATTTTTGGTGATGTGAAAAACATACATGATATCACGTCGAGCGAATCGATCAAATGGAATTTGTGTGTGATAATAACTTAGCAATAGTTCGTCTGTGGATTAGATCAGGGTTAGTAGTTAACTCCATATGGAAAGAAAAAATTTAACTTTTCAAAATGGGGTCCTTGATTGCCCAGGACCCAGAAAGCCTCATAGCTAATGCTCAAAAGGGTGAACAATCCCAGACACATAAGGCCCATGTCCAAAGTCCCTCAGTTTGTGAATGCGCCTACTGTGGCCCCAGTCTCGGCGTAATCCAAAAAAGATCCAAACTGACACAAGCATAACCACTAAAAGATTGCTCCAAAAGAAATTATTCACTAATACTAGAGAGAATTCTCATCTTCAATGGCCTACCGCTAAGGACATCAACGAATATGATATTGTGGCCCTCCAGGAGACGTGGCTTGTAAAGCCCCCCCCTGTGGGATGATCACAATGTCCTATTGATTCCCGCTTTGTCGGCAGCAAGAGGCAGACCGACTTCTGGTTTGCTGGTGGCAGTTAAGACGAGCAAGGGGTTTACCATTAGTAAGTGGCATTCCCCTAATAACATTTTGCAACTGGTGAAAATAACGTATGCCAACCAAACGCTAGCCCTAATTAACCTTTATCGTAATCCAGTGGGGATAGCAGATGACACATTTTATAGGGATTTATCCTTGATTTTCGAAATGGTCGCCGCTGACCAGACCATAACCTCAACTATGCTAGTTGGAGACTTAAATCTCGATTGCATAAGTGAGAAGAAAATCTCTCAAAAGATTGCAAGGTCGCGATGGCTCACCTTCATTACAAATCATAATTTACACATGGCTAATGGTGCGATTCTTGGTGACATTCCTGCTAAATTTACATGGGAAAGAGGTGTTTCTAACTCTATTATTGATTATGTTTTTATCTCAGAAAACCTACCTCATAGAGCTACCAAATTTCAAATTCTGGCCCAACAAGTCAGTGACCATCACATATTGTCCTTTACTTGGCAAGAAGAGCAAGACCAGAGTGGGCCAAAACAACAGTGGATTAACCAAACTTTGCACACAAATCTTGCGTGTACACGTTTTAGATGCTCCAATGCCTCCCGTGATGTTCTAACTGCGGCAACACATAAGCCAAATTCGAAGCAAGACTTTCATGCAGATATATTACCGATGTTTGGTGTCTCGTATTTGGGCAAATATCCTTATATCCCAAACCATAAGCATCAAAGCGATCAAACCATTCAACTGGCGAAAAGATCACATAGGAAAGCATTAAGAGCCGCACGAAAGTTGCTGATTAATGAAAGAGAGGTTATCTGTAAAAAACTTAAATGTCAATATAGAAATTGGTCCAGGGCAAGAAAGGCGACACTCCATCAGCGAGAAAGTGAAGCTTTTCTGAGCTCTGCCAATAATAAAAAGTCGGCACAAATATGGACCCTACTTAATAATGTGTCTAGCTCTTCCCAACCCAGTCTCCAACTATGTGGCGTCACAGAAGCGCAATGGTTAGCACACTATTCACATCTATATGCAGATACGAAATATGCAAATTATACTTATGATAAATCTACCATAGCGCACTGGAACTTAGAATGCTCCTCAGATATACTGGAAGTCCTCATAAAGAAATCATCGTCCTCACGAGCCAGAGGCCCCGATGGTTTAAGCAACTATTTGTTTAAACAAAACCCAACGAGATGGGCCAATATTTTGAATAATGTCTTTAAACAAATTATCTCATCGAAAACCATACCAACGTCTTGGACATGTTCCCTTTTAGTGCCGATTTATAAAAAAGGAGACAGGGCGGCCCGACAAGCTATCGTCCGATAGCTTTGCATGATGCACCAGGAAAGTTGTTTGCACGTTTGGCCCTGAGAGATTTCACATCATGGACACAAGAGTGTAACCAACGAGACCCGTGTCAAACGGGATTTGTGGCGGGCTTGGGAACGACTGTAAATTTGTTGACCCTTAATGCTTTAAAAGCCCAGGCACAAGCAACAAAGCAACCAATGTATTTTGGCTTTGTCAATCTCCATTCAGCCTTTGACTCAGTTTTGCGCATAAAACTCATGGAAAAGCTAAAATCGGCTAATTGTCCGGAGACCCTGTGTGACATCATCTACGCTCTCCACTCGACAACTTCCATCAAAGTACGTCTGTCCTTATTGGGTCTTTTGTTGTCGACTATTGCGACTTTTAGGGGGTTAAAACAGGGATGTATCCTTGCCTCAGCCCTCTTTAACTTTTTTATCCATGATGTGTTATTGGCCTTTGATCTAGTTAAGGCGGACGCACCAAAGATCAATGGCTTTAACATAAAAGCTCTATGGTATGCTGACGACCTGGTTTTGGTCTCAAAAACCCCAATAGGTCTGCAAAAACTGTTATCAGCATTGAGTTTATACTTGGACGAAAATGAATTGATAATTAATCTAATTAAGACTCAAATCGTCATCTATGCATCTAGGCTCTCACAAAGATCTCTATTTGAATGGAAAAATAATGGAAGGTCCGTGGAAGTGGTACCCACATATTTCTATCTGGGCATTCCATTTGATGGTAATCCTTCAGTGAAATCGCATTCTAGGCCGTTAGAACATAAAACCATGACTGCAATTTCGCAAACCAAAATCATATTGAATAATTTTGGGAAATTTACCATCAGACCCGCCATTATTTACTAGCGACAAAAGGTTTTGCCTACCTTACTATATGGCCTAGAAACAATAACCATAGTAGAACCCTCTGTCCTACACAAATTAGAGGCCAAATTTTGGAGGGGCATGCTACATCTGCCCCACTGTGTACCCGGACCGTGGTTGCGGCATGAGTTGGGTCTGACGTACTTGTGTGCAGAATATCGCTGGAGGTTGTGCGCCTTATTTCGCAAGTGTCTAACTTATGTCAGATCTGACAATGTACTAGCCACACTCTCAGCCTACATGTTGTCTTCGGAACATGTTTTTGTTAAAAAGTGGGTGGTTTACACCTATAGAATTATGGCCAGAGCAGACATCAGTTTAGACACCTTACTTGGCAATCCTGAATGACCGAAAATTAAATTATTCAGGTGTGATTGGATTGAGATGAAAAGGGACTGCCTTGGGTACAAAGACTTCCAAGCTCTGATTTTTGAGCACAAGAAACTCAATGCACTTTCACCATACCTAAATCAAGCCTCATGCCCTCAATTAAGAATGGCCATTATGCGCTTACGATTCAACTTATTTCTAACACGCGATATTCTGACTAGAAGAAAGCTACTGAATCCAAAAGAGAATGTGTGTAGATTCTGTGGAGTATGTGAATTTAAAGAAACTTTAGAACACATTATAACAGAATGTCCGGCACTAAATGAGTTAAGAAATAAACACTTTTGGAAACATATGCCATATTTTAGTGCAATACCTCCGGAAAGTTGATGGTCGATAATTTTGTCAACTAATTCCATAAGCATTCGTATAGCAACATTCAAGTTAATTTCCGCTTTGGATTTAGAAAATGGTGCTGCTTAGCGAGAGGGTTAAGTTAAAAGAAAATTGATGTAGTAGAGCACGATCTCATCGGGTCAACCTAACTGACAAATTAAGTTTTCGTATGATTTAGAAATGCAAAGCTGTTGGGTGAGATCTATATAAGACTGCACCGTGCTGTTTAGAACTCATAAAAATTGTTATGATTCACAACAAGTGATATGTTTTGTATCTACACTTGTTATTTTATTGTCTGCTAGATATCTAGCTTTTATCTAGGTCATGTGTATGAATTGATCGTATTACTGTGCTGTATTTCGGTGCCTGCAAGTGTCTTTCTCCCCTTATCACTTCATTTCATTTGATCTTTTATCTGTTTGTGTATGTTATGTATTGTTAAACATATGTACATGTTTATATCTTGCAAAATAATGTATTGATTTATAAATGAAATTTTTTGTTTATATTGAAAAAGTTGATTTTTCAGCTATATTCAATTAAAAAAAATAGAATATTCATTGCTACATTTGCATAGCAACTTACCCCACTTTCATTTGTAAATTTGAATGGGCCAGCAATTTCTGTATCTGAGTGCATTTTTCGTTTTTTCTGTTGCTTCTTTGCCGATGTGCCTGGTTTACATTCCCTAATAGGTTCTTCTATGTTTGCGGCAATTGATGAAACTTTAGCTTTTCTTTTCTTTCGAATTTCCTGTTGCATTTTGTTGCATTTCTGTTTCAGTTACTTTTCTTTTACCATGTTTCACTTTATCTGGAATAGGGTATTGTTTCAGATGAGGGGTGTACAGTGAACACAATCTATTGTACTCTACAATGCAAGGAATATCAGCTTTGACTTTACTTGAATCAAAGTTTATTAGTATTAGACCGTCAAGTGTACATAAGCGTGATAATGCTACGTAGCTCATGCCTTTCTTAAACACTGTCTTTCCTATATCTATCATTGCTTTCTCTAGGGTAAGACCTTGGATTTATGAATGGTAACTGCATATGCAAGAGTTACATGTTTGTGAAGAGAAGGAATCAAGCCATTGAGCGCCCTATCCTTTTTACTTCTGAAAGTTTATCAAAGCGAATATTGACAAACTGAATGCTGCTATCACGTGGGTATGATTGAAAGCCTACAACTGTGCCCAGTGCTCCATTAACTAGCCATTGCTTTACGTCAAGTTTACGTTTAAGCATTACTCTACAATTTAATGATAATTTCAATACTTTTTCCAATCCAGCTGTGTTGGAGATTGAATTTTCTAAAATATTTAGTCTTGTTGTGGCTTGCTCATACATAGGTACTGTCAAACCATGTACGTCTAGTTTGTCTGTGGCGCTAACTTCTATTATTGCTTGCATTTCTTTCTTTAACATTGTTTCATTGAATTTGAAACAGCTTGCAAGAGCTGGCATTAAGGCCATACATTTGACATTTTTGTGCGCTATTTGTTCCATAACATCAGTTGCACATGCATTATCGCCATAAAGTGCATGTATATGCTGCTTTTTCAAAACAGCTTGTGCTTCTTGCGATAATACACCAACTCTAATACTTTTCAAGATGTTGGCATAAGTGAGATCTGCAGATTGCTGCATGTTCTCAGTTAATTCTCTGTATTGGAAATGTTGCCAAAGGTTAACATTACCTATGCTACCAACAGTTTTCCGGCAGAGTTTGTGGCCTAAGTTTTTAAAAATCAGTTCACCTTTTACTGGTGTCAATTGTAGAAGATCTCCGAAAACGATAATGTGTTTCCCTGCAAAGAGTTCTTTGTTATTACTTTTAAGTACTTCTTGCAATCTGAGATGAATCAAAGCCAACATTAGATTTGAGACCATGCTTACTTCATCTATTAGCAGCATTTTCATTTGTTTCAATAATCTATGTAATTCCATTGCAGCTTCTGCAGAAAGTTTGTAGTAGTCTAATTTATTTTGATGCTCTACTGGAAGCAGTAGTAATCAGTGTAAAGTCACACCGCCTATGTTGTAGGCAGCTAAACCTGTGGGGGCTGTTACAACAGCTGACAGTTTGTTGTTTGTCAATTGTTGAAGGAACTTGCTGATCATTTTGATTAAGAATGTTTTCCCTGATCCAGCTTCACCACTGACGTACAGCAGTATAGGTGTGTAATTGTGGCAGGTGCATTCTTTATTTTCGTGTTGTATGCCATGCACAATTTGTTTTGTTACCTCATCAAAAATGGTGCGCTGATCGTTGTTAAGTCTTCCTTGTTGTACAGTTAAGTCCTCTGTATCTTCTTGATACTGATACATGGTGTTTTCTACTTCTGCCATAGCAACTTCAGCCTCATTTGCTATTAGTGGTTGTCCTAATGGTTCTTGACTTCCTGTTACAGAAGGTTGACTACTGTCGGAAGAGTCTTTATCTAGTTGGGCCTGAATTTCTTCTTCCTGGTGCTGCTCATTGTGTAACATTGTTTTGTACTGCGTAAAGTTAACATCAGTGATAGTGCTTTCATTTGCTTTGAAAGCATCTTCATAGCACTCATAATTATCTAGTATGTCTTCCTCTTTTCTCCATGGTTTGAAAAGTTGCAACAGAGACATGTAATATAGTTCTTTTCGTTGAGGAATTTTTAATGACAATTTCACATGATTAATTAAGCTTCGTTTGTTAAGTTTCACTAAGCTCCCTTCACAATCGGTCACTCTATATTGATGTTTGCTTTCATCGGGTTTTACATTATTTTTGTATGCAAAGTTTTGAGCTAAGTGGTATAAACACATGCTTTCCAGAGTGGTACTCCTGTTCGGATAGTATGTGTCCAGTAAATTGTTTTTTTAGAATGTCTTGGCTGTTGGGATCATTTCTGGCAATGGTTTCTATGTCCTCATATGATTTTAGCACTCTTTTTCTAGATTTTGCAGGACCAAGACTGAGCCATACTATGTTGTCTGATTTTCCATACAAAGCAGTGCTGGTTAAACGATTTGCTGCTTCATAGGCCCCACGTGCTTTATGTGACAGCATTTTTATGCCTAGGCTGTACAATTTCTGTCATAATGTTTTGTCTGATGCTAGGTCATCCCAGAGGTCCTGAAGCTCTGTTTTTTCTGCTTTTGTTAAATAGGCTGTAACAGATCATGCAACAGCACTTGAATTGTCTACAATGTACTGCACATCTATGTTTGCATTCCATAATAGGGCAATGATTGCATTGTAATCATTGATATATTTTGATTCTTCCCTTCTTTTTATGTAATATGTGTTTTTAGGTGATTTACCTTTAACACTATGTCGAACTGAAGACATGAAGTTGTTTACTTCACCTGTTTCTGTAACTGGTCTAGGGAAACCAAAGCGGCATTTCGTGTAGTATTTATCTTTGTTTTTGTATTTACGGCGACAATATTTGCCACATTTGTGTCTTTGGAATTGTAAGATCTGCCCATGCAGCTCACTCTGTGTCTGTTGTGAAGGGATTTCATATGTGACATATTTTTGGATAAACTGCTAAACAGTGCTATCACTGCCGTGCCCAAATTTCGGAGCACCTTTGATCCATAACAGCATGTGAATATGTGGTGCTCCTCTCGCTTGATATTCTTTTCTCCAAAAGAAGTGTTGCACTTCTCTAAGGGGAGGAACAGTTTTATTGCAAATAAAGTGTAGCATTGCAATGAAACGATGATGGAAATATCTTGAGACATTAACTGTATCTAGAGAGCAAAGTTCTCCAGGTGTTAATATATCTATGTTGTTTTTGTGTCTGTTTGCTATGCGTAGGAACTCATGTAAATCTTCCCATGCATATTGTGCACAACCCAGTTGGTGGTCCAAGGTTTCTGATCATGCAACTCACGTCTATGTGCCGTCTGAACCAGTATTCCTTTGTACCACGCATGTTTGCAAACAAATTTGTTATACTTGATTGTAAAACCTCATCTTTTTCTTGTACTTTTTGTATGAACTGCGTAGCTGACATATTTTGAAAGTGCGTTCCAGATTTAAGAATGTGTGCAACTCCATAACATAGTGTTGCTAATTCACTTTCATAGAGTAGGTGGAATATGTATATGTATACCACATTTTACCTAAATCTGGGATCTTGCGAATACATTCGTAATTAGCGGTATACTGATGCCCCAATCTGAGTGGGTCTATCATCGTATCTCCCACCTATGCCAGTAGGAAATAGCAATCGAAAAGCATGTGGTTCTATACTTTTTTCCCAAATACTCATTGGTGACCCTTTGGTTTGTCGCATTTGGTAAGTTTCTAGTGCATCATCTATGCTTTCATTGGAATGCAATGGATGAATTGTGTAATGGTCCAAAAGAGTGGATACTGTAGCTGGATACAGATGTTCGAATTGCCCAGTTTCTGATCGCTCTCGAATTATTTCAGTTGTTTGTCTTAAGCTTTCATCAATATTTATTTCCTTCTAGTACTCATTGTTATCTTTTAGATATTGCAATGCTTGTGTAACTTTGTGTAAGTCTGCTAATTGTTGCCAACTTTTTTTTATCCTTTGTTGGTACGCCATTTACCAAGACTATTAAAGAATGGTCTATTGAATGTTCCACTCCTAGAGTGTGCACATTTTCCATTAGATCTAATGGCAAGTAAACTATTTTGCCACAAATTCCTTTCACCAATTCAGAGGAAGGTAAATTTGCTGTTTTTGGATGAAGGCGTATAATTGGTTGAAATGGGTGAACTGTTTGAATTATTATGCTCTCATACAAAGTGAGCTGTTGCAGGATTTTTGGTAATGGAAACAATTCCAAATTATTTGTAATTGCACGTGAAGGAGTGTGGTTGTTGTCTAATTTTGCAGTGCAGTAACTGCAACATATTAGGCGTTCAGTTATTTCATATTTGCTTTCAGCTACAATATACAAAGCTAATTCAAACCATTTAGAGTCCTCATTGTTTTCTATTTTGTATGCTATGTCCACATTTTTCGTGTTCCTTTTGTAAAACGTTCTGCGGCAACATACACACACAGTTTGGTACTTCAGCCGATGACCTTTTACATTTTAGTATTTCTTTTCTGTATGTGTGTAATAGAAGGTTGCTATGTGCAGAATTGTCGCTACTGTTGCATTTTCTACGTGGCTTTCACTTCCAAAATACTTTTTCTGAATACGGTCTTCTTGTAAGTATTTGGGTGTATCAGGCAGAAGAGTGGTATTTAAATTGCCTAATTCTGAAGCTGGACTTTTTGCACAGTATATTTTGTACACTAAATTTCTTACTTTGGAATGATTCTTATCATGGAAGTTACTTTTGCAAATAGGGCCTGAAATGCAGGCTAATGAATGTCCTTTTAGTCCTGTGACTTTCCAAATATCCATATTTTGCAGCATTTTCATTTTACTTTTGTCATTACTTTTTACATATTGATTAAGGAACTAACGTAAAGATTTGAAAGCTTTGTTTGGAATGGCACACATTGATGTGCACGGCCATTTGTATACTGGACGGTGTGGTTCTGCTGAATCAAGAGGTAATTCTGAGTTTTCAGAAGACAGTTTTGTAAGCGGTGTTTCTTGTTCCATGATGGTAGTATTGATTTTCTCATACCCTCATCCACTGCTATGGATGGCAATTGTGTTTGTTTGATATTGTTTGTATGCTTCTTCATTAAAGTATGGCTCTGTGCTTGTTGTGTGACTCCATTCACCACCACAAACATGCAAAAAATTATTTTTGTTCACATTCCGTTTATTGCAGAGTTTCATTTGTAGTTTGGTACTTTTTTTTATTGTTAAGTCTTTCATCCTTTTCAACACTAATATGAACAACTTCCTTTTGAGAAGGATGGCACTGTCCATGAGTGCTTGTAGAATTAACTTTCTACGGTACGTTTAAGGGGCGAGGATGATTTTGGTCCTCTTCTTAGTACATTCTGAAGGACTCTGTGATGAAACATTTTTGCTAAAATACTTTTTTTACTATGGGTTATTCTTACACTATCAGGATTATTAGTAACATTGTTAGCTGTACTGGCAGCTGTTTTTTTGACAACATTTCTGTGTTTTGTGACTCTTTTTCATGGAGGAGGTACACTTTCGGTAGTTGAGACTTCTTTTACTATGTTTCCCAACTGCATTAGGTGGTTTGTACCAAGATTCTCCACTAACTCTACAACAGGTGGATGCTTACATTGGACACCTTTATTTTTATTTGCTCTAATTTTGCGTTCCTTTCTAGGGAGCTGCTTTTTGGTAGGCATTCTTTGGTGTCTGTTGAGAAAAAAATATATACTTTGGTCTGTTGTCCAATGTATGTGTGCTGTATGCATGTGTGCATAAGTGTGATCGGGCAGCTCTTTGGCATGGTGTGTCAACGCACAGTGACCTCTAACTATCATTTGGTAAGGCTACTTTACTGTTTGTACACTAGTACAATGTGCTTTACATGAGAGTAGAAAGTGCCCTACTTGTGGCAAGACCCATTATTAATAACCGAAATGCCAAAAACTTGCTACCACAACTTACTTTCACAATCTAACCTTCTAAGGATTCCCTATGTTAATTTAGTACCAAACACACAGGGATTTATCAGCCATTCCGCCTGTTATTCTTTGTTCAATAAATGGATATTTGTAGGTAGAATGGTTTACAAATGAATGCTTGCTTTGGTGCCCAAAACAAAGAAATAACCCATGCAGCCTCTTTAAGGAGTAGTTACAATATCAAGGTTGTACTGTACTTACTTCTTTGTACAAGATGACCAGGTTTCTTCGGATATGTCATCTGCAGTGTAGATGCTGTTGATTCTCAGCAAAGTAGTCTTCACTGTGAATTAAAAAACCGATATCAATTACTTTGTGTGTTTGCAGCGGTCACGATACTGCAGAATTTACTTCTACTTCTCTCGTCAGAGGATTTAACTTTCATATTTGAACCCAGTCCACGTGCACATTTCACTTCTCTCTATGCAGTCTTTCCATACTATTTTCAATATGGTACTTGTAAGTCCTTCAAAATAACTACATTTTTTGAGGGTTTGTAAATACCTTGTTCTTTACAAAATGTAGTATGCATAGGAGAGAGGTTTGTAAGCGATAGGGCAAAGTACTAGATGGGCAAACATTTTGTACTTGTTAATGAAAAGCACGATGTTCGAAAATCGGGAGACCCTTCGAAGGACATGTGAGCACCACAATTGGGATCGATTACTACTCTCATGCGATCACATTGCAAGTAGCATTACTGTAGGCAGTATAGAGTACAGAGCTCCGACATTTTCACTTACAAAATTGAGGTCTGCCCTAAATTCTACTTCTCAACTCACACGTCTTTGGCGGGGTGTTACCCGCCTTGTAAAGGGCAGACTCACCTGCCAAGCCTCCTGCATGGCCATTCAATCTAATGGATGTCTGACCCGCCAAAAACAAAATCGTCTGATTTCACCCGCCTTTAAGAAAAAAATGATTGTGAGCTATGCCTAAATAGGCATGCTTGCAACGTATGTACAGGTTATGCAGAGGACAGTAAGTGTCGTGCGATTTGTTAATGACAAATCGGCATTGTTGCACTTTAAAAGGGGGAGCGTTGTTATGTGTTCCCTATGGAAATTTACCGCCATTATTTTGTCTATTTTACATCATAAGGGTTCCACATTTACTCTGATTAAAATGTACATACCTGTACTCATGTACTACATACTGAACATACTGGAGCTGTACGTAGAAATTCGCAATCCTTGCACAGTCGTTTCTGAAGTAGGTGCTTTGCAATGGTATGCGATTTTCATTAAGAATCATCAACAGTAATTTTGAAGTGCGCAATGTTGATGACGGAGTTAAAATTAGCGATTTTCTATGTGATTGGTGGATGATTGTGCGCCCGCTTAGTTGTGTCCAATGAGGGACTCGCTTTGCTACCGCTGTAGAAAGTGTGGAAGGACTGGGTAAGAGTTACGTGCCGCACGTAGGCAACGCTTGTCGGCTGGTAGGGCGTGTCACATACGGGTTTCTACAGCAAATCCTGCATGGCAAAACGACTGTAGGCATCAGCCAATCAGATGTTCACATTAGTCTTTTGTGTCGAAAGACGGTGAGCACACTGAATATGGCAGAGGGTGAGGGTTTTGCTGCTTTTGTGGAAGGCTTACAACACTATGCCGAGAGTAGGCATGTGGCACACCATTTCGATGTGCGAGGAGTGGAGGTGGTGTGGAGCGCTGACACTGATGCCAATGCTGCGCCAATTCTGCAAGTTTGCAGAGACATGCTTCGAATGACCACGCCTCATGTGGTAATTTTTCACTACGGTGCTTGCCACTTGGGATACCTGACTTCACGTACTTTGTTGGCAGATTTGGCACAGTTGGTTGAAGCACTCATGACCATCTTCCTAACATCTAAATTTATTTTTTCTGCTTTACTCCCGAGAATGCAATGGAACAACACTTCTGTTTTCTGTTCAGATCAAAGCATCAGGAGGTGCATCATCAATCGCGGCATGCGTGCATTCATGCTACGAGTTGGTATGTTTTTTTGTAGCCACAATAACATTGCTGCAAGCAATGCACACTACTTTGAAGCAGATGGTTTTGCGCTATCTTCTTTGAGAAATGCAATTTTTTTTAAAATATACGACTTGCTTTAGAGAACGTTCTGTAATGTTTGCACGAGAAAAGCAAGGACAAAAAATAGAAAAAAATACATAAAATACTACATGTCTGTACGATATGTGGCCAAAAACAAAAAAAAACGGCTCTTTTCAGAGCGTACCTTAAAGGGGAAAAAGGGGAATAGTACTTTAATGTACCGTTGTCACGCTCTGATCCTGTACATGTCCGCAAACATGGTGGTACTTAGCAGCCAGCACATATCACCACCGGGAATTGAAGGGTGGAGCCGCATGTAAATGAGAATGAGCGAAGCTAGGGATTGGTCCATAAAGTTCAGTAGGTGTGTTCTGACCGACGTACTTTAGTAAGACCGTCTTCTCCCTCAGAGGACACCACACAGCCATGGCTTTCCATGCTCGAAAACAGATTATCTGGATTGTGGGAGACTCATGGATACATTGGTTGAAGGTGCATGCAGAAAGCTGCAGCTTATCTACAAATCTCGGATTTCCACATGCGGAAGTGCACTGGCATGGCGTGCGTGGCATGAGATGGGTGGATTTGGTACCTCTTTGTGTTACTTTACAGACAGAGCATCCTCCAAATATACTCATCATTCATTGTGAAGGGAACAGTTTAGGCCATTTATCTGCCATTTCTTTACAATTTGCCATGAAGGAAGGACTTGCGAAGCTCATGGACATGTTTCCAAATTGTCAAATACTTTTTTTCCGTATTGCCCAAAGCTAAAAATGGTTGTGTTCTTCAGCATTTGGTCCACAAATGGAGAAAGCGAGATGCAATGTGAATAAGGCTGTGTGTGCCTTTTTAAGAGATGTTGGCATGTGCTCTTTCCACAATGAAAACATTTTGTTTAGTAGCAGTTTCATTTTCCGCAGAGATGGAGTCCACCTCACATATGCTGTTAATCAGATTTTTCTTCGCAATGTACAAAATGCATTGCGCCCTCTTTTGCAATCAATCTAACCTATCTGACAATCCGTTTTCCCCATTTCACTGTTTTTGACCCACACAACACACCACCAAAAGGCTCTTTTCAGAGCCGCCACTTACTCCCAACGTACACTTTATTGCGTTTGCGCCACTTGCACCCTCCCTACTGTCCGCAAACATTTGCTGAACTCCGCAGGGGTCTACGGCCTTCACTTCATAGTTCTATTGTTACACTGAGAAAGGCGGCTCTGAAAAGAGCCTTTTGTGTCATTTATGTTGTTTTTACATTCATTAATTACCCGCACTCGCCACACTAGGAGAAGAGGCGAAAGGAGGGTAAGGAAGGGCCACCAGCCACGGGGATAAGAAAGGGCAACGCAACAGACAAATATTATGGGTGATCTCTATTTAGGTAAGGAGCAAATCTTCTGGTGCTCGGTGACTGTAGCCTCAAAAGCACTTCGAAAACTCTCCCCTCTGCGGAGTACTTTGTCACAATACGTGCACACTACTGTAACCTTTGAAAGGTAAGGGTCCACAGCATTGTGAATGGCTTGTGAAGCAGCTGGAGGGACGCACTCCCCCACAGGAGTGTCTCTTGTGGTGGGAGGAGCAGATTCCGAGGATGCTGTGGAGGAACTGAAACGACTACGCTCCTCACATGGCACCACCTTGCGAATGTCCACAGTGTGGAACAAAGTGAGGTGTCGCTACATGGTTGTTTTACCAAAACTGTACGCTCCAAATCTCCCGCGACTCAACACCACATCACACTGGTTACACTTCACCAGGTTCGCACGTGCTTTTGGTACGTTTCCATAAACGGAAAACAACCGCCACACCCACGACTCCCGCCGAGTGCTCCTAGTGCGGAGTTCCTCCACTTCATTCTCTTCCTCCTCTTCTTCCTCAATCTCTACATCCCCACCCATATATCTCTCTGCAGGCCCTTGGTGAGGTGGTGATGGTGGCAGGTTTGGGGGTGGTGCAGAGGCTAATAACCCAACAGCAGCCATGGAAGCCATACCGATTAGTTTCCTATTCGTCACTACAGCAGTAAAGGCAACGTACCTCTATCTACTATAGCTAGAAGGACAATGAAAATGCGCTTGGGGGTGTGGCCTTTTGAAGGGGTGTAGGGGTGTGCCTCGCGACCGTCTTCATCCCTACAAAGCGGTACACACATTTGACACAGCAACTCCTGAGGTGGTCCATTGTTTGGGATGTGTCAATTTACATTTTTACACTCCTCAATAGTTTGCCTTATGTATACAAGTTTATTTTTAGAGTTGTGGAAGCACACAAACTGCGGAAACTAGTCCCCACGCGCAGCGTAGGTGCGGTCACAAGATGACGTCCTCAACACATCCGCCCCCTTAATGAAAGTCCCCTGGATAGCAAATGCAAAGAATCAAACATGCGCACAAATGTCCTACGGCCAGTGTTCTGGTTCTGAAACTACTTCAAAGTGCGACACAAGTGAGACGGACAGTTAGGAACTGGTGCAATGTTGGCAATCCTTTTGTTTGCACTGCGCATGTGCACGCATGCAATGTTCACTGCACGGACAGTTCCAGTGTCCTTAGGACAACTCCATTTTGTATGCCTACGAACTTGCCGGCCACCGTGCCTGTTCTAAGGATGGCACCATTTTGACTGTGCCCAATATGGACTGCTATACTGTCCTTCACACACTCCCTTTTTACTTATTTACACCCATTCCGGACAACTTGTGTGTTCTACGACCATGTATTATCTCGTTCGCAAACAGTACGCCGAGGTTTTATATCCTTTGGACACCCCTTTCTGTTTATGTACGAACTTTTTTCAAAAATGGTGGGGTCACACATCACATCCGTCTTTCTTGGCATTAGACAGCACCCACATTCCATTCCATTGCATTGCATTGCTGTGATTTCAGCGATGATATTTGTGATGTCATCTTTGATGTCCTGAGTGTTAGTCTTAGCAATGCATGTAGATGGTGCGAGTTATGGTTGCTTAGCTTACTATAATGGGGGAATGTGCAGTGGTGTTTGGTTGCACTGTGAAGTAACATTCCTTTAGTGACTTTTTTTACTGAATGCACATATATATGTATGGCTGGGAAGGAAAAGAAAGGGGCTAAGCAAGTGATGTCGTCACTGATGTCAGCATTGACATTTGAGATGACATCTTTCATGGTCTTGGTGTTGGTGTTAGCAGTGCACAGGGGTGGTGGCAGGGGTGGGTGCTTAGTTTTGCCATAACTGGCCGCGGTGCTGATGCTGTCTGAACTCAGTGGCGTCACACAAAATGTGGGGGCCCCCCTGCAAGCCATGCTTAAATGTACAGGGGTGGGCCTGTGTAACGCTTACCGGTACTCCGCAGGAGCGCCCTGAACTGGAATAGGTGTACCCAAGTTCCTTCTGAATGGACTGTCAGATGGTTCTGCAATTTTAAACAATGGCTTAGTATTTTCTAGTATAACCTTCAAAATGTCCAGTAATTTCCTCCATAAATGACGTAATATCTTGGAAGATTCTCCTTCTACAGAAAATAGAATGCTCACCTGAGTAGTGGTTTTTGTGAGCTATCCATCCTGCTCAGACTCAGGGGTGCAAGTTCTGTAGAAGGAAGAGGCTCTACTGAAGGGAGCAGTGGGAATGGAATGAGGAGCGCTAAATTCAATAGAGTAGATGGAGAGTGGCTAAATGTGATAATGGAGAATGCACTTAGTATGACTAAGAATTATAGAGGGGTCTTGAAATATAAGGAAAACTGAGCCAGTGAATATTCCTGACTGGAATAAAGTAACTCTTCCCTCAATAACAGTTTTTACCCAGGCTACTAAAATATAATGCAAAAAATGGGAGTGTGGCACCAAAACATCAGCCCCAAAATAATTACTAGTGTAACATACTAGGAAGGCAGTTCAAATGATGTGTTCTGACCTAATTGTGCAACATCGGACAGCAAACCGTCATCACCCCAACTACGAACGTACAAGGAAACAAAGTAACGTTTGTTTTAAAATTGCAAAACATTCATGACAGAACAATAGTTCCCAATTGTATGTGTACTAACCTAATTGTGCAGCAATGGAAAGCAACCGTCATAAAACCAACTACGAACGTTCAAGGCAACCAAGTAACGTTCGTTTTAAAAGTACAAGACATTCATGACAGGACAAACTTTCCCAATTGTACTTGCGGGCAACTCCAAACAAAACCTCTAGGCAGGACAGCCGGAGACAACTGAAGAGAAATGCCTCAGCACATATGAATGGATAACACCGAGGTAAAATTCTGTGGAATAATGGCTAAAACTGGGAAACTATGGAGTGCGGAGGTAAGGAAATAACGGGCAACAGTTGCTGAGACAAAACTAAGGAGAAAGTTGAATTAATGCCGTGAACATGGATCTGAGGAAAACTGTAGAGCCGCAGTACGCGTTACACTGCAGCCGCAGTAAGGAACATGAAGCGCGGTCTCCCAGGGAGGTGGGGCTAATAAGGAGCCTTTCCAAGAATGCCTAGACCAGCATGGTTATTTCCAAGCACAAAGCTGGCGGCCATGTTAGGAACCCAAGAAGCAGCAATTCCTAATGGAAAGCCTGATGCTAACAATGTTGTGCAGCTATCCAGGAATGCCAGGCTAAGGACCAGCCCCTCCAAGTGTTCTTTTTGGAAATGGAATTTGCCATCTTGCCAATGATCTTGACAGCCTGAATGGTGAAAGGTTGCACACTTAAATATATAGATGGCTGGGTGTGCGTGTGTAAATATGGTGAATGGTGTGTGCTTGTGTTCAGGGGTGCAACAGAACCTACATTTCAGGGGGGCTAACCCTTCAAATGTTGGGAGAGGCGCTAACTTCACTTCTCCACACTGAATCTGTTGGTTGTCTCCATGACCATCAGTCTGGCTCAAGAGCTGACAGACATGGAAACTGCTCTCCTGAACACCCGTGAAGATCTGATCTCTAACCTTGATTCCAGCATTCCTTCTGTCCTCATCCTCCTTGAACTTTCCTCTGCTTTCGACACGGTCAACCACGCCATCCTGATCAATCGACTCCGTGAGAACCTGGGCATCATGGATCAGGCCCTGGAGTGGCTGACCTCCTTCCTCTAGGACCGCCCCTCCAAGGTCCAACTTGGTCCCTTTCACTCCGCTACCTCTCTCTACCAGTGGCGTTCCACAGGGCTCTATCCTCTCACACTGGTTTTTCAACCTCTACTTGGCCCCTTTGGCCCACCTGATCTCTACCTTCTCCTCTAACTTTCAGTGTTATGCGGATGACACTCTGCTTTCCTTCAGGCTCCCCGCAGCCTACCCTCCTCTCGCGCTCATTCCTGGTGTCATCTTCAACTCCACTCTCTTTTTCTCCTCACATCTCTGACATCGCCAAGAAGTCCCACTACCAGCTGCTCCTCCTCAAAGGGACTCTTCCCTTTCTCACTTTCCCCCAGAAGCTCACTGTCTCCAGAGCCCTGTTTCACTCTAGGCTGGACTACTGCAACAACCTCTTTCTCAATCTGCCTTCCTCTACTCTCCGCTCTCTGCAACTAATCCGGAACAGGACTGAGAGACTTATCCTTGGCCTCAAGGTGGGGGATTCTATGTCTCCAGCCCTGAAATCTCTCCACTGGCTCCCGGTGGCTGCAAGGATCAAGTTCAAAACCCTCTTCATTGTCCACAAGGCTTTCTGGGGCCGGGGCCCACACTACATCCAACGCTCTCTTCCAAAATACCTTCCTTCTCGAGCTCTTCCCCCAAATACCTCCAACTCTCTAAGGGTTAGATGCTTCTCCAGGGAGAGAGTGGGGGGTAGATCTCTCTCCTTTGCAGGTGCCTCCCTCTGGAAGGGTCTCCCTTGCCCTCTCAAACTTGAGTGGACTACCTGAAGTTCCAGAAGCAGCTCAAAACTTTCCTCTTCTCGTCTGCTTTCTCTCTCTCCCTCCCCTGCTGACCTACCTGACCTACCTGTCGGCTGTACCAACTGGTTGCTTGGCTACCCTCAGAGTCTCACCTAGTCCAGGCTCTTTCTTGATCAGTCACCCTTGCACTGCCTCCAGGCCTACCACGCACAAAGGGGCTGTAACTGTAACCCTACAGTCCCTTGTTCTCCTTGCATGTTCTCCTTGCACTTCCCAGAGCCACGCTGCCCTGGATGCACCCACTCAGAGCATCACTGCCCTGTTTTCCCCTCTCCTCTTTCTTGCACTCCCCCTCCCAATTCTCATTCTCGCACTTGCACGATCTGAATGACACAAGGCCTAGTAAGGTTATTTGTCTTGTTCTCCCTCTATCTTCCCTCCCTTGTCTTGTCGTGCCTAGAAACACCTGTCTACAGGCCTGTTATAAATGACTTATATCATATCATTTTATCACAGCTGTCCAGAAAAATATACAATGCCACAGTAAGAAACGGCTAGACTGTAAGCACCAAAATGCCAGTCTAGCCAGGTAATTACACTTAGCAGGTCTGCTTTATCAGAAATGCGCAGTTAGGAAAAAGTCATACCAAACTGACAAATGACTAGACTAGCTGCACCAAAATGCCTCTCTAGGCACTAATAGCACATATCATGCCTGCTTAGCCTGGACATGGACAACCATTATGATTTATCACACAATTCTGACCCCCACACATCCCCGCTCTCTCCCACCTCCTACCCCCATCCTCCAAAATAAGCTCATTGGCCCAGATTTACCTACATGTGCCTCTTCCTTATCACAGAGCTTACGTATGAGGCTCCTTGCTAGGAGTAATGACGATTACCAATAAGTAATCAAGGCATTAAACACTAGTGGCGTAACACCATTGAGTTGACTGGGCTTCAGCACCCTTCCTTCCCTGAAATTTTGGGCTATGTTCACTCAACCTAGCTGACCTCCAGAGCAGTTGCCGGACAGAACAGGACACAGATGTTAAACGGCACCTGGGTTTCGCTGTTAACAAGGGCCCAGCAATTACTAACGTAAAGCATTTCACTGTTAGTACCTGCATTCAAATGCCACATTTTGTAAGCAATTGAAATTGTGATGTGGGTTTAGTACTTGCATGTCAGGGGAGTGATTGGAAGGGTAGAGAGGGGACAGGAGACCGCTCATTCTCACAGCAGTCCATAAATGGGCACTTTCAGACTTAAAGGACAGAGTTAACTGCGTGTAACATTGAAGTCCCATTAAAATGCGTAAAGAAGTTAGTAGCCCCCACACAAATAGGTTTGCCCCTCCCCCACTACCCATGAAGTTAGCGCCTCTGCCAACATTTGAAGGATTAGCCCCCCCCCCCGAAATATAGGTTTGTTGCACCCCTGAACACAAGCACACACGCCCTTCACCATATACACACACCCACACCCAGCCATCCATACATTTAAGTGTGCACCCTTTCACCATGCAGGCACAACCAAGCAGCCACCCGTACATTTAAGTGTGCACCTTTTACCAATACACCCACACAGGCAGGCACCTATAAATTTAAGTGTGCACCCTTTCACCATGCAGACACACTCAGGCAGCCACCCGTACATTTAAGTGTGCACCCTTTCACCGTACATGCACACACACACCCCCAGCCACCCATACATTTGTGTGCACCCTTTCATAATACACTCAGACACGCACACTTTATGGAGTTGAGGGGAGTCCTATTACTTCAAAAAGAAATTGTTTCTTTTTGAAGTGACTCTGACTTCATAAAGAAATTACTTCCATTAAGGACTGATCCATAACGGAAATAATTCATTTATGAAGGCAGAGTGCCTTCAAAAATAAACTATTTCTTTTTGAAGACATAGGGCTTCCCCACTCCATGGCATGGAGGCCTCCAGCCTGGGGTCTTCTATGTCATGGGGTGGGGAGAGCCCTTGGACTTCAAAAAGCAAGTTTCTTTTTGTAGTCACTTTGTCTTCATAAAGAAATTATTTCTGTTACAGAAATAATTTCTTTATGAATGCAGATTGACTATAAAAAGAAACATTTAAAAAAAAAATGTGAAAAAATATTTTTGCTCCGGGGGGGCATCTCCCAGGACATGTGCTAGCGTGCCCCCGCACTGCGGGGGCTGCGGGTGCCCCTGTTATGCCAGTGTCTGAACTGCGTGCAAACTTCAGAGTCTGAAGTTTGCATGCATCACTGCACAGGGACACGCTGCAGACACACAAACTGCTGCAGCAGAGAGACACACAAACTGGGGGAAACTGGGGGGATAAATGCCATTGTATCCCCCCACTTAAAATTGTGGGGAGGAATTGTCCCCCCTAACCCCCCCATGTCCTACGCCCATGACGGCATAGCTGTTGTACTTGGCAAGGAAAGTCTACTGCCCATGACTTCTTCACACTCCACTCCAACTTTCCTTCCTTTCATCCCTTCACCCTGTCTTGATCTCTCCACCATCACTCTCTCCAAATTCCATACCCTTCCATCCTTTGTACTCGCAGCATGTATGTCCACCTCAACCACTTCAACTGGCCTAGACCACTGGCAGCCATCAATACAGGAGGCAACTTGATTCTGACCCAGCTTCTCACTCATGGAAAGCGCCACGTCCGGAAACTCCCGTTATCCTGCAATGCCTTATTCTTCACCTGTCTGACTCTGATATTTGCTTTCACATCATCCAACCTCACTCCCATGCCAGACACATCACCCATCCAACCAAGAAGAAGCTTTGCGGAAGGCTTCCTTCCTCTGCTATGCTCAAAAGGTGCAACCCCAGTGGTGCTGTGTGGGGTAAACCTATGAGCAACGTGGTTCTCTTCACTACCTCATTCCAATCTCTTCCATTAGACCATCCCATCTAATGGCTTCCTTGATTATCACGCTATATCTCTCAACAACCTCATTGCTTTGTGGATGGTATATGGCACTGGACGTATGAACAATGGCTCTCTTCTTAAACTATACTTCCATTTCCTTTGATTAAAATTGCAAACCATTGTCAGTGAGGACTACTCCTGGGTAACCGTCACTTTTTTAGTGGTGGCATGTGGTGTCATTATCATTTCTGCCCATCTCGTCAAAACATCCACAACTACAATACAATATTACAATATGTCTGACATCCACCACTGCATATTGGCCCAATCACATCAATCGATAACTTGTCCCATGGCTTTCTCAGTAGATCTGCTAGAGCCATGGGACATTTCTCACTTACACACACTTTGTCACTTTTGGCACAAAGGATACAATCCTTAACCATTTTCTCAATTTGGACGTCACATGCTGGCCACCAATAGCTGTATCTTATACTGCATTTTGTTTTCACTATTCCTTGATGACCTTCATGTCCGAGACGTATTACCTTCTCCCTTAATCCCTTAATCCCTCTGGTGGCACTGGTTTATCTCCTCTCATAAGAACACCATCTTGCATGCATAGTTAGTCTCTAATGTTCCAGAAACCTTCAGCTCCTGCTTTCTGTGCAGTTTCTTTATGTAATCCCCCTTCTGTCAAATCTCTGATGATGATGATATTCATCCTGGAATCTTTCCCCATTTCTTCATGCCACTGCTGTTTCAAGATCGAGGGTTCCAATACTTCACAAATCGCATCCAGCTCTGCATCATCACACTCAGTTTCACTTTTGTAGTCATACGTGATAGACAATCTGCTGCATAGTTTCTCACTACAGGGATGTATTGCACTGTAAAATCAAATTCCTGTAACCTGGACACTCATCTCCTTATTCTGCCCAATACCTTATCCAGACCCTTGGTGGAAAAGACTTGACCAACGGCTTGTGGTACATATGCAACTCAAACCTAGTACCCCAGACAAAACTTCAGGACTTATCCATAGCCCATTTGATAGCCAGGGAGCCTTTTTCAATGGCCGCATAAGCTTTCTCTGGACACTTCAGCAGGCGTGATGCAAATGCTATCACATGCTCCTTTGCACCTTCAACTTGTGTAAGAACCGAACCCAAGCCCACATTTCATGCATCTGTCATAATCACAGTGTGTCGTCCCCTCTTGTACTTATATAATGCTGGTGCTGTTGCCAATGCTCGCTTTATGTACAGACATCTGTCTTCACAACTTTTATCCCATGGACATTTTATGTTTGTTTTCAATATACCCCTCAAAGAACTTGTGTTGTTGGTAAATCCTCTGAAAAAACTTTGAATAATATTCTGCCATGCCCAAAAATGTTCATACATGTTCTTTGCAATTAGGTGTGGTCATGTGTTCTATCATACTAATTAGATCTTTCTTAGGAGAGATACCTTCTTTAAAGATCACATGTCCCAAATACTCAATCTCCTTCCTATTGATTCTCAATGTTTCACTGCTGAGAGTCATTCTTACAACACGTTTCTTGAGAACTCTCTGCAGCCTCCTACCATGTTCTTCTTTGTTCTCAGCATATACTATAACATCGTCCTGGACGGAAATTACACCTTCTTCCTCATCAAATATTCTGTACATGATTTTCTGAAAAACAGAAGCCGCGGATATAAGGCCAAATGGCATTCTCTAGTATTAAAAGAATCCAAGTGTAGAAAATACCTTTGCCGGGCCCATTGTCGAGATCAGTTCTTGTATATTAGGTAGTGGATGTCTTTGGTATACAGTGGGGGAGGGGTAATAAAGCTGGGGAAACAGTGGGCTTGGGGGAGACCCCCCCAAATAAAAAAAAGGGATAATTTATTTTCCTTATTTATGTATTCGCTATAAAGACATGGAACCAATGTCTTTCCGGGATAACACATTTGTTAAGTTTCCTTCGGTCAACACATATCCTGTCCTTGCCAGAACTTTTCCTCACCACAACCAGAGATGACACCCACTCAGATGCATCAAAGCCTTCTATAATTCCCTGTTCTTCAAGCTTTCTCAATTCTAATTTCACCTCATCTTTCAGACAATGGGACATAGCAGAGTTTCTGGCCACTGGCTTGCAACCCTCTCTAAGTGGTATGTGATGTGTGAACCCTTTCAAGCATCCTATCTCATCTTTGAATACCGCATATTGAGCTTTATTGATAGTTTGCTCTGAACTCTCAACTGTAAGCACAGACTCTTCCGCATTTGGATCCAGTCGTACCTTCAGCCACCTCTGGTGTGTCCAGCTCAGGAAGGGGGGCATGCTCTCTTTGATATATTTACACGTCCAGCTTGTCTTCATTTGAAGTTCAGGGTCACCTTAAACAACATGATCAAGCGGACCCTCACCCCTGCATAGGCCCTTGGATTTATACCCACTTCATATAAGTACTTGGGTCCAAACTTCTTTCATTCCACCTCTGAAATTAACGTATACTTGGCTCCTGAGTCCACCATCAGGACGACCGGCACCCCCATTAACGTGAACAAGAGCTTTCGGGCTGTCGACCTCTCCTTCACTTCCTAGAGCAGAGATGGACTCCTTGCCCTCATCACTTTCTTTGTCACCGATACAATTTTGTTTCTACAGCACTTAGCTAGGTGCCCCTTCCCATTACAAATCCTGCAAATTATTCCGAATGCAGGACACATCGGACTGTTGGCCCAATGAGTGGGGCTGTCACACCTGTAGCACGTCCTAACAGTAGTTCGTCCCCTTAGTCTCTGCCTGCCTCGTCTACGCCAAAAGTCCATGACAGGACCTCTTCTTGTGTCTCTATTCATTGCCTCCCTGTTTTCACGGTTATATCTGGACTCTAGGTTATCACTGCTCCATCTCCTTCTCACACTTTGATTGCTTACCACCTCAATTGATTCTCCACTGGGATGCGGCGCATTGACGGGGGCAGTTTTGAAAGTGATTTCTTTTACTCTGCCTTCCAAGGTCTTCACACATTTCTCAATGTGTTCGACTTCTTTGGCCATGTGCAAGACAGTCTCCAGTGAAGGTTCATCACCTGTCCATAATCTTTCTCTTACCTTGCTCATGCTTCATTCTAACAAATTGATCTTTGAGTCTTTCATCCAGTTGTTGATTTTGAATCTGCAAGTCCTCGCTAGCTTCCGCATGGCTGTGAGATATTGCTCTATGCTTTCACCCTCTTTCTGTGTACACTTTCCAAACTTCTATCACTCTAAAATTGTACCCAGTTTTCTTTCATAATGTTTACTCATTTTCTTTATGGCTTTTTCATACCCATTGATGTCCTCACTCTCATCCGCTGTTAAACCGGGCAGATCTTTCAATTTCTCTTGACCTGCTGGTCCTAAAGAATGCAGGAATAATGACTTCTTTCTGTCCACACAGAACATTGGTGCCACACCAACAGTTTGTGCCACACACCACATTGGCATAGTGTTCAAAACCTTTGAGCCACCTCTTCCATGGCAAGATTGGAACTCCAACTTCCGGTAGGAACATTGCTGGTGTGGGGAACACTATGCATCGCCATGTCACCTGCACCCACTCTGGGCAGCCGTGGTGGAACTGGGCTCCCCACAAAATATGTAGTGTAGCACTAATTAATGTGTATTGACACAACTTGTACAAAAGTAGATCACTGTTCATATTTTGGTCACTGTTAAAGGATGTCTGAAAGGTAGAGAAGGAAATTAATATAAAAAAACAAAAACATTCTTTCCCTTATTTTTTGTGAATGTACTGGGACGAGGAGTGTATAGTGTTGCTCACAGTTGGAATGCCTGACTTCCTGAAATGACTGCCCACCACATGATCATGCCTCATGTCGATGGGTGCCTTTCTCGAATGTTGCCGTTCTGTCAGGCTCAGTCTGCAGACACCAAATCACCCTCTGTATGGCATCCCCGTGTTTGGCCTCTTGATCGCTTTCTCTCCTCACCTTTCAGAGCCAGCAGCTGACCCCTTGGGATCTCTACACGTCACCTCTTCCGCAGAGGCAGGACTTGCTTATCGCTGGGTAAGTCACTCATCACCACTTGTAGTGTATAAGAAGGGCTGAGCACTTGTTATTGCTATTATTTATTATATAGACACAGTAAATATAGATATCTATAGGAATAGGTAGGGAGATGCGAGCCCCACTCTCTGGCACACCTCCAGCGTTCCTCCAGACTCCTGTACTTCCTCTCGTGCTGGGCTCCACGACGCGATGTGGATTCCATACTACAACGCTGTATTCACTGCCGATAGGGAGACATTCTCCAGGGACCAGAATCACTGTTACATTGATTCCTTGCACAGAGGCAGCAACCCCACACCACCTTGCTTGGTGAGGTAATGTATGATCACAATGTTTTCTGTCAGACATTGTACACTGTGACAGGAGGCTTGACCGTGTCAGGTGGGGACAAGCACTGTTCCTGACCTGGGGCAGCTGGTATACTAGAGTGCATGTCAGAGCCTCTACTCCCGAGAGGTATGGTGAGGAGGTTGCGGGTCCCAGTGCCTGAACCTCCTCAATGTGCCTTGCTGGATAATAGTGGTATCACTGTCGATCAGATAATGCCTCCCTTCCTGTGTTCTGGCCATAGTTCTCTTTTATTGCATGAAGGATCGCAAGATCTAGAATGCAATTCAGTAGCAGAGAAACATGGCAAGCAGATAGAGTGAGATGCTCAACATGACACACTACAAGACTCCAGTGCACAACAGCCTCCAGCGAACCAGCATGAAATGCAACTAACTACAGCAAAAGATGAATGAGATGACAAACAAAAATGGACGTAAGCAAACTTCAAAGACTGCAGAAAACCCATGTACAGGAAGGGCCATGGCTTAGGGGGACTTTTGAAGCCAAGCAGCGTGATGATCCAACCCCAGGGAAAGAATATGGCTAGATTGACCAAAGAGTCAGGTGAATCACATCACTAATGGGAAGGGGGAGAGAGAGGAAAGAATCAGGAAGTCACGAGTATAAATAGCTTGCAGGAACCAAACCGAGTGAAAGGTGATCGGGTAACATCATGAGATGTGGGGGTTACCGTGAGACCAGACAGAAGGGTGATGGTAGATCAGAGTGTTGAGAAGTCTGTGGAGGAGTTGGATATAAGTGTATTTAAGGTATTGTAAGTGAGAGAGAGTGGTACAAAGTGGGAAGGTTTTAAAATGTGGTTGTTAGAGTGTGTGATAGAGGAGGGTTGTGAGAGATAGGAAAGAGTGAGAGTAGAGGAGAGATATCGATTGGGCGGAGAGATTAAGACAGTGAAAGGGAAAGTAGTTGAGAGCACAGGGGGATGTTGAAGACAGTAGGAAGTAGTAGGACGAAGGTTGAGTAGAGAGATTGACAAGATAGAGAGAAAACAGGAGGGACAGAGAATGAGAAAAGGTACAGATAAAATGGAGTAGTAGGATAAGGTGGAGTAAAGTGAGAGAAGTCGCAGTGGAGATAGAGAGAGAAGGTGTGGAAGGGAGAAAGAGCGTAGAGCTAGAAAGACCAGAGGTGGGGAGAGAGAAAGAGGGATTGAGGTGAGGAGAAGGATAAAGAGTAGGAGAACAGAGAGAGAGAGGGACAAGAGTATGGAAAGGAGTGAAGGAAGGGGTGGGAGAAGGAGTGTGTGCGGAGATAGCACCATCTGAAATACAACTGATCACAGTGTGGGGCACCAATAAAGCAGGGAATCCTTAGAGAGTCCCAAAGGGAGTGAGGTAGATATGGAGGTAGCCTTTAGGCTCTCACCATCAGAGTAGGTTAGAAAAGACAGTAGGGGTTACCGGTAAGTAGTTGCACCTCAGGGAATGGGAAAGCCATGGCTACGGTGATGGGAGCCGACGGGAGGTTTTGGGATGAGTCAGTTGGACTTAGTTCAACCTCTTGCAGTCTTCAAAATAAAAACCCTTGACCATTTTTCACAGAGTTTGTGTAATTATTCAAGGCATCCCTGACAACACACTTGTCTTGCATGGAGGAAAGACAAGCAACCAGGGATGTGGGCAAAGGAGGTGAAGGAAAGAAAGGGACATTTTTTGGCAAAAGAAGGTAGCCTCAGATTCAAAAAGATTTTCCCCATTGTATGGAGGTTTGCTTATATTACAGGATCAAAACCTAAAGCTTGCATCCAGGAGTGCCTTCTAAGCACCGCCATAGATACCATCAAATGCCCCACTAAATCAGCTGTGCCTAAACTTTCCTGCAGGACTTGCTTGGCATCATTCATCAATGCAGTGAATTAAACTGTCATTTAATAGGGATGGTTATCTCCTGCCACCTTTTCTACAAAGGTGGCAGAAAAAGTGTGGCAATATCTCCCAATGAGCAGGAGTCATCAACAGTCCACAATGCAGGACTGCCCGAGGTAGAAATCTGGAAGCTTAAGGGTACACAAATAGACGTGGGACACAAAGGTGACATGCTTGTTGGCATAACATTTTAAAAACAGAAAAATAAGGAAGACCCTATCTGTGCCTATAACTAAAAGGGGTTTCACTGCCCCCAAACAAAACATCTGTCAAAATCAAGTAGTCCACTGTCCTATGTCCCAAACCTTTTTCTGTCCCTTACACTTCAAAAGATAACTATAGAATAGATTAAATCCCGATTCCAGAAGGGTGGCTCCCTCCTTCCTGATGGTTTTAGGCAGTTTGTGTATGATGGGGGAATATCCTCCTTCCCCTGACCCTCGCTGGGCTTTTCTGTATAGTTCCACACAGATGGGAGGTCTCCCTTGCCCAGACCTTCTCAGGCAACTCTTTATAGTTCAACATAGGTGGGGATAATGCCTCCCTTGCTCAAGCCTTTGTTAGGATCTCCTTTAATTATCCTAATGATGTCTGGATTTGTACAAGAGGATATATCTTTCCTCCTCAGGTCTTCTCTTGAGTTTTGCCAAAGGATATTTCTCTCTTCCCCATGTCTTCTCTTAACTTTTACTAAAGGATATTTCTCTTTTCCTTGGGCCTTCTTCTGATTTTTGACCGAGGATCTCTCTCTCCGCTTGGTCTTCTCGTCTCATCACATGGGTCCCAGGCCGCATTCTCAGGTTCATAAGGTCTCTCAATCAGGCCCGGATCACTATCCTGTCAGGCATTGTCTTGCAGGTACAATTCTCCAATTCTCTCAAAATACGGTTCCCAGGCCCTTATCTCTCTTCTAGTTTCTTTGGGGTGCTTTCTCACCCAGTATGCCTGTTTTGTTTCTTTGCTCTGCCCCAATGGGATGAGGAAGATGGCTCTGCACTTCCTCCCAACCCCAGACTCAAGAGGGAGGATGTCGGAGGACTCCTGCACTGCACGTGGACTTGTCACAAAGCTGGCAAATTGGCAAATCTTTGATTCCGGTAGCTGTTCTTCAAGCACGCAAGCACACAAGATGGTGTCCTTCCCCCTGGTTAATCCTAACCAGCTCTGAGAATGGTATCCAGGTGGCTTACAAGTTGGTTGGTCCTAACAACCCAAAGGAAGAAGTCGTCCTTGAAGGGGCTTCTTTGTCGAGATGAAATTGGCGATTCGGACCTGCAGAAGGGCTTCACCGGGCAAACCAACGGTCCAGGAATTGCAGCAGCCATCCTCTTCCAGCTCGTCTTTGGTTCTTTCGTTTCAGTGGTCGACTGTGCCTTCCAAGCCAAGAGAATCGCCTTTTAAACTGTTTTCTCCCATTCATTCCAGCCTAGCTGTCACTCACCCAACAGGCAGGCTGTCCTTGCCGGACAGCCAGCCAGCCAATCACGCCAGAGTGCATTTGGGTCTCCTAGGAGACTAAGCACAGGGAGTTTCGTCACCTCCCTCACTTCCTGCCCACCCTAGACACTCTTCAGTCCTGAAGCCCGCCAAAGGCGAAGGAACAAAGAGACCAAACCTGGTTTGGCGCACAGAGACAAACTCTAGAAGCTCATTTCCAAAAAGAAGCAGCGAAAAAAGAACACCGGAACTTGTTTAAACAAATGGGGCTCAGGCGCCATCTTGAAAACCATGGCTCCCGCGATTTTTAGCTACCGGTGTTCGGGGCCGGGAAAGATCATGGTAGTTGATTGTAAAACCGCTGCCACCAGCCATTTCAATAGAAAAGGGTAGTATTTGACTGCTACATGAGTTTCTGGACAAAGGGAATACTAGGTAACCGCTCCAGCACTATGGGAAGATGGTGTGTGCTGGGTCAAGGAATTTAAAATGACTAGTAAAGTCAATTTAACTTTACTTTCTCTGGGAAACAGTAGTTTATCCCAGAGAAGGTATTCAAACCTTGGGACAGCCTGAAAGGCATCCCTGTATCACTGCACTGAAGGTGCTGTGTGACACAAATGAAAAGATGATGCCTATGGAGTTGTCTAAAACTCCATAATCAAAGAACACAAGAGTAAAACGCACATCAAAATACTTGAGTGGGAAAAAAGGCTCACACTCTCTCCAGGTAAATAAATCAAGACCTCAAAATTCAGCGAAGTTGCTGAAGGTCTCCAAGGTGAAAGGAATTAGCACATTTATGAGAATTCTCCCTAACACCTGCATTGGAAGCCAGGGTCTCAGGAGGAGGGTGGGTGGAGATGAACACCGGGTGAGATGGTGCTGGTCCGTGTCTTAGCCAGGTTTTTATCTATAGCCAGACCAGAGGCAGGCTTGAGCCACCCAGCCAGGTCAGGATCACAAACTGCAGCATTAAATGAGGGCAGGGTTTCCTTAGTGGGTTTCCTTAGTGGGCCCTGCTCCATGATATCAATAGGGCCATGCTGAACCTTGGAGATCAAAGATGCAGACATCCTCACACACTCCACTGATCTTGCAAAGGTCTTCCGAAAGGACAAATAATAAGTGACCTCAATTAACTACAGTTTAGAAGCATTGAGGAGGCTCGTGACTTGAAGCTTACAAGCCAAGCTGGGCAAGCACTCATCCTACTCATGAAGTTCCTTGGGAATTTCCCCAATGTGATTTCCCCAAGGGATTCAGTCCCAAAAGGGGCAGGGTCTACTGACTCAACAAAGGTTTGCCCAAATTTAGGCAGGGACTTCGATCTGGAGGCCATAGAAAATGTCATGCTCTCTTGCACCTCTTCAGAATGACCGCCAACAAGTGGCAATGGAGAGCCCTGCGCCGGGGCTGCTGCGAAGGTGGATCCACACTGTGCAGTAGTGGGGCAGTTTCTATACCTGGGCCATGGACCATACTCATGGTAGCGCTGTAGTGGACGAAGATGTGCCTCTGCCAGCCTGAGAAGATGCTTCACCACCAGCATTAAGCCGATGGTGCCAGGCCTTGCAGAAAATACCTAACATTTTCTGCCGAAAATTCTCCCACTGCTCCAGTTCCAGCTAGAATGGTATTTTAAACAGAATAATGGTGGTAATTCTCCTGGAGAAGAAGTGGTGACTGCGCCTCTTGATGGCAGAAGAAGAGTGATGTCTGGAAGAGAAGTCGGTGGGAGAGTGGGCCCTGTTGGCCGACCGCTTTTGTTTCTTAATATCACTGTATCTCACTCTCCCCCTGGGGACAAAACTCCTGTGGCTCCTTGGCCTTCTGTCTGAACAGGAGTCTCCATCGTGGAGGATGGCTACGACGGAGCTGGGGACATGAATGTTGCCTTCCCATCTCTGTGGAGAACAGTAAAATTCTTTGTGATGTACTTCCTCATGCACTTGGGTTCCACAGAGAGGAGCCTCACTCCTAGATGTTGTAGTTCAGACCTAACCACCAGACACAATGTGTGTGTGCATCTGACACCAACATGAGCTTTCCACAGTCTTTGCAGGATTTGAAAGAAGAGGTCTCCAGTGAAGACATGGCACAGATCAAATTTAGCTAAAACTAGTGGTGTGCCCCAAAAGCAGCATTAAGATAAAAGTAATTGAGGCCATGGCATACAACTGGCTTTATACCACCCATAATATGATTGGGCCCCAATGGTGAAGAGCTGAGTGCGCCCCCCTTCTCCCATGTAGCCCACCAACTCTGGTGGCTGAAAAAGTTTCCAGAGCAAGACATATTTCTAAGATGCAGAATCTCTGAGATGAGGAAATCTATTAGAATATGAGATTGTATTTTTCTACTATAAAAATAATTGGTACTACCAATGTGACATGCATGTGTTTATCCAATGTTGCTACTGCATACAGAGAATGGTACAGTCTTGCTGGGGCTTTCCAAGTGTAAGGCATTATGCACGCTTAATTAACCATCACACCATATCACCCACTGCGCCATGAGCATACATCCATAATCACATCCATAATCACACTGGAAGTTCATCCAGACTAATTAACCAAATATAGGGGGCAGTGGCTGGCAAAACATGCACTGTCATTCAGTTTCATGAGACCTTGATTTTGGAACTTCACATTTAACGGCTGAAATACGTTTTTAAGGATGCATACAAAGCAGGTGTTTTTTAAAGTTATTGGTTATTGACATCAGTGTGCAAAAAGATGTTTTGTGCTGCTTACCTGACCCAGCAAACTGTATTCCAGGTCGGTTCTCAGTTCCACCCCGCTGTTGCTTACAGGGGGCAGCCAGTGCCAGATCATGGCCTCCCGCGCTTCTTTACAGGGAAGATCCACCAAAATCCTTTTCTCCAGGCGACGTAGCATGGCGTAATCCAACTCCCTATGTCAAATGTAGAAACATTACGATGTATCAATGTCACGTAAATGCTTACCCCACACCGCCAATAATTAACAACACTTATCGTAGGTAAAATTTGTGGCTATTTGGAATTTGGCAGAATATAATATTAAAAACAGTGAGTATTTGAAATGCCACCTGTTTTTAACATCTACTCAATAATGGCCCATAAGGTAGTCCTCATGTCGTATTTCAGGAATTCTGCATATGGCAAATATCACAGTATTAGGCGTTAGAATCTGCACCCCAGCAACAAATGTTCAAAGATTTTCTGCAATCGTCCCTCCTGGCATACCTATTTTGCTTAGCGCCCTATAACGCCCTCAAAGATGGATGCTGTGGTGATCCCTCTTCCTAAAATGCCAAATCTTGACCCAGAAGAAATGTTGAACCATCAGCCCTTTTCTAACCTCCCTTTTGCGCCAAAGAATCCAAAAAAAGTAGTTCAAATCCTAGTCATAATTTATTAGAAACTGACTCCGTTGTTGATCCTATGCAGGAATGAATTGGGCCTGGCAAGGACACTGAACTACTGATATTTCGGCACTCGATGATAGGAGTCAGGAACTGGACAAGAAGAGAGCAGTGACCCTACTGGTTCTGAAACTCTCGAAGAAATGTACACAGTCTTGCATGCCATTCTCTTGGATGGGTATGAAACAGCGTACCAATCGGAATCTCCTCTTCTTAGGTGCAAGAACGTCCTCACCCAGCCAACTCAATCTGTTGCTAATCCACTCCTATTAATCTACGGCCAGGCTGCTCGCCTTTTGGACTTCCTGATGGATTGGCCCGATCACTACTGCTTTTTAATGTGTATCTTCTTCCTCTAGTTCACATCATTAACAAAGAGGGCCAGAGATATTTCAACTATGCAGACGACATACACATTCTCCTTAAATCAAAACGACCAACCAGGCTAATGAAAAGTGCCCCTACCACATCAATATCCAGATGGCAGAAAATGATCTAAAGCTCAAGCCCAGCAAAGCTGAGAGTGCCATAGTCAACTATTCAGAAACCTCCATCCCACATTTCTGACCCACCTGTCTGGATGCACCTCCCACAGCAAATGCGGAAGTAAAGAATCTATCTGGGCATGCCCTTGGACAGTAAGCACCCCGTCTCCACGCAAATGAACAAGGTTGTACAATCCTGCTGTTTTTTTCTTAGACCCCTCGTATACATGTTCACGTTCATGAACAGGCCCCTCTGGGTTTTAGGTACCTTGACCATAGCTAGACTGGATTAGCAGAACCTACTTGGGTCTTCCAAAGTATCCCATCGACTGGCTCCAGAGGGTACAGCAATCTACTGCGAAGAAGCCCATAAGTCTAGCAGGAAAGACGCTGCACTGGTTTCCTGTCAACCAGGGAGTACTGTTTAAACTACTTTGCATCATCATAGAAAATCCTGCTATATTCCAGTGCACAATTTTTTCAGTCTTCTGGCACAATTCAGCATTGTTGCATGGTAGGAAGGCCACTCTCTTTGCTACTTGAGGGCCTTCTACTGGAACCTGTTGATCTTTGAACTCAGAGCTGTTGCATGCCATCAGTGAGGTGGAGCTGTGCCTCTCTGAGCACAGTGAGCAAGGGGTCCACATCTGGATGACCCTGGGAAACTTAGGGTTACTAGAAAATAAGTCATCTGTGCCCCGCTATGAGAACGAACACGGCAAAAATTGCCTGTTCTTTGGGAAGGTACCCACTCTAGAGTCCGCAGCCACACTTTAGCGCACTGTTCCTTTCACAGATGGGAAATATTCATTTGAGCGGGACAAAGACTGATATGCAAATGGTTATTTCCCATCTGTGAAAGATACAGTTAGCTAAAGTGTGGCTGCAGACTCTCGAGTGGGTACCTTCCCAAAGAACAGGCTATTTTTGCCATGTTCGTTCTTGCAGAGGGGTGCCTATGACTTGTTTTTGATTGTTTCAAGGGCCTTAGGTCTAGTCACCCTAAGTTTCCGAGGATCATCCAGACGCGGATCGCTTGCTCACTGTGCTCAGAGAGACACAGCTCCACCTCACTGATGAGGCCCAACAAGGCTGAAACACGTGTTTGGGGTTGCCGTTGGTACTCATGTTCAGAAGGGAATTGCCATAGCATGTTGGTGCTGGACTGCCCATGTGGGCAAGACAATGACTGATATGCAAATAGATATTTCCTATCTGTGAAAGGTACAGTGAGCTAAAATGTGGCTGCGGACTCTCGAGTGTCCGCAGCCACATTTGAATGTCCAACCAAAAACCATCCTATGTCCCAAAATCCTCTTCTGTCCCTACCAGTAAACAAAAGAAATAACTAAGAAAGAAAGCTCAGGAGGATGACTCCCTCCTCCTGAAATAGTGCATCATATCCATGTGATGGGTAACTAGAGAACAGTTCAAGTTCAAATGAAGGGTCAAGAGAATGACTCTCTTCTCCTGATTTGTCAAGTTCCAACTGTGATGACAGTCTCTAAACGCCAGTGTATTAGTCTAATACACCGGCGTAAATTCAACATAAACTAAACTCTTCCGTGTCTTGGGCCTCCATTTTGGCTTCACTCTGTATTCTGTTGCTTTAGTGTGTGATTTAACAGCCAGGAGGATGACCCCTTTCTCCTGGTACAATGTAGACCTTCTTCAAGATCAAACAATACTTTTCCAGAGCCTTTGTAGCTCCTTCGAAACTCCTTTTAAGCTGAACATGTTTTCCTGGTTTCTGCCCAACTGAGGAGACTTAGTTATTTCACTTGTTTTAACTTGAATGTCTCTCAAACAAGCCATGAGATTCGTCGGGTCACTGAGACAAGAAAGGCCAATCCTGATGCAATCCTCTTGCTTCTGACTCTTCGTCGTGATTCTTAAACCAGGAAGATTATTCTGACTGCTTCTTATGTCTTTGTCCCTTGTATCACACTCCCAGTGAAAAAGAGAATAACTCCCTGTATATTTGGCAGCTTACCCCATGTTCCCCGTTACCTCTGGTTGTAGCGGGACACGTCACTGGTTCTTCTCAGGGCAGTGAGTCCACGGGCCCCTCTGCAGTTCAATGGTGTCGGCGCCATTCTTGGACAAGCCAGTCCACTTCCATGAGGTTGCACCACCGTCTTCCAACTTGCTGGTAAGCCCTCGCTCAGTGGGATTGCAGTAGACTCCCTTGGTTTACCGCTGACATCCTCGGTGGTACTGATCAGCTTCCCCAGCTTTCCGTGCTGTTCCCCATTTCGAATCTCCTGGGGTCTCCAGGCTTCACAACTCGTGCTTCCCCCTCTCACATAGTCCACCTCTTTTTATACAAATCGGCTGAGTCGTCCCCAGTGTAAGATCACAGTCATTCCCCCGTTTCCTTTGGCTCATCTTCATCCTTCCTAGTGGCCTCCTCATTCCAATACTTAATGGGTGAACACTCAATCTGCTTTCTTGAGTGCTATTCCTCATCTCAATAGCTTGAGGAAAGACTTGTAGCTGCCCTGGACTTTTATTAACTTTACTGTACTCAACATATGAACAAATATAGGTTGGGGAATTACAATACTGAACAATAGTGCTTTCAGATGAGCTTGCAATACTTTGAGGATGTCTTGAAGTCTCATGGATGAGAGGGTAAAGGGGTTCCTGAACATAAAGGGAGTCCCTAGCCCCAAAAGGGGAGTCCCTCCTTGTGAGGTCCTTCTGCTTTTTACAACCCCTAGGAGGATTATTGGGTAGTGGCCTCACCTCCCTAGCCTCACAGGAAAGGGTTCCCTCTGGGGAGAAGTGACAAGATCCCATGAATCGTCACACTTATTTTTGAATGTCTTAAACTGGCTGCTCCCTACATTGTCTAAAAGGCTTGCAGCTTACTGAATTATAGCTAATGGATCAGCATGGTAAATTATAATTATGGATTGAACCATCCAATCTCTGTTATGTTAGCCAATTTTGTAAAGCGCAAGCGTTTGTCCAAGGGCATCTTGGCGCTAGATTACCAGAGACAGTAAGCAGAGGCTAACAGCATAGTTTATTGAAAAGCATTGTTTTCAACAAGCGATGAATGAGAGGTGAACAGCAGTGGCCCGGAGCAGCAGAGGGAGCACATTCCAAAGCTTGGCTGCCTTGGCGCTACAGAAAAAAACTCGACCAACAACACACGCCAGCTTCATGTGGGGACTTGGATAGTAAAAGAAGAGGAATTTGGACTGGAGGTACTCAGCCCCAGTGCCATAAAAAGCACTGTGCATAATGCACAGAGATTTAAATTGCACCCTACAAATAATAGTGATCCAGTGCAGCCAGAACAGAACAGGAGAGATGTACATAGACATAGGAATCCGGGACCCTGTTCTGGCCGCTGTATTCTGAAAGACTTGCAGCGCATCAGGAATAGAGGCTATGCCAATAAAAGAGAGTGTTACAGCAATCTGCATTCCTCAATACCAGAGAAGCAACAGCGGGCTTGACACTGAGCCAGTATGAACGGCAGCGTCTTCCGCATTACCTTGAGTTTGAAGTAGCCAGATTGGCAGACAGAAGTAACCTGAGCTTCCACCGAAATGGAGGAAGGAAATTTAACTCCTAGATCCTTCACTACAGAAGAAGGGGCCAGAAAAGGGCCAAGAGAAGGTGGTCAGAAAGAGGGAGTCCAAAGAGCAGTGACAGAGGGGTGGGGGGCGACCACCAGGACCCCAGTTTTGTCCCCACTAAATTTGAGCCAGTTGCCTTTCCAGCAGCCCATGGCCTCGAGACAGCCTGTCAGCTGAGACTCAGGATTGTGCCAAGATAGATCAAGCGCATAGTAACCGGAGTATCATCAGCATAGCAATAGCATTGTGGGCGTGGATTAGCTAAATCAGCGGCTCGATGTAGACATTGAAAAGAGTGGGGGCATGGCAGAGCCCTGGGGGACCCCACAGCAGAAAGCATGCAAAGAGCGAAATGAAGAGAAAGAGTTTGGAAGTGACCAGATAGAAAGGATACAAACCAAGATAGAACCTGCTTGGCTATACCTGCCCTGGACATGCGATCGAGCAGAATGGAGTGGCCGATGGTATCAAAGACAGCTGAAAGATCTAACAATATCAGCACCCCCTCTCAACCCTGGTCCGAGAGTCGATCTAGATCATCAACAACGGAGATCAGCAAGCTCTCGGTGCCACAGAAAGGGCGGAAGCTGGATTGTGAAGATCAAAAAGCAGGAAGATTCCAGAAACGAACTCAGAAGAGGAGAGACTAAAGGTTCAAGAAGCTTCATGCGAAAAGGAAGTAAAGATAAAGGACAGAAGTTAGTAAGAACAGAGGGATCGAGAGAAGGTTTTTTTCAACAGAGAGATCAGCAAGACGAGCTTCAGCTCCTGAGGAATAGTACCCGACTGACAAGAGTGATTCACTGCCTGTGCCACCCACAAAGAAATAATGGCATGATGTTTTTAAGAGTTGCTAAAGGAGCAGGATCCTCCGTGAATGCTGATTTCAGCTTTAGAGTGGCTGATACTACGTCCTAAGGTGAGAATAAAGGAAAAGTAGACCTAGAGCAGGCAGGCTCACGACCAAAGGAGACAGAGTTGAGCTTGCCCGTGTGTAGACCAGAATGCACTATGTTGTCTCAAATAGAGAACATTCTGTGGGTGAAGATGTGAGATAGAGAATCTGTATCAACACAAAATTGTAATTCAACCCCCTGCCCTCATTAACCTGATTAATCTGGTTCAGGCAGTGCAGACATTAGAAAAGTGAACCCCCAGATAGCCAAATGAGTTGACCTAATTAAAAACTTCTCCACTAATGTTAAATCGGAGTTTGTTTCAAAGATAATCGCCTCTAGTTCCAAAAATCAATACCTTCAATTTCTTTCATTGTTAACTTCCAAATATAGGCATTGGTCCAGGATTCCAAAAGCATCCTATTAGAATCGCCTTATAACCATTTCCAATTAAAGGTCCCCGTAATTTACTTTAATAGATCTCATGGCATAGCATACCTTATGGGAGCCTTATTTAATGCCAAGTCATCTATTATCGTTATGAGCCAATTATGAGTTTAGCATAATAAACTTCATAGAGTCTGTTATCTCATTAAAGTACTTGTGTAAATTAGAGTAGTAGCTCTCCATGAAAGCCTCATCTAGCTCTGCTTATGACTAAGCTACGACCATCAAATAATAATAACGCAGTCCTAGTAGAATCTCTGTCAAAATAAAAATGGCCTAAACAAAAAACCTATTGCCAATCCTTACCTATAACAACAAATGGTGTGGGAAAATGATGTATGCAAAAGAAAAGTGTTCAAGAAACAATGTCAGGATAGTTGAGCAGTTGGTTTCCCCTTGCCGACGTTTTCAGCACGGGACAAAGGTGCACACTCAAGCTTTGCACAGACTTTGGCTTCTCTAGCTTTAGGATGCAGTTCAGAACACAGATATCCGGTCCTTCTGCGCCAAAGTCTCTTTTCCAATAAAAGTCTCTTATTCACAGAATACCTGAAATAACAAACAAATGCCAAAGTTCCTTTCTTGTCAGGATTTTCACCTTCACAAAGTCTTTGGGTTTTTCACTCACCCTGGGTCTCCCTTAGTCGGGTTCGGACCCCTTTTCACCAGTTCACTGTGGTGTATGGGGGGGTTCTTTACCAAGCTTTCACATAAAAATAATCATTCGAATATACAAGGCTTTAGCTCAACCTCAGCATGACCAAACATAACATAACAGTTAAATATAGGCTTCCCTCTGTCGGCTCAAGCCTTTCATCCGCAGTTCGGTTGTGCCTCTCTGGCACTAATGGGGTTTGATTTTTGTATGGTTCTTCTTTTCAAAACTTCAATCTCAACTCCCCCTCATCGAGATATATACTTCATTTTTCATAGTTCACAACTCAGAGTCTTTCGAAAAGGCATTATACTTTTATCCTGACCACTCTGTTACTTTTAACCTTTTCACAACCTTGCCTTTTGTTTTTCATTTATACTTTCTCTCCATATACTTTTAACAGTTCATATGTCTTGGTTGTGATTTCACTCTTTGTTTCTTTCAAGAATTAGGGCTGTTTCAATTTTAGCACTCCAAGTCCCAACATGCTTCATTCACCATAAGCTTTTCACACTTGACTTTGTATGTAATCACTTTCAATAAGGTTTCTTTGTTCATACTCGCACTAAAAGCATCCCAGTGTTTCTGGTTTCTCTGAAATGTACTGGTGCTTGTGTTTGAAATGAGCGTGTACTTCTCGCTGCTCCTCTTTTGCCTCTGGGGTTCCTTAGTTTGCCCCGTTTGTATTTCGGCATTCCTGCAATGCCTGAAGAGAGTGAACACACGCTTGGGATGTCAAAGAAGCAGTTTTCTCCTTCCCCGCTTCCTGCTGTACTGGCTCTGCACCACGGAGCTCCTGCTCCAGTGCTCCTCACTAGAGTAGACCCTCTCACATCAGGGCCCCACGTTTTGGCGCCTTCCGGAGAACAGCCTGGTTTCCTGCAGCTCCCACCAGAGCTTCGCCTTGCAGCATTCAAGCTTGTAGCTTCTGCCTCTACAGCTGCTTTGTGCTTCTCCTTCTGGAACGCGTCCTCAGCTTCCTTCCAGTGTGCTTTAGTGCTCCACCTTTTATACTGGCCGGGAGGTTTAATAGGAATCAGGTGTGAGTAGTTATCCAACTCTGCCTGACTGTTAATGGGACAAGATGGAGTTCGCCCATAGGAACTCATGGTGCATTGGTCCCTATGGGTAATCTTCATCTTTCTTGTCTGCCTCTTCCTCGTCCCAGTGGGTTTAGGAAACAGTAGTGGGGAGGACTTATGGGCTTTTTTGTTATCAGGAGGGATTATAGAAAAACCCTTGGGCCTCTTGTCAGAGGAAAAGGGGTGAGTGTATGAGATTGGTTTTAATTTCCTGGGATGTATATTCCGTCTTGTTACAGAAATATACTGGGGTATGAGGGAATTTGGTTGACAGTATCCCATTGCAACTGAAGGGGTGTTCGGTAGGGGTACACCGAAAAGGGGGAAATATTGTGTCTTTCCCTTGGATGTTTCCTCGTCATTACCTACGGTTCTGGACAGTGAAACAACCTCAGGTTTTTCACAATACCCCCTCCTCTAATATTTCATACGCTTATTTCTCCTTCGCTGTCTTCATCACAGCATATAAGAATATAGAAACAAAGTGATGATTTTCTATCATTTAAAACAATACTGTTACACTTAAACATGTTTAGAACTATGCCAACAAAGCCTTTGCGACAAGCAGTTAGTAAATTTGTAGGCTGGAAAAATTTCACCTCCTCACATTGCGCAACTAATGTAAGAACGTCCTCCATATGGAAAAATAATATCTTTGCCATTAATTTGGTAGATGGGAACATGTAATCACATATGAAGCACACGACAGAGAAAGTTGTAAAATATCTCTATTCCCTAGAGTGAAGGTGTTGTATTTTATTTATATAATGGGTATTTATAATACGCCTATACACAATGTGCTTTGATACATTTTGGTGGCCTACTTGTAGATAAAGAAACATATTGCTGTGATAATTGTAACTGTTACAACAGTTTCAAAGAACATATTACATGAGCATTTAGAGGGAAGGATTTAGGGGGTTGATCTGTTGACACTTTGCTGACATAGATGGGAGCCAGAACAGTTATGGTATGAGGTGGAGGATCATACTTTGTACCCTCTACACATTGTAAAGACCACAGTCATTCATTTTACTGCTAATAGCACATACTATCAACTACACTATTAAAAGAATGTACCAGACATTTCCTCCAGCCTTCCAACTTGTTCAGTTAGACTCAAAAGATATGCGTGAAGCATATTAAGCACATTATCCAAATTTCGATGAATAATATGATTGTGCTCTATTGGTTGATTTAAAGGGAAAACAAAAGAGGGATCTTATTTTTAGGTTTGGCCAAGAACCCTCCACCAGGTTTGGCCCATTCTGAAGGGCCATAATCACAGTTGCTGTTCTCCTATACCCATACCCTGCCCTCTAGAAGGCTTATTTCCCTCATCTGTATCTCCAAATTCGGGGATTCAGGGGGGTGTAATGAGTCACTCTAAAAACCACAACAGCTATCAGCCACATTCTTAGTTTGAATAAAGGTTTCTGGTATATTACTAGAGTTTTCCGGTAAAGCATATTCGGCATTCTCATGATCACTTATAACTGTGCATTTTAGTTTCTAGTGCAACGGCCAACTCTGCTAGCGATGTATTAATCTATTTTGCTGTATTAGATCCACAAATGTTATAGCTTCTTTTAACTGGGAATGGAAGGTTTTAGCTAGGTGTTTAACTTGAGGTTAATACTCATGTCTACTGGAACAGTCAGTATTAAACAATTAACATCACAATGATAAATGTTCAATGGAATAATTCAACACAAGAAATCAAACTTCATTAGTACACGGTGCGGAAACAATCGAGAAGAACTTACCTTTCATTGGCTACATTCGGAGCCTTATTGAATGGTAATGCCAAGCACGCAACGGTGTGCAGCTTGCTCCGGCCCTGACATATTTTCATTCCGGAATGGCCGCCATGGAAAGGGAGAAGGGTTTGTTTGTTTGTTATATTTAGTCCCATCTCTCTTTCCAAAGCGGCCATTTTCTTTGTTTACTATGTCTACGGCAGCCATTTGTGTAACTTATTTTTCCGGCTGCAAAACGCAACGCATCTCACAGTTAGGAAAAAAAACACCATTAGTATCCCGGTCTAACGGGCCGGGGTACTAATGGCAATAAGCCCCTCGACCATTACTGCAGGCCATTACTGCATAAGGTAATGCCCCCGGGGCCTTCATTAACTATGGGCCCTGGGGGCATTACCTTATGCGGTAATGGCGAGGGGCTTATTGCCAAATTAACTCCTGCACAAGCCATCTTTCATCCAGCCTAGTAGCATGACTTGAAGTGCTATATGGACCTGCATCCACCACCGTTGTGTTGGATGATGCTGCTGATAAGGAGGCTGGAAGAGGGCATGTTGGCTAGCTAATGCTCTAATTTCTTTCCAATCTCCCCTACCCCCAACCCCGAAAAGCTCCAATTCAAAGTGTCTCCAAAAGTACTATTTTGCAAAGTCATAGAGGTTAAATAAATGAATACATTCCAACAACAACAGTCGTAATTCAGCCAGTCCCGCAAACAGGGGCTGCTTGCTCCCTTTCAGTCCGTGCTGCCCACAACAGGAGGATAGATCCTGGTTCATCTCTTCCTGGTCAGAGATTATGGTGGCCCAGTTCATTTTAAAGGATATAGTGCCCTTCACACTTTCACTAACAATGTCATTCTCACCCTATAAAATCACATAGGGACTTACCCACTACTCAGGGATCTTTCACCCCTCGATATAAACTATAAGGATTATGGTGCCCTTTTAAATAACTCTTAAGGGAGTCAAAATTTCTCCTCGACAAAACCTGCAGCCTTGGACAGGATCTTGAAAGGGGTGCAAGTCCTGGGGCATTACCTGACAGTGTATAACAAAAATCTCTTGCTTGACTTCAACAGCCCGAGGATCTTCCCTAAATCTCCTGTCAAGTTTCTCTTCCCAGGGACAGATTGAAGCACCTTCGGTCTCCTCCTCGGTCTCTCTGGCTTCTACAGATGGTTTGTTCTCCCTGTTTGTTTGTTTTTATTATTTATATTGCGCACCAGACCCAGGGGTATTCGGGCGCGGAGGAATAAAGAGGGTTGTTCAGCTTACATTACAGGTTATAGATTAAACATGGGGGTACAGCTACGGTTACAATGCTGTAGATATGTATTGTCAGAGAATCACAAATGTATATACAGTATGTTTACAGGACTGAAGGTGTGACATATAAATAAGGCAGGGCAAATATACAAAATATACATGAGAACCCGTGTGTCAGAAGGGTGAGGTTAGGCATCATGTTCTTTTAGCCATTGAGTCAGATTGGATCTGAATTGCTGGTAGGGGTAGGGGATCTGAATTGCCCTGGGTTGTTCTACACTGGCTCTACTTGCAGTAGTCTGCTCGCACTGCTCTTGTAACTTCCTGTTCCCCATTTACTTAATTCTAATTGGTCTGTCATGTTGTTAGGCTTTGTCATTGTTCTGGCCAGTTTTCTACCTGATTATCAGATTAATGCTGAGCGTTTGCAGTTCAAGCTTTTATAACCATAAAAGGCTATGGGGCTTCCTCCGGATCAGGTAAAAGCCCAATTAATTATTTTGTTCCACGTGGGATTCTGATGGACATTCGACTCTGCTCCTGAGTCTTGTCCTTTGTCGCTAATCTCCTTCCCGCTCTCTTCAGCCTTCACCCCTTCTGGGTCTCCTTGGGGATTCTAGCACAAGATCTGTTCCCAGAGTAACAGACCAACATTGGATCGTCTCCCCACACCCTGTAAATAACCCATAACTCAGCGGGGCCCCCCCTCGCTCCTTTGCTGCCGCCATTGCCTTGGGCTCCCGTGCTTCTTTCACCCTCTCCCGTGCGCTCCCAGCCGCTCAGAGCCAACCAGGAGCTAAGGCTACAGCTCGTGCACCAACAGGGACCTGCTGTGCAGGCTCATTGGAAGCTGCTCTCCTGCTATTTGATCACTGCCATAGGTCTGGTTTGCTCGCACAGGGTTCCTGATTCACGGATGGAGACCTGCATTGCAGTTACTTCTGTGTTGCTGGTACTTTATGGCCATGGGTGCCAATTCTTTCTCCCCTGCTGCTCAATTTCCAAGAAGTTATGACGCCATGTTAGCAAAGGTTAATTTTTATGTCTCAAAGTCCATAGCCTTTATTATCAAGTGGGCCCCTGGGTAATCCACGGAACCACCATTGCAAAAGCACACAGCAGTGCAGCAGTAGTCTGTGCATCCTTGGGTCTATATTCAACTACTAGAGCAGGGGAAATGGCACATAACCCATTCATAACGCTATCCTTAAAGTTGGAGATCATGTCACCAAAGTCATGGCATGGCCCATATGATTGAGGGGGTGTCTGCAGCCTGCATCAATTCGCCTGCAGGTGCCTTGGATTGATTGCCCGGTTATGCCAGCTTTCCTTATCTGCAGAGATCCCTCGGCCCTTGGGCGAAGTTGGATGTCTGACTTCGTCACATCAGTGAGTATGCCACAGGAGCTGAAGAAACACTGTAGTCCTAATCACAAGAAAGGTCAAAGGTGGGGATTAGAAAGTATTGAGGGCCTTCATCAGAAATGGTAGGGATTAGATGTATGTGGTCTGAACGTTCATGCGTTTGCGAGGCGTTTATACCTCAACAATGCAATGCCTTTCTTCTCCAACAGTGTGCTCGCTAAGTGGTTGAGCACACCCGGTGCTGGATGAGTGAGTTGGACATGTAGGATGCGATTATGTTACCGAAGAACAGAGGGGTAATGCCAAAGATGCATTTGTGGGCTAGGTAGGGGGATTAGGCATTCAAATGTGCCATCATTGGAGCAAATCCAGCAGGTACTCCAAAAGGAAAGTATAGAAGACATTGCCATCAATATTAGCACAGGTGCCAAATATACTACTGGTGTTCTACAGTTTCTATAACTCCAAAGATGTGTGCAATTAACAGTTTGCAGTTGGTATATCAAGTCCTCACTTGCAGAATGTGGGTCCATTTTTCTAATGAAGAGAATGCAGAACCTTAACATGTGAATCACGCACTCATTTCTAAGAAACGGCATAAATTACTAATGTTTTGTTTCATTTTTTCTGGCTTAACGAAACAAATATTAATATGAATCCACCAAACATCATTACAAATATAACCTCACTTTTATTTATGTATGTTCACTTTTCAAATGAACGAAGTGCCCCACCAGATGTTTCGGAATTTCTCCTTCATCAGGTGGCTTCCATGATTAAGTCTGAGAGGTCTAAGGGATCAGGAAGTAGTGGGAAAACCAAGCTCTCCCCAGTTCTGCTGATGAAACCCGTTTTATTGCCACCTTGAGCAGTATCTGTGAGACTTCCTCCAAGAGGAAGGTGTTTGGCTAAGGGCTCGCTGATTGGCTGGACCGGTCAAGTATTCCATTGCCTGTGTTCCCTCAGCCAAGTGAGGCTAGTCTTGAGATTGGTTTGCCTCTGCCTGCAGACACACACACACTAATCAGGAGCATTTAGACGGGGAAATAGACAGTCTACCCAGATGGAGGCAATGTGAAATCTCTCTTAAGTGCACTATATCCCAAGAACCAAACAGCTACTGACTTTTTGGGCAAGGATAACCTCCTACTGTCATGTTCTATAAGCTGGCAAGCTGGATGGAGCTGACGGCACTCAAAATGGTGGACCTTGGTTTCAGGAAGTCACGCTCCAGGCTTGTTTTGCTTAAGGAGATGGTTTTAAACATGAAAACCTCTATTACTTTCTTGATGGCTGACTGAAGTGGAATGCGTTTTCTTTTACTTTAGAACACTTTTAAAAAACAGAACACCACAGTGATGCCCGCAGCTCAGGCATAAGGTAAGCACACACACAATAGCATCATTAAAGAAAATTAAATGGAATAATAGAAACGTCTGTCCAACAATTAAAACGCGTTTGTTCTTTCAAGTGTTTTCTCCAGTAACAGTAGGCTACAAAATGCAAATGCAAAAGCATTTCTCCCCTGCGCTCTCCCTCCTCCCACACCACCATCCTCTTACCCACAACTCCCTTCTCAAAATCAGATTATACCAATACAATCCTTTCTTTTATTTTTAGAGTGTCTTTTTAAGTAATGGATGTTGTAAGCACTTGATTCTTCTCTGTGAAAGCCATCTCAGCTTAAACATAGTAAATAACTTGGCCCGAACCTCAAATAGTCTATTTTAAATATTAGCATATGGTACTGCTCTGATATATTGCATTCATATTAAGATCACTCTTCTGTGACAAAGCCAGCAAGGGCTGAGGAACTCGAGGGGAAAGCTCCAAATTAATCTTTAAATGCTTTAAGCAAATATCAAGGCTTTTTCTCCAGTTCTCTAAATACAATCTTGATCTGTGCTTAGAGGCTCATCAACATGTAGTCACAATGCACTCTCCGGATCTCTTACCATGGCAGATTGGAAGCCGCAAGCACAAAGACAAGATCATCTGACCGGGCCAAGCCATCCATCTGCACCAGTAATTCCGTTTTCATGCGCCGACTCCCTTCATGTTCGCCACTGTCAAGATTCAGGCAAAGAGAATCATCTCAGTACAGAAGGGCACCGCTGCACTTGCTGAAAACATAGATCTCAGTCTAGGACACCATGCAGGAGACTCTCCAGGAAGGAGAACCATGCGGAGTGGATATCAAACTGGATAGTTGGCACAAGGTATTTATTTATTATTACACTTCTTAAGCGCACACAAACCCTCAGGCATCGAGGCACCGAGGGAACAAAGATGTATTAAGTGTGAGCAAATCACCAGCTGGCATCAGTTTCAAGGCGCTATATACACACAAGACAGTTGAAACAAATAATTGCAAAAATACAAAAAAAGGTAACATGATTGAAAAACAATCAAATCTAAAAGCAATGTCCAACAGCAGCAAGAAAAACAGTTTTGCACACGGCTAGAAAGATATATTTTGTCACTGGTCATTTTTAATGCACCGCACCGGAGTGGAAGTAGAATGCATGGATTCTGCAGATGTAGGCGTTTAGCAGGGGACTTGAATATTTATTTAGCCGCGCTCTATAGGGTGCCAACGGCTGCAGTTGAGCGGATCAGTGTCAATGCACTTTTTCTGATCAGAAAGCACAGGCATAGACAAGAGATACTGGACATGGAGGCGTTCAGATTCCTGCGAATTGCAGCTGGTACCGAGGACTATGCTTTTATGGTGTGTTTTCATGGTATTTTTAAATTCATATACATGCATTTCTGAGACTCTGAAAAAAAGAGATTTGCATGGTAATTGCACAATACTGCCAATACTGTCTTCAGGCACTGGTGACTAGCTAAAGAGAGGGCGAGATATTATTAACCAAACCAAATTCGGAATTGGTTAATCGTTTTCAGGAGTAAAACAATCCGGGTCACCCTACCAGGTTTGTACCATGTGACTCTAAGGTTACAAAGACTTACACCTGTGCATTAACCAGCTGAGCTATATTACCAGCATAGACAGTTTGTCCAACAGACATGGGTGCCAAAGACAGCAGCCCACCATATGAATTGACTGTGATTTGCAGTATAAATGAGTTCGCAGTAGCGTCTCAACCACCAGTGCTAATATAATCATGGTGAAAATGATCACGATCATATGAGGGTAAATGGGAGTTTAAAAGGAGCAGGATAAAGAAACATCCCTTTAAAATGCGACTTTCCTGGACATAGGGAGGGGGTAGAAATGTGGGGGGAAGTATGAACCCATCATCAAGGGAAGATTGGGGAGAAACAGCATCTGCACATTATCCGTGGCACCCACAAATGCCCCATCTTGGAAGATATCAAAACCCTGGACATGTACAGTTAAAATACATTTTAAATCACGGTGATGCACGAAAGTTCAAACACTAAGAAACCCCAGAAGCAAAAGCATTTATGTTCCTTGTTTCTTTTGCATTTTTGGAACAGCCTACCTGTTTGCCAGTGATCGGCCTCCAAGCTTTCGTATTTTCGGTAAAAGTCACACTCCTTCAGCTACCTATGTCATATGATCCGCTCTTGGCCTTGCTTCCATGCAATCAATAGGACCTGTTTGAGGAGGGTCCCAATGCCAACAGCTAGTCACGTAATCTTTTCTCTTTCCTTGTTGAAATCCTTATTGACAATCGAGTGCACTGTCTTCTTTCCGTCTTTGATAATTTTCTACAGTTCACTGCCAACCATTTTGAGTGTGAGTTTCTAAAATACTTTAAATAAAAATAAATACGACTCAAAGGCCCTATACGTGCAGCAAAGAATGGTGTAATACCATTGGTGAAAACCCCATACTGACTAACGATTTTGGATATGTAAACATCCACATTTTCCAAGCAGTTTCCATTTGAGGCCCAAAAACCTTGAGTGTTTCACGCAAAGCCTATGCCATCTCATGAAGCTTTCAAAGAAAGCAAGCATTGGCAAGGCCAGTGGTTTTGGTTTTCTATGGGGCGGTAGGAGGGGGGGGTGCTGATGTAAAGAGGAGTGTGGGAACATGTGGAGCTTGCTTTGAGGTGATGTGCTGTTTCTGCAGGGATGTGTGTGCAACCTACATGTTACAGGTTCCATTCCAAATATCACAGACCAGGGGATTGAGCGCCAGTTGCAGATGTGTATTGTGTAAGCCAGTCAATTCAACCCCATTATCGTGGCCGGGTGAGCTAATCCAAATTCCGCAGTGATGTGCACGGAGATCTTTATTAAGCACCCTTTTTATCCTTGTTCTAAATTGACATGTGCCCCAAAGAAACTCACAACCCCTGAACACGCTGAGAGCACTACCTCAGATGTTGGTTGAAAAGACAGCATTGGAGACTGTGGCTTTAACTGCCATTCTTTATCCAGCCTTGTTACCTGTGAACATTAAAGCTCTCCCACGAAAAGGGTGTGATGCAGTGCAATTCAAAACCACTATCATCAAATCACCCGCTGGCACTTATGGACGCTGAGATGTTGAGAGCGGTGGTGGTCAGAAGCAGGCCTCAGATCGTGTGGTGTAGTGGCCCGACATTTGCGGGTCCTTTCCTAGAACCCCGCCTCCATGGAGTGTGGCGTCTTCTGCACTCAAGCTGCGTCACAGAGCTCAGTGTCTTCTAGGAGCTAGTGGGGAACTGACGATAATTGATATCCACGATTGAGAGCAGTGTGCAGCAGTTCAGTCTATGAAGACCCGTTACTGCTGTGCGGAGAACTGGGAGGAGAGTTTAAGTGCGTGTAGAGTGGAGCTGAACTCATGGCACACTGCTCTTTGCTCTAACTCCAATCTCCGCCCAGCGTATTGCCTACTAATCGTATAGCGAGCACGGTGGGATAGTTCAAAGCAGTCACCTAGCATACCCACCGTGGCAAAAGGCCATGGGGATGCATAAGTGCACATGCACAAACTGCAAAGGGAAAGGACTAAACTGTACTCTGCGGTCTGCTACACACAGATGATTGAAATCGCATCCAAACCGTTAAATCTATGTAGCACTGACCATGATCCATCATTGCCTAACTGTATACAGCACCCCAAGCACTACCCGGTCTGCAAGATCCAACAGTAAAGTCCAGAAGAAAGGGAGCATCACAATTGAGTTGCTGAATGCTGAGACAAACAAGGGATAAATAACGCCCCTTTTCTACAAGCAAGTTCCTATTGACTATTGAGAGTGTGGACTCGCAAGTTAACACTACACAAGCCAACTCGTCTTTCCCATTACCCCTAATCGAAAAAAACTCCCTCTTGGATCTATGTTATAATCTCCAGAGGAAGGGTTTGGTTATTAACCCTGTCGAACACCTAGATGAGAAGGGCAGGCCAATGTCCAACATCATTGGCACGAATTTACCAGCCACACCTGACTTGGAAGCCTTGGCGGACACCAAGGAGAGCCATTGCTTTGAGGAGTCTTCGTCAACAAGCTCTAACTTTTTGGATTACTCATCTTTTATGTGTACCAGTGTTTTTAAAAATAGGGCAAACTTTGCCCTAGTGCTAATACCGTGTAAACTTTGCACTTGCACTAGTGCAAAGTTTCTGTAATCCGGTCCCAGGACTGAATAGTGGACAGACAGTCCGATATGAGCGAGGAGGCGGAGGCAGCTGAGGATAGCTTGAAAGAAAGTTGCGCGTCATCCGCGTAATAATGGATGTTAGAGGTGGAAGTGGCAATTACACGTGCCAGGGCAGCCATATAGACGTTGAAGAACCAGGGGTATAGGTTAGATCCCTGGTTCACATTTACACATTCAGATAACTATCATGCTGTGAAATCAACTGTGTCAATGTACACTCTATAATGAAATCATATACACAGGTATCAGTAAACACATGTTCCAATGCCCCCCGTGCACATAATTATAATGTGTTCCTCCGCAGCATCGTCTTGTTTCCAAGGCGAGCGCGTTGCCCCTGAGCTATCCTTCCAGCCCACGTGATATTGTAGACTAGTATGAAGTACACAGAATAGTGTTTCTAAACACAATCGTGTATTACAGTAGGCATTCATCTTAACTGTACAGAACCTACATCATTGCACACATGGTGCTACTACTGGGAACACATGTTTGCTAGGAAACACACTTGCCTTACTGTACACTAACGTACGTAACTACTGCACACAGCCACAGGCACACAGAAAACACAGACGTTACGGTGCAAACACTGCTACTGAATAAATATACTTCTACAAATAAAAAACGTGTTATTGTTATTGTCTTCAGGTATTACTCCCAGATATTGGGGCATAGATACATGAAAGTGTAATAGAACACACTATTTTATTACAGCAATAGCAATTGTGATGCAACACTCTTTTCGTGCAAGACACCTAGGCCCTAACTTGCAATGATGTCTAAGAAATGTATCATGTTAGCAACAGTCCAAACCTTTCAAGCTTTAAAAGGCTCTTTATTTGAAAAGCCTCTTTAGCACTGCATGCGAGCGGATTGGGAGGGGGCAGCTGTTGGCATGGGAACATGTCCAGATTCCAATACCAGAGCTGCCTGCACTGGAGTGAGGCATGGCATGAAGAAAGGGCCAGGATCTATGCGAATCTTTAAATACAAAGCAATCATAAAACGACAATCTAGACAGAGAGAATATCCTTTCACCCTAACGTTAATAACATTAAAAACACTTTTACCCTGGCCCAGTGCCCCTCTGACTCATGACAGACTCCAGCTCGTCCAGGAAAATTGTGGAGGGGGCGTGATACCGTGCAAGCTCAAACAACACCTGAAAGGCAAAAAGTCAACGTTATCACCAATTGCGTGAACATGATTTACGTACATTCAAGCCGTTCTATGCTAAAATGTGGCCAGGAAAATGTCGACCTTTTCCTTGGCGGCAATATCACTGGATACCATTCAAACTACATCAGGTAAAAAGTGAACATTTTAATCTGCTATTCTCCAGGAAAGAAAGGGTTACTTACAAGTAAACATAGCTGTGCTGCATGGGCTCCTTCTATCCCAAAGGCTGTTTGGTATATAGTTTCAAAACATTGTGAGCAGGTCGGGGCGGCTGAGCCAATGAGAAGGCTCAGAATAAGGACAATAACAGATGGCGGTGGCCAGGATTCCGAGCCCCAGGGAGAGTAGGTCGCTGCAAGTCCCCTTACCACACTCCCCAGTTCCTGCCATTCTGACACGGAAATCGGAACGTCTCTCTTCAGACGGGCTGGCTGTTCAATATTCTGCCACGCTGTGGTGGATTTAGCACGGCTTAAGCCATGCCAACTGTGAACGGTGAGCATTCACAGCACATGCCATCTTGGCAGGTATAGCACAGGCCCTTTTGCATGGGTGCTAATAACCTTATAGTCCACGCCTGCACCTCCTTATACCGGCCTGCTAGTGGCCCCAAGCCAGAATGAACGCCCTTGCTTCACTCGGGAGGTTATGATGGGCTTCTGTGTCATTATCTAAGGAATCCCAACCCCACATATCCTGCCCATTTCCCTGCCTATTGTATTTTTATTCGGATCATAAAGTTCCATCAAACTGTACAAAAAACAACAAAAATGACATATGCATAACCATTGAAGAGATAAATAATAAAATGACAAAAGTGATCAAATTAGAAATGTTGCTCAGAGGGCAGTTCTGTCCACGTTAAAAATGCATTAGAGTAACTTATGGGGTTATTACATCGGGTGGGTCACTGCATAATAAAAAAGGCATTTCCAACATAGAAAGAGAGGCACTGCACCACATGTAAATCTGAAACAGAGAGGAGATACATGAAAGCCTAATGGGCATGTTTCGCACCCTGTTGCCTCAGCAAGCGGAGCAGAAAGGCCCCATTCACAGAGCGTTTTCCAATGGGAGTGTGCCATTATAAAGTGCTTCTGTGAGTGAGGCCCTACACCTTTTTCTCAGACTTGAGAAGACTGGGTAAAAAAGTAAAAAAAGCTGGAGATCATGTACGTTATACCCAGAACATGCGTATTTTCACCCGGCAAAGTTCTTGCTCTGCAGTGAGAGTACAGGTGTGTACGCAAAGAGTAGTTTTGTCCTAAGGCGGAGGATAAATCCCCTTTTTCTTGGACTTCTAAACCAGCAAGCAAAATCCAATTTTGGAATGATCACAATTGTGTTTTTGTGATAGAATTGTACACTAGTCTTCTGCCTCTCAGTTTCTGGAAGACTGTCTCCGAATACTCTGGGTAGCCTGGGTTCGAATTTGGACAGGCGCCAGCTTCCCTTGCTACTCTTCCCGAACATCTCTAGTCCTTCCTCTATTTTCACTTTATTTGAATCGGCCCTCCTCAGCGCAGTATCAAGATTTGGTAGGCAAGCCTTCAAGGTTATCTTCAAGCCTCCTTGGCCTCCACCTCAGCCCAGTTCTTGGATAATCCCTTCTACTGGGGTTCAGTATGTTCCTCTCAGTCCTATCTGGTTTAGCAGATGCAATAGTAGAGTCTTCACAATAGCATACAGTAGTAGTTTCAGGTTGGGAGGAGGAATGAGTCAATAGGCCCCTATCTTCTGGGAACACGGGTTTAGGGAGATCTTTCATGGGACGGGGGTCCTTAACCCCATGAGGTCCTCCTGCTTTTTACCACCCCAGTGGGGCTACTGGGTAGCAGCCTCACCTCCTTACCCTCATAGGGAAGGGCTTCCCTCTGGGGAGAAGCGACGAGATCCAGTGAATCATCACACAGTCCAGAAATGGCTTGTGGCTGAGGCTCATTTGGGTGATGACATCTAGTCGATGGTGTCCAAGGATGAGGTAACCGCTTACAGCCAGTGTTTTTGTTCGACAGATCGAGTAAACAGCCTCCTACCCACTGTCTTTGTATCAAAGGAAAAGGCAATGGCCTCCAACAAGCCAATAGTCTAGCAATTCCACCCCATGCTTCTGGCTCAACTACTGGTCTAACAGATAAAGGTATTCCCCACCACCCTTACTCGAGTAGTGCCAGGGAGAATCTGTCATCTAGCTACCTTCTCCAACTAGCCTGTGTTTTTAGTCCTTAGCGTCTCTAGCAGTTCCTTTTTCTATATCTAGCTCTTGGTTTGGCCTTTTTGGGTTGGATTCTCGACTGCCTCTTCTCTACTATGCTGCCCTTTTAATCCCATATTGCTATTCCTTCTCTTCACTCTCTGCTCTTTCTCCAGAAATGCTGTCTTCTCCCCCAACTGAACACTCATATGATATATGATATGATAAGGCATTTGTAACGCGCCTATACACAAGTGTTTCAAGGCGCGACGAGGCAGGGGGGGGAACAAGGGGAGACAGACAACGATCTTACTAGGCCAGGTGTCATTCAGATTGCGCAAGTGCAAGGGTAGAGGGGAAGGGAAAAGTGCATGGGGGAAAGGGAGAGGGGAAAGTGCAGTACAGGGTTATTAGCATACAGCATACAGGATAAATAACAAGGGCCAGCTGGTGGCAAGTGCGAGGTAAGTGCAGACAAGTGCTGGGAAGGGGGGCTGTATGGATACAGACACAGTCCCGTAGTGCAGGGGTTGCCGTGGAGGCAGTGCAGGGGAGAGTGGCTGGGCCGAGAACGGTGAATGGCCCAGTTGCAGATTCAGTGCAGTTTCAGTAGTATTAGCAGGGGAGAGGGGGAGAGAAAGCGGAGGCAAAGAGGAAGGTTTTGAGGTGCTTCCGGAACCGGAGGTGGTTCTCCTCAAGTTTCAGGGAGGTAGGAAGGCTGTTCCAGAGGGAGGCCCCTGCAGTGGAAAGAGATCTGCCCCCAACTCGTTGTTTGGAGAAGCGGCTGACCCTGAGGGAGTTGGAGGCGGATGAGCGAAGAGCTCGAGAAGGAAGATATTAAGGAAGAGAGAGTTGAAGGTATTTTGGCCCAAGGCCCCAGACGGCCTTGTGGACAATGCAGAGGGTTTTGAACTTGATCCTCGCAGTCACTGGGAGCCAGTGTAGTGATTTCAGTCCTGGAGAGATACGGTCCCTGGGCTTGAGGCCAAGGACAAGTCTTGCAGTCCTGTTCTGGATGAGTTGCAAAGGGCGGAGAGTAGAGGCGGGCAGATTAAGATAGAGGCTGTTACAGTAGTCCAGCTTAGAGAGAACCAGGGCTCTAGAGACAGTGAGCTTCTGGGGGAAGGAGAGGAAAGGAAGGATACCTCTGAGGAGGTGTAGCTGGTAGTGTGACTTCTTAGATACGTCGGATATGTGAGGAGAGAAGGAGAGTGTGGAGTCGAAGATGACCCCAAGGTTTTTTGCCTTGCAGGTAGGAGCAGGAAGAGGGCCCAGAGAGGCCAGCCAGAGAGCAGCAGGGAAGGAGTGAGTGGGAGTGCCGATGAGTAGAATCTCAGTCTTACTGGCATTAAGGCAGAGGTCGTTGGCGGCACACCATTCCTGGATAGCAGAAAGACAGTCAGAGATGAGGGAAGGAGAAGAGGAGGCCGAGGGTAGCCTGAAAATGAGTTGGGTATCATCCGCATAGCACTGAAAGTAGGGGCAGAGAGCGGCGATGTGGTGGGCGAGAAGTGCCAGATACTGGTTGAACAGCCAGGGAGAGAGGTTAGATCCCTGGCGGACACCACAGGTAGAGAAGAAGATGTCAGAGAGGAAAGACCCCAGTTGGACCTGGGAGGGTCGATTTGAGAGGAAAGAGGTCAGCCAAGTCAGAGCCTGACCAGTGATACCGAGGTTATCACGGAGAGGGTTGAGCAGGATGGTATGGTTGACAGTATCAAAGGCAGAAGAGAGATCAAGCAAAATGAGAACACATGGAATGTTAGAGTCAAGGTTCGAGAGCAGGTCCTCACGGATGTTCAGGAGAGCAGTTTCCGTGCTTCTGGGAGCTCTGAAGCCAGACTGATGGTCATGAAGACTACCAACACATTCAGCATGGAGATTAAGCTGGGAGATGGCCAGTTTCTCCAAGAGCTTGCCCAGGAAGGGAGTGATAGAGATTGGGCGATAGTTAGCTGAGCAGGAAGGGTCGGAAGAGGGTTTCTTAAGAAGGGGGTGCGCAAGGGAGTGCTTGAGAGGGGATGGGAAGACTCCAGAGGCGAAGGAGTGATTGCAGAATTCAGCAAGGGCAGGAGCCAAGGAGTCAATGTGGTCCTTGATAGTTTTGGAGGAACAGGGGTGGACCTGTTTTGACGAGACTTTCATAGATCGGACTGGTCTTGAAACCTCGTCAGCAGAAAAAAGGGGAAAGGAAGAGAAGGAGAGAGGAGGGGTGGCTGCAGAAGAGCCAGAGGAAGGGCAGGGAATAGAGGGGGGGAGGTTATAGGAGGAGAGTGAGGACAGGATGTCCTGAGTTTTTGAAATGAAGTGAGAGGCCAGTGCCGTGCAGAGGGCCTGGGAGGGGACAGGAGAGGTAGAGACTGCAGCGGGGTTGGCCAGCTCCTTGAAGATTTTAAAGAGTTCGGCCGAATTGTTAGATGCCGCACAGATGCAGGCTTGGATAAGGGCTCTCTTCTTGGTGAGAACGGAGAGCCGGTATTAGCTTTGGAGCAGGCGACAGGCCAGTTTGTCAGAGGATGAACATGAAGCACGCCATTTCCTCTCTGCCACCCTGCACTTGCGTTTAAGGGTGACGAGATCCGAGGTTTCGCCTTTCTCCTTTTTCATTTGGGTGAGATTGGGATCAAAATAACTCAGTTTGGGTGCTGATTGCTGGGCTACTTTCCCTGACACTGTTGGTGTGCAGGATTGGTCCTTCCTAAGCATTTCCACCTCTTCCCAAATGTTCTGTGTACCTACCCCTCAGGTGTGGCCTCTTTCTCCACTCACATTCAATAAGCTGTGCATCATTCATCGCATTTCTATGAGCTGAAGCTTCAAGTGGGGCTGACCCCAAGTTGGAACCCCCCTGGCTCCGTGCTGGTTCCCTGGCTTTGTGGTAAACTATCAGCGGCTCAGGGTTCACGAATGAGCCCCACTTTGATCCAGTATTGCCCCTTTCCTTGCAGGTGGGTAAGCAAGTGCCTGTGATCTGCTTTTCCCATAAGAGCTCAGTTTGGACTTTGTCTTCCCTTGCAGATCTGCAGACAAAGTAGGAGGTCGACAATTTTTATATGGTTAAAATAGGAGTGTTAACTTGTGCTATGAAGAAACCTCTCTGGAGGTGTGTTGCACTTGAGGTTACCGTCTATTTCTCACAAAGTTCTTTAAGACTAGGTTTAGTTCTACCATTCCTCCATGGATCTTGTACTGCGCTCAAATGTACGGACATCTGAGGTCCCTTCCATGGACATTTGGACGTGCTCTGCATGTTCCCCTTGTACCACCACCAGTCATCGCAGCACAGAGCAGGTGGCTGACCTTGGCCCTCAGAGATTCCCAATCCTCTATTATCGCTATAAAGCAAGTGACTTTGTCACATTATCCATTGGAGTATACGATCAAGCCTAGAATCCTAAAATTGAATACAAAAACGTAACAAGACTCTAATAATAGTAGAAAAACAACGCAACTTTCGTAAAAAACAAAATCATGAATTTAGATATTGATATGCAACAACACAGCATAAAGGCTTCACACGGATTAATTGATACAAAGCTTAATTTATTTCCAAGCAGGTCAATGTGGATCAGCAAATATTACAGCTAGGTTATTTGTGCGATGCCTGCAATATATCCACATTCACCATGGAAGAGGCAACAATTAAATACAATCTGAACACATTCGAACACACATCTACTTCTGACAGTTACAGAACCCCCATATATTTTACAAGTCCTAAATGACTCCTCAACACTCAAAAAAGCAGTTTTTTCTTACTAACCACTATTTAAAAACTGTAATCTCCACCCTCGTGCTCGGCAAACTCGACTACTGCTGAAGCCGAATCCTTGGCCTTCTTATCTACCCCTTCCTCCCTCTAGAAAACGTCCACAACTTTGCTACCAGCACACTCTACAACCTACCCAGATCCTCCCAACTTCTACCCACCAACAACATGCATGTTGGCTCTCCAGGCATGACCTCTCTCTTTTTCAGCACAACCGCTTCCTTTTCAATTTGCTTCGTCTAGTCTACAAAGCTATCAATAGTCTTGCGCCTCAGTACATGCCTGATTGTATCTCAGTTTACTCATTTCGTTCCCTCCAATTCTCCCCGTGCTCGAGCTTATCATCCCATATCATCCTTGTGCCTCTTTCTCGCTTCAGCTCTGTCTCCCTACTCGCACCACTCCACTTGAACTCACTGTCCATAACAATCTTGTCTTTTGATATTATTCGTATTGGTGCTAAAGCATTTCTATGATTTTTATAATGTTGTTTAATCATTAAAATCTGTATTTTTCTAAAACTGATCTGCCAATGTGGTAATTAATGCCGATTGATTAGGCTAGTAATGTGAAAATCCTCCTTCCCTAACAAATTCTTTTACACCACAGAGCGCATTGTGTTTATAGTTTCAAGGTTGATCACCTTTCTGAAGGGATCACTGTGTGGTTCTTTTCCCTTCCGCCTCCTTTAGTAGGATGCCATAACAATCCAAGCCAGCCCAACTGTGTATCACTTCAAAGCTCGGCTTAAACTTCACTTACTCGCTAAAGGGGGCTCTCCCTGCTGTCTCCCCCATTCCCTCTACCTGACCCCATCACTGCCGCCAGTAACACCTAATAATGTAATTTTGTATATTTAAATAGTACCCCTCTTTAGTTTGAAGCACTAGCCCCCTTAGGTTAACGCTACCTCTGTAAGTCACCCGTTTTCTTATATATATAGCTTCTCTTCTTTTGTTTTGTCCCTGATATGTGTCCCACTTTCTCACATCTTCATTAACTGGCTCATCGCTTGTTCTCATCTTTGTGCTATTGTACAGACACGCTTTATGGGAATGCTTCAGCCATCTGCAAATGTGTTATTGAAATTTATTTCTGATCAAAACTGACATCTCTGTTGTTCAAATAAATATAACAAGAAATACACATTTGCAACATAGTAATTTTAGGTGCATACCCGCACAAGCTTTTCAGAATCTCCCCTCCACTTGCTGACAATTGTAGATGCCGATATATTAAAAAAAGTTGTGTTGCATTCGGTAGCAACAGCTTTGGCGAGAAGCGTCTTCCCAGTACCTACAGCAAAGCAAAGACACAAGTTTCAGAAGGTGTTAAAATGCAATAATGTTTTAGTCCATTGCAAGGGCAAAACAACAGCAATATGGAGAGGGGGCAGAGGACAGCAATACAACAGAATGAAAGAGTGCCATTTGAACGCTGGATGTTAAGCGAGTTTCTTCAGAGGAGACTGGGAGATCAAGGTTGTTAAAATAAATTGCTTTGTGAAATGGTTCTGTAACTTGTGCTAAGCGATAAAACCCCACAGACTAGACTCGTATCAGCTTGGAATTGAAAATTGATTGCTGCTCCTGATTGGCTGGTGATGATTTAAAACAGACACTTGTTTTTTAATTTGAAACCAGCCTTTTCAAATGCAAGAACACCTCCGCAAATTGAATTCGCCATCTTTGCGCTGAGAGCGCACGCGTTGAGGTTGAGTACAAGCCTGCTCAATACTTCATAAGCAGGTTAAATTACTCGTGGTTTGGCTGTAATTGAATGCTACCATCAGCAAGCAGCCCTTTCATGAGATGAATGGACCCAGGCTGTGCTATGTTCAATGTGCCAGCGGGAGCAAACGTAAAACCACCCTCAAAGCTGGTGCGAAAGGGGACTTCTGGTGGGAGTCACGAAAAACCTGCAGCGGAACAGAAAATTCAAACACAACATTCCTCTTGGGAAAATGCTGTTCATCTTCAGCGAAGCACAGCAATACCAGAGACAATCATTAGCAGGACTGGAAAAGGAAAGGAAAATGCCATAGAGAAGTTATCCGCAGACAGAGGTCCTCCAACTATGGGCCTGATTCACAGAAGCGTTTTATAATGGTGCCATCCCATAGGAAAACTATCTGTGAATCAGGCAGTCCATATGTCCTCCGTATATGGCCTATATGGCCTAACCTGTCCCTATTGATTCAAATGGCTCCCACGGTAGAGAGAAGAACTAACGGTCCTCCTCTTAGCGTAGCATCCCCCGACCATGATCGAACCATCGGTTGGTAGGTCCTCTTCACCGAGCTCTGTAATAATTAACAATAATCTAGTCTAGACAATAGCTTTTCTGCTGGAGGCAATTCTATGTCTCTCACACTCTCCCCCTCACATTCTTTGGTAAACAAACCTTGAGTGGTTCCCCTTGGAGATTTGCTCTATAATAAATTCCACCTTAGAAATAGATTCCCACCATACAAGCAATCAAGGCAATGTGACATCTCTGACTCTGGGGGGTGCAGTCTGCAGACCTGCGGGGTGTTGTCTACCATCTCCACAGAAAACCCTGAATCATTATTTGGCATTTCCGAAAACATGGACGTCCATTCCCGTAATGATTCTGGAATATACCTGGAAAACAGTGCATCTGGAAACACTTTCGGAATTTGTGTTGCATGCATACTGGCTTCACTGTGACTGGAAGCACACAGATTCCTTTCAATGTACTGCAACATTCAAAATGCCACAGCAATCATTATGCTTTTGTTTCATTACCACAACTCCTGGTGTTTGTCAGCACTGGATCTTCTCCCAAAGTCTGTGTCCCATTAATCACACCTGTGACTGATTGTGCACAGCCCAATCATGCACCTCTACCCTGGCTTTCCCCCGTGCTAGCACTTTTTATAAGCTGCCACACCCCTAAAACTTCCTTGTTCTTGCATCGCCGTCTAAACTTTGTGGCACAATAACCTTTTGGAATCTCTCCTGCTTTGCTGACTATTCTGCCTTGTGCTTTGCCTTTGACTCCTCCACTGCTGCCTTACTCCTTTAAGTTTTGTTCGAGTACCCTGCTCAGTTACCTTGTTCCAGCATCCTGCCCGGGTCCATGTTCTAGTATCCTGCTCAGTTACCTTATACCAGCTCCTTTTCTCTGTTATCTTGTACTTTTACCTCGCCCCTGTTACCTTGCCCCAGTTCTGTGTTAGAGCGTTCTGCTTTCCCAGTTCATGCTTTCCTGTTCTGAACTCTTGTTTACCTTTTGGGACTCTTAGTGTCTGTTAAGTGTATGATGTGTGCATTCTTATTAGCCTCCTCCAGACAGGATGACCCATGCCCTCCTAAAACCATTGATTAACTTGCTTTAGCCTTGGCCGACCTCTGCAACCTCTCTTTCGCCACTGAAATTTTCCCCACTTCTCTCAAGCACTCTCTTGTGCACCCTCTGCTCAAAAAACCCTTTGCCGACCCTTCTATCCCGGCAAACTATCACCTGATCTCTATCACTCCTTTCCTTGGCAAACCCCTGCAGAAATTAGCCATCTCTCAGCTTACCCTCGACACTGAATCTGTTGGTTGTCTCCATGACCATCAGTCTGGTTTAAGAGCATCCAGAGGCATGGCTCTTCTGAACACCTGTCAAGACTGGCTCTCAAATCTTGACTCTAACTCTCCTTCTGTCCTCATTCTTCTTGATCTCTCTTCTGCCTTTGACACGGTAAACCACAACATCCTGATCTCCCATCTCCATGATACCCTGGGTATCAATCTCGCCCTGGCATGGCTTGCCTCCTTTCTCTCTGACCATCCTTCACAGGTGGAATTGGGTCCTTTCTCTCCTCTATCACTCTCTCAACTTGTGGGGTCTCCCAGGGATCTAGCCTATCCCCTTGGTTCTTCAATGTCTACATGGCCCCTCTGGCCCACAGGATCTCTACCTTCACCTCTAACTTTCAGTATTATGCGGATGACACGCAGCCCTCCTTTAGGCTACCCTCGGTCTCTTCCTCCTCGCTCATTCCTGACCGTCTGTCCGCAATTCAGTCTTGGTGTGCTGCTAATGATCTCTGACTCAATGCTAGTAAGACAGAGATCGTCCTCATGGATCCCTGCCCCCACATTCCCAATTTCTCACTGGCTGACCTCCCTTGGCCCTGTGCCCCCACCGGCTAGTGGGGCAACAAATCTGTGGGTCATTTTTGACTCCACTCTCTTCTTCCCTTCTCACATCTCTGACATCTCCAAAAAGCCCCAATACAGCTGCACCTCCTCAGAGGTAATCTACCTTTTCTCACCTGCCCCCAAATACTCACCGTCTCCAGAGCCCTGGTTCTCTCTAGGCTGGACTACTGCAACAGCATCTTTCGCAATCTTCCTACTTCTACTCTCCGTCTGCTACAACTCATCCAGTACAGAACCATGAGACGTATCCTTGGCCTCAAGTCAACGGACCACATCTCTCTGGCGCAGAAATCCCTCCACAGGTTCCCCGTGGCTGCTAGGATCAAGTTCAAGACCTTCTGCATAGCCCACAAGGCTTGATCTACAATGCTCTTTTTCTCCCCCTCTCCCCTGCTACCTCCTCTCTCTTTCTCTCTGCCTCACTCCTCCCTCTCTCCCCTAACTCTGTTCAGCTTTTGCTGACTGGTCGCCTGGCTCACCTCCAGAGCCTCACAGGTCCCGCGCCAGTCTTTGCACTTGTCTCGGGCCTCTGCACGATGCTCAGCACTACTGCACTTTCAGCATATGTTCCATTCGAGGGGTATCCTCTCTGCACTTAACCCAGGATCCTGCTGGATTGGCACACCTGTTCCCCCACCTTCCCCCTCCTGTTACGCTCACCTGGTCTCTGCGGAGGCGTTGGGGCACGGTTGCAGCCCTCCCTGAACTTGAATCACCCCCTTCAGGCCTCTCCCTCAGTAGAAACGATGTGAGCGGTGGTACGTGGTGATACTGCTCCTGCGTGGAGATATGAGTGTGTGAGTGCGCCAATCTGTGATTGTTGTACCTCTCAAACCCTTCACCCCAAGTACGGTTTCTGTGAGCATATGCTGGCCCATAAAGCTCAGCTGTGAATTATGGAAGATAAGCTCTCCGCCCTGCTACTTCTGGCAGGGGCGTGTCAAATGGGATCTAGTTCCTTCACTGATCCCTGATAAGGATTAGTCCAGTCCAGCTGCAACTATGCTTCTCCTTACGATTGGTAAGTCTTTCTTGAGCTCTTGTGATGCTGTTCATTCTGTTTAATGTCTTTATATGTTGCTCCTATTTGTGCCTGCAATAATGTCTCTCTTCTGTTTTCTTCCCTTAGATGGAAATGCGGCCTCAATGCAGCTGTGAGATGCGAGACGCGGCCGGATGGAAGATGGATGCTACCGCAATGTTCGACAGTAGGGAAGTGATGGTTTAAAGAAAAGCACAAAGTATGGCGAAGTGCAACCTTAAACTGACTGTTTTTCGATGTCTAACCTTGTCTTCTGTTTTTCCTTGCAGGCGCTGCTGTCGACAATAGAGCGTGTCGTGCTGCAGTGCAAAGATGAAGATTTCGGAGTTTGGAAAGTGTAAAGATGAATACTTGGTTCGCCGAAGAGATATACAGGTAACAACAGCTTCCCCTAGTTGGTAAGTATGCTGGCAGGAAGCAGGATGTCCAGGAAGCAGGATCTTCAAAGGTAAGTCCGGCCTCAGGCGACGGTGAGTGTTACGCTGCTTGCAAGTGCAGAATAACGCAAAGCGTCTGTTTTGAAGATCAGCGCAGCTTATATAGCTGAGATTGTGGGCACGGCCATAAGGGCCGGTTTACCAGCCACACCCTGCCACTCCTAGAGAGTGAGCATGTGCGAAGGCCATCCATTAGCAGCCACACCCAAGAATACACTTGCGGCTGCTTAATGGATGGAATGTTCAAGGTTAATGCATCCTGCTTAATGGATGGAATGTTCAAGGTTAATGCATCTGAAGAGCTATCTCCATAATAAAAGCTTTTTGGTGTTAAATGGATGTTCTTGTTTGGAAGTTGGAAAAATGTATTTTCCATGTTACCGAAGTCGAGTTTCTCGGTTTCATGCTCACACCACAAGGCGTACATATGTATACATGAAAGGTGGATGCAATGTGGATGTTGGTGAGGGCCATTGGAGGATTGCATCCACCTTTCATGTATCCATATGTACGCCTTGTGGTGTGAGCATGAAACCAAGAAACTCGACTTCGGTTACATGGAAAAAACATTTTTACAATTTAGCATACAATTGGTGTTGTTGAAGCTTCTCTAAAAGTGCCCAGACATGGCCTACATGTTCTTCCATGGAATTTGAGTAGATAAGAATGTCGTCAAGGTAAACAAGACCGCAAACGTCCAGTAGTTCACAGAGTACATCATTCATAAAGAATTGGAACGCCACGGGGGCATTGCATAGCCCGAAGGGTATGACCTGGTATTCAAAGAGGCCGTACTTTGTGCGGAAGGCCGTTTTCCGCTCATCTCCTTCTTTTACTCTTACAAGATGGTATGCTCCTCTTAAATCCAGTTTTGTGTAGATTTGAGCATGTTTCAATTGGTCCAGGAGCTCTGGTACAAGTGGTAAAGGATATCGATTTTTTACTGTGATCTGATTGATGGCTCTATAGTCGATGCAAGTTCTTAAGTCCCCCTCCTTTTTAGGCACGAAGAATAAGGGCGAGGAGGCAGGTGACTTGGACAGGCGAATGAAACCGTTAGCCAGGTACTGATCGAGGTAAGTTCTAAAATGCTGATTTTCCTGTTCTGTCAGAGCGTAAATTCGGCTGCAAGGGATCTGGGCTCTGGGTACAAGATCAAATTGACAATCGCAGGGTTTGTGCAGGGGCAGAATGTTGGCTTGCTCTTTTTTGAAGAAATCCTGGTAATCTTGGTATTCAAGAGGTAAGATTCCTTTGTTCTGTTTCAGATTGGTATCATCTTTTTAGTAACATGTGTCGGCACAATCATGAGGCAATGTCAGAACTTGTTTTTGCCAGTCGATCCTAGGATTTTGGGTCTCCAGCCAGGGCATTCCCAATATTATCTGGAACTGAGGAGCACCGATGAGATCGAAAGTAATATCCTCTTAATGCCCGTCCTGACACAGAAGCTTGACTTTCTCGGTGTATTGTGTCACTGGGCCGTATGATAGCTGAGAAACATCCACAGCAGTGACATTTTCGATTTCTGCTTCTGTCGTAGAGGAAGGCCTATTCGGAGAGCCAAATCTTGGTCAATGTAATTACCCACAGCTCCACAATCAACAAATGCCTCCAAGGCATGTATTTTTGATGGTTGCTTGTGATTCACCAAAAGCACTGGAAGGACTAGATGTGAGGTTTGTACGGATTCCTTTTTCATGCTCGAGAAGCGGACCCCTATACTTGCCGGGCATTGGCGTTTTCAGAGTTCTGTTCTTCTTCTTCATCAGTTTTGTCTGTTGCCCCAACTGTTTTCTTGGGTGGTTTTACCGGGCAGTCACGGAGAAAGTGACCTGTTTGTCCACAATATAAGCAAAGCTGTTGTTGTCTTCTTTTACTTCTTACCTGGTAACGTTCTTTCGATGGGATGTTCCTCTGACGTATTCCTTATCTTTGATAGATCATCTCCAAGCTTGCTGGCCTCGGAATTTTTTTTCAGTAGAGGGCGCTGCATGTCGACGTCCCTCAAGCCGATATCCCTCGACAGCCTCTGTATCGGCGCCAACGTCATCACGTGTATAAATAGACTCGCACAGCGTCCGTTGCTCAGTTCCGTTTTGACGTTAACAGTTGTTTTACATGAATTGGTTATTGACCTTGAAGGAGTGTAAGCTGCAACCACAAGGGAAGTATTACTGCGGGGATGGATGGGAGGGGCGATAAGGAATATGTCGGAGGAACATCCCATCGAAAGAACGTTACCAGGTAAGAAGTAACTTGGTCTTCGAAGGGATTGTGTCCTCCGACGTATTCCTTATCTTTGATAGACTCCCATAGCAGTGGTGTGTAATTGGAGGTGGGAGTAAAACGCCATGTTCCCTTTTAGGAATGAAGAGAATGTAATACGGCTTTGCCAAACCTAGTCTCTTGACTAGAGGTGGAATCCGGGTTGTAAAATCTTGTGAAGGTATGTGCGGACGACCATGTGGCAGCCGCACATATGTCTCGAACCGGAACCCCTCTTTGGAGGGCCGAGGAGGCTGCGATACCCCTGCTAGTTTGTAACATTGCAGAATGGCCAAAATAATCCATCTGGAAATGGTTTGTTTTGTTATCGGTAGTCCCAATTTGTGTCCTGAGTAACCTACGAACAGTTGGTCTGCTTGCCTAATCCTATCAAGTCTGCTGATGTAAAAGCTTAAAGCCCGCCTTGGGTCCAGCCGATATAGCCTTTCTTCCTCTTTCCCCAGATGGGGAGGGTTGAAGAAGGAAGGTAAGGTAATGTTCTGAGTGATGTGGAATTCAGAAACCACCTTTGGGAGGAAATTAGGCTTCACTTGTAGGACAACTTTGTCTTTATGAAAAATTGTATGAGGGGGTTTACAAGATAGAGCTTGTAATTCGCTCACCCTTCTAGCAGATGTTAAAGCCACTAATAAGACAGTTTTAAGGGTGAGAAATCTTAGCGAACAAGAGTGGAGTGGTTCGAAAGGAGTACCCATCAGGAAATTTAAGACTAAATTTAAGTCCCATAAAGGAACCTGGAACGGTCTTGGAGGGTAGACATTAGTTAATCCCTTTAGAAATTGTATTACTAAGGGTAATTTGAAATACGATGGCTCCTCTGCAGTGAGCTTGAAGATCGATAGCGCTGCGAGATAGCCCTTGATAGTGCCAACTTGAAGGCCTGAATTTGCCAAGTAGAGTAGAAAGGATAACACTGTTGGTGTGCCACATGAAAAGGGGTTGATATTCTCTTCTCTAAACCAGCTGCAAAATTTGTTCCAACGGCAGCGGTATAAAGACTTTGTTGCTGGCCTTCTGGCCGAAAGCAACACCTCCATGACGTCATCAGGGTGGTCCAAATCCTTGTATCTCAACCTTTCAGAAGCCAGGCGAAAAGGTTGAGGGTTCTGATGGCTGAATGGAGAACCTGACCTCCCTTCTGTGAGAGAAGATTCTCCTTGAGCGGAAGACGAATTGGAGGGCAGATTGACATGTCCAGAAGGTCCGGGTACCACGTTCTCCTGGCCCAGTCTGGGGCAATTAGGATCATGGTCCTCCGGAATCTTCTCAACCTCCTGATCATTTGAGGAATGACAGGGACTGGTGGAAATGCGTACAGCAGTGGAAACTCCCAGTCCACTACGAACGCGTCCCCTAGAGCTCCTCTCAGGGGAAATTCCCTTGAACAAAACAGATTGCACTTCCTGTTGGTACTGGTGGCGAACGGATCCACTTGAGGGTTTCCCCAAAGGGCGAAGATCTCCTGAAGGACTTCCTCAACTAGTTCCCACTCGTGAGAGACTGTGCTTTGCCTGCTCTGAGCGTCCGCCGTCAAGTTCTTCTCTCCGGCTAGGTGAACTGCCGATAGAGAGATTCCTTCTTGAATTGGCCAAAACCAGAGCTGCATCGCCTCTCTGCACAGTGGCAGTGATCCTACGCCTCCTCTTTTGTTGAGGTAGTGCATGGCCACTGTGTTGTCCGTTATTATCAGGACATTTTTCCCCCGGACAGATGGCAGAAAAGCTTTCAGCGCTAGTCTGATTGCTCTCAGCTCTAACCAGTTGATATGTAGTCTGGACTCTGATGGAGACCAACGACCACTGATGGTCAAGTCGTTGGTATGGGCACCCCACCCCGTGAGTGAGGCATCTGTGACTACTGTTATCTCCGGCCATGGTTGCCAAAACAGTTCTCCCTTCAAGATGTTTTTCTGGCAGGCCCACCACTGAAGGTCTCGAGCCACCTTGTCCGGAACCTGAAGGAGGTCTTTCATTCTCCCTGAGAATTGCGACCACTGGCAGAACTCGAAATTGATAATGAGAGCCACCAATTGTCAGGTATTTCCTGTGTTTGAGATGGATTGGCACATGGAAATAAGCATCCTGGAGGTCCAGAGATACCAGCCAGTCCTGGAGCTGGAGGGCCTGAAGGACCCGAGAGAGAGTTACCATCTTGAACTTGTACTTCCTGAGGAACTTGTTCAATTCTCGTAAGTCCAAGATAGGTCTCAGTCCTCCGTCTTTCTTCGGTATGAGAAAGTAGGGGGAGTACCAGCCCTTGTTCCTCTCCGCTACAGGTACCGGTTCTATGGCACCTTTCTCTAGCAGGTCTACAATTTCCTGCAAGAGGAGCGGATCTGGAACTTTCAGAGAGCTGTTCCCCGGGGGATGACTCTGAGGGATGCGTAGAAAAGGCAGGCAGTAACCTTGGGTAACTGTCTCCAATGCCCAAGAATCTGACGTAATAGCCTGCCATTCCGTCAGATGTTGGGTTAACCTGCCCCCTACTGATGTCTTGTGAGGAGAGTCCTCAGAGCGGTTTGGAGGCGGCAGATGCCGAGGGTAAAGAGGCACCTGCTGCTGCTGTGGCTTTTGTATTTTTACCCCGTCCACCTCGGGTGAGTTTTTTCTGACCCCTTTGAACCGGCTGTCCTCTGCCTCTTCCGAATGCGGAATAGAAGCAAAAGGACTTACCTCTCGAAGAGGTTCCCGAGGGGCGATATGGTGTCTGACGGATTGCAGCTTCCAGGGATTTTGCTGCTGCTTTTGATGTTTGTAGTTTTTCTAAACTGTCATCCGCCTTCTTACCAAACAAAGAAGAGCCGTCAAAGGGCATATTCAAAAGTCTGCTTTGCACATCTGGAGCAAAACCAGACTTTCGCAACCAAGCAAATCTTCGGGTTGTTGTACTTGCCGCCGTGGCCCTGCTAATGCCGTCAGCAGAAACGATGCCAGTTTGAAGGGATTCGCACATAGCGTCTTTACCATCCTTGATGATGTTAAGGAACGCTTCCCTTTCTTCTCCCTCTGGTAGGCAGTCAGCCGCTGATGAAGCACACTCCCAAAGTGTGTGGCTGAACCTTGCGAGCATACAAGTAGCATTGATGTATTTCAGCGCCATATTACATGCAGAAAATACTTTTTTGGCCATAGAGTCATATCTCTTATCATCCCTGTCCTGTGGAACAGTAGGGTAAGCCGATTTACTACCTGATGAAGTTGCTGCCTGAACAACCAGACTCTCCGGAGTTGGGTGTTTGGATAAATATTCAGGGTCAGCAGAAGACACCCTATATTTAGCTGATAATTTTTTGTTAACCGCCGGGATTACCTCAGGTGTTTCCCAGTTTGCCAATATTCTCTCCTTTGTAATGCCGCATGAAATGGCACCACAGGATCCTCCTGTGGACCTTTGACCAAGATGTCTGTGAGGTCGTCTTGCTGAAAAGCAGGTGAGGGTGTGGACCACCCCATAAACTCTATTATCCTTGCCATCAAGGTTCTATAAGGGGTTTCAGCATGTTCCCCTGGTTCTGGTCTGGCAAATTCCACTTCTGGGGAAGTGTCCAACCCACTTGCTTCCTGTAAGGATTCTTGGAGGTCTTTCAACCTACCTTCCTCAGAGGTAAATTCCTCTGGTACAGGAGTTGCAGATCCCTGCAACTCAAAAGGTCTTTCCTGATCCAAATCCTCCCCCTCTTCATAAATAGATGATAAGACTCTGGAGTGATCAGGTCTTGAAAATGGTATAAATCCCATTTCCAGAGCAGAAGGGGCCAAATTCGTCATGATTGGCTGAGAAAACTCGACGCCGTCGACGCGGACGTTAAAGGCTTCGAAGACATCGAAAAAGGTGTTGAGAAGGGTGGTAGAGGCCTCGATGAACTCGAGAGTATCGGAATCCTACTCGAGGTTGTCGACGACATTCTCGTGATCGAGGCTCTGGGTATGGCCACTGGCTATGAGGTGGCCGTGGGATGTACTTTCTCTGCGTCGAAGTCGAAGACGGCGTCGACTCGACTGACCTGTGCATCGAAGAACCCTTTGATAACGGCATCGAAGACGCCGATCTATGCGTCGAAGGGATCTTCGACGACGGTGTTGAAGACGCGACTTTGCCTTTACTCGAGGGTTTGTGACGCTCTCGATTGGCTTCTTTCGCCGGGTGCTGCGTATAAAGACCGGTGGGGGGGTGTCTGTACTTCCGCTCTCTATAGGGTAGAGGAGAGGCACAGCAGACCCCAGCCAAGATTCTCTATTATGGTAGCAATGGACGAGCAATCAAGGCCTAGCTTCTCAGGAGGTGATGCGGGCTGGTTCTTAAGTACAGTGTAGTCCCCAAACCCCCACAAAGGAATGTCCACACACTATTACTGAAAACACAGTCTTTATATAATTAATATTCAAAAGTATGTACACGATCACAATAACGCACTTTGTACTTGGAAGTCAATAATGATAAATATATACACGTCTAGAGTGGTACCACTAATGTTATCAAATCTCATTAAAGTGCATCAACTGTACGGTTAAAATGTCACACAGATAAATAACGAGTAAACCAGCAATAGAGATAGGCAGGAATGTAAGATGGTGGAAACAATAGGCAGAATGCTGACCCCTACCACTAGGCACAGTTCTGTGTGGAGATCCCCCCCACCTGGGCAACCTGTAAATAAAGATATATAGCACAAGCCCAGTCCATATATTGTCCGATAGTCTTACTTCTTCCTATTAAGGTTTCACCCCCACCCAATGTACCTGGTGGAGTAGAGTTCTCCGACGATGCACCGACCGATCCTTCTTGAGTGCCTCCCTTTCAGGCGGGAGCCACGGATCGTCGAGAGGTGTCGGGGAACTTGGCGTTCGGTGTCGGGGAATCGACGGCCCTTCTTGAGTGCCCTCCCTTTAAGGCGGGAGTCACAGGTCGTTGAACGTCTGGCGGTGAACAGGGTGAACTATGGCAGGTAAGTGGCAGCTTCGTTCCTAGCGGTGCTCGTCGACGACAGAGCGTTGGCGTCCTGCAAGGAAGAGGCGTGCGGGGCACCTCGGTGACAATAGTTCTGGACCGCAAAGAGATGATGAAGAACTGTGGCCCAGCAAGGGCGTCGAGTCGTCGGCGTCTCTGTGGTCTTTAGGTGGCAGGAAACCCACCGGTGGATGATCCTCGGCGCGTCGACGGTCGGGCCTTCTCCAGCGGGAGACAAGCGGGTGACGATGCAGACGAGAGCGTCCGATGATCAATTGAAGTTCTTAGGCAAACGGGAGCACGGCGGCTCCGGTCGGCGACGGCGGTCGTCGACAGTTGCGGACAACAGTCCGAGTGCTTCTCCTTGGAGTTCCGCAGCAGTCCCCGTATCGGGTCGGCAGCCTGTCGAAGGTCTGTCTACCAGGGAGCGTTGGCATAGATCAGCTGTGCACGAGGGTCCCTCGTAGCTCGGGAAGAGGGCGCCTTACCAGGTCCTCTCTGGGTCAGTCCTTGGAGGTACAGCAGCTTTCAGATTGTGAAGGAGAGCAACAGCAATTCTTCTCGTCCAGCAGGGCTTCAAGGTCAAGCGTCAGTTAATCCAGTTACTCGTCGTAGTGGACTTCAGCTTCTGAACACGATTCCTAGCAATGAGAGGTCCCCAGATATACTGTTGATCTCCCATTCATTCCTCTGGGTCACACTCAAGCATCCAATCACGACTACGGGCATTCATGCAGGCAGGCAGCCAATCCGGCACACGAGGTATTCAGGCCATTTACTTCTCTCCAGACACTCACAACAAGTTATGTGTATTGGGACAAGTACCGAGCCATTCAACACTCCAAGCTGCATTCATACCGGTTTCGGGCAGGGTTGTCTCAGTCATTGTGTCAACCACCAGATAATAGACACCCACAACACAGAATGCATATTCGTCACACACTCTATTCACCCAGGTCCCACCCACAGGAGGTACCCACAACATACATCACCGGGAAGGCTCCAGCTAGTCTGACTGGGCCTTCACAACAACACCATATATGGCACTTCCATCCAACCACCAGTCAGGGGGAAGGGACAGAGTCAGGGCTTCCAAGGACTTTGGGAAAACATGGTAATGGGTAACAGAAGGCAAGAGGCCACCGGGGCCATCTTGTTTTCCATCAGGGATCAACTGATCCCAATGGCAGGGCCGGGGTATCCCAAAATGGAGGATACTCTGCGCACCTGTCAAATTCAGCATGGAGCTGCCACCAGCCCATACCCTGCTCTGTGGGCCACCCACAGGTGCCCAAAAATATACACTAGGGGCACAGGGTTGTACCCCACCCATGGGTGCCATAAGGGTATCCCACGGGTCCGTTCACCAAACCAAAAGAAAGAGAGCTGCACCGCCAGGAGTCCCACATGAACTCCAGCGCGGAAAACACGACAGAACACACGAAAAAAAAGCAGTAAAGGACAAGGATACGGAGGCCCTGTCCCTCCGATGCATTTCCAGCATCACAGTCGCCCCCCCAGACTGAGGTGGAGGGTGCCTAATCTCCCACGGGATAGACACCCTCATCCAGACGGTCAACATACCTTCTGGAAAGGCCATCTGCATTATCGTGACTCTTCCCTGGTCTGTGCTCTATGGTGAAGTCTAGCCCTTGCAGGCTAATGGACCACCTGAGCAGTTTCGGGTTTTCACCCTTCATCTGCATAAGCCACTTTAGGGGCTTATGATCTGTTTGGACCTTGAAGGTATACCCCGTAAGGTAGGGCCTAAAACATCTAAGGCTCCAAACTATACTAAAACATTCCTTTTCAACAGTAGCCCACCTAAGTTCTCTATCCTTGAGTTGTCTACTGATGAATACGATAGGATGTTCTCTCCCTTTGTCACCTAACTGGGACAAGACAGCTCCAATTCCGGTGTCGCAGGCATCCGTCTGGACGATAAAGGGTCGGCTGTAGTCAGGCGCACACAACACGGGTGCCCGACACAGACTTTCTTTCAAGCCTTTAAAGGCCCTCTGACAGTCTTCAGTCCAATTGACCTTCCTAGGCTGCTTGGGTGAAGTCAGAGCTGTCAGTGGTGCAGCTATGGTTCCATAGTCCACCATGAAATTGCGATAGTACCCAGTGAGACCCAAAAAGGCTCTCACCTGGGTTTGAGTAGTGGGAGTCTCCCAGTCCTGTACATCCTCTACCTTACTAGGGAGAGGTTGGATTTGACCCCCTCCTACCTCGGGGCATTCTTTAACCCAAAAGGCATGACCCTAAATTGGTAGAGTCCCTCTGGGGTGGAGAACGCCGTCTTTTCCTTGGCATGGTCTGTCAGAGCTATTTGCCAATAGCCTGAGGTGAGGTCAAAGGTGCTCACAAATTTGGCAGCACCTATGGTGTCCAAGAGCTCATCAGCCCGGAGCAGTGGGTGCGCGTCAGTTTTGGTGACGGCATTGACTCCTCGGTAGTCCACACAGAACATCCAATCCTTGGTACCGGCCTAGGAACTTGCCTTGGGGACAAGGACCACTGGACTGGACCAGGGACTGGTTGAGGGTTCAATAACACCCAGATCCAACATCTTGGCGACCTCAGCCTGGATGTGGTTCGTAACCGTATCTGACATTCGGTAGCTCCTGCTCTTGACAGGCATGCTGTCACCAGTGGCAATCTCGTGCTTACACCACGGTGTAAGGCCTGGCGTCAGCAAAAACAGAGAGGCATACTGCTGGAGCAAAGTCCTGCAGGCCCTCTGCTGCTCGGTTGTCAAATCTGGAGAGAGCTGTACTCCCTCCACTGAGCCATCCTGAGGGTTGCTATGCAGCAAATCAGGAAGGGGCTCACTCTCATCCTCTTCTAGCTCTCAAGCCAGCAAGAGACATGAGACTTCTGCTCGCCTGTGGAATGTCTCGAGCCTATTAACATGGAATACCTGAGGGGCTACCCCTGGGATTCCCATGTCAACCAGATAATTGACCTCGCCCATCTTGGAGACTATCCGGAAGGGTCCAGTCCATTTATCTGCCAATGCCCGAGGCTTGGTAGGCTCCATCACAAGGACCTCCTGTCCCGGAGTCCAATCCACTTGCGATGCTTTAAGGTCATGCCAGTATTTGTTCAATTCCTGGCTGGCCTTGAGATTCGCCGTTGCTTGTCCCATCATCTGTGTCATCCTCCGTCTGAGGCCTAACACATAGTCCCCCACTTGCTTGGCGGGACCGGGAGGGGTGGCTTCCAAACCTACTCTGATCAAGGCGAGGGGCCCCCTCACGGGATGTCCGAAGAGCAACTCAAAGGGGCTGAAACCAACACCCTCTTGAGGTACCTCTCGGTAAGCAAACAGCAGGCATGGCAGGAGGAGATCCCATTTCCTCCTTAGGGGCTCTTCCAAAGCACCTAGCATGCCCTTGAGAGTTTTATTAAACCTCTCAACCAGACCATTGGTCTGGGGGTGGTAAGAAGTGGAGAACTTGTAGGTTACCCCACATTCTTTCCACATGGTTTTCATATAACTAGACATGAAGTTGGATCCTCGGTCGGAGACAACCTCCTTGGGGAATCCAACGCGGGTGAAAATGCCCAGGAGGGCTCCGGGCAACCACCTTGGCAGTAACAGTCCGAAGGGGTATAGCCTCAGGGTACCTGGTGGCATGATCTACCCAAAACCAGGATGAACAGATGTCCACCTGACGTGGGAGGGTCAAGGGGACCGACGATGTCGATGCCCACCCTCTCAAATGGTGTGCCAACCACTGGCAATGGGCTGCAGTGGGGCAATGACACTGCCTCCAGTCTTGCCAGACAACTGACAAGTTGGGCAGGTCCTGCAGTGGGACTCCACTTCTACTCCCATCCGGGGCCAGTAGAAATGGGCAGAGAGCCTCTGCTTAGTCTTCTTGGTACCAAGATGACCAGCCAAGGGCACCTCATGCGCAAACTGCAGTAGGAAGGGCCTGTAAACCTGGGGTACCACCAACCTCTTGAGGGCACCAGGTTCAGGCTTAGTGGGCTCACTAACAAGGAGCTCACCCTTCCAATAAATCCAGAATGTCCTAGGTACTTCTCCGTGTGCCTGGGACAGGACCTGTTTCCTCAGACCCTCGAGAGAGGGACACTCTCTCTGTCCTTTGCAGAAATCTGCCCGGGAGGGTCCCCCTTCAGCTAACAAGCATTGAAGATCGGGATGATCCTCCGGGTTGAGAACCTCTCCCACAGGAGAGTCTTCTGGCTCTTCTCCCACAGGAGTTGAGTCGGGGTTTACCACTGGACCCAGCCCGTCCGGAGCATGGATCCCAATGGGTGCTGTAGGAACAGCAGGAAGAGAAGAGGCTCCCTCCACAAAGGTGGCCTTCTTGCTCTTCCTTCGTCGTGCCTTAGGCCGTGCCTTCGGCTCGGGTACCTGACTCACAGCCAGACCCGGTGTCACCTGTGACCTAGTGACCGCAGCAGCAGTCATGGGAAGACCATCCGCGATCAATCCCAACTCGACTAGATCGTTACCTAACAGAATGTTAGCAGGGACGTTGTCCTGAACCAGGACAGGAAGCCTTGCTGTCTTGTCTCCAATTACGAGTGTGACTCGGGCTACAGGCGATAATTTGGGAGCTAACCTGGTGGTTCTCAGAGGAGCATCTATATAGTCCTCTGGCTTGAGCAGGGTCCTGTCCACCACTGTCATGCTTGCCCCAGTGTCTCTCAAACCAGTAGAAGGCTGGCCATTCAGGAGGACACTTCTCAAAAATCTACGGGTTTTCTGTGGGATAGTCGCCAGTACTTCCGTGTACTGGTCCCAGGCCCCAAGGGACACTAAGGAAATCTCTACGGGAGTACCAAAAGTGATCCCGGTAGAGGAGGGGAGGACGGTGGCCTCCACCTCAGACATGTGGTAAGGGTAGATCAGGCTGACAGCCTGTACTCCGAGTGCCTTACCTTTACACTTGGAGTCACCCCTTTTGTGATCCAGAGCCCCACAGTCCCAACAAGTGCCGGGAGTGCGAGGTACGGTACTGGAACCACAGGGAGCTTGCTTTGCAGCAGGTGGACCACTACTCTTATTCCCACCCACAGATGACTTATCCCCACTAGATTTTTGGTTCTTAGGAGAGGAGGGTTTAGGTTTATTCGACTGTGACTGCTTTTGGGACTCCTCAGCTTTCTGAGAGGCCCCCTTTTCTTTGTCCTTGTCCTTCCCACTGGAGTCCTTAGGGGACACCCGGTGGGAGACCCACTTGTCAGCCAACCTAGCCAGCTTAAAGGAATCCAAAATGTTCTAGTCAGCAACATACTGATCCAGCTCCGGTGAACAGGCTTCAGAAAAATGCTAAAAAAACAACAGGTGGGACAATTCAACAAAGGTTTTCACCTTGTAACCATCAATCCACCCCATCATATTCATGTGCACAGCACTCACCCAGAGGACCCAAGACACATTGCCTCTTTTCTTAAAATCCCTAAACCTTTTAAGGTATTGGGTAGGTGTCTTGCCAAACTTGGCAATCAAAGCAGATTTCATTCACTCATACTGACCCCGTTCTTCCCCACTCAGCTTCAGAATACAGTCATATCCAGTTTGAGGCACTCTGCTTAGCAAACACTTAGCCCAATCTCTTTTGTCAACATCATGAATTGCACAAGCCATTTCAAACGCTTCAATCCATTTGAGGATATCAGAACCCTCCGAAAACACACCAACCAAATCCTTCATAAATTTAGTGGCTGGGGACCTGACACTCTCACTGGGTTTCGCTGAAGTCTCCACTCGAGCTTTCTCTATCTGGATTCTATGACATTCAGTGTCCTTGTCTTTGAGTTCAAGATCCCTATTCTTGAGTTCAAGATCCCTATTCTTGAGCTCCACTTGTTGAGCCAACTCCTCCTTCTTAAGCTCAGCATCTATCTCCAACTTGCGATATTCAAAGGCCAATTTCATCCTTTATAACTCAAGCTGCAAGGTATTGCTGGGGTTCGGAACAGAGGCAGCAGGAATGGCGGCATTCCCAGAAACAGATTCAGTAGAAACCCCAGGGGCAGAGTCCTCATTGGTTGCATTCCCCCCCTCATCAAGAGTTTCACCATCGGTCTGGTAGTCCACCAGGGCAGCTATCAGCTCAGCCCTAGACTTATCCACAAAGTCTAACTCCCTGGCTTCACAAGCACTCTGGAGAGCCTCTAAGCTAATCCGAGTCAATTTACCATTCGCAATAGACTCCATTGCTTGTAATGCAGTTATTTTGTACACACCCAAACCTTAATCGAATAAAGTGCGGATATTTTGTAAGTGGCACAGTTCTATACTGAGTCTTAAAACCATAAGTATCCCACCGCTGCCACCAGTGTAAAGACCGGTGGGGGGTGTCTGTACTTCCGCTCTCTATAGGGTAGAGGAGAGGCACAGCAGACCCCAGCCAAGATTCTCTATTACGGTAGCAATGGACGAGCAATCAAGGCCTAGCTTCTCAGGAGGTGATGCGGGCTGGTTCTTAAGTACAGTGTAGTCCCCGAACCCCCACAAAGGAATGTCCACACACTGTATTACTGAAAACACAGTCTTTATATAATTAATATTCAAAAGTATGTACACGATCACATTAACGCACTTTGTACTTGGAAGTCAATAATGATAAATATATACACGTTTAGAGTGGTACCACTAATGTTATCAAATCTCATTAAAGTGCATCAACTGTACGGTTAAAATGTCACACAGATCAATAACGAGTAAACCAGCAATAGAGATAGGCAGGAATGTAAGATGGTGGAAACAATAGGCAGAATGCTGACCCCTACCACTAGGCACAGTTCTGTGTGGAGATCCCCCCACCTTGGCAACCTGTAAATAAAGATATATAGCACAAGCCCACACCATATATTGTCCGATAGTCTTACTTCTTCCTATTAAGGTTTTACCCCCCCCCCAATGTACCTGGTGGAGTAGAGTTCTCCGATGATGCACCGACCGATCCTTCTTGAGTGCCTCCCTTTCAGGCGGGAGCCACGGATCGTCGAGAGGTGTCGGGGAACTTGGCGTTCGGTGTCGGGGAATCGACGGCCCTTCTTGAGTGCCCTCCCTTTAAGGCGGGAGTCACGGGTCGTCGAACGTCCGGCGGTGAACAGGGAAGTGGCAGCTTCGTACCTAGCGGTGCTCGTCGACGACAGAGCGTTGGCGTCCTGCAAGGAAGAGGCGTGCGAGGCACCTCGGTGACAATAGTTCTGGACCACAAAGAGATGATGAAGAACTGTGGCCCAGCAAGGGCGTCGAGTCGTTGGCGTCTCTGCGGTCTTTAGGTGGCGGGAAACCCACCGGTGGATGCTCCACGGCACGTCGACGGTCAGGCCTTCTCCAGCGGGAGACAAGCGGGTGACGATGCAGACGAGAGCGTCCGATGATCAATTGAAGTTCTTAGGCAAACGGGAGCACAGCGGCTCCGGTCGGCGACGGCGGTCGTCGACAGTGGCGGACAACAGTCCGAGTGCTTCTCCTTGGAGTTCCGCAGCAGTCCCCGTATCGGGTCGGCAGCCTGTTGAAGGTCTGTCTACCAGGGAGCGTTGGCAAAGATCAGCTGTGCACGATGGTCCCTCGTAGCTCGGGAAGAGGGCGCCTTACCAGGTCCTCTCTGGGTCAGTCCTTGGAGGCACAGCAGCTTTCAGATTGTGAAGGAGAGCAACAGCAATTCTTCTCGTCCAGCAGGGCTTCAAGGTCAAGCGTCAGTTAATCCAGTTACTCGTCGTAGTGGACTTCAGCTTCTGAACACGATTCCTAGCAGTGAGAGGTCCCCAGATATACTGTTGAACTCCCATTCATTCCGCTGGGTCACACTCAAGCATCCAATCACGACTACGGGCATTCCTGCAGGCAGGCAGCCAATCCAGCACACGAGGTATTCAGGCCATTCACTTCTCTCCAGACACTCACAACAAGTTATGTGTATTGGGACAGGTACCGAAGCTGCATTCGGGCAGGGTTGTCTCAGTCCATGTGTCAACCACCAAATACTAGACACCCACAAGACAGAATGCATATTCGTCACACACTCTATTCACCCAGGTCCCACCCACAGGAGGTACCCACAATATACATCACCGGGAAGGCTCCAGCTAGTCTGACTGGGCCTTCACAACAACACCATATATGGCACTTCCATCCAACAGCCAGTCAGGGCTTCCCAGGACTTTGGGAAAACAAGGTAATGGGCAATAGAAAGCAAGAGGCCACCGGGGCCATCTTGTTTTCCATCAGGGATCAACTGATCCCAATGGCAGGGCCGGGGTATCCCAAAATGGAGGATACTCCGCGCACCTGTCAAATTCAGCATGGAGCTGCCACCAGCCCATACCCTGCTCTGTGGGCCACCCACAGGTGCCCAAAAACATACACTAGGGGCACAGGGTTGTACCCCCACCCATGGGTGCCATAAGGGTATCCCATGGGTCGGTTCACCAAACCAAAAGAAAGAGAGCTGCACCGCCAGGAGTCCCACATGAACTCCTGCGCAGAAAACAGAACAGAACACACGCAAAAAAAAACAGTAAAGGACAAGGATACAGAGGCCCTGTTCCTCCGATGCATTTCCAGCATCACACTGCGACTCGCAGCCTTTTGATTTTTCAGGTCTTTCACCCAGGGTATCACCCTCAGCAGTCTTAGAGGGGGTCGAGGCCGCTTTCTTGAAGACGCTCAGCATCTTTTTCCTGAATTCCTCCCACTCAGCCTGAGAGCTATGTTTTGTGGGGCAGGAGACCCTTTTTGGGGAAATGGAAGAAGAAGATGAGGAAGGGGATCTTCGACGTCTCTTTTTTGAATGCTTAGATCTCGAAGAGTGATGGGATCTGCTTCGAGACCTAGAACGAGAATGTCTTTTGTGATGGTGAGGAGACGAATGTCTCGACTCCACCGAGGAAACTTTCGAAGAAGTTTTAACTGCCTTACCTCTCTCGAGCTTCCCCTTACGCTCCTTCAAGGCTTTCGCCGTCATGGACATGCAGTCCTTGCACTCCGAACAATGGTGCTCGATTCCCAGGCACCACAAACAGATCCTGTGAGGATCCATCAATGACATTTTCTTTCCACAGTCTCGACATTTTTTGAAGCCGGACCGTGGAGTCATCGGTTCGGGTGAGGAAGCCATCGAGTACGAGTTGGTATTCACGAGGAATAATGAAGTGTATTTGAATGAAGAACTGAGCAACGATATTTCGAGGCCCCACGAAGCGCGTAAAAACGGAACTGAGCAACGGACGCTGTGCGAGTCTATTTATACGCGTGATGACGTCGGCGCCGATACGGAGGCTGTCGAGGGATATCGGCTCGAGAGACGTCGACGCGCAGCGCCCTCTACTGAAATTTTTTTCCGAGGCCAGCAAGCTGGGAGATGATCTATCAAAGATAAGGAATATGTCAGAGGACACAATCCCTTCGAAATATGGCCTCAATGCAGCTGTGAGATGCAAGACACGGCCAGATGGAAGATGTATGCTACCGCAATGCTCGAAGATTTCGGCGTTCCGGAAAGTTTAAAGATGAATACTTGGTTCGACGAAGAGATGTACAGGTAAGGACAGCTTCCCCCAGTTGGTAAGTATGCTGGCAGGAAGCAGGATGTCCAGGAAGCAGGATCTTCAAAGGTAAGTCTGACCTCAGGCGACGGTGAGCGTTACGCTGCTTGCAAGTGCAGAATAATGCAAAGCGTCTGTCTTGAGGATCGGGGCAGCTTATATAGCAGAGATCGTGGGCACGCCCATTAGGGCTGGCTTACAAGCCACACCCTGCCACTCCTAGAGAGGCAATCCATTATCAGCCACACCCAAGAATATACTTGGGGCTGCTTAATGGATGGAATGTTCAAGGTTAATGCATCCTGCTTAATGGATGGAATGTTCAAGGTTAATGCATCTGAAGTGCTATCTCCATAATAAAAGCTTTTTGGTGTTAAATGGATGTTCTTGTTTACATGCGCCTGGCACCAAAGGCGTCAGGATAGTGTCCACCCAGGTCTCCTGTGCATGCGACCCCTGCATGCCTGTGCCCCTGCCTTCATGACCATGACACCTCCCTTGCATTTGATTGATTGATTGATTGATAGAGCGCTTTACAACAAGGCGCTGTACAATAGAACAACAAAATACAGAGTAATAACAACAAATACAATGTGAGCATAGTGGCAACTTGAATCATTCAACAACAAAACAGTGCAAAGAGCAATTTACTGAGAGGGGGGAGAAGTGGAGTGCGAACAGGAGAGTGAAGGGAGGGGCTGGGAAGGATTGAGTGAGAGTAGAAGGAATGGAGAGAGAGTGTAAAATAGAAAAGGGGGAAGGTGGAAAGGGAGGGGAGGGATTAGAAGAGGGGAAAGACGGGGGGAGTAGAGAGGGCAGGGGGGGCTTCAAGGTGGGGAATGGAGGAGGAAGGATTTAAGGGAAGTGCAAAATGAGATGAGGGTAGTGGAAGAGCGGATTGAGAGGGGGAGAGAGTTCCAATGCAGAGGAGCAAGAAGTTGGAAAGAGCGGAACCGGGAGGAAGCGCAAGGGGAAGGAGGTACAGAGAGCAGGAAGTGGTCAGCAGAACGAAGGGAGCGAGAGGGGGAGTAGAAGGAGAGAAGGGAGGAGAGATAAGGAGGGGCAAGACCGTGAAGGGATTTGAAAACAAGGCAGAGAAAGTGGAATTTTAGTTGTAGGTGGAAAGGTAGCCAGCCTAGTCGAGAGAGCGAAGAGGAAATGGAGTCGCGGGAGATAAGGAGACACAGGGTTCGAATGGCAGAGTGGTATATAGATTTAAGAGGGGCAAGCTGAGATGAGGAAAGACCGAAAATTATAGAGGAGCAGTAGAAGAGGCGGGAAAAGATGAGTGAGGAGATTAGGAGCTTGGTAGCATGGAATGTGAGGGAGGAACGGATTTTGCGAATATTGTAAAGGTGGTATCTGCAGGAGTGGGAGGTGAGCGAAATGTGTTGCGAGAAGGTGAGAGAAGAGTCAAAAAGAACACCTAGGTTGCGAGCATGAGTGGAGATAGGGAGATTGGAAGGAGGAAAGTGGATGAACGGGGGAGGAGAGAGAGGGGGAAGAGAGTTAGTGGGGAAGAAAAGGACTTCAGTTTTATCCGTGTTAAGTGAGAGAAAGAGTGAGGACATCCAGTTCTTGATGGTTGCGAGACAAGAGGAGAGTTTAAGGTGGAGGTCAGGTATGAAGGAGGAGAAAGAGAGAAAGAGTTGGGTGTCATCCGCCTAGAAATGATGGGAGATGCCAAAGGAGGAGATGACAGGGGCAATGAGGGAGGTATAGAGAGAGAAGAGGAAAGGGCCAAGTACAGAGCCTTGCGTCTGTACACTTGCATTACCAGAATTTACTAGGCCTAGTAAATTCTGCCGTGTCCCCCCTTTGTCTCCCCTCCCTAATCTGGTTGCACCTGAAACACTTCATGCACTTGCACTAGGAGAAATGCGGTCAGGCCTAGTATGCCAGTTTTTTGTTAGATCATTCGGAAACCTTAAGGTTTAAGAAGGACTACTGTATTCCCTTGCTCCCTTCCCGCTTTGAAGCACTTCACTTGTATATAAGCACTGTACAAATAAACAATTACAATTACATCCATGTCTCTGTGTATTCCTTTGTACAGGGATTGGCTCTCATACCTTAAGAGGCAATCTCCGCCCCCTTCCTTTGTCTCGTTTTACTTGTAGACTATAATGTATTTAATGTTGCGTTTTGTTCCCACAAAAGGCATCCATTGTATGTTCCGGCTGGACCCCACCAGCTTCTCTCACGCACTCCTTGTTTGTGCCTAAGGGTTCACATACAGAAGCCACACTTGTTGCCCTCTTCCATGGGCTTGAATGATGTGGTGCCTGTACGAGTAATTTGCACAGAGGCATTGGGCTTCCCTTATTTCTGTGGGTAAACTAAAGCTAACTCTCTAATAAAGGATATCTGTCCCTCATACTTATACATACAATAAAAAATGAGGAAATGAGGAAATACAAGGCAGTTCAAAGCCAACAAAATAATATAATAATTGAACACATAATGTAACAGATTCTCTTTATAACCCAGGTGAATTCCCCTTCTCCAGATTTAAGCAGGATTCTGCTTCACAGTTCCAAAAAGAAAGTAAGGAAATCCTGATTTGCAAATTTCAACACTCCAGTGATTCAACAAAGAACATGGAAGGTTCTTCCTTGAACAAGTGTAAGATTTATCCTCTTCAGATAAAGGACATTTTCTCAGTTGATCAATAGCGACAGTACTTGTCTTGGTCAGGATATATTGCCACAGATGAGGAATTCTGAAGAAATATAACTTGTTTACAACAGCTTTACACAGTTGTTTCTTCAGTACCACAAGCAACATAAATTGTCTTTGTCAGGAACACTTTATAGAACTTTGTCAACTTCTACCTGGTTTACGTCCATTCCAGGCTGAGTTCACAACTGGTTTATTCCCATGCCAGGCCTACTCCTCCAAAGATTGCCATCCGGGTATACTCCCTGCCCAAATAAAGTTTTACAAGTGCTTTTGTGGTTAAAATCAATTGACAAGAGGTTCACAACAGCTTCAAAGTTGGCCCATGCTAATGCGCCCACACCCCGCTATACAACTAGCTTGTTCCCCGCTCACTACCTCAATGTACCTGCTATCCCACATGAGTGGGTGAATACGCCTAGGGCTCTGTCCCTCTCCAATACCACATTGACTTGCTTTGGCCCTAATCCTGCTACCAGGATAAACACAATGACTACCCCAACTTCATCACCAGCACCCAAGATCAATGTCAGTTACCTCTATCCTGTGCCTACCCGTGCCCCTTCATCTTCCAAACCTGCCATTAGGGACAAGTACTAACTCCCCAGTGCTCACCTGCACCCCTCGCTACCATCTCTCCCAGCATGCCCTCCACCCCTGCAGTGGCATGGCTAAACGCCCTTCCTAGCACCCTTACATTCGGCACATCTCCCACTAGCACAGCCTTCATTGTCAGTCTTAACACGTGCCATTGCCCTCCTGATATAATACCCACTCCCTTTCTTCACCTTCCCCATAATATGGGCTCTGTTATTAGTCATCCCCTCTCGCCTCTTCACCTGTTAGTATATCATGGCTCACCACCTCCACCGCCACATGCCTCAGAATGCACAACACCTACCCCCATCACTCCCACACACACTCCTCCAGGAGTACTAACGCCCAACTGAAAACAAGAACCCGGGCATGCACCGGACCAGCCAGACTACAGCGTCTCCAATCCAGGACCTTCATCCCCAAACTCCTGTCCACTACTAGCTTGCAGAGAAAATGTCACACTCCTAAAAATGGCCCCCTACATCTGCCCCATCCTGACCCACTGCCAAGCCCCTGACATCTAGTCAGCCCAGCCTACCTACCCCCACCACCCCCACTAGACCTGATCACCTCACTTGCGCCTTCATCAATGCACAATCTCTCTGGGCTCATGTAGCTGACATTCATGACCTCATACTGGAACACAATCTTGACCTCTTTACCATCACTGAAACGTGACTCAGCAGGCCCATCACTGTCCCTCACCATACCCAATGGCAACTCAGTTCTTAGATCATACAGACTTGCCAGCATTGCTGGTGGAGGTGCTCTTATCACCAAGTCTGCCCTCCCCATCAAGACTTCACCGCTCCCCTCATTCCAGGCTACAAAATCATGCTTGCCAAAATTTAGCTAAATCCTCAGACTGCAGTGAACATCATCCTTCTCTATCGCTAACCTAATAACCTTAGCGCTCCATAAACTGAAATCCCCTCACTCATAGCACCAATCCTCAAACCTAACACCAAGCTACTACTTCTGGGAGACTTCAATGACACATCTGACTACAAGGCTGTAGCTCTTAGCTCCTTTTTCCTTGAGATTGATTTATCTCAAGCTGTCATGGTACCCGGCACATTCAAAGGGCTGGATCATGTACTGAAACCTGCCCAGCACGGTCTCTTCCATCGATCCCATGCCCAGGACGGACCATTCTCTGATCCTCTTCACCGCTTCCGCCAGCTCCACTGCACCACACATTTCCCTAAAACACCCTCCCCATTACTGCGAGACACACCCGTAAACTTACCAAATAAATGATGGAACCCACCATCCGTGCCTCCCTAGCTCAGATGCCTGACAGCTCCGATCCAGATACCATCCTCGCGGTCTATAACTCCACCCTCCTAAAAGCCCTGCTTACAACTCCAACAAAACAAAAAAAAGACTAACAATCACACACAACCAGTTCACTGAGCTCTTACCACCCTCCGCAAACTAAAAAGTGTCCACGAGCACCTATTGAGAAAAAAACCTCCACATCCCATAAGGAGGGCTTCCTAACCACCACCAAATCCTACACATCCGCTAATGTCTCCACTAAAGCCAGAATTTACAATACCAGGATCAACCAAGCCAGTTCCAATGCTAGAGAACTCTTTAAAATCTTCAAAGAGCTGGAATCCCCTGCTCCTCCCACAACAAGCTTTCTGAAAGATAAAGCCTGGTGCACGTTAGTCCAGTCAGCACTTGCTAACAAAACCCACACCACTATCCTCCAAAAATCCCAAGGCTCACCCAACAGTGCGCCCGAATCAGACTCATTCACTCACCCCAAGCCTCTCTTCCACTTCTCCCCTGTGTCCCCTACGAGGTGAGCAATACCATCACTCGAGTAAAAACCTCCAACTGTAAATGAGATATCTCCCCATCCCACATTGTCAAGTTGTGCGCAGAACCTCTTGCTCCTATGATTGCTAAATACATCAATGTCTCCTTTGACTCCACCAATTTTCCAAAATCCATCAAAGAAGCGTAGGACACCCCTCTTCTCAAAAAACCTTCACTCAACCCTACCCTCCCCAACAACTACTGCCCCTCGACGGTACCCTATTTATTTAAATGTTGGCCCAAACTGCTTACACACAACTTCAATCCTATATCGAATTCCACAACCTTTTAGGCCCACGCCAATCTGGATTTAGACCTAGACACAGTCCCGAATCTGATCTCCTTGATATCAAGATTCAGTTAGATATCATCAGAGACGCAGGTGACCTCGCCATTCTCCTTCTACTTGACCTCTCTGCAGCCTTTGACCTCGTCGACCACGACATCCTCTGTCACCACCTCACCCCCACCTTCAAAATTTCTAAGCAAGCTTCTAACTGGATCAATTCCTTATTGAATGAACAATCCTCTAAGATCTTTGTACACTCCAAAGCAGCAGACCCTACCCCTATAACCTTTAGGGTACCCCAAGAATTATGCCTCTCTCGCACTTTGTATAATATGTATACCAAGTCACTCTTTGACCACCTGGACAGCCTAGACGTCCCCTACACCAACTTCAGCCGACAACACGCAAATTCTCCAACAACACAGTCTAAACTCTGAACAAATCAACCAGATCTACAGCATCATTCACGCCTGGATGGCTACCCACCACCCATGCCTGAATGATGACAAGACAGAACTCCTCATCGTGGGCTCCCCCACCTACTTAAACATCTTGACCCAGCCTTTGTCTCCTTTTCCATCAATGGTAACATCACCAAGGTTTCCAGCTTTGTCAAGACCCTGGGAGTCCACCTCAACTCCGAGCTCAACATGCACAAACATGCAAAAGCCATTGCCTCCTCTTCAGCCTACTCCACTAAGCTTATAAACCACTCCAGAAAATTCCTGTCCGATAGTTGCCTCACACTGGCTAGGGCCATTATCGGCAGCAAATTGGATTATTGCAACACCATTCTTGCAGGAATCTCTACCAAAACTGTGTCCAAATTACAATTAATCCAAAACAATAGCCTCTGGGCTGTTTGGGGACTAAATGATCTGATCATATCTCTGTAGTGAGACACGAAGCTCACTGGCTGCCCATCAAAGAACGCATAGAGTTCAAAATCCTCTCAATCTCCCACTGCTGCATTATCAACACCGCTCCCTCTTACCACACCGAGCTCATCACCAAAAACCCCAATCCCCACAGCCTGCGCTCATCCTTGTCCACCGCTCTTGCAACACATAGATTCACCAGACAAAGAGCAGGAGGATCTAGCTTTACATTCATTGCCTTTTCCCTCTGGACTGGAATGCCCTCCCATTATCCATCCAAGAAGAACCCTCCTATCGGGCTTTCCGCAAGAAACTCAAAACCATTCTCTTTAACAAATATGCCTAATTGCTGTCCGACCATTTCTACTACTTACTTCCACTGTTACCACTGTTCATTCTACTATGTGACCCTTCTATTGTCTTTATTGATCGTTTTTCTGCTTACCAATATAACCTAGTGCTGTGATACTTCAGGGTTTGAGGGCTATCCTCAAAGGAAATAAATAAATACATCTATTTTGTTTGGGTTCCTGGCTTTATATTCCAACTTCTGACCTGCAACTTCAAGTTTTACAGATGTGTCATGACAGTAAGATAAATGGACACAAACCCCAATCCATGGCTCTACAACACTTAGGGTTGCCTGGTTTGGGCAAGGATGTCTATGATTACGTCCTATCCTGCAGGCCGTGTTTGCAATACAAAATACAAAAACATTTGCCCTTTGGTCAACTTGTGAAGCCCGACCTGCCCGCTCTTCTTTGACAAGAGGATATCAACAGATTTTATCATTGGTCTCCCTCCATCAGATAGTAATACGGCCTATCTGCCTGCTCCCACCTGTGGGGCTAAAAACCTCGGGGTCATCTTCGACTCCACACTCTCCTTCTCTCTTCACATCTCTGAAGTCTCTTTGACGTTACACAATGCACCTCCTCAGAGGTATTCATCCTTTCCTCTTCTTCCCCCAGAAGTTCACTGTCTCCAGAGCTGTGTTTCTCTCTAGGCTGGACTACTGCAACAGCCTCTTTCTAAATCTGCCTGCCTCTACTCTCCACCCTCTGCAACTCATCCAAAACAGGACTGCGAGACTTGTCCTTGGCCTCAAGTCCAGGGATCATATCTCTCCAGGACTGAAATATGTGCACTAGCTCCCAGTGGCGGCGAGGATTATGTTCAAAACCCTCTGCATTGTCCACAAGGGCTTCAGGGCTTGGGGCCTCAATACTTTAAACTCTCTCTTCCTAAATATCTTCCTTCTTGAGCTCTTCGCTCACCTGCCTCCAACTTCCTCAGGGTCAGTCACTTCTCCAAGCAACAAGTTGGTGGTAGATCTCTTTCTTATGCTGGGGCCTCCCTTCGGAACAGCCTCCCTGCCTCTCTGAAACTTGAGGAGAACCATCACTGGTTCCGGAAGCAACTCAAGATTGTTCTCTTTGCTTCTGCTTTCTCTCCTCCTCTCCCCTGCGTATCTCCTGGTTGAAACTGAAACTGCATTGGTTACCTGGCAACTCTCTGATCTCGGGCCTAGGTCCCCTCCCCGCAAGTCGCAATTCCCCCCTGGCAACCCTTGGACTTGGGGACTGTTTCTGTATCCCTACAGCCCCCTGCCAGCTCTGGACACCCAATGTCTCCCCTTACCCTTGCACTTGCCACCAGCTGGCCATACTTTTTATTTATTATATTTATTGTCTTTATTTGTTACTGTTATCCTATGTACTGCACTTCCCCCTCCCCATTTCCCCCTGCACCTTTCCCCTTACCCCCTCCCCTGCACTTGCGTGATCTCAATGTCACCTGGCCTAGAAGGATCCCTCTGTTCCCCCTCCCTTGCCTTGTCGCGCCTTGAAACACTTGTGTATAGGTGCGTTATAAATGCCATATCATATCAAATCATATGGTTACCGTGGACTCCCTGACTAAATTGGAACACTTTATACCTATGTCTCGAGTACCCTCAGCTGCACAAATGGCCAACTACATTCTTCATCTCATTTTTCATCTCCAATGACTCCCACCCTCAATACTCTCTGACAGGGGAATCCAGATTTATTTCCTGCTTCTAGGCCAGTTTCTGCAAAATTTTAGGTGTACAACAAAGTCTTGCCTCTGGATACCATCCTCAGTCCAATGGACAGGCAAGACGCTAAAATCAGACAATGATCGAGCAGTATCTTTGCTATTTTGCATCCGACTCCCAGGACAACTGGAGTGTATTGCTGCCTACTGCAGAGGTTGCCTACAACAACGTCACATACTCAGCCACATGTCTCAGTCCCTTTTTCTGCTCGTATGGCTTTCATCCTGTTATGTTTCCCAGTGCAGAACCTCCAGATTTCAGTCACCCTACTATTTACAATCTTGTTTTATGGTGAAGGTCATCAATAGGCTCTACACAGTCTTACGGGCCGGTCCTGCAAACAGACAATCTCGTTTATCTCTCATATCAGTATTTGCCCTCTCATCTTGCTCCTACCAAGCTGGTACCTCACTATTTTGGGCCTTTCAAGATCCTCAAAAAGGTCAATTCTGTGTCTTTTTTCGTTTGAAACTCCCTTGCTCTTGGTCTCGGATTCATCTGGTATTTCACCTCTCTTGATTAAAGTTGCACGTGGCCACCTGCTCCCATTCCCACCGATTCTGGTCCCAAGTATGAAGTCCCTGATATAAGTGACTCCAGCTTTTACTGAGGCCACTTTAACACCTGTTTGATTGGAAATGTTACTGCTCTAGTGAACGTACGTGGGAAGCAGCTGCTGAGTCTCACTCTCCTTACCTGCTTTGGCGTTTTAATCGTTTACACCCCTGGCAGCATGGTCCCCCTTCCATGGAAAGGGAGCATGCTGTCATGTGCTTCCATGGCGCAGGACCACAATGGTTCCTATGGCAAACCTGCCTTGCTCCTTCTCCTGGATCTGTCGGCAGCCTTTGATCTTGTAGACCACGACATCCTCTGCCACCACCTCTCCTCCACAGCCAACTTCTCTCAAGAAGCCATTACATGGATCGCCTCCTTCCTCCAAGGCAGGACCATGCAGGTCTTCTCCGACCTAGCCACTGCATCACCCTCTATCATGCTATGTGGGGTGCCCCAAGGCTCCTGCCTCTCCCCCACCCTCTACAACATCTTCACCCGCCCCCTCTTCCTCATCCTTGACGCCATGGGCATCTCTTACACCAACTACGCCGACGACACACAGATCCTTCTCACTCTGACAGGCAACTATGACACGGACTCTGCTACCCTCAACAACATCTACAACACAATTCAAATGTGGATGGCTATCAATGGCCTCTGCCTTAACTCCGACAAAACTGAGCTCCTACTCGTAGGCTCCCCTGACACCATCAAGAAACTTGATGCTCAGTTCAGCCATTTCACCATTGACTCAATCACGATCCCAGTACTTGACACGGTAAAAACACTAGGCGTCTACTTAGACTCCAATCTATCCATGACCAGACAAGTAAACGCCATTGCCTCCTCTGCCGCTTACCATGCAAAACTCCTTAACGCAATCAGACCTTATCTGTCAAAAGACACCTGCACTAACATAGCCAGGGCCATAACCGGCTCGCGACTTGATTACTGCAATATTCTTTTCCTTGGGACCTCCAACAAAAATCTTGAGAAGCTCCAAGTAATACAGAACAGTGCCCTATGCGCTGCACAAGGCATTGCCAAGAGAGAGCACATCACCGCTGCCAGAAAAGCTTCCCACTGGCTCCCCATAAAGGAGAGGATCCTATTCAAGGCTCTAAGCATCACCCACAAATGTGTCCATCTTGCCGCCCCAATGTACCTTTCGCAGAGGATCCACCTGGTCTCCTCCACAAGACCCACTAGATCACCCTATGCCAGCATGCTCTCAGTACCCAGGGTAAAAAAGACCAGAGCAAGGGGCTCCAGTTTCCCGTACCTCGCTGCCGTACACTGGAACACCCTCCCTAGCTCCCTGCGCTCTGAACCCTCACTGACCGCCTTTCGGAAAACCCTGAAAACGACCCTGTTCATCTAACAATTACATGGCCTAGCCCTCATAATGGTATTGTATGATGTATTATGTGATATATCTGATCACAGGTCACTGCCTTACTGTAACCCAAGGCACAACCTGCTCACATTGTAACTAAGTCTTCCTGCAAGTAACAGTGCCACAATGCCCCTGGGCTGCCTGCGCGCTATATAAATTTAATAAATAAATAAATAAATAAATGGCAACGGTGGGAGCATTGCCACACACAACATGGCAGCCATGGTCGGCCGATAAGCCCTTTCCAACATGGTGTCCGCAAATCTCTGCATTTCATTTCCTCTTTCGGAAACACTGCAGTTGCATCGTTGATATCAGGACAGGGGTACAAATGCCTACTGCGTCGTAACTTCAGGTATTCCTGTCACTGATGCTTCTCTATTTTTCCTGTGCCTACTTTGATTCCTACTATCTTGCTTTCCCTCTATGTGCTTGTGTCCTGTGCTCTGTGTGATCTCCAGTTGCCGCTCTGCTTCTCAGCCCTCCTGTGCCTTCTCCAGTTGTTTCTCTGCTTGCCAGCCCTCATGTGCCTTCTCCAGTTGCTGTTCTGCTTGCCAGCCTATTTCCTTTAGCCTTGCCTTCTTCGACCGCAGTCCTTTCTCATTAGCACTCCAAGCCCCAACATCAGTCTTGTCTTCGCTGGGACCTCAACCTGATTACCAGTGCACCGTGGAGGAGGGTTTTCTTCCCCAAGAGGGTTTCTCTTCCGGAGGTTTCCCAGAGAATCCCTCCCCCTCTGCTCTGATTCTATTCATACAGGAGGGGCTGAGGCTCTCAGTGAAGGTCGTCTACAGTTCAGCAAGCTTAGAAGCAAAGGCAAGACCCAGGTACGTTCAATAGCCGACTGGTCCCCCTGTGTCACTGTGCGACAGTGACGTTCGCTGAAGGTGGTGTTTCTACGTTCCTTCCAGTGTCCTGAGGCCTGCTGTATCAGTGTTTTCTTCTTCATCCGAATCAAGAGTTGCAGCGCCTTTGCATCTGGAAACCCAACGAGTGGCGGGAAATCATACCTCTGAATACCACCTCTAGACCTGCCAAGTCTGGAGCAAAACCAAGATAAGGGCGGTGAGTAGTGAATTCACTTACCGGTGGCCCCTTTATTCATCTAAACGCATTTAAGCATTGAAGGTTCTTTTTGGCTATCCTGTTGGCTTGTGTAGCATTTGCTTCCTAAGACCCTCGGAAAGTGGGGAACGGTTTTATTCATCATAACAGATCCTCTCCTAACTTTTGGAACCTGTTTCATGCCTTCCGAATTCTTCCCCTGACTTTTTCTTGCTCTCTAAGAGGTACTTTTTGAACTTTGCGCATGACCGAGTACTTTTACACGTGCATTGAACATTGAGCACAAGGCTCCATTCATTTTAGTGCTGGACTTATAAAGTTAGAGCTGCCATCTCTGAAGACCATTGGGGCTATAAAAGTTATTCACCCTTTTCCTGTTCAGGTATTGGTGGAGTTATTAATTTTCTCGCACTAACTCCAGTGACTGCAGATATATTACATAGTGTGTTGCTTGTGTGGTGTTTTACTATTGCATTTCATTATTCATTGTGTCGTTATTGGGCCTATAATAAAAAGTATATTGTCATATACTAATGTCCAACTATAATTCTTGGTGTATCACTGTGTGTGCTCATTGGAGACCCCTGATCACCCTCACTCCTCCTGAGATTTAGCCTTGACTGCTCTCCAAGCCACCGCGTATTGGTCTAGATACCTTCCCAGAAATGTTCCCATGCTCATCTAATAAGGGTGGCCTCCTAAATATCTGACCACCAGGGCAGAGTTTAGACATCCATTCTAACAACTGTCTTCTGTTGTGAAGCTCGTGGAGATGATAGCTTACCTACGACCTAAGATGCACATTAAGGCTTGTAGTTCTGAAAGAGAATATTGTTTTTCTGAGCTTCTAGCCTTCTTCAGACAGGAATGTGTGTGTTTGCCTATGGCATGCCTGCAGCATCTGTCCACTGCACAGCTGGCCTGTTCTGTCCCTTATGTCTCCAGAATACCCAGTTTCAAGATGGCCGCCAAGTAAATAAACGGCTGTGGTGCTCTGGCTATAGGAACCCCCGTTAAATAATAATAACCTAAATAATAAGTTCTCCCTTGCCTGGCCTCTTGCAGCCTATTCACTCCATTCTCAGCCAACCGCTCCTCCAAACTACTCTCTGGGTATCTTTTGCCAAACTCCCACTCTGCCAGACTGAGCTTGTGGCTTACATAGGGTTTTGGGTTGCCCTATGGCCATAAAGTGGGATTGGGATTTGCTTGTCTATCTTCTTTGGCAGTCCACGACACCTGCCACACCCTGGCATTGCCTTTCTGCCTCTCTTTGGTTAAGCGGGGCTCAGGTGTATTACTTCTGGAACCTGCTGTACAGATTGGTCGGTGGGCCCCAGACTTGAGGTTGGCCTCCAGTTCCGAATGGTACTTGAGGGTGGCTAGTCCATCCTTTCGGGCGGTCTTTTCTCTGGCTGTCATGCCCTGACCCTGCCCCAGTTAGTATCCCTTAGACTAGCTGTTCTTACCTGTATGAGGTAGGAGACTGTGCAATGGCTGTCTGGCTACCTGTCGAGTGTCCCTTCCTAATTCAGGTCGCTTTCCTTCTCTCTATGGGTTTGTGTACGATTCCTGCACCTGTACAAGAGAAGATGAGCGTTCACACATCACCAGTCCTGCAGGACAGCGTTTCCCAACGCCCTCAAAGCCCCGCCCCCTCCACATGTGGTATGGTGGAGGTAGCCCAGGATATCTAACATCATGCCGGCCCCAGCTGGCCTAGCGAGCCCACCATCCGCTCACAGCGGCTCGAGGGAGAATGGCAAGTGAAAGACCAACACAGACTTAACTTTCTTCGAGTAAGTGGTGACTTCTGCAAACGGGTCATTGGTTTTTATTAAGTAATGTATATCATAAGAGAACGAAACTAAAAGATGACATTTTTAAATGCAGGTTTAGGAGCCATTGAAAACAAAACATTGCCATTATGACAAGCTAGGAGTAAATTATTCCCCAAGACTAATTACGGCAGAAGTGATAAACAATGCACATATGAATTTTAAAGTATGTTAATCAAACGAACAATGTAGCTAACAGCTGCAATGAACACATTCAATCAAATACATGACTGTGATTGCTCAGCGCCGAGCAGAGTGAAAACAGGAATTTATCACTGTTTTCGCGAATTTCAAGAGATGCTATTCATTTTAGCGTGCCATTATGAACTAAAGCTGTGCTTTCATTCCTGTACCTCACAGAAGCCAATGTGGCTGCACTCTGCCTAATGCTGACATTTAATAGAAGAGTTGACCAGCTACATTTCTGGTAACAAGCTCCAAAGACGTACATCTTTCTAATACTTGCTTTCAATTAAGGTTGACATCCTGCTTCTTGTGGCTTTTACAAGTTGCATATTTCAATTCATCATTTTAAAAGTAACCATTTAAGTCGGATTATTATAGGCCAGGCAGCAAATCTCTCCATGGCGCTGCCTATGCAAGCTAGGCTCAGGTGTAGCTTACAGCGTAATGTTTGAGATTGCTTCCCGAGCTAGCTGACCATAAAGGGCTTGGGCTCATGTCCATTGAAGACCCAACGTTCTGGCTTTTGAGGTTTTGGCTAATTGAAAATGCATTGATTTTGAGGAAACCACATGTCTTGAAGATAAACGTGATCACCAATAATTTGCCGCCTGTGGTATTGGTAAATTAACATTTAAGAAGACCCTGTACATCGGAAGAGAGACTAAATAGATTTAAGGTCTTTTCTTATTGGGCGCTTCTGCTCTCCCACCTCCTTGCCTTCTTATGGTAGGCATTTGTAATCTTCTTAAAGGGTGAATAGTCCACATGTGGCCATCTAATCAATTAATTGCTGGAAATGACAACATTCTTGTAAGCTTGGCAGGCGGTGCAAACTCCTCCAGGCAGAATGTATTAAAGTGATTGTAATATGGGTCAGGTGAGACAAAGTGGACCCATTGCTTTCTGGTTTTATAATGATTGCCTCATACATTGCCATCAAATGAGCTGGTGGGGTTTCTGCTATAAGGAAGACATTCTCTTTGGGTTATCAGCAATTGGTACCCAAGACTTAAGATACAGAGTTCAACATGGAAGTCCTCTGCTTTGTAGAGGAAAAACCAAAAATAGCATAAACGATTCATGTGTCAGTCCCAAGATTCCACAGCACCTGGACTCAGCCATAAACAAAGACAAACTTAAACATCGGTGCCACACATTTGCCAGGTACGGCACTGTAGGTACATCATCACATTCCCAGATACTCTCATTACATGCCAGGTTTTGTCATCATATGCGTAGGGATCCCAATCAAATGACGGGATGCGTTCTCCGTCCATCGGTACAGACGACCACATGACGACGTTTCTCAGAACCCACCCTCCCATATTCAGTACATTTATGTGATGTCAACTTGTCTTAGAATACACTCTCCCTCACTCAGCAGACATGCCATGGCAGCAGGCACTTAAGGACTAGATTTCCCAGAATATATTCTGCATCACTGATTTGGAACGCATTACATCTCCTAGAAAGCACCACGTTTCACTCAGTATAGAAGTTCCCACAGTGGAATACATGTCCCAGGAAGCACTCTGCCTCCCTTAGTGCGGATATCTACATTCGACTACAGCCAGATTATTAGTCCCATTACATTGTCAGGTAAGCCCCCATTCAGGACTGTATGACTTAAAATGCATATCGCCTCGATGTATGGAAGAACCCACATGACTACATGGCTGTGAAAGCACCTCTGGCCACGCATCTGAGAATGCACTCTCTCAGGAGAGGCACCTATGTATCACAGAATGCTCCCTGCATGTACCGAGGCACTCCACCATGATCCCAGATTGCACTCTGACAAATACCCATGCATGTACAGATATATATATATATATATATGGGATACATTACTCACCGTAATCATATTTCTGATGCTTGTATCTGCTTAGATCACATGCTGTGCATAGGCCGACATCTAGTGGAAGCTGCGGAGTATTATAGTTTGTTTTTCGAAACTCAAAAATGGGCGTCGACACAGGGCGTGCCATTAATACTATCCCTAGTGTGACGTCCACTGTACCCAAGATCCCTCACGCGTCTAGGATCCTCACATTGTATTATTTCTGACATGAGGTAGCATGAGGAGTATCGTGAGTACAGATAATCCAAGCAGATAGATAGAAAGGTAAGACTACAAGCAACCATGCGCCTTCTCTCAGAGGGGAGGAAGGTGGGTCGCATGTGAATCTAAGCAGATACAAGCATCAGAAATACGATTACGGTGAGTAATGTATCCCTTCTGAGGCTTGTGGAATCTGCTTAGATCACATGCTGTGCATAGATAAGCAAGCAGTACCTGAAGAAGGAGGTGGGATGTGAGAAGGGTCATGAGCAAATAAGTGTCTTAGAACCGCTTGTCCCACTTGTGTATCTGCCTTGGAATGGGTGTCAATGCAGTAATGCTGAGTAAAAGTGTGAATAGAGCTCCGAGTAGCTGCTTTGCAAATGGTGTCAAGGGGTTCATTTGCAATGAAAGCCAGAGTGGCCCCAATGCCTCTAGTAGAGTGGGCTCTTGGCGTGAAAGGCAGAGTTCTTTCAGAGAGTGAGTAACACAGCTGGATACAGTTAATAATCCACTTCGAGATGGCACCTTTAGAGACGCAATCCCCCTCTCTGCCTTTAGCTACGGAGACAAACAGTTGATCTGTTTTCCTTAGCGGTCTGGTTTTATTTACATAGTAGAGGACCGCCCTACGCACATCTAGGGTGTGTAGTTTCACCTCAGCCGAGCTTTGAGGGTCCTGGAAGAAAGTCGGAAGCTCGATGGACTGGTTTACGTGGAATTTAGATATAAACTTAGGTGAGAACCTAGGGTGTGTGCGTAAAACCAGTTTGTCTTTATGGACAGTAAAGAAGGGATCCTGCACTGACAGAGTCTGAATTTCACTGACCCTTCTTATAGAAGTAATAGCTACTAAGAAGGCCGTTTTATAAGTCAGGTGTTTGAGACTGCTTTTATGCATGGGCTCGAAGGGGGGGGGCATGAGCTTAGATAACACCACATTAAGGTCCCACCCTGGTGGTGGGTTTGAAATAGGAGGGTAAAGTCTCTTTACTCCTTCCATGAAGGCTTTAACTACTGGTACTTTCCACCACAAGACCTTGTTATGGGAAGTGGTGTATGCCGACAGGGCTGCCAGGTGTACTTTCAGTAAGTTAAAAACCAATCCTGCATCTAGCAGGTGGAGCATTTATGTAACAATAGTGGAAGGAGTGCAATCAACTGGGTTGATTTGTCTACTCTGGCACCAGATAACGAATCTCTTCCACTTGTCAAAGTAAGAGTGCCTTGTGTTTGGTTTCCTAGATTCCTTTAGGATGTCCATACACCTCTGTGGTAAATTGAGATGTCCAAACTCTATGACCTCAGGAGCCATGCTGCCAGGTTCATTGAGTTGGGTTGCTGATGCACTGTTTGACCTTGGTGCTGGAACAGTAGGTTGTACCAGGCTGGAAGTTTGATGGGCTTGCACACCGCCATCCTGCGTAGGTGTGGGAACCACGGTTGTCTTGCCCACATGGGAGCAACTAGGACGAGCGTCATCGACTCTCTGTTCATCTTGTTGACCACCTTCCTGATGAGGAGTTGGTGGAAAAGCATACGCAAACATCCCTGACCAGTTCATCCACAGAGCGTTCCCCTGGGAGTCTGGTTGGGGGAACCTGGATGCAAATCCTGGGCATTGTCTGTTTTCGCTTGTGGCGAATAAGTCTATAGTGGGGAAACCCCACTGAAAGAAGATATCTTCTACGACCGCTCTGTGTAGAACCCATTCGTGTTCCTCTGGGAGGGAGTCTCTGCTCAGAGCATCCGCTAGGGAATTAAGCTCCCCTGGAACATGTTGTGATGACAGGATGATGTTCCGTCTGAGTGCCCATCTCCAGATTTTCTGGGCAAGCTTGGACAGATTTGGCGAACAAGTCCCTCCTTGCTTGTTCAGGTAGAACATGGCTGTTGTGCTGTCCGTCTGGATTTGCACTGACAGGTTTAGTAGGTGGGGCTCGAACGCTTGAAGCGCTCTGAATACTGCCAGAAGCTCTAGCAGGTTGATGTGGTTCTTGGCCACTGAGGGAGACCAGAGACCCTGAGCTGTGTGGTGGAGATGGTGAGCTTCCCACCCCGTCAGACATGCATCGGTAGTGACTACTGCCTGTACTTCGGGATCGTAAAAGGGTTTTCCCTGTGCAAGATTCTTTCTTGTCCACCAGTGAAGGCTTTGTACTAGTGTTGGCCAAACGACCACTAGATCGTCCCACTGACCACTTGCCTGAGACCACTGTTTCGCCAACCATTCTTGCATGGGACGCATGCGCAGGCGCGTGTGGGGGACCAGGTAAATACATGACGCCATCATGCCCAGCAAGCGCATAGCTTTGCGTACCGTTATTTGGTGACCGGACTGATATTACGGAATTTGCAGTAGTATATTCCGAATTCTTTCCTCTGAAGGAAATGTCACCCCTCTTGAGTATCTAGGATTGCTCCTAGGAACTGTTTGGAGGTGCTTGGCACCAGGCTTGACTTTTTCTCGTTGATTGATAAGCCTAATTCGTGGAGGAGGTCGATAGTCCTTTGAATGTTTGTTCTGCAAATTACTGGGCTTTCCCCCGTTATGAGCCAGTCGTCCAGATAAGGGTACACCGGGATTGCCTCCCTGCGTAGGTGTGCAGCTGCCACCGCCAGTACCTTGGTGAATACCCTTGGTGCCGAAGCTATCCCGAAGGGCAGTACCTTGAACTGGTAGTGCCGACTGTCCACCTTGAAGCGCAAGTACCTTCTGTGCGCTGGGAACATGGAAATATGAAAATAGGCATCTTTCATATCCAAGGTTGCCATGTAATCCCCCCTTTTTTAGGAGGGGGATTACCTCTTGTAGCGTAGTCATACTAAACTTTTGGGGCTTGACATACTTGTTGGCAGGCCGTAAGTCCAATACTGGGCGCATTGTCAAATCTTTTTTTGGCACAAGGAAGTAAGTTGAGTAAATACCCTTGTTTACCTGGTGTCCCGGGACGAGTTCTATCGCGTCCTTTGCTAGCAGATTGGCGATCTCCTCGAGGAGAATCTTCTGATGTTCTAAAGAGCGTACTCTTTGTGGTGGAGGATGGTTCCGGGGACGCTGCAGTAGTTACCCTGCGGATACTGTTGACAGCACCCATCTGTCTGATGTGATCCCTTCCCAAGCCTGGGTGAAGTTGGAAATGCGTCCCCCTACTGGGGTTGCGTGAGAAGGGACCACTGCTTTGGTGGAGGCGTGCCGCCTCCTTTACTGGGGCTGCCTCTGCCTTTACCACGTCCTCTCCTATTACCCCTGCCGTAACCCTGGGTAGACTGTTGGCTGTTGTTGTTCCACTGTGAACCCTGCCCCTGGGAATAGTTTGATCCTCTCTGGGAATTCTGGCTGCGTCGGCGAAAAAAATTACTATTCCCTCTCTGGTTAGGGGGTTTATTGGTTAACTGGCCAAGGGACTTGAGTGTCTCGTATTCGTCCTTGGCATTCTTCAGCGCGTCCTCGACCGCCTTATCAAACAACAGATCGGCTTCCACTGGTTTGTCCAACAATGATGCCTGGGGTTCTGTCTTAAAACCAGACTGCCGTAACCACGCATGTCTCTTGATAACAGTACCTTCTGCTATCAATCTGCCTGCGTTATCCGCGGCGTCAAAAGTTGCTTTTAAAATGCAACCAGACACGGCTCTGCCCTCTGCGGAAATTCGTGCTAACTGGCCCTTTAAGGGTTCTGGTGCAGAGGCTATGAGTGCCGCGACTTCTTCCCACCGATGGCAGTTGTAGCTGGCCAACAGGGTGGTGGAGTTTGCAATCCTTGCCTGATAGGTGGACGTTGAGGCTACTTTCCCGCCGAAACCATATAGTTTTTTGCTCTCCTTGTCTGGAGGAACTTTGGACGATGACAAGGGTGTTCCAGCCCTCTTACGAGTGTTAGTGACAACTAGGGAGTCTGGCTTCAGATGTCCTCTTATATAGAGAGGGTCAGACTGGGCTGCCCTGAAAAGTTTTTCAACTCTGGGATTGACTGCTCTGGTGAGGTTCGGGTTCACCAGGGACGGGTCTATTCTTCGCTGAATAGACTTAAGGATAGAGATGGTCTGGGCAACAGGCCTCCTTTCTCCCACCAACTCCTCGGCGAAGTCCCTTTCTTCCTGGACACCGTGGGTGTCAATATGTAAATGTTCTGCTGCTCGTGCGAGAACCTCGTTCAGGAGGGGTTGGTTATCGACACGGGAGTCGGTAACCGGGCTTCCTTCTCTACCGGGGAATCTACTCTGTAGGTTTCAGGGTCTTCCTCTTCCTCTTCTTGGTCCTCATCATACCCATAGTAGCCCGTCCCGGTTTGCTCTTCTACCATGCCAAAATCTTGGTCCTCACCAAAGGAAGTCTTTCCTTGATACAGTGAGTATGGCCGTGAGTATGGTTGTACCTCGAAGGGGTCTGTAGACCTCATCGGTGTCTCAAACCGGGGCTTCTTACTCGGGGGGATAGGATCATTAGTGCCTGAGGATGTAGCCCCTTGTGGATTATATTAAAGGAAATGGTCTGGATTTTTATCGTAAAATTCTGCCAAAGAAGACATCCTTGACATGACCCTATCTATGTCCTCACTCGACCATTTTTTGGAACTGGGAATGACTCTTTCCGAAATTCTAGGAGATTTATCTTGAGTAGATTTGCTGGTTTTAGAAATATCAGCAGACCTGGTCTTGTCGGTCTGTTTAGGAGGAGTGGAGTGTATCACAGGTGTGGAAGAGTGCAGAGGCTGCTTCTTCTGCTGTTTTCTCCCCTCCCCGGGAGTGGAAAAGTGTTTTCCCTGTCCCTTTGTGGCTCTGGAGGTTTTCGACGCCTGGCGTCGAGGATCAGGGGTAGAGTCCCTGTCCTTCGAACGTGGGGCCTCGCTGATATTGTCTGCGGGCTCCGACTCCTGGAGAGCGGCCTGGGGGTGGAAGTCGTCTTCGTCCTTCGACGATCGAACTTCTGTTAGCTTAGGGAGCGAGGCACTCTTGGCAAGAGTGGATGATTGCCTGGAGTCATGCAGCGATCTCGTTCGAGAACGCCCAGAGGACACCGATTCGGACCTTTCTGTTTGTGCCTCTTTCCGAGAACTCGACGTCGTCGAGTCTCGGTTGGACTTCGTGTGCTTTGTGTGTGTGGTGTGTGTGGTGTGTGAAGCGCTTGTGTCGCCGGGGGTCTTCCCTATAGCCGCCCTGTCAGACGACCTTCCGAGGTCGGGGACCTGCGCTCGGCCGTCTTTCGACGCCGTAATGCCCTCGCCGTCTGAAAGCACGGCGTTGCTGCCATCGCTGAAGGCGCCCTCCGCTGCCATGGCCGCCTGCCTGGCGTGGTGGGCCCAACGCTTCGTCGAACGGTCCTTAAGTGTCTTAGGTTTAAACCTACTACACTCTGCAGTTTGCTTCGGGGTGGTCCCTCGGGAAGCAGAGATTGCACGTGGCGTGCCCGTCGACCCAAGGGTATTTGCGATTGCACTTGGGGCAGAATTGAAAAGGGGTACACTCCATACGCACCTTGAGGCAGCGGGCTGGTAAGTGTAGGAAATGTATAAGGTGTACCTATATACCAAGAGTGTAGAGTATGTCCAACCCCCCACTCTCCCTACTTGCAGAGCCGAGGCCAGAGGCCTTCCAAGGCCCGGGCCGAGGCCATAGGCCTTCCGAGGCCCAAATCCGTCGTGCAGCAGCCGACGGTCGATTTCTTCTCCAAGCCGGCGTCGAGTGTCGAAGTTCGAGGTTGGGATGGGGAAAGGATGTAAATTAATCAATATTTTAGCAAAAGTATGGCTAAGGCCAGGGGACTCCGCAAAATGCTTCCGACCAATATGGCGGAAAAAAACAATCTGAGGATCCTAGACGCGTGAGGGATCTTGGGTACAGTGGACGTCACACTAGGGATAGTATTACTGGCACGCCCTGTGTCGACGTCCATTTTCGAGTTTCGAAAAACAAACTGTAATACTCCGCAGCTTCCACTAGATGTCGGCCTATGCACAGCATGTGATCTAAGCAGATTCCACAAGCCTCAGAAATATATATACACACTCACAAAGAGGCTCAGGTGCACTTACATACAGACACGTACATACAGTCAGATAAACACACAAGGTTCTAGACACATTGATACACACACACTGTCCCAATTGTAGTGTGTCGGAGCAATTTCTTTTTAAATTCTGATACTTAGAAACTTGTTTTCCCTAATGTAGATACAAGACAGCAAGCATTAGAATGTACAGAAAAATAGCACTCAATAAGACACTCCCACCTGCCATTAGGCAAACTCGGATCTATGGACAGCGGGAATTTGAAAGAGCATCCCATTTCCTCAAAATCTCCCCAAGGGACACTTAAAATGTCAGTGCATTTATGTCAAATCAGCCACACATTCAGTTGAGGTTGTAACCTGCTAGTCACAAAAACATCTTCACAGCAAACTGCAAGGGTGCAGAAGTAAGACTCTGACACAGAGGGGTCATAGTGTTTGTTATAAACTTTTATTCAAAGGTAAAAAGGAAAAGAAAACACTATCTTGCCCTATCTCTAAGAGGGTTTTCCCTGCCGTAACAAAAATAACCAGTGAAAGAATGTCCAAAGTAAAAGTCCCAATGTCCAGTGTCAAAATCCTAACTCTCTCCCTTACACACTAAACTAACTAAATCAAAAGGAGATGTCTTCTTAGTCCTGAGGAATGACTCCATTCCCCTGGACAAAAGGCAGTTCTTGTCTTGGTAAGAAATGTAGTTAGTTCCTTGGGTTCCCAGACCCTGGTTGGCAGCCTTGGCTTATTGTAGCCGGGTACTGCCCTGAAGAACAGTCTGGATGCTCTTTCCAAGCTGTAGTGGGCCATCGACCCTTGGGTGCAGACCTGGTTCCCTCTCACCAAGTACTGCGACCAAGAAGATCTGCATGGATGTACTTTCAAAGTTGTAGTGGGTCATACAGACTTGGAGCTTCATCACGATGTTGGGCGGTGCGGTACAAATGCAGCAGTAATAGCATTACAGTCACATTAGTGCGCCGCTCAATTACGAGTTTGTCAGATAATTGGAGGATTCACCTCCAGCTCTGAGCTGGGAGTAAATCTACTGATTTTCCACCCATTTTCAGTGCAATTACCACAGCGCAATTACTGCCGCAGAAAATGCCCCATTGGGTCCAATGGACTCCAAAAGAATGGGGACTTGCATCGCCATCACCACTTGTGATCCAGCGGTCATACCGCTGTACCAAGTGGCGGTAACAGTAATTGCATTGGGCGGTATTCTGGTGGATTTACTTCCAGAATACCGTTCAACTTGTGATGAGGCCCCTGGTTCACTAACCTGCCAAGTACTGTGTGGACTTTCCACTACTTTCCAATTCTTTTGAATTGGGTGCAAGTCCCAGACCAGCAAGTGCACCTTTAGTTTTCCCATCTGTAGACATGATTTACACCCTCCTGCCAAGCCTTACTACAAGTCCTTACTTACCTCCGACTATGTTAGAGTCCCAGAACCTCCTTTCCCAGCTTTGCGATCACCTCCTTCAGATTTCAGAGCCTTTTTGGCTACCCACATTCCTTGTGGTATGGCTGGTGTGACTGCTGGCTCTCTCGACTCAGCAGGGCTTGTTCCTGCAGCAGCTGCACACTTTTCCTCCTTTCAGTGAGAGTGTGTTTTTTCGCACTCTCGCGGTCCCCGGGTCTCTAGGGTGTCTAGAGTCTTCTTCATAGCACGCCAGTGGTTTTCGAGAGATTGCTTTTCCCTGCAGTTTCTCTGCAGCCTTTTTCCTATTAGGGAGAGTGTGCTTTCGCACTCTTGCAATCTCCGGATCTCTGGGAAGTCTTGGTCCGCATGTGGACCGCATGGTCCTCTTGTCCTGGACAGCCCTCAGACTCTTTCTACTTCCTCTTGGCGTTCCGGTCAGCACCCGCCTGTGCGTCAGGCTTGACCTGGCTCTTATAGTTCCTCCAAGAAGAGCTTGATGACTTGTCAAGTCTTTCTTTGGTTTTTATCTTGTTTTTTCCAATCACCGGTCGTGAACCACTAGACTATTGCAGTTACTTCCAATGGTTACTGAGTATTTCTCCGCATTCCCTCCTTGTCTCAGTATTAAGTGGGTTTGGGTGTAATAACTCACTAAGACTCCTTCTCATCTCAGTACTCTCTATTTGGATTGCCTTAGAAAAGTACATAGGGTATGAGGGTAGGTCTGAAGAGGAAGGAGGTTAGGGAAAGGTGGGGTAAGTGTGGAAAGGGGTACCAACGTCATGTGCTTGGTGGGGGTACTGTGTTCTCCAGATATGGTTGTCACTGATCATCCAAACAAGGGTTTCCCCTCCCATGAGATCCACCTGCTGACTACCACCCCCATGGGGACTATCGGGTAGCGGCCTCAACAACCTGGCCTCATGGGAAGGGGATTTCCCTTCGGAAACAGCGATGACATCATGGGATTCATCACAAAGTACTCAAGCCTTCAACTCACCTAGTTGTCTGGCCGAGTTAAACTGCCCTCCCAATATTCCTGTATGTACACGCAATAGGAACCAGACGATTCCCCCAAATCTCACAGACATGACTTTAAAAATGCCCATATCTCGGTGATGGATATGCCAAACCATAGTGAGGTTTCCTTTAATTTTACATTAAGTTTCCACCAGATTTCCTTGCACATCTCCTATATGTTATCAAATGCCCTCAGCACATTTTATTGATCTTATCCCAGAGTTGTTCAGCCCGATGTTCTGAGGACACTTTCAGACATTTTCTCTCAATCTCTGTGATGCTACCTGGAGATCTCCCTTATGTTCCCAGCAAAACCTGTGGTTTTCTTGATAGCCCTGCTGTGCTGTGTACAGTCCAGAGTGAAAACTCTTACCAGCGCTCGGAAGGGAGTATTTTATTTGCAGTGACTGCAGGTGCCTGATGAGAGGTGTGGACATCTGTGAGAAGCTTTCAAGGAGTGGAATGGTAAATATACAAGTAGAAGAAATTTAAGTAAAAAGAAAACTACGGGGGTCCCTGCACCCAAATATGTACATGTGCCAGAGTATGATCTGTTCAACCACACATATTACATATTCCAACTTTTCTTAATGACCCATGCAAATGCAACTTTTCTAATGTTATTATTTGTTACATATTTATAAAATAAAAGAAACGAGATATACCTAAAAATCAACATTCATCCAGATAATACATTTTCTACCATTTTAAAAATACACATGATGCATTACGTCTATTAACACATTGCTTTTCATAGACTATTCGAAATGTTGCAGGATACCCCTTCTACGTTCAGGCAATTACTTAATGTGCCGCTTGTGATGCTGGAAATGCATCGGAGAGACAGGGCCTCTGTATCCTTGTCCTTTACTGCTTTTTATCATGTGTTCTGTCGTGTTTTCCACGCAGGAGTTCATGTGGGACTCCTGGCGGTGCAGCTCTCTCTCTTTTGGTTTGGTGAACGGACCCGTGGGATACCCTTATGGCACCCATGGGTGGGGGGGTACAACCCTGTGCCCCTAGTGTATGTTTTTGTGCACCTGTGGGTGGCCCGCAGAGCACGGTATGGGCTGGTGGCAGCTCCATGCTGAATTTGACAGGTGCGCGGAGTATCCTCAATTTTGGGATACCCCGGCCCTACCATTGGGATCAGTTGATTCCTGATGGAAAACAAAATGGCCCCTGTGGCCTCTTGCTTTCTATTACCTATTACCTTGTTTTCCCAAAGTCCTGAGAAGCCCTGACTCTGTCCCTTCCCCCTGACTGGCTGTTGGGTGGAAGTGCCATATATGGTGTTGTTGTGAAGGCCCGGCCAGACTAGCTGGAGCCTTCCCAGTGATGTATGTTGTGGGTACCTCCTGTGGGTGGGACCCGGGTGAATAGAGTGTGTGACGAATATGCATTCTGTGTTGTGGATGTCTAGTATCTGGTGGTTGACACAAAGGCTGAGACAGCCCTGCCCGAAACCGGTATGAATGCAGTTTGGAGTGTTGAATGGCTCGGTACTTGTCCCAATACACATAACTTGTTGTGAGTGTCTGGCGAGAAGTGAATGGCCTGAATACCTCGTGTGCCTGATTGGCTGCCTGCCTGCATTAATGCCCTTAGTCGTGATTGGATGTGACCCAGCGGAATGAATGGGAGATCAACAGTATATCTGGGGACCTCTCACTGCTAGGAATCGTGTTCAGAAGCTGAAGTCAACTACAACGAGTAACTGGAGTAACTGAAGCTTGACTTTGAAGCCCTGCTGGACGATAAGAATTGCTGTTGCTCTCCTTCACAATCTGAAAGCTGCTGTGTCTCCAAGGACTGACCCAGAGAGGACCTGGTAAGGCGCCCTCTTCCCTAGCTACGAGGGACCATCGTGCACAGCTGATCTTTGCCAAAGATCTCTGGTAGACAGACCTACGACAGGCTGCCGACCCGAGACGGGGACTGCCGCGGAATCCCAAAGGGAAGCACCCGGACTGTTGGCCGCCACTGTCGATGACCGCCGTCGGCGACCGGAGCCACTGTGCTCCCGTTTGCCTAAGAACTTCATTTGATCATCGGACGCTCTCGTCTGCATCGTCGCTCGCTTTATCCCGCTGGAGAAGGCCCGACCGTCGACGCGCCGTGAAGCATCCGCCGGTGGGTTTCCCGCCACCTAAAGACCACAGAGACACCGACGACTCGACGCCCTTGCTGAGCCACAGTTCTTCATCCTCTCTTTGCGGTCCAGAACTATCGTCACCGAGGTGCCCCGTACGCCCCTTCCTTGCAGGACGCCAACGCTCCGTCGTCGACGAGCACCGCTAGGAACGAAGCTGCCACTTCACTGCCGTAGTTCAACCTGTTCTCCGTCGGACGTTCGACGACCCGTGACTCCTGCCTTAAAGGGAGGGCACTCAAGAAGGGCCGTTGATTCCCCGCCGCCGAACGCTGAGTTCCTCGACGCCTCTTGACGATCCCTGGCTCCTGCTTTAAAGGGAGTCACTCAAGAAGGATCGGTCGACGCATCTTCGGAGAACTCTACTCCACCAGGTACATTGGGGGGGTAAAACCTTAATAGGAGGAAATAAGACTATTGAACAATATATGGACTGGGCTTGTGCTATATATCTTTATTTACAGGTTGCCCAGGTGGGGGGATCGCCACACAGAACTGTGCCTAGTGGTAGGGGTCAGCATTCTGCCTATTGTTTCAACCATCTTACGTTCCGGCCTATCTCTATGGCTGGTTTCCTCGTTATTGATCTGTGTGACATTTTAACCGTACAGTTGATGCACTTTAATGAGATTCGATAACATTGGTGTTACCACTTTAGAATTGTATATATTTATCATTATTGACTTCCGAGTACAAAGTACGTTATTGTGATCGTGTACATACCTTTGAGTATTAATTATATAAAGACTGTGTTTTCAATAATACAGTGTGTGGACATTCCTTTGTGGGGGTTTGGGGACTACTCAGTTCTTGAGAACCAGCCTGCATCACCTCCTGAGAAGCTAGGCCTTGATTGCTCGTCCATTGCTACTTTATAGAGAATCTTGGCTGGGGTCTTCTGTGCCTCTCCTCTACTATATAGAGAGCAGAAGTACAGACACCCCCTACCAGTCCTTTACACCGCTTATCCGGGACAGTATGTTATATTATGTTAAATGAACTTGGTAAAGCGAACGTAAGCCTGAGGGCATCTTGGCGCTGTCGCATTATTAGCTGAATTTTAATATAAAAGACTCCAATCTAGAAAAGAGTCATTTTCAGTAATCTGTGGAAGAGGAAATGGTCCACAGTGCCCCGTAGGGCCATAGGAAGATCATTCCAGGCCTTTGTGGCCACCACAGAAAAAGCTCAACCTCACTGACGCGACAGTCGGTACCGGGGAACTACTACAAGAAGAGCAGATTGAGATCTCAGGGAGCGAGTCGGCACATAATGTGCGAATTTGGTCTGCAAGTACTCTGCTCCCAGGCCATAGAAATCACGGTGCACAATGCACATGGATTTAAAGAAGATCCTAGTAGCAATGGGAAGCCAATGCAATTTCTTTAACAGTGTGGATATATGAGATCCAAAACGGGGCCCAAGTATGTATCTGGCAGCCGCATTCTGCATTAGCTGGAGTCTGTTAATCAGATAACGCGGTTGAGCCAGATACAAAGAGTTGCAATAGTCAAGAGTGCTCAAGACCAGAGCAGCCACCACCAGAGCCTGATATTCAGCAGTAATAAAGGGCAGAACCTCAAGGGCAAGTGGAGAGTATATTTAAACCCCAAGATTCCTAACCGATTGAGCCAGCACAGGAAGGAGGCCAAGAATGGCTGGCCAGAATTCTGCGGTCCAGAACAGATGGGGAGATGTTGTACCGACAATCAGAACCTCGGTCTTGCAAACATTTAACTTTAACCAGTTACTCATCATCCATGCCCCCACGTCCTCAAGACAGTTCCTCGGCCAAGCAGCTGTGTCAGCTTGAGAGAGGTCCCGGCGAACAAGGATCTGGGTGTCATCCGCAAAGGAATAATAGCGGAACCCATGAGCCTGGATGAGGAGCAAGAGAGGTCTAATATAGACGTTAAACAGGATGGGCGATAGTGCAGATCCCTGGGGGACACCACAGGACAATGAGATGGGAACTGAGCGGAAACGAGGGAGCGACACAGACTGAGACCGATCAGACAAGAAGGCCAGGAACCAGTACACAATAAATAGAGTTTATCAGGACACTCAGCTTCTCCTTTACAAAACCTACGTCATCGTCGTTCTTCAGTTCATTATACCAAGAGCCACAAGGTAACATTATTGGCAATAGATCTAACCCCAATATTATCAGGAACTTCCTAACATCCGTTACCCCATATTTGTACTTTCTTTAAAATCTTCCTATCCATGATAGGTAATGAATCCTCGGATAGGCTGAACCTTTCTCCCATTGCATCACATGTAGACTGTATTAATTTACACCATACCAGTCCTTACCATTCAGTACCAAAGCAACTCTGTTTGTTAGTGTGCTAAAAATGTTGTTAAATATTTCTGACACATTATTCTAAATCTAGGGCCACCCCCAATTCTAGGTGATTGCTGATTACCAACTACATGTTCTCCTCCGTGATAGACATTTCCCTGCCAGCCCCCAATGTTATTTATTTCCAATAAGGCCACGGTATTAAGGACTTCCACACTGTGCATACAAATTGATGCTACCTTCAACACAGATATTAATTAAATGTTGTCATATCTTACTACTAGCAAAGCAAGCAAACCGCAGAATATGGCCAGAATTATTCTTCATATTTATGGTGTGTTCTTTCCAGTCGTGTCTGAAATCAAAATATATTCCAAGATATTTCTAATGCTTAACCACTGTTAATTCTATGCCATCCGCAAGCCACCTGAATGACCGTTTTCTCCTCAACAGCCCTTTAAAAATCTTAATTGTAGTAATTGCTAGATTGGGTTGTTGCTAAACTCATATACACTTTCTGCACCTCTGTGCACTCCAATCGGAGTTTGGTCGATGACCAACAAATTGTCTGTCTACGGCAACGTCCCAAGGTTATCTTTACCCTAAAATAGCTGGAAAAAATACAACATTTTAGGAGCTGGCCCAGGAAATTGGACACAGCATTGAGGAAAGCAGGATTCCCTGTTTTAACCAATGTGCTGTGAACATGTTCTCTGAACAGCTTTCTCCCACTGGGCACCAGATATAGAGCTATGCACATGTATGCAAAAGATTCACATCCCAAAATAATATCTAAGGCATTCGTCATGTGTGCCCTGCACTGCAGAGGTGGAGGTGGCCATACAATATAGAGACTGGCCCATAGTTCTAATGTCTATATAGATTATGAGTTTTAAAGCAAAAGTATTATCTAGAGTGGAACAACCCTCGAGGCACACGGTCTGTGAAAAGGGCAATAACCCTTGAATATCTGCCCATTCTTTCAGCCAGGTGAGGAGATTTGTTGCAATGTTTTTTTAAATCAGTATTGTGATGAATCCTGCAGAGTCCTAATGAACGTCCCCTCTCTGGTGGCTAGGGAAAAGCAGACGCTTTCTAATCCTGACCTTGGGGTGGAGTTCTGCAGGAAGATCACCCTTGGAGGAGAAAGGGGCCCGGGGAATAAGAGGACTCTGTTGGGTGAGATGCAGTATTTGGCGTCCTCTGAAGAAGACATCTCCTCAATACCAAAGTATGTAATGGCTTGTTGTCATAATAATCTTTTTGTTCCGCAAGTTGAACATCTTAATATGGGTAAAAACAATGCTAAACCTTTAGGCATTGAGAGAAATGAAAACCCTTCTAAAATCCTGGAGACTTATGGAGCTAGAAGCTCCCCTAACTCCCAAAGTACAGTGAAAAGAAGTATGTGAATAATACCAATTCAAACTCTAAAGAACTTTATTCCTCTAAGCAATCCAGCTTTGTGATTGATCCTTATGATATTCCTTTAAAGAATATTATTGGAAACAGAAGTGACTTCAAGACCAAACATCAAGTTAGAAAAGCCAATTTTTGGTATTGGGTCCCATAATCCCCGAAGTACTGGGACGAAGAAGATGGCTAAAGAGTAACAAAACTGCAAAGTGTAGCTTGTTAATGCAAATGACCCACACCTGAGGGAGACTCAGGTACAGGCCATTAGTGAGCAGGGGGAGCAGTGTGAGCAGCAAAATAATAGACTGGAGGAAGGAGAAGACGCCAGGACCACTGTCGAGCAGAGAGCAGTAGCCGTTCCCGAGAGGGTCTTTGCCTCCAGAAGCCTCAATAGCAGAGGTCACGGAGCGGGAAGCAGGAGAGAGTATCTTGCCCTATAAAGATCTGTTTTGGAGAGGCTGCGCAGCGGGAAGTGAAAGTGTGGAAAGCTTTCCTCCCCACAAGGCTCTCTCCGCTGGCAGGCAAGCACCAAAGAGCCTCCGGAGCAAAGGAACCTTTGTGTACAAGTGACGCAGGTGGCAGCAGACTGAAATCAGCAGATTACCAGATCGTGAGGAGCTCCTGAAGCGAAGTACCTGTAAGCAGCGAGGGAATCGGACATGCACGCCTAACCCAGTGAATTCACCAACTAATAGTGACAACAGAGCATTCTGTGACTGCTCGTATGCTTGATACAGTTGTTTTCAAATTAGAAAACAATTGCGTATGTGTGAAATTAATACAAAAGGCAATTTGTAATACCGAACTATCAGAAACCAGAGAAAACATTATTCTACAAAACCAAATGTCTTTAAGCATGCACGTTTATTTAGAACTCAGCAACAGGATGGGCCAATACTCCTAGAACCTAATGCACACAACCATTACCCAAGCCAAAAGAAAGTAACAGCAAGGCAATTTAAAACCCACAGATATTGCCAAAGTCAAGTGGGGACAAATGCAAGTTCCAAATGTTGTAAAGCTTTTTGCCCCAATTTGAAGAAGTACATAACAAAAGCTGGTATAAACCCACATTGCAAAGCCAAGGAAGAAGCAGAACAAACCCATATCCTTGTCAGTGCATCGTTAAGAAAGCAGTGGGGAAACAAGAGTGGCAAAAGGGCTGCCCGTTTGGAAAAGGTTGTTCAGAAGGAGAGGAGCATAACTTGCAGAGGTTTTGGAAGTTACAAAAGAGTACTAAAGAGCACCAATATGAACCTTGCCTTCCCAGAAGAATTGCTTAAAGCCTGATGTTGGAGAGTAATGAACACTGTAAAACTGGGATCCAGCAATCTGCCGTGGGGGACCAGATATCATGTAAGCTGCTCTTAACCAGAGAGACACTTGTATGCAAATTACTGTTTGGGCAGGGGAGTATACCCGAACACCAGACTTTGAAGTAGTAGGCCTGGCATGGGAGTAGTCCAGGTGTGATTGAAGTAGTAGGCCGGGCATGGAAGTAAACCACATACAAGTTGATTAAGTGCTGTGAAGTGGTGTTAACAAATTGTCCTGACAAAACTGACAAAGCCTCATTAAGAGTATGCCAGTCATACAAGAGTCATGGAATGGAAACTTACCACCGTTGCCGGTACCCATAATATACCGATAACATCGGGATATCGGGCGCTGGTAACGGTAAGGTGAGTTTGCAGGTAACCCACTGGTACTACCGGCATGTTACCGGCAAACTCGTATGAGGGCCAAACTTTCATTGCTGAAGCAAACTGTATAAAACTGCTGCAGAAGTGTTGTATATCGTCAGAAATACGAGGGTGTTGCCAAAAAGCATCCTGACAAAGACAATTATGTTAATACTGAAGAACTAAGGAAATATTCTTTGTTTATGTGAATAAGATTACTTTGAGTCTTACTATTACAAGAAGAAGACAAAGACCCTTTGTTGAATCGCTGGAGTGTTGGGACATTTTGTGATCAAGTTGGAGTCACAAAGAACTGTGTTAGAACTTTGCTATAAACCAGGATTTCCTATATATTATTTGGAACTGTGGAACAGAATCCCGCTTGAATCTGGAGAAGGGGAATTTACCCAGATTATAAGGAGAGACTGTTGTCAAATTATGAACTTAACTGTTATATTTTTGTTACCTTTGAACTGCCATGCATTACCTTGTTGAGTTACTGTATGTGTGAGGGACAGAAATCCTTTGTTAGGGTGTTTCCTTTAGTTTATTTTAGGCAGGGAAATCCTCGTCAGGGTAGGGATCGTGAGGTGCTTTTCCAACCTTTTGAGTTAATAAAATGGCAACTTTTGAAAAACCTTCACAAAGTTGTCTGCCTCACATCTGTGACCCCTCACAGTATCCTGTATAGATATAAGTCTATAACTCTCAGGAAGCTTTCAGTTTGCACCGTTTATGGTCAGGACTCGGATACTTCTGCCCCAACTTAATGGAAAGCTGTTTTACAGCAGAGCCTGACGTGGAAGTGGTGATACATACATGTTTCCCATTTTAGAGGTGTCACTTTCAATAAGTCCATTTGGATGTCTTTGGGGTCGGCAGCTCTTGAGGTTTTAAAGTGACAAAACCCTTTATGGCCAGACTATAGATTCCACCATTGCTGTTGAGTATTAACTATCACAAGGACATACACTTATATTGTCAATACATATTTTTTAACACCTGACCATAAAGATTGTGCATATGTGAGCAGCATGTTCTGTCTAACTTTTGAGGTGTCTAGCGCTTGTACTTTACGAAGGCCCATTGCCATGCTGCACAACCATTTCTCTGTGTCCTCTTCCCTTTAGCTACACTGATCATATTATCTTAATGTTTCTCTCCTTCACCCTATTCTTTACTATATGTAATACAACTTTATACAAGGTACACAAATTGTCAGTTAGCCTTCCAATTCCTAATCAAACGACCTTGCCATATCAATAATTGTGCTGTGCTTGCAGGAACAATCTTTTAAAATAGGTTTTCTTTGCATTCGTTTTCTTTTTTTTCGTTACTCTTTTCCGCAAAGGAGATCTACTCTGCTCGCAAAACCAACCTACTTCAAATGAAACACAATTATTACATTACATTTCAACATGTCATTAACATAGGATCAATAGTTGTAGAACATATCTACCTGGAGGGCCGTAGAGCAGAAGTCCTTTCCACGGCGAGAGAATCCCAGTAAACAACTGAGGATACTACAATACAGCAAAGATCAAATTAAAGAATCAGAACAGTATCAAAAATACTGTGATTGCAATTATTTGTCTTAATAATAAATTATGCATTATACATTAAACATAACTGCTGGAGTGGGCGGAGCATACCATGATTTCCTGTGGAAATTCAAGATGCACATAGATGCTCTTCCAGTCAAGGCTATGACTTCCCTTTCATATACAACAGTTATTTATATTTATACCCAAAGAATTTAGAATGTAAAAAGTCTTTAAAAGAAAAAGAAAAAAAATCAAACATGTTGCGATTATTAGGAATAGTTAAATGTCAGCGCTATCACCGGAAATGATCTTCATTCTAGTACAGGGGGAATTCATCTTGAGAAGGTTTCCACAGTGAAATACACACAAATGTGTGGTTCTATGTGAAAGTATTCCCATGAAAATGTAGTCATGTGAAAAAGTAGTCCGCAAAAAGTAGTTTAAAAAAATGTAGTCATTTAATACAAGCAATGCAAAGTGTTAAAATATTGCAAGTAATAAGGTCGCCAAAAAAAGCTCTTTTTAAATAAACAAAAATACAAGGCGGAAGGCTGTAAACCCTTACACTGTTCCAAACCTCTAAAGAAAACTCCACAATCACCTTAACTACATTCTTAAACGTTACCTTAACTCTACAACCCTTATTCTACCCTTAATCCTTACTTAACACTAACCCTTCTGGTACACAAAAACATTTTGTTGTGCTTGTGACTCAATACAAAACACCAAATAAAAATTCAATGGGCCTCATTAGAAGGTTGGAGCTAACCATGCTGCTTTTAGCGGCATGGTTGCCTCCATACCGCAATCGGGGCCCGGGTTCCTCGAATGAGGAATTACCGGGCCATCGCAACCTTGGCGGACCCGGTAATTCCCCGTCCAAGGAACCCGGACCCGGTCCATCCCCATTCCCATTCGAGTCCCCATAGGGCAATGGGAATAGGGATGGAGCTAACAACGGGCCCGTTAATGACGGGCCCGTTGTTAGCTCCCTGGTCCCCTCGCGGGACCCGGTAAGGACGCGTGGTTATTCCAGGTGCCCATTGCGGGTCCCGCGAGGAGACCTCATAATAGGGCGGAATGGGTTTACCGGCACCGGCACCTTTACCGGTGCCTGTAAACCCATTCTGCCAACCTTATAGTGAGGGCCAATGAACTGTAAGTGTAACTCCAACCCCATTACCATCACGCCACAAATTCCATAACACTTGCCTTAACCCAAACCGTTGCTCTAACCCAAACTACAGCCTTACCATAACCGCAACTCTAATACTTACCCTAAGGCTTACGCTACTGTAACCTATAGGTTTATCCTACCCCTATCCTATGTCAACATCGCCAGCCCTGACCCCACCATCCCTTTCTTTAACATTTTCTCAAACCATTACTCCATTATCCTAGTCTTACCATAACCGCAACCCTAACACTTACCTGGACACTTAATCTAGGCTAACTACGAACCAAACCCTGACACCAACAGACCTCCCACAACTACCCTGGTCCTAACTAGTTCCCTAATTCTAGCCCAAATCTTTAATTTAACCCTAACCCCTATCCTAACACTAAACTAGGCCATCACAAGCCTACTAAACCCTCTTTAACCTAACACTTACGCTAGCAGAACTGTATTTTTTGCTACTTTTCAGCTGTCTTTATTTTCACCATGATTTTTTCCACCGACTACATTTTGTTGGCAACATGATGTATATGTATCCGCTTGTAATGTATATGTATCCACTTGTATATGTACACATAACCGTATTCTTAAGCTTATGCACAAGTTAACAGGCAAAGGATGTGCTACTGTATTCTTGAAGCAGGTAATGTATATGTAACCTTTGTCCTATGTAACCACATTCTTCAGTCAAGCATCCAGACGCCCGAGGGCTAGGCGCGCTCTATAAATGTAATAAATAAATAAAGCATTTCTACTGGATAGCAAATGTGTTTAATCACGCCCTTGTGAAAAAAAACTTTAAAATAACAAACATCTTCAAACATGACTCTTTCAAATGATTGAACACTAGTTAACACCCTGTGCAATATTAAGGCGCAAAAGTAGGATGAATTGATTCACTGGAGTTAACGAAATGAATCACAATACAGACATCATTACAGTCAGCAAACATTAGACCAGGGACGTCATTTGGGGTCGGCAGAGGTCCCAACTGCGACCTGAGGTCTCCCTTGCGACCTTTAGAACAAAATTTGTTTTTGTAATGTAAGCTCATGGGCTGTGGCCAGCACCATGTGGCTCTTTATTTCCGAAGTGGCTGGCTTTCTTGTTAAAGACCCTTAAAAAAGAAGAAAAAGAAAAGAAGGGACACAAGTCTAACATTATCAGCACTGACCCTAAATAAGAAAGATTAGGAATAAATAATGTGTCTTTCTGGAATTCTATGCAATAATTGCTAGACTCATTAAAGGTTTATTTCAGGCACACTTCAGGGGTGAGTCACTGATTTAGTCTGTTCTTAAACGCCTCAACTCAGCCTTTAATCCTTCTGAGGTCGATAAATGAGTACCAACACAGGTTGGGTGATATTGGGTGTATATTTTTTCTATATAAAGCGCTTAAGCGTAAGTGCTATATAATAACACATCATTATCATTTGGTCGTGGACGTCTGCTTGCATTCACAGTAATTTGGTAATATGGGCCTATATACACTGATCTTAACGATACATATGGTGATCCATTCTTGTATGAAATGTACATCACATTATAGCGATATCGTAACCATATTTTTTTGTAGTGTACAATGCTATGTGATAGCACTTCCTGTTTTGTCAACGGGTGAAAGGTCGCGTTCTATCGCATCCCACAATATCACTTCGGGGTGGGGTCAAATGACATCACTTCATGTGATGTCACCAGGGGTCAAGGGTCGTGTGATGTCACTTCCGCTACCCCTGGCATTTTGGTGAAATGACGTCCCTGATTAGACACATTGGCCCTGATTCACAAAGCGTTTTCCAATGGTGTTTTGCCATTATAAAACGCTTCTGTGAATTAGGCCCATAATAAAAAAATGTCATCAAACATTATACAATCAGAAGTGCTTATGAGGGGTGAGGGTTGGGGCCGCTGTTGCATGGCTACAAGAGGGCTGATGCCCGAGAGCGCTTCAACACAGCGACTCCTAACATCCTAAATCATCCTTGCTATATCGGCTACTTTGAAACGCCAACACCAGCTCTCGATCTGCTGTACAACACTGCCTCGACTGGGTCCCTTGGAGCCATTTATACACAGCTGCAGGGACACCTCGAATCCTGTTGCCTCTTTTCGCCATACCGGGGCCTTGCGTCTCCAAAGGGAGGGATGGTACGTCGGCATCAGTAGTGCCTACGCCTCTTGGATATGTTGCGGGTCTCCTGCTGGAGCGGGTATCGCATTGTGCACCTGTGGACATGCGGCGACAACCTCACAGTTCCTGCCTGAGCTCCTTGTGTTCCCCGGCAGCTCCTCTCCTCCCTCCCTCTTGCCCGCCACCTACCCTGCAAGTCCCGCCACTGAGGAAGGTCGGGTGGGCTTTGCCTGCGGGTGCCCCATGCCCACGGCCGAGCTTCTCTACTTGCCTCACCCGGACCACTGACCTACCTCTGGAGACTATGCTGACCTTTACCATCCTCATTGGCGCCCCTCACGTCTGTACGATGCAAACTGCGCCTGGCTGCTGAGACAGCACTGATGTTCGCCTCCGGGACCTGTGCCGGGGTACCGGTCTGGAAGGAGGGTCGGGCAGTGACCCCTAGAGCCACGTGAGTACAGTCCCCTGGTGCCGGCCCCAGTCCCCCTGGCCCCGCAGTGGCTCTGCTCTGTCCTCCTCTTCACCCGCTCCACAGACGCTCTGCCTCGGAGGGTCAGGCGGGCCCGACCTGCTCACCGGCTCCACCCAGACCACCAGTCCCTAGTTGGGAATTTCATCGGGCCTGCGGACGAATTGTGCAATCCCCCACACCCTAGGGCAGGGGGGTGAGCACCGCCTGCTCAGCCTCCTCCCCGCACTCACCAGCGTGAGGGGTCCTTCCAGGCCTACACCCCCTTTTTGTCACAACAAGACAACAGGGTGCTGCATTGTCTGGGCTGCGGTGGCCCTTCACCCCCCACTGTTCCGCTCCAGAGCCAGCAATTAGTTACTCCAGTGGCGCACTACTCTGCTGTCAGATCCCTGATGGGGGTCTGTTGCCGATTGTGACAGCCCTCCCGTGCCTTCACCTGATCCCTCGTGGGGTTGGTGCACCCTGTACCGGGTAATTGCCTCCTCATCCATTCGCTATACAATAATATACGGACGCCAGCAGTTACCGTATTCCAATTTTCAACAAGATGGGCAATACTAAAAGGCAAGCTAAAATTTAACAATTTGCACTCCAAGATCAGGCCTCCCCTCCTCCTCCCGCTACCTCCTCTTCTTCCACCATCGATGTGCCCACCCTGAAACAGACCTTACTCGACCTGAAAAACAGCACAGACAATCTTGGCTCTAAAATTGACACACTAACTTGAAAAGTTGAGACGTCGGCTATTCAAATAGACAAACTGTGTGGCTGCACGATCGAAGCTGAGCGATGTATTGGCGATACCAGTATAGAGTGTCATCTCTACAGAGGGAGGTAGCCGCGCTACAACAATCGGTTAGGCGAGTGAAGGTCAAGAATGATGATCTGGAAGGGAGATCATGGAGAAACAACGTCAAGGTTGTCGGGGTCCCCGAATCCATCCATATCGATAACATGGAGAGATTGATTGAAAAGCTTCTTATAGAAATACTTGCCCATCCCCCGTTGTCCAACATGTTTTTAGTGGAGAGGGCTCACTGTTCCCCGACCCCTAAACCTCCCCCCGGTGCTCCAGATAGGCCAATCATCGCCAGGATCCTTAATTACCAGGACAGGGATACACTCCTCAGCACCCCTTTGGTGTAGATACTGCACCTAGAGTTCCATGCAGTTAGGGTTAAGTGGAGTGGGACGTGAGCCGGTATGTTGGGGTTTCTGGTGTGGGGTGGGGAGCTTGGGGTTTAAAGTGCTTATTCAAACAATGTCTCCGATTACAGAACCACATATTAAATGTGTACAAGGATTACAATGGGACATATAAGAACTTATGGTGACACAGAGAACCCTGGGGCTCAAACACTCTTCATATACAATACGATGGGGGGTGAGTCGTTAAACATAATGTCATGGAACATCAGGGGGATCACAAACTGCAAGAAATTCTGATTGGTATTTAACTACACTAAAATGCATAAGGTTAATGTTTCACGCCTGCAGGAGACACATTTTCCCCCGGGCGCTCAATTTTCTCTGGCGAAGAGCAGGGGGTACACTGATATGGTTCTTCCTATTCCTCCCAATCCCGGGGTGTTGCAATATATATACATCAATCAGTACAGTTTTGTCTGCATGATAAGATATGTGATGTGGAGGGGAGATATATTGTCCTTGCTGGGGACTGCTTCGGTCTAAAATCCTGTTCATTAATGTATATGCTCCTAACGTAGACTCGCCTAACTTCTTCCAGAAATGTGCTGCCATGATCCATACGTTCCCAAAATATGAGATTGTATGGGCAGGGATTTTAATCTGGCTTTGTCACTAGATATGGACTGTTCATCGACGTCAGAGCGAATACCACCCATGGCGGCCACTGCCTGGAGGGTTATAGTCGATTCTCTTGGGATGGTGGACATATGGCGGTATATGCACATCGATGTAAAGGCGTTCTCGTTTTTCTCTGGTGCCCACGGCACAACATCTCAGATAGATTACATCATGTTGTCAGTCCCCTTGGCTGGTACAGTATAAGCCTGAAGTCTTTTACCAAGAACACTGTCTGATCACTCCCCCGTCTTGATGACAATCGCTACCCTGACACAGTATGGCATCCCCTCACTGGTGCTTTTGCCCCAGCGCTCTTGTAGACACGCTGTTCCAGGATGGAATCCATGGGGCTATCCTTGAATATATCCGGATTAACGTTGACTTTGTCCTAAGCGTATATAAGGGGTTGCTGCATTTCCAGGGAGGGCGGCGTCCTCATATCCTTGTGGGAAACTCTTTGTCGCCTAGAAACAGAGATTAATGACTTGGAACACAAACAGGCTCTGGGCTTTGATACAGAGATCAAGAAGTCACTCTCCGAGAAGCGGATCAAGCACTTCGAGACTGCGTTTAGGAGGACAAATATATGGGGGACCCCATTCTCGCTAACAGATATTCCGAAGGGGACAGGCCCAGTCGCACTCTTGTGTGGGTGATCCGTACAGATAGGGGCCATGGGGGGATCGTGGAGGTCCTGGATCCAAGTGGGAACTTGGTCCGCAAACCTCAGGAGATTAATAAGGTGTTCCGGGACTACTATAAACTATGATACACTTCCCAGCTCCATGCCTCTGTTGAGGATGTCAGGCTGCATTGGGACCGAGTCGCCCTGAGGTGGCTTGACCCGGTGTATGCGGACCTGATAAATACCCCCTCCACTGAAGAGATTTGTAAGGTTATTCACGATCTTCCGAGCGGCAAGGCGCTGGGACAGGACAGGCTCTTGGCAGAATTCTACAAGGAGTATGGCAAAATCCTTGCACCGCACCTTTGTAATGTGTGCGAAGTTTCTCTGTCCACTGGCCTCGTACACAAATCAACCAGGACAGCGGTCGTCATGCTGTTGCTGAAGGCTGATTAAGACCCTCTTAATTGTATACCGTACAGACCATTATCACTTATTAACACAGACAAAAAAATTCTTGCAAAACTATTGGCTGACTGACTTCTTCCTCCCATGAACGCCTTGGTACTCCCCAACCAGGCCAGTTTCATTCCGGGCAACTCCACACAATACAATCTGAGGCGTCTCTTCTCCCGATACATTATGTTAAGGAGGAGATTCCCATTATAGTCACAGCCCTCGATGCAGAGAAGGCCATCGACTCGGTCGAGTGGTCCTTTTTGTTTGAAACCTTATGCAGGTCTGGCCTAGGTCTCCACTACATGCAATGGATACGTCTGCTGTACACGACCCCCCTGGCTAAGATACTGTCCAATCAGATATACTCTGACAGCATTTGCCCCACTAGGGGCACCAGACAGGATGCCCTTTCTCCACTATCCTTTTTGCCCCGACGGTCAAACCCCTTGCCTGTGCCATAAGGGAGTTTCATTCCCATAGGGGGGTAAAGTTATACTCCCATATATCTATCATATCTCTTCACACGGACGACCTGCTGTTGTACGTGAAAGACCCCAAACAGAACCTACAACCACTAATACAGATTCTCTGGGCTGTGTATTAACTGGTCCACATCAGAGATCTTATCAATAACCCTCCCAGTACTTCCAACCGATGTTGAGGATGAATTCTGCTGGCACCTGGAGGGGATGAAGTACCTTGGGGTAACGGCATCCACTTCGCCGTCCAAGCTATTTAATGACAACTACTTAGCTGCCCTAGAGCACTTAGAGCGCAAGGTTGGATCCGGCTTCCACTGTCCCAGGCAGCACGTGTGCCACTGGCTAAGATGGTAGTGGTCCCTAGCATGCTGTACATTTTCAACAACGTCCCACTGATTTCCCCCCTCGTGGTTTTGTAAACGTGCCCATTCGTTCCTTTCCAGACTGGTTTGGGCCGGCAGACCGGCTAGTGTCCCCAATAGGGGGAGATACAATAGAGGCAATAGAAGGAACAGAGGGCAGCACAGAGATAGAGGAGGCAGACAATATTGGCAATTTCCCCAATATGGTCCCCCACCTCCCTTTGTACAATATGGCCAGAACGCTCCCTTTCCCACTCCCAATCTCCCTTTTCCACCTCCCGAACTAGGACCACCACCGTTAGACAACCAATTCCACACCAGGAGGCGGACCTAACGGAGGTAATACCCAAGTCATCGGTTTACAACATTTCTCATAGGATTTTAAACCCATTTGAAATTTCTACACTAGAGAGAGGGTTCTCTTTTGTACCCATACAAAATCCATCCAAAATGAACACGGAAATTGAACTACACAGTCTATTTCGTAAAATTAGATTGAGAAACTTCTTTTGCCGCAATGAAAGAGAATCTACCGATGCAGATTCCACCACTCCGTTTAGAAGCAAGTCCACTTTTACACCAAGCCTTAATATGGTTTCGGATGAAACGGCGATTTTTGAGAAGGCTGTTCTTAGGGACTTTAACTCACTACATAAACAGATTGCCAACTATCCTTGTACACCTAGCTTTAACTTTTCCAAAAAAGAATGGGAGTGCCTTAGGAAACTTAAAGAAGATCCGTCCATCATAATTAAGCAAGCAGACAAGGGGGGGAGGCATCGTTGTTTTAGGTGCCACCCAATATGATCAAGAATTGATGCGTCAACTTGATAACCCTCTGGTGTACCATAAATTGAGTGGAGACCCTACCGAAGGGATTAGTAAAGAAATCAATGCCATTTGCACCACAGCACGCAAGGCGAATATTATCAGTGAAAAGGAATTTTTATTCCTTACGGCCAAGGGGACTAGAGTCCCACTATTTTACATATTACCTAAAATACACAAAGACCCTACCTACCCTCCGGGCCGCCCCATAGTTTCGCTCTGTAGCTCCATATTAGAGCCGTTGGGACAATTTCTTGACTACTTTCTGAAACCCTTGGCATCCAACACTGCCACATATGTATCAGACACTACGGATGCTATTAAACATATTGAGAACTTGCCTCTCAACCCAGAACATGAGATGTTAATTACTTTGGATGTAGAGTCCCTCTACTCCAATATACCTCAAGCTGAATCCCTAACGGTTATTAAACATTTTCTGGACACTTGCACCGAGATCCAACATATACCCAGTGAATTCCTTATCCAGCTATTAGAACTAGCTCTTACTAAGAACTATTTTAGATTTAAGAACTCTTACTATCTACAGGTTAAGGGCATGGCAATGGGGGCATCTTTCGCCCCCAACTATGCTGTCTTATACATGTGGCAATTTGAGAAGTCTCTCATATGACATGACTCGAATCCTTTCTTTGCGGTCATACGTCTATATAAAAAATACATAGACGATATCATCATGGTCTGGGATACCACCAAAGGGGATTGTACCACTTTTCTCCCTTGGATCAATTCCCTAAATCCACATCTTAAATTCACCATGACCACTAGTAACATCTCGCTTCCTTTTTTGGATCTAGCGGTCAAAATTGACAGGGCTCACATTTTTGTAGACCTATTCCGAAAAGAAACAGACCGCAATTCCATTTTATGGTTCAGTAGCTTTCACCCACAAGCCCTTAGGGAAAGTATACCCTTTGGGCAATTTTTGAGAGCAAGACGGAATTGCACTAAAATTAGTGACTACTCTACTCAGGCTGACATTATTACAACCAGATTAACAGCTAGAGGATATCCCCCCTATTTACTTAGACAGGCACGGAAAAGAGCCAGACATCAACATTGAGATATATTGCTCACTAAGCAGAATAGACCGGATGTCACTAATCAACGCATTGTATGCGTACCTACCTGTCATGATGCCTACCTCTAAGGAGCCAGGCCGGGCCCAGCAACCCCAGAGGCAGACATCATTTTCCCCAGGGAAGTCTCAGCGGGCCCAAGTCGTGGCCCTTTGGACTCAGTCCTGGCGCCTTAGGCGGCAGGCTCATAGCAGACCCCAGTCCTGGCGCCTTAGGCGCCAGGCTCATAGAAGAGGATATGTGTTTAAGTGCTTGGGTGCACACTTACCTGATGCAGACCTTGCTGCTTCATCCAGGCCCTCTTGAGGCCTGAATGGGACTACTTAACCTGTAGGACTACTTCACCACCCGGGTGTGGTCGGGGAAGGATACATACCTGATTGGTGGAATGATACATACCAGGAACTTCTTCCAAGGCTATTTAAACCCCACCCGAACAGCCACACATGCTTCGCGTTGTTCTGCACCTAGCAGCTGGACGCTCACAGTGTCAGCTCCTGCATCCTGACTTCAGCCACGCCTGCCAGCACCCTGGAACACCTACAAGGGGAGAAAGGAAGAGAATAGGAGAAGAAAAGCCCTTACCTGCTAAATCTGCATCCCGGAGTCATTTCTCCAACGGCCCTGAAAAGGAAGACATCATTTTAAAGGCATTTCGTTTCGATCGCTGCAGCGCTGCATTTTACTCACCTTTGCAAGGCGCTTCCATCTTCAGCAGCGATCTTCCGGATTCAGCTACGCCCCGGCGCCTAGAGGTAAAAAGACAAGAACAAAGGTGAGAGGGAGAAAAGGAATAAGGAAAGCTCAGTTTCCTTTTAAGTCTTACCTGTTGGATTATTCCCACTGCATTTCGGGTCCTGCCGCTTCCTGGCATCTCCGGACCCCGGCCCCTATGGGGAAAAAAGACAAAGACATTGAATGAGCGAATGCAAAGACATTACCTGAGCGCTCATCCAGAACTGTTTCACTTCGGGTCGGCGCCATATCTCCGGCACTCCGAACCCCGGCCCCTAAGGGGAAAAAGACATAAGCATTAGCGCTTGCTGCAATTAGACAACGAACATTATTATTAAGCTTGAACTTTTGAACAGAACTTTTACAGCGCCTTACCTGAACAGTCAAGCTTACCTGAACTCCCATCAATCCTCAATCCAGTGAAGTAACTGGGTTTCAACGTGCCCCTGCATCAGAAGCAGGATGGAGAGCTCATCCTTCCAAACCCTAAGGTGAGGCTTCACGGGGAATCGTGGAGGAGGTATCGTGGAGGGTTGGAAGGGAGTGGGAGGCTTGAGCATTGTTCCACAGTTGGTAATACTCCCTTTTCACGCACAGGAGGGTATCCAACGAGCCAGGGAAGCCAGAATAGAGGGGCCCTTCCTGTCCATCTTCAGAGTTCTGCGCCTTCAACGCCGCGCCTCCGTGGGAACCAGGTGAGCGTTACACTACCTTTAATTCTTACCACAAGGAGATTAAAAATATGATCTATAAACACTGGCATCTTCTCCAACTTAACAACCCAGAGTTGGAACGACCGCTATTTGCTTTCAAAAAAGGAAAAAACCTCAAAAACTGGTTGTCACAAGCAGATCGAGCAAAACCTGCCCCCCGACAACCCACATTATCTTCACAGTGGGGTTTCCAACCCATTGTGGGACATTTCCCATGTGGGTTCTGCAACGCCTGTAAATTCACCACAGCTTGCTCTACAATATTCATCAATGGTTGAGTTTTGTCCCTTAAGCAACACACTACGTGTAACTCTTCTAATGTGATCTACGTCATTGTCTGTCCATGTAATAAATCTTATATAGGCAAGACAGCGAGACCTATGAAAACCCGAATTTCGGAACACAAATTGAGAATTCGGACGAATACCCACAATGCCCCGCTAGTGGCCCATTTTTCAGAATTAGGTCACAACTGTGATGACCTTAAATGGTGGGCACTGGAACGAGTGTTGGGGACAGACCGTCTCAATACAGCAACCAGACTAGCACAAAGGGAACAGTGGTGGATGTACCAAACTGACAGCTACCACACTGGATTAAACCATCAAGAAAAATGGCTTCAGTGCGTTATCTGATGGCTGACTTATAGATTGACATCACGTCCACCAATTTAAATACATCCATTATTAGAGAATAGCCCAATATCGACTAAGCACCAACTCTACTATTTCATCTGCACCATACATTGATGCAAGGTTGGACCTAGTTGTCTCTCTCTCTCCTATATTTACATATGACTTCGAGGTGAACTGCTGCGGACTCGGATTGCTTTTAACTCTTATTCCGAGTACGGTGAGGGGGTGTTCTCTCTGGTTTTTTTCCCTGTTCTTTTCTCTTTGTTGGTCTCTTTCCCCTAGCCTGCAGACAGGATTGATTTCTGTTTCCGCTTGTATTCAACATGTTACGCATGTAATGCCCCTTTAAAAACTGGGCTATTCAGCCGACGTCACGTGACTAATTGTTATAGTCACGTGTGGCGATAACACAGTATTTGAGGAAGTGAAAGTATTTTTCACTTTGACTTCGGATTCATCGCTGGAGCCGTCCAAGGAACGTACGCACACGGCAGCACCTCTGGAAGCTGACTCTGCAGCGGCTGCAGCCTTTTGTCAGCAAGGAATACGTCCAGCATTTATACGCAGGTAAAAACGGGTTCAGTCTTTTCTTTTGTTCTCTTTATTTCCGTTTGCCCGCACTCCCAGTGCTGCTTTCCATTGGTCAACTGCCCGATGGGCTCGTGACAGTTTTACGGGGTGTTTCCTTTCTGAAATGGGATTATTACATCATGGACAAGGGGCATCGCAGTACTGAGGGGATTTGCCCAGTGTTATTTGTCCAAGGCAGGATTGTTTACAGCATATCTGCGTAGCCTTGGGTGACTGCACCCAGGGACATTAATCCCATATAATTAATGGGGCTTTCCCTCGAAACCAACACCCTCTAAGACACAGGGTTAGACCTCGTTAGGGGATGGTAATTCGAATTAATCAGACCATTTAATGGTTTTCTTTTCTGTTTTTTCTCCTCCTGTTCTCCTCTTTCTCCATTTTTTCAGGACGAGGATTGCACTAGGACACTAAGCGATGGGGCTCTTCCCCACCTAGTTTGGATCCATACTGCACCCTCACCAGACTCTGAGGTCACATTATTAAGAGATTTCTCTCTTTCTTTGATTGTTTCCTTTCGGATACACTCGGGAAGAGTGTCCTTCTTCGACTTGAAGGTATGGCTTTGTGATTTACAATATATTGAACTGTTAGGATGCTTTCCACTCTGTATTCTAGTTTTTTTGCCACTGGGATGGTAGTGAATGCCAAGATTGATTCATGCTTTCCTCTCCCTATCTGCCTGGTTGGATTAACTTAAATGTATATATCGCGGCAAAGATGCAGGGACGATATGTCCCTTGACATTATCCTTCAAATCATTTTAGGATTTCCTACCTCTGACTTCTTTCGATTGCTTGTATGGAGTTATGTATGGGGTTGCTAGATCAGGTCAAGGAATGTTTTTAACTATGCAGTTTTAACTTTTGTGGATGTATTGTCTCATGCCCCTTTTTCTCTTCTTCTTTATGTCGCTCTTCTATTTGATGTACCTCAGATTTGAGTAGCACTAAGATGGAGCAAATTGACCATCCTCGCCAATTAAGGAAGAACCATATGAAGAAGGGGCACACAGAATAATATCAAGACATCCATTATTGTCCGTTAACAAATGCCTTCTGAGTAATTATGTGTGGAGAAATTACATGTATTTTGCACAATTGATTACCTAATCTGCCCTGTCCTGAGGAAGACGACTGTCAAGCCTTCTCTCTCTTGCTAGGTTAAGAGACAGACGGCTTAGACATTGATAACTAGTCGTCAAAACTACATGTGTTAGATACCAGTGCAGCCCATGAGATTGTTGGCAGCTGTACCAGGTACTGGTCGTTGACTATTGCTGTCAGATTGGAGACAAGTATTGCATCCGTTTCAGTCTATACTGATGCATCTCTAACTTGTCAGTTTACAATAAAATTTAGTTTTGATTGAGGACAACCTATTTACTTCGCAGGAAACATTGACTGTCTTGACCTGCATGGGATGGTGCCCGCTATATACATATAGATAATTTTTGCTTATTTTTCTTAACCTTTTTCTATTTTTTCTTTCCTCTTTTTCTGCCTTATTTCGGTTATAATATTTTGATTGTGAATATAGATTGGGCATTACTTTGAGATTGAAGCTGTCCTGTGGTGCAATATGTTTTTGAATTATTTTATGCAGAGTGTGTCCACTTTACACTTTAGGATGCTTATTAGACTAATATGCACTTTAATTGGAGATATCCATTATTGACTGTTTGTTTTGATGCTGTTTTTATTGTGATTTCAGCTCTATGTGTAATGTTATTGAATATGTGTTTATTAAAGATTGATTGATTTTATACTTTCCTTGACCTGGTCTATCCCCTCATTTAGCTCCTGCATAGAGAGCAATTTATTCTGTTGATTTGCTCAATGGTTTGATTCACGTGACCCCTCCCCCCCTTTCTCTTTTGCTTACGGCTGCTAGGCTCAGCATCAAAAAAATCTGTAAAGACCATTCAACCTATCCTATCGCTCTCGTAGGACTCTGATCTCCACCCTATTTCATTACAGACTGGACTATTGCTTATTGGTTAAGCATTCTCGCTCTATTCCCTTGTCCCTTGTAAAAAAGTTATTAACTTCTCCAAGCTTCCTTTAGCCTCATGCACCTGCCTACACCAGTGTCAGTCCTTCTTCAAGCCTTTAAGTGACAGTGGTCCCTATATGACTATCTCCAACTACTCCTCCCTTGCTGTCTGTGATTACTAGCTCCAAGTAAGTCACCATCCAGGGTCCACCATGTGCTTTGTTCCATGTCTAACCTTTTACCCCCCTGGTTTCATACCACTGGAATGTATTTTTCCCTGACCTTCATTTTATTCACATATTGACAAGGTTCAAGATCGGCTTAAACTGCACATCTTATCTACTGAGGTTGCTCCTGGAGGGGTGTATAGGCCTCAGTTCTCCTCCTTGATTTCCAAATCTTCTACTGCAGCTATTGCTATACTGCAAATAGTTTAATTATTTTGATGATGCCATACTCAATATATGTCCCTCAAGTTTACTTTTCAATACTACTATTATTCTGTTGGGGTCTGGTCTGGCAATTGAAACAACTCTACCAGTGTGTATTTAAATAAAATAACTGTCCTCTCTCTGTTACTTCTCTGTGGGCTGGAACTGGTAATCCTGCACCATCAGTATGTAACATAAATGTCTTTACTCTCTTTCAGTTCTCTGAGAACATTTGTTTTTTAAAAAAAATGTTTTATTTGATTTAGTTGAAATACAATTTTTTCAAATATATATTTCAGTTAATTTCCATTCATATGCAAGATAAGCCAATTCCGGTATATATAACATACAGTATTTACAATTCAGACGATGATACGTCATTTGATCTATTTAAACTTTTGCACACATTCATAATTTTCACCCATAACAACAAATGAATAAAATGATCTAAAAGGACAAAACATACAATATAAACAGCAAGATATGCCTCCTATACACAATGTACACTAAAATAGAATTTGTACAAATCTAACTTCTTTAAAATTCTTATGGTAGCTAAATTCAAAGCTATTCTTTTTGCATTAAACACTACCTCCCACATATTCATTTTTGTAAATGTCAAGTATTCACCAAAAAACATATAATAATATTCACATCTCAAAATGGCTAAATTATCACATTCCACAACAAGATGTTTTAGAGTTTCTGGATGTTCGGATTTTCTGCTAAAACGACATGTGACATCTAGGACTGACTTGGCTGACTAGCTATTACAGTTTTAGTCTGCCATAGATCAAATCTCATGCGCATTATTTCTGCTCTATATTGAGGGTCAGAAAACGTTGTTAAGTACATTAGTATCGTATTTAGTTTTTTCTCTGTAAAAAATTCCTCGCGTGAAACTTTTATATTTCTTACAGTCTGCAATAGAATTACACCAATCCATCAGCCAAAACATTTGTTTTGCTCTCATCGGATTAGTTAACATCTTATACAAATCAATGTCAGCACTATTCATTAATCATCGTGGTATGGTAAACATTCTGTCAAGAAGCAAGTGGCCCAGTTCCTTCCATACTCCTGTCTGTTGATGACAGTAGTGAAGGAGTAAAAGCATTTTCTGTTTTGCATAGAGCATCAGCCTATTCCACTCAACATCTGCACTAAGTGATGTAATGCCCAACTCAAATCGTAAAATCTGTACAGGATAAGATTTTGGAATTGTCAGCAAGGCCTTCAAAAAAAACACTAACAACTTCCATTCTATTCGGATTTCAGGTGATTAAGTATGACCTCTGTAGGAGATTGTCGGAGCCACTTTACCCCTATAGAATTGTTCACTGGAACAATGGAAAATGTACCATATTTTGCCTGTATGACTTTGGCCTGACATGTCAAGGCAATAATTTTACTTCTCAAATCAAGCTCATACAGGGCTTCTTTCTTAGTATCATTCATGATCATTCCCAAGTATTTATACTGATTTGTTACATCAATTTCTTCATTATCCACCATCCATTTAAAGGTACGCTTTGATTTCTTTTTAACATAATTCCATCTCATGATGTTAGATTTTGCAACATTAATTGTTAACATATTTTCTTTGACATATGTTGCTAGTTTATGCAATTGTCTTTGCAGACCTATTTGGGTTCGGTCAATGATCACTGATTCATCTGCATAGAACAGATATGGGATTGATTTAACTCCTAGTTTTGGTGGAAATGATGTTGTATTATGAAACACTCTCACTCTCCCCACCATCTCATCAGCGGAGGGCAGGAGCCCTCCGCCTCTTTGTTGACCTGTAGAACATGAGAAGTGCACCGCCTGACCCCTGACCAGTGCCAGAGGCTCCCCGTGCCCAGCTCCACTCCACCAAGGTACTCGCTTCATTCTAAGAAGCCCTGTGCTCAGCCCCTGCACCGGAGCCGTGCAGAAGCATCTCCGAGCATTTCTTATCTTGAAATCCCTTTCGCGAATACCGCATGCGATGGAGAAAATGGCCGCCGCTCTGTGTTATGTCTGGTTGCTAAGCAACCCCATACACATTCGTGCTATACAGTCATCGGTTGGCTGGCGAATCCCACTTACAGCTGGTAGCTGTACCGGAAGGCGAGAGCCGGCAACAAGTTACACTGCAACAAGGGCCGCAGATAAGGGCCAGGCCTGTCTGTGTCTGTCCGTGGCCGGACGTCGGCCGTCGCAGGAACCATCTAGACGCCTCCTTGACATTTTCCACACCGATACTGTAAGTACATTCGCCAACCCGTACTACCCTCGCTTCTGCCCACCCTACGTTCTGTGCTGATAACATTTCATCATATGGGTACAAGACTCATCACCTTGTGATTACCTCAGCACTCCATGAGCTATACGCATAGTGCCTCACCACCACCCCAAAACCAAATCTGGCAGCAGTGCTGCCTTAAGCCTACACCCTAGCTACACGCTCCTCGCGACGCACTCAGTGCCACAGACTTTCTGGACCTTCCGAACCATCTGAATCGTTCTGTACCTTATCATAGCCTGATGCGCAACATGACGTGCTGTCCCTTTCCCACTGCCTATCTATTTATGCCTTCACCCTACCTATACCTGTGCATAAACAGCTTTGTCATCATCTGAATATACCACATTCATATTTGATTGTTTATATACATGCCCGCTGCTGCTGGATCCGAACATATCTACACCGAGCAAGTGGCCCATAACTATGACTGTACTACCAACACCCACTTTCGAGCAGCCTTACATCCATACCCGTTTGGCCCATGGCTATAATTGAAACAGCCTAAATTGGCCACTCTGATACAGGTGTTACCCGTGTCTTTGCCTGAGCAGCCTAAGCAGCCTGTACATATGCTTATGTACACCCTTGGGTAGCCCTTACCTACGCCTGAGCAGACTATGCTCATTTGCCTATGCCTATGTCTATGACTGAGTAGCCTATGTCTATGCCTACGTAGCCTATGTATAGGCCTACGCCTGAGTAGCCTACGTTTTTTCCTAAGTAGCCCAAGTAGCCTTTTTCTATGCCTACGCCCGAGTAACCTATATCTATGCTTAAGTAGCCCATGTATATGCCTGAGCAGCCTATGCCTATGACTAAGTAGCCTATGTATATGCCTACGCCGAGTAGCCCATGTTTATGTCCAGTAGCCTATCTATATGCCTACGCCGGGTAGCCTATGTCTATACCAAGTAGCCTATGTATATGACTACGCCTGAGTAGCCTTTGTTTTTGCCTGAGCAGCCTATGTCTATGCCTAAGTAGCCTATGCATATGCCTAGCAACTGTGCCTATGTCTGATTAGCGACTACCGGATAACCTATACCCTATCTATACCTATGCTTAGCCTTACTTGACTAGCCTATGCCTCAGCAGCCCACATCCATCTTTTAATAGCCTATACTTGAACAGCTTTTACCAGACTAACATACAATTACCGTAATAAGACCTAAGCCTTACCAGCCTACCCCTCCCAGCACACACACAGGTTACTCCTAACTAGCCACCTTTACAGCACCTCTCTTGACAGCCCAGAACTATGCCCTCTAGCATGACACTGACACCACTCCTACTACTGATCCTACCTATCATTTACAAGCTATCCACACCACAACTATGCCACTCAATAAGCACCTACCCTGTCTGCTTACTGACTGAAATAATAGACTTTGAGCCAGACTACCGCGTCTTTATGAACCAAGATCTAATGCCAACTACCAATTTAGCGATAACAATAATGCCATGCATCATAAATCACACGGTAGACCAGCCTATGAGACTAGGCCTAAAACCTTGCCCCATGTCTCACACATTCCCTCTAGCAGGACAACAACTGTCCGACCCAAACCCGATCACTTAAAACCTCAGGAGTTAAAAAATACCTCCACCATAACTGGTGCTCTAATCAATGCGAGATCCCTTGTGGCACATACCACTGAAATAGCAGACCTGTTATCCACAGATAACCTTGACTTCCTTGCAGTCACGGAATCTTGGTTGCATGATGCATCGGGCCCTGCCCTTTCATTGGCTACCCATGAGAATTACCAAATATTTAGAACTGACAGAACCAACTCTAAAGGAGGTGGCCTAGCCATCATAGCAAAAGCCAATCTTAATATGAGACTCCTGCCTCCACCACCAGTTAAATCCTGTGAATTACTCATGGTTAAATTGCCTATCTCCAACCACCGTACCCCATCTTTCTGATATATAGCGCCCCAGGCTTTATTGACACCTTCGAAGAGGACCTGTCCAGCCTTCTCGCAAATAACGCAAAAGAAAGACTCCTTGCAATTACTAATTCTAGGAGATTTTAACCTGGGATTTAATGTTCTAGAAGATAAATATGCCCAGGCACTAGCCACGACCCTATCAGTATATGGACTCTCTCAAAAAGTCCTGGTACCAACTCACACTAAAGGGGGGAAACTTGACTTGGTGGCCGACTTGAACTGTGAGACTAAGATCACTAAAGTAACCCAACAATCCTGGACTGACCATCACCTGATTGATTTCTCGCTAACATTAGATAAACAAGCAGCTAGAGATAATATTATGGCTATACCTCTTCCAACCAGAAGTAAAAAAAAATATCACACCAGATAAGTTACTCCCCCTTATCCTTCCATCACTGACCTCTCTCCCAAGCAACGCCGACCCCACTCTTCTCATTGAAGTGTTTAATAACATCATGTCTAAAGCCTTAGACGCTATTGCTCTACTTAACCTGCCCAAAAGAAAACAACAAGCACACCTTAATACGTGGTTCACCCCTCACCTAAAAGACCTCGGACTACAGAAAAGAAAATTAGAAACCCTATGGCGCCTCATCCCATCAGAGGAAAACAGGACACTATTGACCAACTTTGCTAATAATTAGAAAAAAGAAATAATCTGCACCAAAAAAGACCTTTACAACACAAGAATGTATAATGCCAGCTATAACACCAAGGAACTCTTGCTGATCCTCTGGGAACTGGAATCCCCTAGTCCTCCATCAGACACCGTACCGAAGGATAAACTATGGTGCACCAGCATTCAGAATGTGCTAACTAATAAAATATCCATACTTTAAACCAAGATCGTCAATAAAAAAGCCTCTCTCCAACATATCACACCACAACTCCCTAACCCCCCAGAGTCCACCAGATGTCCTGAACCTTTCAGCTTCACCAAAGTCTCTATCCTTGAAACTGTCCAACTGTCAGGGTGACAACTGCCCAGCCCAAATAAATAAAGACACAGCAAGAGACCTAGCACCCTTTATCACTAAATTGATCAATGCCTCCTTCACAACTAACACCGTCCCAGGCAACTTAAAACAGTCATGGTTACTACCTTTGTTAAAAAAAAAACAACTCTGGACCCATCAATTCCTACCAATTATAGGCCCATTACTACGGTGCCCTTCCTCCTTAAAATTATTGACAGAGTTGCATATTTGCAAATTCAGAAATACCTGGAAACCAACCACATTCTTGGCTCACGTGAATCCGGCTTTACGCCTAAACACGGGATGGAAACGGCACTTATTGACTTAAAAACGCAAATTGATGAACTTAGGGACCAAGAGAAAACCGCCATGTTACTCCTCTTGGAGTTGTCGGTGGCATTTGACCTGGTAGACCATGGAGTACTGTGTACACACCTGGCAACGGCAGCCCACTTTTCCACAGGCGCTATAGCATTGGTTCAGTCCTTCCTTGATAATAGAACGATGCAAGTTTTCCCCCCTTCGGCATCCACTGACCCTATCCAAACTACATGCGGTGTTCCACAGGGCTCCTGTGTATCGCCAACTATGTATAAAATATTTACCAAGCCTCTATTTGACACATTGGACAGACTGGGTGTCATCTACATGAATTATGAAGATGACACTCAGATCCTCATTCCCTTTTTGGGCAATTTCGACATAGACACGGCTTTGGTAAATAAAATATACTCATTCAGGCATGGATGACATCCCATGGCCTCTGCCTGAATGACAACAAAACAAAAATCTTGATTCTTGGATCAACCTCTAGCTTAAAAAAACTGAATCCTAACTTCTCTGCCTTCAACATAGATGGAAATATCATTAAGGTAGCTAAGGAAGTTAAAACGCTAGGGTTTTACCTTGATTCCACCCTTAAATTAAAGAAACAGGTGAATTCCATGGCGTCATCATCAGCCTACACATGCAAACCCATCAGAGCCAGCAGGCCATTCCTCTCCAAAACAAGCTGCATCACCCTTGCAAACGCCCTAATAATGTCAAAATTGGATTACTGCAATGCCCTATACTTAGGGGTTAACGAGTGCATCCTGGACAAAATACAAATCTTACAAAATAATGCCCATAGAACGGCCCTGAACATCCCGAACAGAGAACATGTCTCCAAATTCAGAGGGGAGCCCCACTGGCTAAAGATTAACGATAGAATCTTACTCAAAACTATTTCCCTGATCTATAAATGCCTTAACAACACAACACCACCATACCTAACGGAGAGAATAGTTAGGAGAACATCTACCTGCCCCACTAGAAATGCTAACGACTTCTGCCTTGAGATACCTAAATTCAAGTTGAAGAAATCTGGAGGTATTAGCTTACCGGTGAAAGCTGCCCAATCCTGGAATGCCCTACTCATAGCACTTAGGGTTGACCAATCCTACCTGAGTTTCAGGCGCAATACTTTGAACTGGTTGCCTTCTAATGACATATGACCTACTTCGGTCCCATCAGCATTGTATGTACCTGTACAGACTTATTCCAATGTATCATTTTACTCGTATCTCCTTATCTTTCGCTCACGCTATTGTAACTATTTAAGTCCTCGATTAGTTGGTATTGCATCCGATAACAAACCGTTTTTGGTAAATTTTACCTAAATGGATGTGTTCATATAGAATTGTTGCAAGGCATGCAATATGTAATTTGGGATACCTGCATTGAGTAGTTTAGTCCATAGGTTATTTCTTGAAATTGAGTCGAATGCGACGCTAAAATCTATGTAGTCAAGAAAGACAGGATATCTCTTATTCTCAACTTGTTTATTAAGGCTGTCAATAATGTAAGGTTGATGGATGTACCAAGTCCCGCTATAAATCCAGATTGATGTGGATCTGGCAAGTTGGCTCCTATCGGCCATCGAGTTAAATCCCTTCTAAAATCATCAGATCAAAGCTATTCTACCTAATCGACTGGAAAGGCTACGGACCTCAGGAAAGGTCATGGGAACCCTATGACCACGTCCATGCTCCTAGTCTAGTACAGAAATTTCACCGAACCTTTCCCAATAAACCAAAACCCCCGGGGAGGACAAGTTTGGGAGGGGCCTTGAGGGGGGGTGCTGTCATGGGCGCTACTCCCGAGGGGCCAGGACTGGCCCAGCGCCCTCGGAAGCAGACCCGTCTTCCACTACTCCGGACCCAGCAGACCCCTACAGGGGCCCTTTGGACCGTGTCCTGGCGCCTTTGGCGCCAGGCTCATGAAGGGTTTCAGTCCCGGCGCCATAGGCGCCGGGTTCATATTGATAAACAGTGTAATAATGCTTGGGTGGACTTACTTGAGGCAGACCATGCTGCATATTTACCCAGAACAATCCAGTCTGGTTGAAGTCCCCAGCCATCAGGGCTGGGAGGAACTATTCCCTCCATTCAGGAACTCTTTTCTTACCTGGGTGGAACCGGTGGAAGAACACACACTGGAAGCACTTCTCTGCTATTTAAACCACGCCCGATGAAAAACACGTGCTTCGTGTTATTCTGCAGCAGCAGCAGGACGCTCACCGAGTCGGCTCCTGCATTCCAGGTCCAGAGTCATCTTCAGCTTCCGCGCAGCAACCTGTGGATGAAGAAAGACACAGAACAATACTTACCAGATCCCGGAATCCAGTCACCGGCAAAACCTGCAAAGAATAAACATAAGGTTAGAAAAGTGCAACTCGCTCGCAGCCGCGCCCGCTTACCTGATCCATCCGTGATTGCAACGGAGCTAACCGCGGCCTTCTCTTCGGCAGCTTCTCTGCACCTGAAAGGCAAAGGACATAATTAAAAAGGGGTTTGGGTGAAGGCAGTCGCATTCATCTTAACTTACCAGTTTTTGCACGCGGCCGCATCAACCGCAGCATCCCGGCACCTGAAAACTAGAAAAAGGACATTATTAGAGGTGCCATTAAAAGCGGCCAACGATCATTATACTTACGTGCATCGGCACGTGCAGTGGCAACGGATATAAAGCCCGCAGCATCCCGGCACCTGAAAACTAGAAAAAGGACATTAGAGGTGCCATTAAAAGCGGCCAACGAACATTATACTTACGTGCATCGGCACGTGCAGCGGCAACGGAAAACTACGCCCACAGCATCCCGAGGCCTGAAACAAAGGAAAAGGGACATTATTGAGGTGCCCATCTTTTAAAGCCTAAAGACTACAGTATACTTACAGGCATCCGCTCGTGCAGTAACGGCGGCATCGCTCTTCAGCATCCCAGCACCAGTGCCACAACTAAGGCCGCAAAAGACTTGAGCCTCAACACTGAACTCATCCAGTGACGTAACTGGAATCCACGCACCCCTGCACCAGACGCAGGATGGAGAGCTCAGCATTTATACGCCTAAGGTGAGAGCTCGCTGAGACAAGTAGAAAGCTAGGCTGTGGGAGAAACTGGCGTTTGGTGGGAGAAGGAATCCCATCAAACGGTGATTAACCCTTTTTGTTCTTCCTGCAGAAAACTTACCCTGCAAGTCAGACATTCGATAAGAGGAAGCCCAGTCCTGAGAGTCGTCCGAGCTCTACGCTTCTCAATTGAAGAAACGATAGCAGCCCAGCCGGGATCAGCGCCTCCGTGGGAATCAGGTGAGCGTTACAGAACGCGAAGCCCACCAATAACCTCCTACCCAGGCGCTATGGAAACTTCCGACACAGACCAACTGGCCCAGTTATTAGGGGAATTAAGAGCTGAAGTTCATGCTGCCCGCCAGGAAACGAATGCCCTTAGGAGGGAATTGATAATATCAAAAGAACCAACTGATGATCTCGCCAGACAGTTATTACAGACACAAGCGGGGCAAACCCCGCTACCTAATTCAGGAGGGAGCTATATCCCAGCGGCTTCAGTCAATCCTGTTCAAATCAACCTACCCGGAAATGTGCCATTGGCACCGCCTGAACGCTTCTCTGGTGACTCTAAAAGGTTTGCGGTGTTTATAAATCAATGCCGATTGCACTTTCTTTGTAGACCTGCAGCCTTTCCGACTGACCAGACTAAGGTAGCCTTTGTGCTTCCGTATCTTAGCGGCAGTGCCGCTGATTGGTCGATCCCTCTAGTTACACAGGATGACCCGATCCTTCGTGATTTCCCGACCTTCCAGGCAAATATGGAAAGACTTTTTGCAAGGCATTGCCAGGGGCAGGCCCTGGACAACGAACTCCTTTCCCTACGACAGGGCAATCAAGATCTTTTGGCCTACATTGCATCATTCAATAGGCTAATCGTGGAAACCAGATGGGCTGAGGACAAAAGAATCACGCTTTTTCACAGGGGTTTGCGTGGCGAACTCAAAGACGTCCTTGCCCAGGTAGTGAATCCTCCTAAGGATTGTTCAGAGTACATTGATTTGGTGGTCCAATTGGATCACAGACTACAAAACAGAAAGGCGGATCGATCCAGGTTTGAAACACGAGTGTTCCCTAAGCCTCACACCAAAGGAGTTGAAGCCGTCGAACCTATGCAAATTGGGGTTGTAAAGGGTCCCCTAACCCAGAAAGAAAGCGACAGGAGACGACAAATGCAACTATGTCTCTATTGTGGAAATTCAGGACATTTTCTTTGAGATTGCCCGGTGAAACCACCTAAGAAGACAGTGGGAGCTTCTGATAAGAGTTCTGAAAAGCCTGAGCCGGGAAACGACCTCGCCCGACAAGTGTAGAGGTCCGCTTGCCGAGCGTAAAAACCAGTTCTTTGACCTCGCACTTCATAATGCCAATGGTCCTCGTAAACCCAGAGCAACCGGATCGTTTGCATGCAATTAAGGCATACATTGATAGCGGAGCAGTTGGAAATTATGTGGACCGCGAATTGGCTTCCAGGATGAACTTACCTCTTTGTCCAAAGGTATTTAAAGACGTCATTACCACGGTGGATGGGACGGAAATCGCCTCCGGACCAGTGACCCGTACCACTACTGAAGTGACGATACTAGGCCAAGACGGGCATCAGGAGGCAATTGTGTTTGACGTGATCAAGGCTCCTCAATTCCAAGTAATTCTAGGGATTCCTTGGTTGGAGAAACACAATCCTCAGATTGATTGGCGAGCAAAGACGATAAAGTTCCCAGAGTGCACACCAACTTGTTATCCACGACCCAACATTGGCCTAGCGTCAGTAATGGCTGACGGTCCACAATTACCTCTAGAGTATCGAGAGTTCCAAGATGTTTTTCAAAAGGAACAGGCTAACACCTTGCCACCCCACAGATCATACGATTGTCAGATAGATTTGCTACCCGGTGCAACTCCCCCTTGCAGTAGGATTTACGCCCTTACCGAGCCTGAGAACCTTCATCTGCGACAGTATTTAGACCAGTACCTGGCCAATGGCTTTATCCGTCCGTCGAAGTCCCCTGCATCCTCGGCTCTGTTCTTCGTACCAAAAAAAGAAGGTGACCTCAGAACCTGTATAGATTATCGTGCTCTGAACCAGATAACAGTAAAAAACCGGTACCCCTTACCTCTGATCCCAGAACTCCTTGACCAGGTAAAAAACGCCTGTATTTATACTAAGCTTGATCTCCGGGGAGCTTATCACTTGGTACGGGTCAAGGAAGGAGATGAATGGAAGACGGCCTTTCGCACTAAGTATGGGCTATTTGAATACCAAGTGATGCCCTTTGGACTATGCAATGCACCGGCCGCCTTCCAATATTTTATGAATGATGTCCTCAGAGAGCTCATTGATGTCTGCGTTGTCGTCTACATAGATTCTACATAGATTCTTGTGTACTCATCTTCAGAAGCTGACCATCGAAATCATGTTAGGGCGGTCCTTGAAAAACTTTGCCAACATAAACTTTTTGCCAAGCTCGAAAAATGTGTTTTTCATGTCACTGAGGTCGAATTTTTGGGATTTATTCTGACACCCAAAGGAGTCCACATGGACTCGAGAAAAGTAGACGCTATCATCAAATGGCCGTCTCCTACTTCCGTGAAAGGCGTTCAAAGCATGCTAGGCTGTGCCAATTTTTACCGTAGATTTATTCCAGAGTTTTCACGAGTGGTACAACCCATCACCGCCCTCTTAAGATAAAATAAACGCTTTGAATGGTCCGCAGAAGCAGAACAAGCCTTCCAAGAGCTAAAGGCTAAATTCACCTCGGCGCCAATACTGAAACACCCACGCCCGGACCTCCCTTACATCGTTGAAACCGACGCCTCCAGCTTAGCAATGGGAGCAGTCCTATCACAAAGAGATCCAGAGATTAACCAACTGCATCCTGTGGCATTCTGGTCTCGGAAGTTCTCGGCGCCTGAGATCAACTACACCATCACAGACAAAGAGCTTCTAGCGATTAAATCAGCCTTTAAGGCATGGCGGCATTATCTCCTCGGGACCAGACACACCGTCACAGTGATCACCGATCATCGAAATCTGCAGTATCTGAAAACCGCCAAGGCTCAATCCTCCAGACAGCTTCGCTGGGCTCTATTCTTTGCTGAATTTGACTTTGTGATCACTTATCGCCCCGGCAACAAGAACGGCAAAGCGGATGCTCTTTCCCGAATTGGAATGGGAGATAACGTTGCCAATCCAGAACCTGTACCAATAATTCCTGAACAAAGGATCGTGGGTCTGATTTCTTCACAATCCATTGAGGATATTGAAGAAAAAACTAAACAACTTGTAACCTCACCAGACTTACTGAACTGGTTACAAAAAGGAAAAGATTTCACCGTAAGCAATGACTTGCCTCATTTCCAAGGACGATTGTTCCTACCACACGCCGATTTACAAAGACATTGCCAAAACCACAGAAAAGTTGAAGAGACACCTTTGGTGGCCTTCGTGGAGAAAAGACATAAAGGAATTTGTGATGTCCTGCGGTGTGTGCGCTCAAAACAAGGGTCAGAAGAAGAGGCCGGCTGGTCTTCTGCAACCATTAGACATCCCACTGTGTCCCTGGCATACCCTTTCCATGGACTTCATCACAGACTTACCCTCCTGTTCCGGGTACAACACCATTCTTGTTATTGTGGACCTGTTTTCTAAAATGGCCCACTTCATTCCGCTAAAAGACTTACCTTCAGCATCAGTCCCAGCCAAAGTATTTCTTGAAAACATCGTCCGGCTACACGGCTTCCCGTCAGTACTAATCTCAGATAGGGGGAGCCAGTTTATTTCCCACTTTTGGCGTAGCTGTTGTCGATTAGCTCAAATCGATGTAAGACTTTCGACCAGCCATCATCCGCAGACCGACGGGCAAACCGAGAGAACAAACCAGACTCTCGAGCAATATTTACCATGCATGCTACAACAGTCGGAGAGTAACTGGAAGGACATCCTTTGGATAGCTGAATATGCTTACAACAATTCAGTTCATTCGGGTACCGGGAAGAGTCCCTTCTACATCTTGTATGGGATTCATCCTCGAACCTCCAACCTTGATCCACCTCAAGATCTTGGAACACCCGCCGTGGATCAATTGCACACCGTTATTACCCAAGCTTTTAAGGAAGCGACTGCACATCTACAACAAGCTAAAGAGAGGTACAAAAAAGGAGCAGATCAACACCGAAGCAATGCCCCTCAATACCAGGTTGGGGATCAAGACTGGCTGTCCACCAAACATTTATCGCTTAAAGGGCCTCGCACCTTCAACCCCAAATACCTGGGACCATATCCAATTACGGCCATAATTAATCCAGTGACCGTTAAATTAGAATTGCCAACCCATATGAGAATACATCCTGTATTTCACCTATCTCTTTTGAAACCCATGCAACCTGGAACCAGATTGAGCAATCCTCCAGAGCCCATTCAAGTGAATGGGGAGCCCGAATTTGAAGTAAAAGACATTTTGGACTCTAAAATCATCAGATCGAAGCTATTCTACCTAATCGACTGGAAAGGCTACGGACCTCAGGAAAGGTCATGGGAACCCTATGACCACGTCCATGCTCCTCGTCTAGTACAGAAATTTCACCAAACCTTTCCCGATAAACCAAAACCCCCGGGGAGGACAAGTTTGGGAGGGGCCTTGAGGGGGGGTGCTGTCATGGGCGCTACTCCCGAGGGGCCAGGACTGGCCCAGCGCCCTCGGAAGCAGACCCGTCTTCCACTACTCCGGACCCAGCAGACCCCTACAGGGGCCCTTTGGACTGTGTCCTGGCGCCTTTGGCGCCAGGCTCATGAAGGGTTTCAGTCCCGGCGCCATAGGCGCCGGGTTCATATTGATAAACAGTGTAATAATGCTTGGGTGGACTTACCTGAGGCAGACCATGCTGCATATTTACCCAGAACAATCCAGTCTGGTTGAAGTCCCCAGCCATCAGGGCTGGGAGGAACTATTCCCTCCAGGAACTCTTTTCTTACCTGGGTGGAACCGGTGGAAGAACACACACTGGAAGCACTTCTCTGCTATTTAAACCACGCCCGATGGAAAACACGTGCTTCGCGTTATTCTGCAGCAGCAGCAGGACGCTCACCGAGTCGGCTCCTGCATTCCAGGTCCAGAGTCATCTTCACCTTCCGCGCAGCAACCTGTGGATGAAGAAAGACACAGAACAATACTTACCAGATCCCGGAATCCAGTCACCGGCAAAACCTGCAAAGAATAAACATAAGGTTAGAAAAGTGCAACTTGCTCGCAGCCGCGCCTGCTTACCTGATCCATCCGTGATTGCAACGGAGCTAACCACGGCCTTCTCTTTGGCAGCTTCTCTGCACCTGAAAGGCAAAGGACATAATTAAAAAAGGGGTTCGGGTGAAGGCAGTCGCATTCATCGTAACTTACCAGTTTTTGCACGCGCAGAAGCGGCCGCATCAACCGCAGCATCCCGGCACCTGAAAACTAGAAAAAGGACATTATTAGAGGTGCCATTAAAAGCGGCCAACGATCATTATACTTATGTGCATCGGCACGTGCAGTGGCAACGGATATAAAGCCCGCAGCATCCCGGCACCTGAAAACTAGAAAAAGGACATTATTAGAGGTGCCATTAAAAGCGGCCAACGAACATTATACTTACGTGCATCGGCACGTGCAGCGGCAACGGAAAACTACGCCCACAGCATCCCGAGGCCTGAAACAAAGGAAAAGGGACATTATTGAGGTGCCCATCTTTTAAAGCCTAAAGACTACAGTATACTTACAGGCATCCGCTCGTGCAGTAACGGCGGCATCGCTCTTCGGCATCCCAGCACCAGTGCCACAACTAAGGCCGCAAAAGACTTGAGCCTCAACACTGAACTCATCCAGTGACGTAACTGGAATCCACGCACCCCTGCACCAGACGCAGGATGGAGAGCTCAGCATTTATACGCCTAAGGTGAGAGCTCGCCGAGACAAGTAGAAAGCTAGGCTGTGGGAGAAACTGGCGATTGGTGGGAGAAGGAATCCCATCAAACGGTGATTAACCCTTTTTCTTCCACCTGCAGAAAACTTACCCTGCAAGTCAGACATTCGATAAGAGGAAGCCCAGTCCTGAGAGTCGTCCGAGCTCTACGCTTCTCAATTGAAGAAACGATAGCAGCCCAGCCGGGATCAGCGCCTCCGTGGGAATCAGGTGAGCGTTACACATATGTTTGGCCCTATACAACTTCCAATAAGTTGTGATCACTGTCACTGTTAGGTACTACTTGAAAGTTTATAACATTAATTACTGCAGACTGTGAGATTAACACATAATCAATGATAGATGTAGATGAGCCTCTTTGCCATGTAGCTCTTGGGTGAATATCATCTTTAAATGAGCCGTTCAACATAGTTAAATTTCGTGTTTCCATCAAAATAAGCCATTTGTTAGTTTTTGCACAGGCTAATTTACTCCTTTTCTCCAAACATGTTATGTTTAAATCCCTGACAATCAATATCATATGGCAGTTTTTATCGTACGCTATTATATCAAGCAATAGCGCGACATTCGAATGAAGTCATCATCATCTGTCAGAGCTGAGTTCCAATAGACATTTATTATAACAATACACTGGTCCTCATTACAGCCATATTTTATTATACTAAATCTCACAAGCTGTAGACAGGCATGGAGAGAAGACCAAGGATATAATATCCCTTTTATGTTTAACAGCTATAAGTAGGCCACACATTGGTCTACCTTTCTTTTGTTTTAAGGCAGGAACACAAGCAATGTCATAGTTATCAGGGATAGGTTGTTCTGAAAGCCAGGTTTCTTGCAATATAAGTATTTGGTATGCTAAAAGCTGTTTAAATTTATGCTTATCAAACAAGTGTGAGAATCCTCTTGTGTTCCAAACCGTGAAGTTCAGCAGCGGAGTAGTAGTAACATGGCACTGATTTGCATAGTACTTATTTTGATCATTAAGAGTATTCCTCAACCAGGCCCATGATGTTTTATTACAAGTTCCCCTCTCTTTAATATTGCTTAATGTTCCATTAGAAGATCTATGATTTATATATCTTTCCTCCTTGAAGCTTACAATTCTTTCACCCTTTCTTGCATCTTTTTGACAAGTCTCAACTTCACCATGTGATCTCTCTGTAAATTATCTTTCCTCACGTCTTTAGAACTGGCAGATGTTAACCACAGTCCTTTTTTATCCAAATTATTTCTCTCTTTCTTTTTGGTATCTCTTACTATCCTCGAAGGTACTAAAAATGATACTGCATTCATTTTTATTGTTTTGGTATATTTAATTGCTTCAATATCGCATGATTTTATGTTTTTTAAGTTAGGTATTTTTTTAAATATAGTTAGGAGTGTAGTCCTATTTGGGTGAGGGTGATCTCGTTTCCCGTCTTTCATCAGAGCACATATATGTTCTAGGTCTTTGCTTAGACAATCTTTTTCATCTATAATCTCTATACGCTCATGATGTTTCTAAGACTTTCTCTACATTCATCAGCTCTACCTTTTGGATCAATAACAGGCTTATTAATATTTGTCGATGTTACCAAAAATATTGCCGTATATATGGTCGTTGGGAACGGCCATAGGCGATATTTTTAGTGGGGATAATATTTGGGGTTATTGGGAGCGGGGGTTGCGGGGGTGTCCCTCACTCCCTTTAAAATAATATGGGGGTTGCGGGGGTGTCCCCCGCAGGTTCTATGCCTTATTATAGCTGCAAAAATATGGCAATACTTTTGTATGGCAATATTTTTGCGGTGATATTAACACATGGAACCATAAAGGCAGTATAATTTTCTTCTTAATGCAATAAAGTTACCAGAGCCAAAATCCTTTCATTTGCTGTTACAACAGAAGCATTAGAAACCCAACGCCAGACGAAGGTAGATCACAGTGCTCCTCAGTGGATCAACACTCAACCTTGCACTCTCACGATGCGCGTGTGCACTTGAATATGTAGTGCTTGCAAGAGGTAGAGCCAATAGCGTGGGTGGAGCCAAAGTCCTCTTTCATTTGCTGTTACAACAGCAGCAGCAGAAATCCAGCGCCAGGTGAAGGTAGATCACAGTGCTCCTCAGCGGATCAGTACTCAACCTCACACTCTCACGATTTCTTTGGACGTAGGTGGCAATTTAATATGACTAGCGTTCTTTAATGATTTTTAAAATGGGGATGGCCCTTGGTTTATGTCCATCAGAAGGGAACAGAGCTGGCTTCCTTCAATAACTTTGCACTTGGGCTGACGAAGCAACATGAGCATCTTCCTTAAATCTTACTTTTATATAGGTTACCTTGAGGGCTAGGTCTACCAGCATACAATATTGATAGTTTCTTTCACTCCTTTAGCGTTATTCTGTGTGACAAATTATCTTTTCCAAACAATGTTCTCACAAACAAAATGTCAAAATTAAAGAAAATAGTTGTGTTTGCTTTTCCAGAGAGCCTTCTAGTAAGGATTCCCCGAGCCTCTCAATGTTATATTGTCCTCGGCTCTTCTCTTAGACCTCCCTTGGATTTTGTGCTCTGTCTCGGGGAGTCTTAAAACCATGACTCTCTTGTGTGGTGATATAGTTCTCTGGTCAATGCACTATCATTCTACTCTTTGTCTCTTTGGCTCCTTAATGTAACTCAATCTGAGAGGACGGACAAAACACCTGCTCCCATCTGGTAATGCAATTACTCATAAATGCACCACACGTAGCCTCTTTTGCCACAGAATGTGTTCCCTGGTCTCATAAAAGTCTTAGTGTCCCCCACACTCATTGGAAATTCGAAAAACCACAACTACTGTCAAACAGTGCACTTACATAGTCCCCTGCATTAATTGCTGGAACATCAGAACAGCAACTGCCATCAAGCAGGGCATTTGGTTGACCAGCTCAGCGCTTCTGTGGGATAACATTTGGGGGGAGGGAGGTAGGGAGGATCTCCAGACTACAACTCCCATTTAGTTGTACACTTGTCCGACCACATTACCACTTCAATTGGTTTAGCTGATTGGGAACTATCAGGACAACAAGTTCAATCAAGTAGTTCACTTGCTTTTCACAGGTATCCAGTTTGTATAGATTGCACGCAAACCTCCCATTACTGTCACTTCCTCCAGCCACCATTTCCCAAACACTTTCCATATTCCATACAGTCATTCAAACAGCATAGCACAAACAGCATAGCACAATGATGAGAGCTTCCCACCAAAGAAGTACCTGCTCAGAAATAAATACATTGCTATGTGTCACATGTACAGTGCTCAAATGCTCACCAGCAACTGTAGGACTGAGTTCTACAAATCCATATACATGTATACAGATGATGCCTTACCCTAATGGGATAGACAACCGCTTCCTTCACTAATCGCTTGGCTTCATCGAGTCCGATAATATCATCCCACCTTACATTTGGATTATGTAGGTAAATATCCTGCAGAATGAAAATAAAATAGGTGAAAATGAATTTGTCTATGTGGCCGTTTTAATGTGCTACACATCGTATGGCGTGATTGAGACGACATGCATATTTAATGTGGGCTAACGAGACAAACTAACCCCGCCAGCAGTACCATCTGCTAACAACAGTGGAGGCCAAACAACGAAAGAACTGATTAAGAAACCAAGTACCTGCTGACTAGACAGTTCCACATCAATTAACCTTCAACTATTATGGTCATTCAACTTCAGTTGTCCCTTTTCAAAACGTTTAACTTTTTTCAAATCATTTGTGTTTTAAGGCACATAGTGCTTCAACAGAAACACTGTACATAACAATAAACAGTAGGTGGAAAAACCATCTTCTATGGTGCTCAGGAAAAGGAGAGTAACGAAAGAATTGATGAAGTGGAATGAGAGCAACAGCAGTGCTGATATTAAAGCACAGCCACTGTGGCTTTAACAAAATATAAACAGTAGTAGGCAGTTGTGGATGGGGAAGAAGGTCATAGAGGGGGTGGAGCAATCACACTGTAGGTCTTGGGAGATTCTTCAAAAGATTGGATGCACGTTTTAGGTCAGTATAAAATCCCTGTACAGTTGCGCTGTGTTTATATCTATTTTATGGATGGATGGAATTCCAATGGTAGGTAACTTTGAGGAGGAAGGAATGGAACCAGTATTCAAGGAGGGTAGGCCGCAGAGAAGTGCAGGGGGGGTACGATGGCAGAAAAGGAGTGTGACAGATCGAGTGAGTCAATCAGAACATACATTTAAAGACCGGAAGAATTAAATGAAAGAGTTTCCATTTCTGCATAGAGAGTCATCCTATAATGAGGCGATGGGTGGTGGTGATGGGAGGGGGGGGGCAGCAAGGGCAAAGTTTAAAACTTTCAGTACCAATGAATACATCGGAGTGAGTTCTGGATACAGACATTCTACTTAAAATGTATAATTAAAAACTCTGGTTCTATGGTTCTAGGTCTTAAAAACAAAGCAAGCAGAATTTGCACGACAAAAGTAGAAGAATTATGTGACATGCATGAGAACGTTTACAAATTAGCCTTCAAACTCAAGTCGGACAGAATTTCTGCAAACCAATTCTTCAGTATATGGAAATGTCCTTTGTGCCAGGTACATCTACGGCCTCCCTACAGCTGTGCAATAAACCTGCATTCATGCAAACTTAAAATGGCTCAACCCTCGGTATGACACAGAGAGCTACAGTGTGATCAGAGAACCTCCTGAGTGGCATCATCCCATGTAACAAGGTGCACAGCCTTTTTCATTCTCAGTATTGGCCCACTTCTGACAATTATTCCACATAAAGAGGCACCCCCATTTAATCTCTAGACACTTATGTTAATACACATTTAGAGCACAAACATAACCACTGAAAGGGCACCATACTGTAGCTGTGTTAGGTCTTCGAGACAACTTGCTAGACCTATTTGGCAAACAATGATTTTCACTGATTTTCTGAAGGCTATGAATTGGCTGTGGGATCAAAAGACACCTCAAACCGGTTTGAGTTCTCTAGTTGCTGTCTTCTCAAGGTGTTCAGGTTAATAAAACAAACAGTGGTAGGGTTTTAGTTCAAACAACAAGTGATGGGATTTCCGAACATGGATCTTTAGGTCTATATTCCTAAGTCCTTCCCTCACTTTTCTGGCTGGGGGTCGCCCTTTATGCGTTTCAAATAGTCACTCACAGTCTCTAGGATTTTTAGAGTTTCCCAAACACTTCTTTCATGATCTCGGTCTCATTTGGCTGGTGCAGCACTTGACTAAATCTCATGTTGGTCTGCATGGACTCTACAACAAGGCACCTCTGTTGCAGTACGCATATGTCATCCAAGCAGGGTCAAATGTCAGATGTTCCAGAAATCGTTGGACCCTAGGGTACATCAGTGTTCCCCTCCTGTTAAGTTTGTAGCTGGCCTTCTCCATTCCAGGGATGGCACACATTCACCTCTGTTACATTGAACAGGGTCCTTATTTTTTCATTTCTGGCTCTTCTCAATCATTGAACTCTCTTCTTCCCTTGCTTGTCTTGGGGTACCCTTTGGCTGTGGTTCGTACTGTATTCATAACAGTCCTGAAACAATCTTCTGGGAGCTTGTGTGTCTCTCTCCGTTCCCTTCTTTCTTCCTGTGTGTCTCTTTCCTACTCTCTATTCTCTTGCTCTCCCTACTCCTCTAAATATGGTTCTTTCTTCTCTCTTTTTCACACACCTGGCTCCAGTCTTTGCATTTTCTCTTTCCTCTTGTTTTGTTCTCCTCTATTTGAATGCTTCACACCCCATCCCCTCTCCATTCTCTCTTTCCTGATATTCCATCTCTTGCCATCATCTGTATTTTAATGCTCACATGTACTCCTCTTCAACCAGTTCCCCTTGATATTCCACCTCCTTTCTCTATATTTTAATGGTTTGCCTCCTCCTCTCCAGTCTCACTATTATAATATTGGTCTTTCTCCTCTCCAGACCCTTACCCATCTTCCTCATCTCCTTCCAGATCCTGCTGTTCATCCTCCATGCCTTCCTCTCTTGGAAGGTGTCCTCCTTTTCCTCCTTTCCTACTCCCTCTCCCTTGCACTATTCCGTCCTCTCCTATCTCTTTCTTCTTCCTTTCTTTCAGCTTACCTTTCTCTGTGTTCGCCAACAATCCTAACTTCCATAGTCTCTGCTCTTTTATAGTCCTCTGGTATCTGTAAATGAGCTTCTAAGTGTGAGACCGGCAGAAGGTCTGTGACAATCAGGAGAGGGCATTCTGAATGGCTTGGATAGGAATGAGCTACAATTCTATTCCTGTATACCGATTGTGTCGCAGACTGTGCTGTGACTCCACAGACCAAAGTGATAGTAAGGTTGTCTGTCATCTTGATTTAGGTGGCCCTTTGTCTGTCGCCTGCATATGCCACTGCTAATATCCTGTTCTGCTAGTGTCACAGTAAACTTTCTCAAGGCAGCATGGGGCTGACCAGATGTGTGCCCCATTTACCAAGCTCATACACCTGTCCATCACTTGCATCTATTGCGGTACATAAGCAGCTCGTAGAGCTCTGTGAACACAGGCTTGTGAGCTAGGTTCAGTAAGATTCCCTGTATCCTTCTGGTTTAACTGCATTTCACAACTTGGGGCCATTGGAGAGGGTTTCTGATGATTCTGAGAGGACCATGTAAAGACAGTAGGAATAAGCTAGAAGCCATGTGACATCCTCTACTGCCACCTTTGGAACCAGCATTGCAGAGTAGACCGTGGTGAGTAGCCTCCATGGTCCCCACACTCCCATCTTCTGTCCACTCCCAAGTGACATGGTCACAGTTAATGTTCAATAATCCAGAGATACCGAAGTAAGGCATTCCAATGGAGCTTGGCCAGTGATGGCAAGGAGCGGTCCCCCATTTTACATAGTGTGAGTGAGACTTCAGAAGAAGATACAGATCGGCTGAGTGAAGCATGCAATGAGGAAAATGTGTACATTTTGTAAAAAAGAATTTAAAGCCAAAACAGTGAAATGCTCTGCGAGTCAAGCATACAGCTTTAAACTTAAAACACTATTCCACTGGTGACCATTGAATTTATATCTGAGATTGGTGGATCTGGGCTATCCTCTGTACTTTCAGATTAATACCTGCAGAAGTTCATTAAGTGTCAATAATCCACCCTGGAGACAGTACATGCCATTCCCAAGGTCAAACGGCATAAAAATGAAAAATCATTTTTTAATTTTTTATTTGTTGTAGTTAAAAACTTTACATATTCTTGTAAAGAAATGTATAAAACATAAGAACACATAAAAACATACAAATATATAAAAATGACAACACATAATTCCATTACATCCTATCTTTTATAACTATTCATTAAACACATGAAACCATTATATAATCAAATTTGTTAAATAAGTTGCATACGATAAAATCTTCATGTTCCGGAGTAATGGGAAACAACATCTCACCGTAATTCCATCAATTAATGACCTCTAAATTGAATTGAATTATGTCTTTCATTTGACCAGTTCAGGTTTTACAGGTCAGAACAACCGTCAACCATATCCAATAAAGTGCCAGATGCAAACTATTAGTGCTAGTATTTAGACAGCATCTCCAAAAAGGTTGACATTTAATGGAGTCTAAATTATGACAAACTCCCCAAGATGTAATGGAATAATAGAATAAACTGCCGTAAATTTCTAAAAGGGCAAGGTCTCAGATATGGTGGAGATTTCCCAAAAGTATAAAGCATTTGAGGGACATGTGTATATAATTTTAGATTTGCCAAACGGGTACAATTATTATCCAATCCCCTTGCCCCACCTTCCGCTCAAAGATCTTTTTCGACTCGAAGAAACCCAGATTCCAATCAGGGGACCAAGCAATTTCTTTAAACTGGGATAATACAGAGTTCGCATACGTGTTATCCCTCTTCGATTTAATTTCCTGTCTCAGTAGGTGTAACAATGGGCAAATAGGTTCTGTCTGGGCTTTAATGTGAAGGTGGCCATGTTTTTTCAAGACCATTGCCACTATAGATGTTTGGCCCAATTCTAGGCGTACTATCTCGATTGGGACACAAGTCGGCATGTCTACAAATTCTTTCCAAATGTTGGCCTCCTGCTTCCCCACCCACAACAGATTTGCCAGTGTCAAACTTTCTAGAACATACAAAATTGCAGGGCAAAAACTCTGCTTATATAAATGCAGCATATCCTCCCAGCTGTAATCGCCTGTTCCATTGGTAAACCTGACTATAACTGCCATTAGTTTATTTATTTATTTTATTTATTTATTTATATATTTATAACGGGCCGAAGCTCGCAAGCATCAGGGCGCGACAAACACACGAGAGGACAGATCACAGGACAACATGAAAAGGGAGGACGGGGGACTCAAGGGAGTCCATGCTGAATATGTAACGAATTATCGAAAGAGTAACGTTTTCAGCTGCTTCCTAAATAGCGAGTAGCTACTTTCCAATCTGAGTTTCTCAGGAAGCTCGTTCCAGAGCGCAATAGCTTTGGTGGGGAAGGCTCTCCCGAGTCCAGTAGCTTTGACTCTAGTGTGGCTAACTTTGAGTAGCCCTTTTTTTGCTGATCTAAGACAGCGGCTTGGTTCATACCAAAGAAATTCCTTCTCTAGGTATGTAGGAGCCGTGCCAAAAAGACAGCGGTGGACAAGTGTCAGGGATTTGAATTTAATACGCTCCTCAATGCCGAGCCAGTGAAGGCCTATTCGGTCATGGGTGATGTGCTCGCGCTTGGACTTCCCGGTAATAGTTCTAACAGTGTTATTCTGGATGATCTGGCATTGTTTAATGCAAGATTTGCTTGAACCGAGCATCAGCGCATTCCCATAATCCAGTCGGGACAAAATCGTGGCTCTAGCAATGGTGGCGCAATTTGTAACATTGAGATATGGCCTAATGCGGCGTAGTAATCTCTGGTGGTATTGGCAGTTCTTTTTAAGAAAAGCGACTTGAGCGTCTGCTCCTAATGAGGATTGCAGGTATATGCCAAGTATTTTCACCTTAGTTAAGACCGTGATGCTAGAGTCCTTGATAAAAAATGATGAGTAGGCTGGGCCTAGATTGGATAAGGCTTTTGAAGATCCGAATGGCATAAGTTCTGTTTTTGAACTATTCAGACACATCCAGTGGGCTTTCATCCAGCTTTCTATAGTATTATAGATTGCTGAGAGTCTGTTGTTGTCTGTGGTGTGGTCTCCACTGAGTTCTATAATCAGTTGAGTATCTCATCTGCGAAATTGGTAAAGTAAATATCCAACTGTGAAAGAAGGGCACAGAGGCCACGGATATATAAATTGAATAGGAGAGGGGAGAAGCTAGCACCTTGAGGGACGCCACAATCCACTGGATTCGTGCCAGAGGAATGTCCACCCCAGGTGATTTTGGATTTTCTGTCATCCAAAAAAGAGGATATCCAGTCGATGGCTTCCATCTCTTGGGCTGCCTTTCTTTGACGTGCTGAAATACATTCTAAGAGTCCCTGCTGGGACTCAAATCTGACTCCCAAGTATCTGTATCTATCTGTGTAATCAATCTTGATGCCCCTGATAAGCAAGTTGGGCCTCATAACTTTTCCGTATTTAGAGAGGATCATCTGTGTTTTTTGTCGATTTATAATTAGATGATTTACATAAACATAGTCACATAATGCTTCGGAAGATCTCATCAAACCGGAAAACGAGAAGCACACTATGGTGAGGCATGAAATCCCACTTTTTCCACAACCCATCTAACCCTATCCCTGTTTATTTTTGGGGAAACTACAACTCCCATAATTCCTCCCCACCTTGTCTTGGCAAATGTACTGCACCAAGGAGGATGAGGAATGAGGACAGAAGGATTACCTCCCCTGACTTGCATTGGCCCTGTCCCTGTAATGAGTCAGAGTCAGCCACATAGCTCTAGTACACCTGCCACTTATTAAATCTCCCTGTGAAAATAAAAGGTGGCATTCACAGACACACTTTGAGTGAGGCTGGGTACGAGAAGGAACAGCTCTTGCGAGGCTGATGCAAACCAGGCTGTGGGAGTTGGAAGGCCCAAGGGCAGAGGATCTAGAGAAAGCTAGGCAACATTTCCAAGCTTTCAGGAAGCCGCGAGTGTTCGAATAGCAGAGCCGAGCAAGCGGAGGAAAGAAACCTTCAAGGTGCCAGGAAATGGCCCATGACCCTCCCAGGTGAACGGCAGAGTTGGGGAGGAGCAGAGGAGGCTTTGGTAATGGCCTTGAGCTGTGAAAGAAAGATGCAAGACATTAATCTAACACAACCAGTGAGTTATCAAGCAGAACAAAAGTCTGGTTGATGTTAAAGGGAAAGTGACTGTGATTTGAAAGTTGAAGGATGTGCGTGTGCCGATAAAACACGAATGAAGAGAGGAAATGTTAAAAGAAAACGATACAGAGTAACAGAGTGGTCCTGTGAAAGGAAGTGCCATATTTGAACGTCTCTGTGAAATGTTATGAATTTTGAAAGGTATTGCAAGCGGAGATCAATGAAAGTTAACTAAGAGGAAAATGAAATATGTGAAATGTGAAAGAGGGCAAAAGTAAAATATAAGAACCTTTTATTTTGGACTAGACTCACTTGGACATGTTTGTTATTATTTAAGGGTCGAGACAACTCCCATTTAGAGTTAAGGCCAGTTAGGAATTCGACCAACCCAACTAGAACACTGAATGGAGGTTTTTGAGATTAGTATCCATTGCGTCTGTGTCCACTACTTGATGCCATGCCTTCCTCACAGTATAGTCCATGATCACTAGGTTGTCCGCATACGCGAGGGACCTAATGTGATACACTTGAATATTAAGTGGAAATGCTCTTACTTTGCTTAAGCACTCCAGTAGATGAGCCAGAAGAGGTTGAAAAGCAGGAGTGCCAAACTACAACACTGTTTAACCTTTGTAGGTCTATTAAAGGATCGGGCCATGGTAATCCCACCAACCAACCTAACCTGTACAGTTGTGCCGTTATGAAAAAGCCTAAAAAATGAAGCAAAAAAAGCAGGACACCCATGCCCTTCAAGCTGAAAAATAATAGAGACATCTCTCTTGGAAGGGGGCGGGGGATGAAGTTGAGCATTATAGGGTTGTGTGACTTTATTTAGGGGAGTAATGACAACTTACCATTCATAGTTTTGTCAAAATTTTGGATTCCGGCAAACCAGAAATGGAAATCACTAAGTGCGGAATGTCAGAAGGAGAGTTTGTTGGAGTGGCTACAAATCAAACCACATTGAATTTCAATCCAACTACAGATATTTAGCTCGTATAAATGGACCTGGAATCCCCCATCCTATCTGAACATATGTTGCTGAAAAGGAGTGATTGGCCAGTAGCAGGAGAACTGTAAAGATCCCTTAGGGCCCCAGCTAGGGGCTGCATAGGATTTTTACATCCAAGCATCCAATGGAACATTCTGGGATTGGTTTGAAGGGACCACATACAGTTCAAGGCCAACTTCTGAAACATCAGAGATGACCTGGGAAGATGGCATGATTGACCGTAAGAAAAACAGTTGATTGATATAAGAAAACCAGTGCATTGGCACCCCCACCATCCACCATCCAATATCCTCTTGGTACTATCCATAACTGATGAAATCACCTGCTTAAGCACATTCCTCTGCAAAAAAACTTTCTGGGTCTACATGATCACACATGGCTCTGCAGCAGAATTGTAATGGCTTTCTCCAATAAGTTCCTAAAAAAACGATGACGGGTCATCGATCTTAAATTGGCGGCACAGTTAGGTTTTCATGGCATCTTTTTGTTTGGGAGGTGCAGGTCTGTGTGTTTAAAGTCTTTATTTAATTTACAGCTCAGTTCATCATTGATCTAAACCTTTATTTGAAAATTGACAAAATAATCTTGGCTACTGCCACAAGACACAGAACGACAGTCTCTTTGAGAGCCTAAAGGATTAGCTTTTTCAATAATCCTTCAAATTCATACTAAGTAAAATGGAGTGACTTTAGACATTAAAGTTTTGGGTAATCTTATTTCTGTTTTAACTTTGAACAGTTCTTGAGAAACATTAACAGGTATAAAGATCATTTCAGTGAAATCACCAATGTTGGTTGTCAAAATATTCTTTAGCTTTCAACTTGTATTTTAAGTAAGTCCCTGCTTTTGTTCCTATTGAAGGACAACATTTCTTTCTTCAGGAAATTATTTGACATGCCAAAGAGGCACTTATTTTGTTTTTGTTTAGAACTTACCTTTCTAGCACAAACTAACTTTTCCAACGATGTAGTTAAGGTGTGACACATATGGCAAATACGGAATAGTCTGAGAAGGATTTAAGTAAAATTGATACTGAGTGGAAGTTACCCTAATCTATTTGCAATGACCAGAGGAATCCCAATCCAAATGCTTGGTCAAACAAGTGTTGAATAAAAAGATAGGAATTCATTGCTAATCTGTCAATTAAGTTGCTGCAGAGGACCCACTGAAATAGTGAGATGAGATACTCTTTCATTCTGGTGGGACTCTGCAACCCACCACCATAGGGGGTTCACGATTTTGGGCCTGAGAAGTGGAAAGGCTGCTTCTAGGAGGATAGGCTAAAAGGTTCATGCACAATAACCCAACTCTATCTGTGTTTCCTTTGTTTCTTCACCTTCAACTTTACTCAATGTCTGCACTAATTCAGAACAATCCCTATCATTATTCACTTCTTTATAAACCATGTTACTCCTATTTCATGTCCAGATCTCCCCTCTTCAATTTCACCCACCTTCATTTGTATTACATTTTATTGGATTGTGTTGGATATGTGAGGCACCTTTATCCTTGGATTTCCGGGATCGGGTCATTCAGCTTATTGAATCTGTTGCCCCTGTAACTTACAGGATATGGGGATTGGGATCTAATGATTTCTGTCATAACTATCTGGCATATATCTACTAGGTTAGTATCTCAAAGAGCATCAACGTTCAGAAGGCAGTCAACAAGGGAGAGGATCCAAATGCTTATGTTCGCTCTAGAATCACACTGTTGTGCTCCCATCGTCTGATACCAGGAGTGAAATCTAGACCTGCAGTTCCTTTGGCAGGCCTTTGCCAGCAAGGACAGAGAGCGTGAAGTTTGAGGCACAGCATAGTGCAGTGCAGCAAGATGCACATTGTGTGTCAAATGAAGAGCATCCACATCCAACAGTGCTCCACTGCCCACCACAGCTATCTGTCTGGTGTGAATAGCGTGTACTTGGATTGTTCAGTTATAAACGTTACCATCATGACCAACAGATATTACATACCCTTACTCTGTGTTCCCTGCCATGCACTTCACATGGAAACCTCAAGGAGTCCATGGATGGCCCTGAAGCAAAAAAAGTATGCTGTTCTTTCAAGAGGTGACCAACGATTACACAACCTCTCGCTCATCAATATTCCACAAGCAGGGGCCTTTTTTGCAAGCATCACCGAATATCTAGCCTTGAACTGAATTGCAAAAGCTTTGGTGAAACAAAAAATACACTGGTGATAGTTGGATGTGAAGTACATGCCTGCCTAACAAATAATTCAGCATTTGCACATACCCTCAACCAAAGGTGAACATGGGGTGACGAAATGTCGGCAAGATGTTTTGGGAAGCTAAGTACATATTTTAGTCTTTTCCCAAATGGAAAGTATGGCTAAAGTGGCCTCCAGAAACACTGTTTGGCAGTCTTCAGCAGCTACACACATCTGAAAAAGTTAATTTTCTATAGGATTTGATTGAGAACATCTTACCCTGCTTATTACTGTTGCAAGTTCTCTCATCTCACTGTTCATACCAATGAAAGCAGTCAGTGGTTTGATCAATCTTTCCTAGACAGAGCGGAAATAGAATCATCAGGCAAAATATAAGAAACTGGCACAAAATACAATTTGGAACTGGCATACAACTTTCTAAATAGACAACAATGTGCAAAATAAAATTAAAAGAGAAAGCCTCCAAGATAAAAGCTAAAAAGGTGACTTACCGAAGGATCAGGGTCACTGTTGAGGCTGTTTATGGCAATATCATTTGAGGCTCCTTTGATCGCATCTTGAATTAATCCACGGAAGTCAATCACTTGACCCTGAAGAACAAAGTTCATATTATGGGAATTACCCACAGTCAAAATGGCTGACGATCAACACTGGTCAACTGACCAATAAATATGAAATGACACTATCATCTGCAGAACCAGTTAAGTACAGAAGGATATCTTCTGGCTTTGTTAATCTGGTGCCAGGGGAAAAGGCTTAACGTGAGAGCTGTGGATTATTGGCAGAATACAGACATTGAACAGGAACAGACTTATTCAACCTAAGCATTTCAAATTATTTCATCCTCAGAGAGTTTCTCATTAACAAACTTTGGGTGTCTCGTTTATTTTATGTGTCTGCCCTGTGGAAAGCCCACTCTGCGGTTTGGTTTTAGAAGCTGAACAGTTACTATTTGTTTTATAGTGTACAGTAATACCAACATCCTCACTCAGTCCTGTGAGACAGGCATGGTATCAAGAGAGACACAGGCGACTCAAAAGCAACAGTTCAAAAACCTTTATTGAAAATCTTTGTTGGGTTGGTGTAAGACCTAACTGGCCCTAACTCTAAAGAGGTTGTTCCCTCCACTGATGTTTCTAAGGGCCGTAATTCCAAAACCAATGCTTGCCCTCAATCTTAGACAAAATGTTTTCAAGGGGTATTTTTTAAAGAAAAAAATGGTGGCTCAAAAAAAAGAAAAAAAGAAATGGTGGCTCAAAAAGAAATGTAAACCACGACTGGCCTTCCACATAGGGCGCTTGCAGCAAACAAAGTTCACAATGCCTCTGGGTTGCCTGGGGGTTCCTTCCCCAAGCTTTACTCCTTCCAGCTTCAAACAAACAAAACACAGTTCTGGTCAGGATTCTCAGGGTTTCCTTCCCCAAGTCCAGGCCTCTCCTGCAAAGGTTCAAAATGTCTCTGCGTGCCTCTCAGGGTTCCCTTCCCCAAGCTTGGCCCCTCTAGTCTCAAACAAATGTTCACACAGTTCTTTACATGGGGCAGTGTCAGAGACTTTTGAAAATGCCAGGCTTATGCTTCACCCTTGTACGACCACTTCTGACCCCTCTCAACACACTTTGTATCTTTTCTTCTGTTTTGTTTCATTTTCCCCTTGCTTTCCACTTTGCAGTGCACTCCTGCACCTTCTTTCTCTTTGCTGTGCCCTTTACACATTCCTCTTGCTTTGCCATGCACCCTTGCACCTTCTTTTCTTACTTCTGGGTTGCTCGCACCCTCTTCTGCTTTCGGGTCGCTCGCACACTCTCTTTCCTTGCCAGTTCCTTCAAATGCACTCTTTCTGTCTTTCAGTTTGCTTGCAACTTCTCTGCACCATCTCTTTGCTTTCCTTTGACTTTCAAATGCACTCTTTCTGTCTTTCGGGTTGCTCAGACCCTCTCTTCTGCTTTCAGGTTGCTCGCACCCTCTCCTCTTCTGTCTTTTCCTATCTTGTCTCCCTTGCTTTCCTTTTTCCGTGCCACTTTCTACTTTCAAATCTCTAATCCCGCTCCAGCCACAAGCACGCCACTGGGTTGCTCTCCCTCTCTTGTTACAAAACTCACCCAGATAGCGCAGTGCTAGCAAGCAGCTTCTTCAGTTTCTGTGGCCCGAGGTCAGGGTCTCACAACCTGCCCCTCAGGCATCCTTAAGACTGGTAACACGCCCCATGGGTATGAGCAGTGCCCTGGACACGGCCAATAATTAGCAACTCGCCTCACTCCGGCTCCATGGACACACGGCTTCCTCGCCCCCCTGCAGCCCTCCAACATCACAGGGTCAGAGTCTCTGCTTCCCGCTAACCTCCAGACTTTCAAGGCTTCTCGTGCAGCATCCTCCACGTTCCAACCAGCAACCCCAGCTTGCTCATCTTCTCTGGCACAACCACACCTTTTATACCCTGAGGGTCAAGTGGAGGCAGGTGTGAATAGTTAAGGTCAACAGCCATGGGCGTAATTATAGGGAGGCACAGGGTGTTTTGTCCCCCCAACATTTGTGGCATGCCTTTTTGTCCCCCCAACTTTTGGCAGGAAATGTGACCGCAGGCTGTGTAATTGAGGCCAGGCTGGCTGAGCTCTGTTTTATTTTCTGCGTGTGGGTGCCTGTGCGGCACTGCACAACAAATGTCATATCGTTATAGTGCGCATGCCGGGCCGGTTTCAGTATAGGCTTTCAGTTTAGTTTCTGCATAGTGATACTTTACGATATTTCATTGGCTGCTTGTCAGCCAATGAAATTCGTTAGTGTGAGTGTGTGGGGAGATGACTGGCAAGCTCCTGCACGCATGCATGTGCGTGGGTGGCAACCTTCAGGAGTGTTCTTGTGGAGGTGAGCTCTGTGGCACCCTGGTCCCTGAAAGGCACGTGCGTGCAGTGTTTCCCCCATGGTGACGGTCAGTGTGTGACCTCTGCCAACTAATCCTTTCCCATGTTGCGACCTTGCAGGCAAACAAAAGAAGATTCAATCATACAGCAGGTAAGCTTCTCACCCTGTTTTATTGCAGCGCGTTTGTGCCCCTGTCTCATATTTTTAAGGTGCCCGTGCCTTTACATGTCTCCCCTGTCCCCTCTCCCTCGCGTCTCTCACTTTCTCTCTTTCAGAAATGAACATGCATAGGTGTTTCAAGAAGGGGGGGATGCAAAAGAAGAGATATGAGGTAGAGAACTACTGGGGGTGGGGAGGGCGGCGAGGGGCGGACGCAGGTACAGAGGAAAAAGGAACAAAATGGAGCCAGTGACTGGGGAGATGAGGCCTGTGGAGCTGGAGAGGCGAACCGCAGAGCTGCCTCAAACTGCACAGACCTTGCATCTTTCAGGGGCTCTGAGCTAGGCCTGTCTCTGAGTCCAGTGTGCCAGATGTGCAGCCTTCATATTTCAGCTGCCTGTTACCCTGACATAGTCTATCCCGCCCCCCGCTCCCCAATGCTCCCGCCTGGCCTGGCCCTTCAGTCCAGAATTGTGCATCTCTTCTGCTCGTCATCACTTGAAACTTCCCGTCATCATTTTAAAGACCCACAAACCCTTGATGCTGTGAGAAAAGGTCCTCCAATCCTCATCCGCTTTCATTTGAATTAAAGTTGGCACAATGTATCGGTTTGTTGAAGGTTACATGCATTCACTCGTTGCCTTAAAATAAAAGTTGAGCACCCTTGTTTCTGGTAATGCCTCTACGTAAAGAGATAGCTCTCAGCTGCCCATTTTGTATTCGGCAGGCTTGAAGTCCCCAGTCCCCTGGGGTACATGGAATATTCATTTTAGACGTGGGCATAGCTAGTGAAAAGTCACCACCCCCAACCACCATTTTCCATTATTTGACGTCATCTGGTTGTGTTTTGAGACCTGCCGTGACACCATTTACTGGAGAGAACCTTTATATTAAAATAAAGAACCCCCTTCCCTTTACCCATAACTACATCTTCTTCACTAGGCATCAAAAACAGGGTCTCCAGAATGCCTCTTTGGTGTTGACTGGATGGGTTGTGAGGAACATTGTGGTATTGTTATGACCTGTACATCGCACATTGCCCCTAACACCCAGTGTGATCTGCGAACAAATGGCTTCTGAGAGGGAACAGATTAACATGTGTTGTGTTTAGTTGTCTGCATTCCCGCCTGTTTAATCTGTGTGTTGGTGCACGCACCCGCCCGCGCATGTCAACAAACGTGTCTGTCCCATGTGTTTGCGAGTGGGCTGTCTAGTGGGTTTTGCTTTGTCTCAAATGTGTCGAGGTTCATTGTTGCCTGATGTGTATGTCTGCAGTAAGCCCTTTTGTCTGTGTGTCTGTCCTTGGCAGTGCGTGTCCGTGTTTCAGGGTGTGTGGGGTTCTCAAAGTGAACAAGCTGTGGCTTTACTTTAGTCTGTCAGCCATGCACCGTGCAACTGTGTGTAGGACTGTGCCTGTGATTCTTGGACTTCACTGAGACTGTCATGTATTGTGTGTTAAGTTTTCTGAGCATGTCTGTTAGGTTCTGAGAGGACGTGTGCGAAAGACTGTGTTTGTATGCAATTTGTCTTTACTCTGTGTGTGTCAACCTGTCTGTGCTGTACTCTGTGTATGAAGAAGCTTTGGGCCCCATTCATGGAATTTTTTGCACGGTTCAAAGTGACTTTGCACTGCCGACACAAACCCAGATTCATGGAATTGTGCAAAATGTATTTTTGCAGTGTGAAGTCAGTGCAAAGTTCTTTTTGTACTGCAAAAATGACTGACTTTCCCTGCAAAAATTAACTTTGCGCAGTTCCACGGATCAGCGTTTGTATTGGCAGTGCAAAGTCACTTTGAACCGTGCAAAAATTGCCCTTTCCCTTTACTGGCTGTGTCTGTTTGTATGTGCTGGTCTGTGGGTGCCATTGTATGACGGTGTGTGATGGGTGTCGTCTTAACCGTGCGTCCCTGCCCGTGTGTGTAAGCATTTCTGTGAGAATTACATGTATCGATAATGTGTGTGAGCTTTATTGTTTATATCATTGCATGTACAATAGGCCTTTGTTGGGCACAGTCTAGTAATTTAATGTGTGTACCAGATTACTGGTACATGCCATGAGCTCTATTTGGTGTAAGTGTTGTTCACATCTGCCCACCCGTATTGTGTGTATGTGCATGCATGGAGCGGCCATCTTTAATGAGTAAAATCTATCACTGTGTCCATGTGGCTGCTTGCATGACCTTCACTCTGGATCTTTCCCTCATGTGTGATGTGTGTTTTGTCCTGAGTTCACTCCGAGCCTCCTTCTAAGAATGCACCGTGTGCAGTCTATCGACCCTTAATCATTTGGCAAGCTCCAGAATGCACCTTAGAGCATTGTGGGCTCATGTCCTTCGTGGTTCGGGCTGTCTGTTCAAGGCTCGATGCCATTACGATCATTTCCCACAATGGCCCCCACCGCATCTGCGCATGCGCTGGGCTAGCTTGGGTTCAAGCATTGACAGGCTTTTTCTGTGTATTGTTCCTGAAAGTTGTAATTGTAATTGGTTATTTAAAAAGTGGTTAATACCCAGAGGTTTTTAAGCGTGATCCCAGGGATCGAACCTGTGTTGTGAGCTATCCTCCCGGGACATCGGTCAGCTGGTGCTAGGGTCATTTGGAAATGGGCTTTGGGATATGAATAACCCTCCCCTTTAAGTCATTAAACCCCCATCACACCCCCTAGCAAATTCTGAGCCTTCACTATAGCTTTGGGTACCGTTGGTTCTCTAAATGGCCACCAGTGGCAGCCCATCTATAAGTTGGGCCTCCTGCCAGTCAATCTCCTTCAAGTCCCTTAGACAATGAAATCTACTCGACATTGTGAGATCTGGAGCAAAACAGCCAGTGACAGTCCCCCAGATCGTGTGGAAGGGCAGCTGACATCCTAGCTTTACCCAAACTGGTCCGGAACGGTCTGCAGCCAAGCCTGTTCCTAATCGTCTAGCATTGTCCTCGCCTGCTGGTTTATATAAAAAGCCCTGAGGAATAAAGTGGATATTGTACAGTCATCCGGCTATGCAAACACCACCATAGCAGGTCTAAGACCTTAGACGGATAATACATATTAACTAAGTAATTCCATGCCAGCATTCAAGAATGCCTACTACCGCAACATTCTTTACATTCCTGCACTGGCTGCAGAACAAGAAGTATTTACTTCTGATAATTATAATTTTTTATAATTGGTCATTTATAACACGCTTAATACCCAGAGGCTTCTAAGCAGGGATCCGGGGATCAAACCTGTGGTTGCTCCGTGTCCTCTTGCTTCCAAGGCGAGCATGTTGCCCCTGAGCTATCCTCCCCAGACTTGTTAAAAACTTTGACGTTTACTGCTCTATACATAAAAAAAGGCAAATAATCAGGGTTACACACTATTTGTGTAAACTGTTGCTACATCTAAAACAAATCAAATAAAAGATGTTGCAAGTAATGAATTAAATCAGAATAAGCAACCTAATGCGCCGTTTTAAAATCTTGCAGGAATCCATTTTGTATTAGGTCTATATGCTTGTTTGAGTCAGTGCCTTGGTGGCAATAATCAAACACCAGCTCCCTTCAGCCTGCTTGCATACCCGCTTTAGGTAAAGGTGGAGCAGGCTTTTTCTGTTGTCGATGCAGTGAATTCTAAATACCAACTGTGGTGTTATAAGTTTCAGAAGACTGGCGTGTCTTTAGAATTGAATTTTAAAGATACCCATCAGTCTTATGAAAATTTTAACTGAGCGTGGCGGCAATGGACTCTTGTCGTGTAGTAGTTTATTCTTATCCCTCAGTGCCAACGACTGCCTGCTCCACCCTGCCCCTTTCTTTCAGTTATCATGATGTCCCCCCCAACATTTTCAAAAAAGTTACTCCACTGTAAACATCCTGACCTTGCCTGACTCTATTAGTGGGACAGCCTAGTGTTGTAATGTGGTAGGCCTCTCTCTGTTTCTCACTGTTATGTCTATGGGTAATCTTCACTGCTCCCGGTTGCCTCTCCCTTGTCGCAGTTTATGTTGGAAATGGGTACGGGGAGGCAAGACAAGATGGGAATGGACATATATAGGTTGAATTATGATAAGTTGATTGGCAGAGGAGAGAGGGTGAGAAGTGGTGAGATTGAATAGGGTGTGTCTGCACCAGTAGATGGTACTATGGTTAAATGACAGAAGATGTTTTACCACAACCGAAAGAGGTCGTGGGAGGGGTAATGGTAGATTGGCCATCAGCAAGAAAAGGGGGATACAACATCTCGCCAGTGGATACCTTATTCCCTATTCCCAAGGACCATCCATCCAGGTGATCCTCCCCTGCTTGTCCACCCCCTGGTTCTGGATCCAACAGCGGCGGCCCTCCCCTGGCCACCTGAGAAGAGGCTCCAGGGGAGGGGGAGAGGAGTGAGAATACCCTCAGGTTTCTCACAGTTCCTAGTGGAAACTATGATCTTTAGCATCCAAATCAAAGGACAGCATATTTTGACAATTATCGTTTCTAGAAGTTAATCAGAAGAACAAGTTACTTCTTACCCTGTAACGTTCTTTCAATGGGATTTTCCTCCGACGTATTCCTTATCTTAGATATCTCTTTCCAGCTTTGCTGTGCCAATCCATCTCAAACACAGGAAATACCTGAGGTTCGCAATTGGCAACTCTCATTATCAATTTCGAGTGCTGCCATTTGGGCTGACCTCCGCCCCGAGGGTCTTCACCAAGTTAATGTTGGTAGTGGCTGCAAGTCTAAGGAGGGAAGGGATTCACGTCTACCCCTACCTGGACGATTGGTTGATCAGAGCTGTATCTTTGGAACAAGCTCAGATCCAGCTAGATCATGTTTGCCACTCCCTTCACAGACTGGGCTTCTCCCTCAATTTAAAGAACTCACAAATGATACCATCGCGGAGACTCCAGTTCATCGGGGCGATCCTGGACACTTCCCTGGGAAAAGCCTCGCCACCAGAGGTGAGGGCTCAAGATATTCTACAGATGGTCACCAAGTTTCAAAATGCCCAACGTCTCCCAGCCTTCGACTTTTTGAGGTTGCTAAGCCTCATGGCATCCTGCATTTTCCTAGTGCCAGAGGCTCGCCTGAGAATGAGATCTCTCCAGTGGGCACTGAGAACTCAGTGGTCACAATTCTCAGGGAGAATGACAGATCTTCTTCAGGTTCCCGACAGGGTGGCTCGAGACCTTCAGTGGTGGGCCTGTCAGGAGAACATTCTGAAAGGAGAGCAGTTTTGGCAACCCTGGCCGGAGATAACAGTAGTCACGGATGCCTCACTCACGGGGTGGGGAGCCCACGCCAACGACTTGACCATCAGCGGTCGTTGGTCTCCATCGGAGTCCAGACTACATATCAACCTGTTAGAGCTGAGGGCCATCAGACTTGCGCTGAAGGCTTTTCTGCCATCTGTACAAGGAAAGAATGTCCTGATAATGACGGACAACACAGTGGCCATGCATTACCTCAACAAAAGAGGAGGCATAGGATCACTACCTCTGTGCAGAGAGGCGATGCAGCTCTGGTTTTGGGCAATCCAAGAAGGAATCTCTCTATCGGCAGTTCACCTAGCCGGAGAGAAGAACTTGACAGCGGACGCTCTGAGCAGGCAGAGCACAGTCTCCCACGAGTGGGAGCTAGCTCAGGAAGTCCTTCAAGAGATCTTCGCCCTTTGGGGAACCCCTCAGGTGGATCTGTTCGCCACCAGTGTCAACAGGAAGTGCGATCTGTTCTGTTCAAGGGAATTTCCCCCGAGAGGAGCTCTGGGAGACGCGTTCATAGTGGACTGGGAGTTTCCACTCCTGTACGCATTTCCACCATTCCCTGTCATTCCTCAAATGATCAGGAGGTTGAGAAGATTCCGGAAAACCATGATCCTAATTGCCCCGGATTGGGCCAGGAGAACGTGGTACCTTCTAGACTTGTCTAAGATAAGGAATACGTCAGAGGACACAATCCCTTCCAAGAACAAGTTACTTCTTACCTTGTAACGTTCTTTCGATGGGATGTTCCTCCGACGTATTCCTTATCGACCCTCCCATCCATCCCCGCAGTACTACTTCCCTTGTTGTTGCAGCTTACGCTCCTTCAGGGTGATTAGTCTAGTCCAGAAAGAATTATTGTGGGCTACAAAACGGAACTGAGCAACGGACGCTGCGCGCGGCCTTTATAGGCAGGATGACGTCGACCTCGATACGGCGGCTGTCGAGGGACATCGACTCGGCGGACGTCGACGGGCAGCGCCCTCTAGAGAGAAAAAATTTCCGAGGCCAGCAAAGCTGGAAAGAGATATCTAAGATAAGGAATACGTCGGAGGACACAATCCCTTCGAAATGTTAGTTTCATAGTGCATTTGCTCTGATCATCAAATGTTTTCAATCCTGCGTTCTTACATTAATAAACCTAATGCAAATACAGTAGGCACCCATGATGGATGGGCTATTCTCTTACGTCAGTGTTGTTTTTATTGTTCCCATTTAGCAATACGATGTGGTTCAAATGCAGGGTAACACCCACACAATCACACACAACTACATCAAACTACTGTGACAAGGTCAGTACCTTGACCTTGTCAAAAGGGGATGAAAACCCTTCTCAGCATAGAGTAGAGGGGCCTACCAAGGAGGAATGCAAAGCCAGTCCAACCCCAAAGGAGGGGGTGGCAGTTGAGAGGTCCCCAATTCCTGCCTCCCCGCCCCAAATGACGGTTTATATCTGAGCAGGAAATCACTTGCACCGCCCCATGCCTCTTGAACAAAATGATCATCAGGTTTTCTCTCTCTTTTTCAGACCCAGTATTAATCACCCGTTAAACTGCAAGAATCGACAGAGACAGCAGCCCACCAGCACTTCGTGCTAACTGTGTCATGACGCCAGAGTCACTGAAGCAGCATCCGAAGAGAGAAATAGCAGAGAAAGAGCTGCAGAGGTCACGTAGCCATGGAGCATGCTGTACACCGCTTCCCAGCAGAGGCAAGGGCTACAGCAAGCTCCCTGCCTTTACCCCTAAAGACATCAACAAGAGCCACAAAATCCAAAGGGCCATTCATTTACCTTGGGGGAAGACATCCACAGGGCCACTAACATGTACTTGGCCATTGTGAAACACAGATCGCCATTACTATCTCGCTGTGGACCTGAGCAGCGAAAGGGACAGGGGTTACCTCGCTAAATAACATCTTTACTCTTTGTAACACCTCCCGGGCAGGGAAACAGGGCAAAATTGGCCATGGCAAAGAGGGCAACAGGTAGTGGGAAGGAGTAGTTTGTTCGGATGAAGTCAGAGAAGGAGGAGGTGGCAGACCAAGAGACCAGCTGGATGTATTAGAGAGTGGTGTCAATTTTTGGAAAAGGGGAGGTATTGGATGATGAGTCGAAGTGGTACTGTTTTTTGAGTGTGCGTGCATAGGTAGCAAGTGAGATTGTTCAAGGTAGTGTATAGTGTGATGAATCAGAGATTATCTCCCAGAAACCATGGCCTAGAACCCTTCTCATGTGGCCATGGAAAGGCAGACACTTCCTGATCCTGACCCTGCGGGTGGTGTTCTGCGGGAGGACCACATGGTAGGGGAATCTGGTCAGGAAAACTGGGAGAAGCCCTTCACTAACTTCCCTAAACACCCTACAATCTTAATTGACTATTGTACAATTGTAACATGTGAAGGAAAAGATAATCAGAACATTGGGGACTTCAAGTCCCACAAGGCCCCAAGTACTGAGATGCAGAAGAGGGTCTCAGATGCACTAAACTGTAAGATGCAGTCTAGTGGTTCTGATGAGCAGGACTTTTGAATATACAAGGCCTCCTAGGGTGGAGGCCATGAGAACCAGAAGGTGGGGTTGTAGAAACCACCTGTTGCAGTTGCAGCAGCAGAGGTAGAAGGAAAACAGAGCCGCCGCTACCTGCGAAGTGGATGACGTTCCTGAGAGGGTCTAAACATCTAAATCCCAGTAGCAAAATAACAAGATAACATGATTGCAGAGAGATTGTAACCATTAATGTCAGAGAGAGGGAGAGGCAATATTTAAACCAGACATCAACAAGCATTCCCCAAGGCAAAGAGGGCCAAGTGTAATAAAGAAACATTTTCAGAAGTTGTTTAATGTAAAAGTGGGAAAGCAATAGTGGCAGGAGAGCAGCCCTCTTGATGGAGTGTCAAGGAGGAGAGGGGTATAACCTGCATTGCGAGTGGCAAATACAACAGTGGCACAAACAGTACCAGCGTGTAACATGATTTCCTAAAAGGAGCTGTGAATTTTGAAGTTGATTAAAGTCAAAAAGGTTTGAAGTAAACTTTACCAGCAAGTACTTGTAGTAGTGTTAAGAGCTTTTTGTCCTGGCAGACAAGTACACCAGCATAGGTGCTTTTTAGTGGTAGTCCTGGCAAGTTGCTGGACCAGGAAGATATCATTGAAGTAAAAGGTTGTGAAGAAGAAGTGGCAAGACCACTAAAGGTGTTTCATGAATTATTGTGGAATCATCCTGACAAACATTGTTGTTGATAAAGAAGAATTGTGAAAGTATTTTGTTTCCTAAAAAGAAATTGTGTTGAACTGTTTGCTCTACTCTAAGTGGAGAGATAAAGATTGTTGTCTAGTTGACCTGTTGGTTAAAGTCCAAGTGAAAGACTTTTGGAGCAAGAAGTACTTTATGATTAAACTTGGTTTCTTTTTTGAACTTGTGATTGAAAATTCTGCTTTGAATCTGGGGAAGGGGATCCAACCCAGGTTACAAGGATACACAGTTATTATATTTATGTTGAACATAACTGTAGTTTCTGTTATATTTGAATTGCCATATATTGCCTTTATGAGTTTGATGTATGCATGAGTGTGAGGGACAGATTCCTTTTTGTTAGAGTGTTTCCTTTAGTTTATTTGGATAGGCAGGGAAATTCTCTTTAGGTTAGGGATTAGGAGGCATTTGTCAAATCCCGTTTGAGTTAATAAAATGGCATCTTGTGAAAAAACTTTACCCAGTTGTCTGCCTCACAATTCTGACCCCTCACACCTGGCAATTGGCTCACTCGTGGCAGATATATGCACTGCCAACTCCTGCACCCTTTGTCTAATGAGGGTGTTGCTGCTTGCAGTGCCACCAGCAACACAGATGGTCGAGGGCAGTGGCAACCCGTCTGTAGGCACCCTGCATCACATCCTGCATAGCCTGTGAATGGCCCAGTTACTCGTGAGCAATTCACTCCTCGTGACCTTGAGCTGCTCAATGTGGGTTAGCCTCTCCCAGATGACTTGGAGGGTGTGTTGTTGCACTGTCCTGGGAGACAGATGGAGATGCCGTCCCTCGATGCCAGACACCTCCTTTCCATGCACCTTGTAATCTTTCAGGTATGGATTCTGTGTCCTCTGGATGGTCCCAACGGAGGGCACAGCGAGGTGACAAGGGGGAGTGAGTAGAGTATGGGCAAAATGCTGGGCAGGAGGTATGATTCTATGGACATCTGCCTCACAGGGGCATCTGGAGGAGGTGGCGCCAGTGGCACCAAACTTTGCATGGTCCACTTTCTGTATGGTGTCTGCACTTCGCAATCAGACTCGCCAACAGTGGTGGAAGGTGGCTCAGTGGTAGGTGGCCCTACAGGCTCCGTGATGGCCAGAGTAGGGGCCATGACAGTGGCAGGTGTGGCTGTGCCCCCCGAGCTCCCATTACAGTACCCTTGAACAGGAGGGTCCTCGTGGTCTTCTTCTGGGCAATGTCCTTCCTGGGTGCAACATGTCCTGATCCCTTCATGAAACTTCCACGGGCAGGAGTGCCTGATCTGCTGGTGCCTTCCATGAGGTCCTCTGTGTCTTCTGTGCCTCTTGGGAGACATTAAAACAGTGCCTCAGTGCATCATTACCATTGTTGGAATACTGAAGGGTGTGATCTCATGAAGTGTATCATGTACTAGGGGGTCCCAGGGTGCTACAGCCCTGTGGGCGCATTCATCATGAGGCAGACAGTACAATGGATTACTGGCTTGATGACTGGGTGTGAATCTTGACTGTTGGGATTGTGTGGGACACAATCAACAGTCACCCTTAGCGAGACATTTCAGCCAATACAAACATCAATTGACCCAAACTAGATTCCAGACTCTTAAAGTGATCAACACGAACGAACTAAGAACGAGTCCAACTAAGAAACTACAGCAGAGAGAGGCCTTTTGGATCGATAGACTGGACACAGTCTTTCCATCTGGTCTGAATGAGGAATTGGATTTACATTGCTACTTATGACCATCTCTTTTTGGGAGAATCGGCACCTAAGAAATTTCACATAAATGAGAAGATCCACATGAGAAAGAAGAGATCAAGAGTTTGAGATTGTACATGCCCTCTATCACACAACTGCAGAACAGTGATGTAACTGTCAAATCTGGGAATACTCTTTTTTATAATCGACACCTAAGGAATTTCACATGAATGAGAAGATCTATATGATCAAAAAGAAACATAGTATGAGCTTGGACCTGCCGTCTACCATACAACTGCAGAGCAGTGATGTAACTGCCAAATCTGAGAAGACTCTTTTGTATGCCAGTAATTTGTGACAATACGTGCAATGCACAGGAGTTTCGGGACATCAGTGACAGCTCTGTCGCGCGTAAGAGACCAGCTATCAATAAGTGATTCTAAGAACATTAATGAATGGTGCAAACAAGGTACTTTACCCTCATAGTGAGCAGTACGTAGAACTACAGAGCTACCAATGTAGACATTGGGGCTCATTACGAGTCCGGTGGTAGCTGTGCCGGTAAAACCAGCAGGCTGCCGCCAGACCTGTAGTAAATTACCAGCGCCAGAATTACCCGTTGGGCCAGTAAATCCGGCGCCAGCAATTTTGTTAATCCCCATAGGACTCTACGGGAATGGGGAGCACGGAAGCATCGGCACCATTATTAACGGTGTCAGTGCTTCCGTCTGCCTACCATGGCCGCTATGTCCGGCAGGCTCCCACCTGTCGGGCACAGCAGCTCCGGCAGGCAGACACCGTTGTTTCCGGACCAGCAAACTTGTAATGAGGACCCTTGTCAATAATCATTGTGGATGACGAAGGTCAAATTTGGGCTCCATTTATGTCAATTGGTAGTGCTACATACATCGTACATACAAGCACCCTCTGTATGCTGCCCAGAGCACCAAGTATTAGAACATTCACCATGACTGCACATTAGTAATGTATATATGTGGCTCCATAATGTATAATGAGTATGCCTATTCACGTGGTAATCCAAGCTGGTAAATATCGCTCGTTTCAAGTTCTAATTTTTAATTTCAAAGGCAAAAACATCTGCAAGTTTGTACACCACGGCCTGGATAACTTAGGAAGTACACTCCCCATGATTCCACACAAGGGAGACACACCCATACACTGCAACACGCTGTCACTACTTCCACGTTTGATGCCACCGCATGGTCGCGCAATGACGTAGATTGTTAAAATCTTACTGGTGGGCCCGTTGTGGCTGCTTCCATGGCAATGCCAGCGTTCCATGAGGTGTAGTAGCGCCGGGACCCCCAGTGAACAACAGGAGTACTGCTACCACCAACAGCGCACTAAGTAAAACACGCAATACCTTTCAAAGCATCATTGAATACAAGGAAGTTTATGGATTACATTTATTATTAACCCGTGCAAAGACTGTAAACGGTCTGGCAATTTTCCTGCTAGGTCTCCCTGCTGCAGCTCAATAGTGACTACATACCTAGGAATCCTCTAGAGAACAACTCACTGTTACCACTGATCGTAAAGATAAGAAATCACATACTTACTATACACTTTGCCAAGTATTATGTAACTGTATGACTGATCACACACTTTTGTCTATTCATCTAAGATCCCCCCCTTTCTTTGCATTGGCCCCACATTAGGTACCAGTGCCTCGACACACTGCCGCCTTGATTAACATACTTGATCAGGAATTATTGATGATGATTGGTAATCTGTCAAGGTAACCTTTATTTTTACAGTGGTTATGGTGAACAATCACACATACATAGCGTTAAGGATAGGGCACCGGGTTATAGTATTTTTTCTAACATTAGGCGATGTGTAGTGATGAGTGTGAATAGTTCTAATGCCACAACACAAAGAGTGAAGACAATTGGAAATAACTTGTTACTCTCTAAAGAACATACGATTTATCAGGACAATTTGCAGTATTTAACTGTGATGTATTTACTATATATACTCTGTTATAAGACACTGGGCCTCATCGCAAGTTGGGCGGTAGATACCGCCAGGGCTAATAGCGTTACCGCCAAACCCCAGGGCGCTATTAGAGCCGGATCACGGGTTTGGCGGAACAGTAATTGCCCATTCCCCATTCCCCATTGGGCCCATTCGGGAATTCCCCATTTGACCCAATGGGGAATTTTCGGCACAACTACCATCGGCTTTATTACCACTCGGTAATTGCACCAAAAATTGGCAAATTCCCAGTGCATTAAATGCAGCCAAACCCGTGATTGGGAAGACCCTTGCATGTAGCGGTAATAGCGTTACCGCCGCATTTTAGGGTTACCGCCAAACTCGTGATGAGGCTGACTGTCTCTACAAGATTGTATTTATTATATTCTTTTAGAGCCCGCCCTGAAGGACTTAAAATCCGAAATGCATCGGCTAGGGCTTCTGCATAAAACTAATTGAAAAATGAAAAAGAAGATTACTTTACCACAGAAAACCTAATGATTGTTGTATTTTTTCTTAACAATAAAATATTACAAAATTAAACGTTTCAACTATTATTTGAAGTAGTATTTACTACACAACCGGCGTCTCCAGGCTCAGTGAATGTTTCATTGAGCAATGTCTTTTTTTGCCTGGATTGTGGTGTCATGTGCTTCACAGTTGTGCAAGGTGATGGGTGCCCATGTAGGGCTGGCCCAATGTTCTATGCGTATCCTGTACTACTGTCACAGTTATTAGGTGGATTTTTGACCTATATGACCTTACCTTGAGTAGGCTGTCTTAGAGATCCAGGTGAGGTTAGTCAGGTGGGCAGAATTACCCATTACAAATATTGTCAAGATAGCAATACTTGAGATGGCTATGATTTGCAAATTATTATATTTGTATGCCAATATTATGAAACAACCCATTAGGAGATGTTTAATTCCCTTAGCTCAAGGTTCCTCACTAAAGGGGTCTGAGTATTTCCCACAAATATGCATGAGGGAATTAGTATAGAGAAATCCCCAACCAACCATGTGAGAATTGGGTGGTTGTACCTGCTGAGCCGAGAACATTTTTAAAATAATGGGTTAACATTGAATAAAATGTTATCAAATAGGTTTTGTTGGGGAACACATGAAAAAAGACAAAGGATGCCATATCAACAACAGGATAGAGTAGCATTTTCCAACATGTTTTCATGCTGGCTGTGCCCAATAATGCCTGAATGACCGCGTTCATAAAACATGTCCAGGCTGCCTGTGTCAATACATGCCAGCATCCCCATGTAGGAACACACTCATGATGGCTTTGCCCACAATGCCACTGTAAGAAAATATACTGTGTTGGCTGTGCTGATATATACCAATATACCATCTTAAAAACACACTCATTCTGGCTTTTCCCATGTTAGATGTGACAATATATATCATTATCCCTGCATAGAACCCACTTTTGTTGGCTTTGCCCATATTGCAAATCATGTCACTGTAAATAAAACATATCAACAATGGCTGTACCTTTATATGCCAGCACTAGCACTGCTATGTAGGAACACGCTCATGTTGGCTTTATCAATAATTCTAGTAAGGCTTCTGTATGTCCATGCTGGTTGTGCCAATATGTGCTAGCATTGCCCCTCAATACCCGTACCATGACAATGCACCTCTCCCACAGCAGGCCCAACACATTCACCAACCCTCATTGCACTGGCCTGCACAAACTCTAAACATACTGGGACAAATTGAGGGAATTTGTACTTTCTCCCCAAAGGGGAGCCTCCACTGTGAGGCTGGGGAGGAGAGCCTGCTCCGCAATACCCTCCCTAGGAGTTGAGGCAAGTGGAACTTCACCTGGAGAGACTCTGCCTTTGGAGACAAAGACTCATGTTCCTGTGAGAAACTCCCTAAGCCATTTCCCATGGTGGCATACATGGGACTATCAGATATGCAGAACACTATTGAAGCCTGAGATTGGGCAAGAGCCAAAATGGAAATAGACATCTGCAAACAAGAAAGAAGACCTGTCTCTGTAAGGAGAGGCCTACATAGAACTGAGACGATTAGAATGATGACGGAGAAGAAGGAGGAACAGCATTTGTCGAGATGTAACAAGACATCCGCTTACCCGCAGCTTTTTTCTTTTCTTTCAATTATCGGAGACGTGGGCGTACCCATGCAGGCGCTTCCCCATCCCAAAGGATGATGTGCACCAGACCCACCAATCATTACTTAGCTTACATAAACTCACAACTCCTCCCACCGCCCCGTCTGCCTCACAAAATCCAACATCACACTGCTCCTCCTCCTGCCTCTCACCCCATCACCTGCCAGCAAAGTCCTCCCACTCAGCTCAGTCACACCTAGAGCAGTCAACCGAACCCTCATCAATTCTCTCTCTTCAACATGTCTCTCACACCTAAGCAAAAAATGTCCCACAGTCTCAGGCACCCCACACACCGCACAGTCCCTCGACTCACGCTTCCCCACTCGAAACAGACAGTCATTCAGCCCCACATGCCCTATCCTCAACCGATTCAGCATCACCTCCTCCCCCCTCCTCCATTCCAGACTCCCCGCATCCACCTTCACCGACACTTTTCCACAAACCCCAAACATCCACCTGCCCTTCACCCCACTCACCCACCTCTCCTGCCACTCATCCATGACCCGTCTCACCATCACAGCCTTCACCTCATCCACACTCAAAGGCAACCTCACATCAACCGCTCCCCTCTTCATACCCTCACCCGCCGCCAGATCCACCAACTCATTACCCAAAATGCCACTGTGACTGGGGACCCACGCCAACTCCAAATCCATTACCCCACCCACACACTGATCAATCTTCCTCCTGATATCCAAAATCACATCCTTCCTATCACGATCCCCTGCCACAATCGCCTGGAGCCCACTCAATTAATCCGAGAACACCACCACCCTCTCATACCCCAACTCGCACACCCTATCAATCGCCAATGCAATCGCCACCAACTCAGCCGTACAAATAGACACATCATTCGTCAGTCGCCCCACTTTATACTCCCCAGTGGTTTCCAAATAATACACCATACCCACTCTCCCAGACACAGGATCTTTCGAACCGTCCGTGAACACCTTGCGTCCTTCCTTACCTGCCACATACGCCTGACCCAAAGCCTTGATCTCACCCCGCAAACCTCGCTTCTTCGACACCACACTCGCCAACTCTAAACACACCTTTGGAGACCCCATCATCCACATCGGCCATCTCACCAAATCCATACCCGTCACAGCCAACAACTCGCCTACACCCCACTTCACCCCTTTCTCCCACATATGATATCCCAAAGTGCCCCCCTTCCTCCTCCACCGGTCCCTATAGTAGTCAAACCTCCAATTATACTTCAAACATTCACGCACCGGATGAGCCACACTCTTCGCACTGCACTTCACCCACCACCTCATACAGCAGGAGTTAGAATTGGTTTTGAAAGGTGTGAGGGTGAAGAGCATAGAAGAGTTTCGGTACTTGGGGTGATTCTGGATAGGAAGTTGAACTGGAATTTGCAGGTGGATGGTGTGGTGGATAAGTGTAAACGTAGGTTGAATTTGTTGCGGGCGGTGTCTGGGAAAGAGTGGGGTGCGCAGCAGAAGTGTTTACGAATGTTGTATAAGGGGTTGATTTTGAGTGTGATGGATTTTGGATGTCAGGTGGCAGTGGGTTTCACAGCGAGTCAGAAGTTGCGGTTGGATAGGGTGCAGGCGAGGGCATTGAGGGTGTGTTCGGGTGTGATGAGGTCCTTGCCAGTGAATGCGGTGCAGGTGCTTGTGGGGGAAATGCCGTTGGGGTTGAGGAGGGATGCGTTACCCACAGCTGTACCTGGTCCTAGGGATAGAGAGGGCTGAGAACGGGACGCCGACAGAGTTGAAAAGATGGAAAACGGGAGTGAATGAAGCAAACCCAAGCAACGGCAGGCCCCCGCGACGTTCTCTTGGAGAGTCAGTGGTAATGGGGAGAAGGGAGAACCCTGAGGCCTTCAGGGAATCATTATAAAGCAAGAGAAACTCGTCCCAGTGATATTGACATGACATTGAACTTGAAGTCAATAAAGGGGAACTGTATTAATGTGAAAAAGAGGTTCCAAATACATCTGACAAAGTCCCTGGGAAGAGGGGAAAGCACACCATAAGTTAAGAGGTAAAGAGTGGAGAATATCACAGAGATTTGTATACATACGAGAGATACTTATATAAATACGAAGAGAAGTCAAGTGAACCACTTAAGGGGAAAAGATACTCGGAGTTAACAATACTACTAAAGCGGGGAACCCTAAGCCCCAAAATAGCATATCCCAGATAAGAAGTTATACTTTACCAAACTCAAATGGGGATAGCAACCTGAACATTGAGAAGAAAGAGACCAAAAGGCTGTATTTCAAAAATATCCCAGAAGAGGGAGGAATACCCAAAGACACTGTGAAAGAGTGCAAAGAAATTATACAGAATGTGACAAGAGACTATTTAAGAATAGCCTACTAACAAGGCATCCTGAAGAAAATTAGTGTGATGCTGGAAATGTATTGGAGGGACAGGGCCTCCCTGTTCTTGTCCTGTAATCCCATATCATCAGTGTTCTGTGTTATGTTCTGCACAGGAGTCCAGTTGGGACCCCTGGCAGTTCAGCTCTTCCTCCTTTTGTTTCTAGTGAACAGAGACCCTTGGGATACCCTTATGGCACCAATGGGTGGGGATGCAACCCTGTACCCCTATTGTATGTTTTTGGAGCGCCTGTGTGTTCCCTACAGAGCAGGCTATGGGCTGGTGGCAGCTTCAGGCTCATGTGACATGAGCTCTGAGTAGCCTCCATTTTGGGATGCCCAGGCCCTGCCCATAGGAATCTATGGATTTCTGATAGAAGGCAAGATGTTACCTTGTTTTCCCACAGTCCTGGGAATCCCCGACTCTGTCCCTTGCCCTGACTGGCTGTTGGGTGGAAGAACCATCTATGGTCTTGTGGGCAATTCCAGGCCAGACTGTCTGGAGCCTTGCCAGTGACTGTATGTTGTGGGTACAGCCTTGGGGTGGGACCTGCGTGGAGTGTGTGACCAATATGCATTCCATGTTATGGGTGTCTAGAGTTTGTGTGTGTGACACAATGAATGGGATAGCCGTGCCTCAAACAGACATAAATTCAGTGTATTGTGAAGAAAGGCTGGATGCTTGCCCAATCCACATTCCTTGTTATGGGTGTCTGGGTGGAGTGAATGGCCTGAATGCCTGTGATACTGATTGGCTGCCTGCCTGCATGAATGCCCTTCTGTGTGATTGGCTGACTGAGTCTCAGCCAGAGTGAATGAGGGACGTGTATATCTGGGGACCTCTCATTTACCAATTTGTTCAGAAGCTGAAGTCGAAACTTGAAGCTGATCCTTGAAGCCCAGCTGGAGGAGAAGATTGCTGCTGCATTTGCTTCGATGTAACCCAAAAGCTGCTGAGTCTTTCGAGGACTGATCCAAGAGAGGACCTGGCTAGGAGACCTCTCCCCGAAGGACCATCATGCAAAAACTGCTTCTCTTCATCGAAGCAACCAGGAAGCCAGTTCTGCGAGTCTGACACCTGGAGAAGGGGTCCGCTCCCTAAGAATCCTGAAGAGAGCACCTGGACATCGGGGGTCGTCGAAGTCCATTGGCATCGACTAGGGTCGTAAGTTTTCTGTGACCGCTGGAAGCAAAGTTGAATCGTGTTGTCCAGAAGCAGAGACACTTTGACGCTGTGCTGCTCGACAACCAGAGCTGAGAAAGATCCACCTTGCCTAAGAACATTTGAACTTGTCATCACTGCTGACCACTTTGCCCCGCCGGAAAAAGTCTAGGTGGCTGGTTACCAATGAAAGTCCGCTGGTGGGTTTCCCGCCACCAGAAGCCGACAAAGACGTCCCAAGGACACTGAAGGAGTGAAGATGTGAGGTCCTGCCTGTGCTCGAGTCCTGATCGCTGAAGCTATTCCGACGTACGTGCTGCGGCTGCCGCACCAACAGGCCAAAGGTAAGCCGAACGCGACTCCCGACATTCGACGCCTGCTGCCGGGCCTGCAACCATCACCACAGAAGGTCTTTCAAGTTCACAGAGTCATATTTGCGGCACCAAACACTTTGCATCAAGGCCTACAGCACGCCTCATCTTGCCAGGACTTCCACCATCGAGGAAACTATCAATTTTCTAAGAGCACCATGACGGTCGAAGCTGCTGTATCGCCGCAAGTGTTCTGCTTTTCCTCGAGGATCTCGATGCCCAGTGGCACCTTCTTCAAAGGGGGTCCAACCTCGAAGGATACCGTCGAAGAACCATCAAAGAAACTCTTCCACTTCAGGTACATTGGTGTGGTTGATTTTATTTTTTAACCAAGAAGCACGGCTTATTGAGCATTTAAGGACTGGTCTTGTTCATTCTTTTATTCCAGGTTGCCCAGGTGGGGTATCCTCATTGAGGATTGTGCATCTATCTCCAAAGAAAGCATTCTACCATTGCTTAACCTTAACCTGCCTTCCTTCCTTCCCTATTGTCTATGCTGATACACTTTACTGAATGATTTGTATGCTCTATTATGATATATGATATGATATATGATATGGCATTTATAATGCGTCTATACACAAGTGTATAAAGGTGCGACGAGGCAAGGGAGGGGGACCAGAGGGAAGACAAAGACAACACTCTTACTAGACCAGGTGACATTGAGATGGCACAAGTGCAGGGGAGGGGGGAAAGTAAAAAGTGCAATACATAGGATCAACAGTAAAATAAGGAACAAGTTACTTACCTGTAACTGTTGTTCTCCAGCATGGGTCTGGCATGGATTCACATGCTCATGAATATTCCCCATCGTCAGGCCGGGAATCCTCGGTATAGAAAAAAATCAGTATCAGTTTTGTTTCTGATCTGTCTTTCTTAGTAGTAACCAATCACTGGTCTCTGGGTCATACTGCCCCCAGCCAATGACTGCCCTCTCCCTAAGCCCCGCCTCTGGCAGCCATCCTCAGATTTGGTAGCACATAAAGTGGCAGTATGACCAAGTGAAGAGCCGCAGAGGGGTAGGCGGGAGGGTTCGCATGTGAATCCATGCCAGACCCATGCTGGAGAACAACAGTTACAGGTAAGTAACTTGTTCCTTCTCCAGCATGAGGTCTGGCATGGATTCACATGCTCATGAATAAGACAATACATACCAGTACACACATGCACAACCACGGGGGGTGGCAACAGGCTCAACATTAAGCAATACAACAACTCAACATTAAGCAACTCTTACCTCCTCACCAGGCTCACCTTAGGCGAACAGGTTGCGCAGCACTGCTTGGCCGACCCTGGACTCCTCCCTGGAGTCCTGATCGACGCAGTAGAATCTTGTGAAAGTGTGCGTCGACCTCCACGTCGCAGCCCTGCAGATGTCCAGCAGGGGCACACCAGAGAGGAACGCTGTGGTAGCAGTGATCGCTCTGGTCGAATGGGCTCTCGGACGGCCGGGCAGCGGTTGGTTTGCCAACCAGTGACAGTGCATGATGCAGCCGGAGAGGCATCTGGAAATGAAGTCTTCGAGAGAGCCTTCCCTTGATTCACAGTCCCAAAGTTCACAAACAGCTGTGACATCTTCCGAAAACTCTTTGTGCGGTCCACGTAGAACTTCAGCGCTCTAGCTACATCCAGCGAGTGCAAAGTCCTCTCGGCCGGCAACGAAGGCGACGGGAAGAAAACTGGCAACACCAAGGGCTCGTTGAGGTGGAAGTCCGACGGCACCTTGGGCATAAAGGAGGGGTATGTCCTCAGCACCACCCTCGAGTCATGAAAAGTCAAGTATGGAGGCTGGCAAGATAGGGCCTAGAGCTCTCCCACTCGTCGTGCGGAGGTGATGGCCACGAGGAAAGCTGTCTTCCATGACAGGAACTTCAAAGGCGCCGAATGCATAGGCTCGAATGGGGCCCCCATGAGCCTGGTCAGCACCACATTAAGCTCCCACACCGGGGAGGAGCCTTCGCCGGTGGAAATTATCGGAATAGTCCGTTCATGAATTCTTTCACCAGGCGATGAGACCACAAGGACGCCCGTCCCGTAGTCCTGGTATATCGGGAGATTGCAGCCAGATGTATTTTGATGGAGGCGTGAGCCAGTCCAGCTTTGGCCAGCGACAGTAGGTACGGCAGTACTTGAGGGGCCGTAATCCGCAGAGGGTTAATCTTCTGTGCACGGCACCATACAGAGAACCTCTTCCATTTATGTCCGTAGCACTTGAGAGTTGAGGACGCCCTGGCCTTTGCAAGAACCTCTCTGCAGTCGGCCGGGATGTCGTACCCTCCAAACTCTAGTGCTGCAGGAGCCAGGCCTGCAAGTTCAGCGACTCTGGGTTGTGGTGAAGAATGGCACCTCCTTCTCTGGAGAGAAGGTCTGCGTCTGTCGGCAGCTTGACTGGTGGGGACGTTGACAGGTCCAGAAGGTCCGGGAACCAGATCCGTCTCGGCCACGCCGGTGATCATCCTGCACCGGGACCTCTTGAGCTGGTTGATGAGCCGGAGCAGCAACGGCAGCGGAGGGAACGCATAAAGAAATAGGCCGTCCCAGGGGAACGAGAAAGCATCGCCCATGCTCCTCGGCTGGGGGAACCTGCTGGCGAACCTCCGGCACTTGGAATTCGTCGCCGTCGTGAAGAGATCGATTTGGGGTTCGCCCCATCATCGGAAGAGTCGATCCACTTGATCCTGGCGTAGTTCCCACTCGTGGCACGAGCGCAGCTCCCTGCTGAGTCAGTCGGCGATAGTGTTTTTTATTCCTGCCAGATGAAGAGGCACCAGAAATATCCCATGGGCGACGGCCCAATGCCACAGATCCTGGGCTTCCTTGGATAGGGCAGGGGACCTGGTTCCGCCCTGCTTCCGGATGTAGAACATCGTGGTGGTGTTGTCGGTGAAGATCCTCACCACCTTGCCCTTGAGGGACGGAAGAAAGGACCCGAGGGCCCAGAACACTGCGCGGAGCTCCAAGATGTTGATGTGAAGAGACTTCTCCTCCGGGAGCCAAAGGCCTCTCGCGTGAAGATCTCCGGAGTGCGCTCCCCACCCTTCCAGGGAGGCGTCTGTCGTCACCGTCACCTGGTGAGCTGGGGTCTGAAAGTCCGTGCCCGCCGACAGATGGGGGCGGGTACCCCACCACCAGATCGCCTGACGGAACGTCTCGTTGAGAGGGATCCTGTCCTCGAAGCTGCCCGTCGACTGGACCCAGCGAGCGTCGAGGAACTCTTGTAAGGGGCGCATCCGAAGCCTGCACAGGCGCACCAGATAAATGCAGGAGGACATCATCCCGAGGAGGGATTTGATAGATCTTACCCTGGCCATGTCCGTGGCCAGCAGACGCTGCACCTTGCCCAGAATGGTCCTGGTCCTTTCCTCCGACGGCGAGGCCAGCTGCACCACTGTGTCGAGCTTGGCTCCCAGAAACAGGGCGACTTGCGACAGAACCAGGTGGGATTTTGGAAAGTTGATGGAGAATCCCAGGTCCGTGGCCAGCTGGACGGTCTTCGCAGTGTGCTCCACGGCAAGCTCCCTTGTCCTTGCCCGGATGAGCCAGTCGTCCAGGTAGGGGTAGACGTGGATCCCCTGTAGGCGCAGCCGCGCCGCCACCCGTGCGAGGCACTTGGTGAACACCCTGGGTGCCGACTTCAATCCGAACGGGAGGGCTTTGAACTGGTAGTGCCGCCCTTGGACCACGAACCTGAGGAACTTTCGGTGTCTTTTTAGAATGGGGATGTGGAAGTACGCATCCTCCAAGTCCAATGATGACAGGAAATTGACCTCCTCCAGCTGTCCCAGCACGTGCTGGAGGGTGACCATACGGAACTTCTATGCCTTGATCTACTTGTTCAGTCATCGTAGGTCCAGGATGGTGCCCCATCCTCCTGTCTTCTTTTTTACGAGGCAGTACCTTGAGTAAACTCCGGAGCCCCGAAGCCTCTTTGGGACGAGCTCAATGGCACCTTTCTTCAGCATTGCCCTTACTTCCAGCAGCAGTTGAGGGACGTGGTTTTACTTCCTGGCCACAGGTGGAACGCCAGGGCACTTCTTCTGAAAGTCGAGGGTGTGCCCTTGGGCCAGGGCGTCCAGCACCCAATGGTCGGTGGAGATGGACTCCCACACGCTGACGAACCTCGCCAGCCGGCCTCCCACCGTGGTGCTTCGGCGGGGGCCCGACCCCACCGTCGGTTCAATCTTGTTTGGAGGCCGCCTTGCCTCCTTGACCTCCCTGTCGATGACGACGGGCACCACCTGACTTGCCGCGTCCCCTGTAGGCTTCCTGGGACGAAGATCTTGCCGCTTGGCGGTACGTGGAGGAGCCACTGCCGGATCCCTTGGAGGCACCTTGTCTGCCTCTGGAGCTCCGACCGCCTTCCCAAACAGGTCGTTCCCGTCAAAGGGAATGTCCAAAACCTTGGTTTGTACGTCCTGGCGGAAATCCGTGGCCTTGAGCCATCCTCGTTGTCTCAAGCAAACGCCGTTGCCCAACTGACGGAAACCGGTGTCGGCGATGTCCGTTGCCACCGTGATGGCGTGGTCCGAAGCAATCTCACCCTCCTGTAGGATTTCAAGGGCCTCAGCCCTTTTGGCGTCCGGAAGGAAGTCCAACAGAGGGGCGATTTTGAACCACAACTCCCTGTCGTAGTGGGCTACGATAGCCAGGGCGTTGGCCGCCTTGATAGTCATCGCTGCGGATGAGATGATCCGCCGTCCCATTGTGTCCAACTTCCTGCCCTCGCCGTCCGGCGGGGAAGTTGATGTCGAGGCCGATGCCCCCCCAGCTTTCTTCTTTGCCGCTGCCCAGACGATCGAATCTGGGGTAGGTTGTGCCCGAAGGCACAAGGGGGTAGCGTCGGGGACCCGGTACTTCTTCTCGTACCGGTCCCTCTTTGCCGGCGCCATGGTAGGGTTCTTGAGGAGGGCGAGCCCCTCATCCAAGATGTCATCAAGAAGCGGTACGGCGAGGACCGTCTTCCTTTTAGGCTCGCGCCGTTGGTAAAGGAACCCTTCCTTCTTCTTCTCTTCTGGGCAGAGCTGGAAGAGCTCGGATGCCCTGGAAATCATGGCATGAAAGGATCCAAACTCGTCGGGCGACGGGGCACACATCCCGTCTTCTGTACCTGTCGTAGCCGTGTCCGTGCCTGTATCATCCCCGTGGGTAGTAGACCGGGGGAAGGCAGAGCAGGCCGCAGAGGTGGGAGAGGTGGCGTAGGATGCGTCCTCCTCCTCTTATGCGGTGGACTTTCCGAAGGTCCTGGCTCCGGTTCCCCCGTCGGGTCTGGCTCCGGTACCTCCGTCGGGGGGAGGGGCAACCTTGTCCTTATCTCCGAACATAAGGACTGAATCGCTGACAAAATGGCCGCCGAAGTGTCCTGCAGTGCCGGAAACGACGGGCGCGAGGGCTCTTGAGGAGCCTTGTCGGCGACCCTGTCGCTCTCGTCGTCGCCCTTGTCGGGATCCCTCCCGATGGGCAGGGCCTCTTCCACGACTTCGATGAGCTCTTCTTCAGAGGTCGTGTCCATATCCACGATGGCCACCAGCCCCTCCCACACCTTTTCCAACGAGGACTTCGTGGGGGTCTTCTCAATGGGCCTGAAAGATGGCTCCCTCCGCTGTGGCAGGGAGACTCTGGGTCCTGAGGGCGCCTCCACTGGTGTAGCCTCCACAGGCTGAGCCAGGGCCGTGGCGACATCCTCAATCGAGGTTTTAGCAGGGTGAATTAAGGCCATCGTCACCTTCTGAACGCCTGGGGCCTTCACCTTGGGGGGAGGGTCCGAGCCTCGCTCCCCCTCTGCTGGAATCTTCGAGATCGACCGGGGCCTCTCCAGAAGCTTCGCCGGGTTCTCAGACTTCCTCTAACCCGAGCCAGAGCGTTGACTCGTGGTTGATGGCGCCGGGTAGGATGCGCCCTGCCTGGCAGCCAAGGAGCCCGAGCGTTTGGCGCTCCTGGTGCCCGCGGACTCGCAGTGCTTAGCCTTTTGTTGGGCCCCTGTCGCCAGGGCGCCCTCACAGGACTTAGAATACCGCTCGGACTTCTTTTTCTTCTTCTCACCTGACGGGCTCTTCCCCTTCCAGCCAGTTGGCGAGACGGAGGTGGCGATCCTTCATGGTCCGCTCCGACATGTTCCCACAAAACGCGCAGTCCTTCTCTGTGTGCGTCTTGTCCTCATGGAGACAGTAGAGGCATAACGAATGCTCGTCCTCCTTGAAAACATTCTGAAGCTGGCATCCAGGGCAGGTCCTGAACAGCTTCCCGGGCGTCGAGCTTCCTTTCTCCTGGGCCATGTCCGGGGTAGGCCTCGGAACTTCTGGAATCCTCCAAAAGGATTCTAACTCGATGAAATCTTCACCCTTGAGGGGCGTAGAAAACTCTGAAACGGATCCCTGTTGATCGGATGTAGAAACGGTGGAGCTTGAGGCTCTATTTAACCGAAAAATGAGAAAAATCTCCTGAAAAAAGCGCGAAAACGCAGCAAAAGCTCGAGAGCTACAGCACGAGGACTCCCAACACTTGAACGTGTGGTAAAAATCTGAGGATGGCTGCCAGAGGCGGGGCTTAGGGAGAGGGCAGTCATTGGCTGGGGGCAGTATGACCCAGAGACCAGTGATTGGTTACTACTAAGAAAGATTTGTTGAAATTATCAGGCCCTCGAAGGCAAGAGACTTTTTATTGCAAAGAGACTTAACCATCGAAGAACCTGATAGCAGGAACAGAACTATTCACTTGTGCTGTGAAAGCTAGAGTGTGTGCTGTGCTCAGGAGATCCATCTTGTCATGTGCTTAAAACGTGGGGAAGGGAGAACCCTGACAATAACATCCTGACTTATTATTTGTGAACACTTCTTTCTTTATTGAAACCCCTATCACACTCTTTCTATAATTAGATTTGCCAATCGTTTTTTTTTTAGTATAGGCCTTTTTACTTTGACAAGGCACCACAAGGACTGCCTTATTTTTCATTTGATGGTCGAAGCTTGCTCCCATCTTAGATTTAGGTTAGGCGTTTTTCCACCCAGCATTTACAGTTTAATAAACACCCATGAACTGTGATCACTTGTGTCTGTCTTTACTATTGCCACCATGAGTTCCTTACACAGGGCTCCTCAGATCCATAGCCTGACTGGGACTACTGCAAAGGCTCCTCAGATCCATGCCCTGACTAGGACTACTGCAAGGGCTCCTCAGATCCATACCCTGACTGGGACTACTGTAAAGGCTCCTCAGATCCATGCCCTGACTAGGACTACTGCAAGGGCTCCTCAGATCCATACCCTGACTGGGACTACTGGAAGGGCTCCTCAGATCCATACACTGACAGACTATTGGAAGGGCTCCTCAGGTCCATTCCTTGACTGGGACTACTGGAAGGGCTTCTCAGATCCATACCCTGACTGGGACTACTCCAAGGGCACCTCAGATCCATACCCTGACTGAGACTACTGGAAGGGCTCCTCAGGTCCATACCCTGAATGAGACTACTGGAAGGGCTCCTCAGGTCCATACCCTGACTGAGACTACTGGAAGGGCTCCTCAGGTCCATACCCTGACTGAGACTACTGGAAGGGCTTCTCAGATCCATACCCTGACTGAGACTACTGGATGGGCTCTTCAGATCCAGACCCTGACCAGGACTACTGCAAAGGCTCCTCAGATCCATGCCCTGACTAGGACTACTGCAAGGGCTCCTCTGATCCATACCCTGACTGGGACTACTGCAAGGGCTCCTCAGATCCATAGGGCACAATCCACTGACCCCCATGAACATACAACCGGACAAACGGGCACAAATTAAGTAGGGATACAAGTTGCTTGTCCTCCATCTGCCAAGAATACGCCCGACCCACTGACACACACCAACTCTTCATAATTCTCTGAATAGATGGAGGTGGTGCTAGGGGCACCATAGCCTCATATCTGAGATGAGCACACAGGTAAAAAGAAAAATGCACACACATTTCCTCAGCCTGGAAGGTGATGGAGGGCATAGTTTTCTGACCCTGCCATGACTGGCCCCTCATCAACCAATAGAAATCTATCAAGACCTGCTACCACATCTCGGGTATCCTACGGTCACGCCAGAAGAACTTCAGCACTAAGAGGTTGTGTAAAGGGGGCTACATACCCATCCCAAGAAGCATAACATATGAAAAGTAACAGAGGTCACCTTCATTCTGCCATAATGGCTGTGGGAAGGAAGAAGATCAAGAAGAATGCCCATTAAGGTACATTTCAGTTTTTGAATACTCCTAGGGGGTGATAAAATTAACAGATATTTAGGAATGACTTTTCTTTACTGATCATACTTCTCGTTTTTTCTTATTTTATACTTTATTTTTTTTTAAAAGTTTCATAACAATCATAACATTGAAAAAACAGAAATGCATACATTCATCAAGGTGGCTGATGAAGGATATGAGTTGAATTACAACGGGTCGGGATTAAACTTGATGGTACACTGAGCACATGTCTATGGCGTTTGATATAATGCATTTTACCCATACAAGAAGTACAGCCTGTATGTCGAATGGCCAACAAAAGGGCACCAGACCTCGATCTGTATCTTTTAGTACAGGCAGTTCCCTGTTGAGACAATTCCTTATTCCTAGGAAGAGGAAACCGTGTAGTAGTAAATGTCCCCAACTCCCCTCCATTAGATAAAGTGGAACATTTCCGCATTGAGCATCTCTTAGACTATGTGTTCAATCCCAACGTAAGCATGTTCTCCTATTTGCTGTTAATAAGAACAGTTCATTAGGTAGTAAAAAAAAGGCTAGATATTTGCATAGATTTGTTTTCACTTCTGCACTTGAAAAAAAGGTTCAGAGTAAACTGAAACATGTTGCGCATCCTTGATATGATTATGTTGCATATGGAACACATTTTAATCAAATACATATAATTTGATGACCTAAGATGACGTTAAGTGAATCTTTAGGAGGCAGCATATTGTTTCCTGTGGGTGGGAAAGAAAAAAAAACGTAACCAGTATTTCTTGTTGAGTGCCTATCGGATGAGGCCTGTTATACTGAGTGACATATGCATACGGAATCCAAGGTTAAAGGAGGAAGGGCAGGCATGTAAAATCTAGCCTGCCTACGTTTGAAATAGACCGCATGTGTGGCAAAGCCACCAAATAAGCCAGCTTTTTGACTCAGTGCTGGTTATGTGTAGGACACAGTGCATGAAACCATGGAAGCCTATTTGCTCTCAGCATTCTCACCATTACTGACAAAGGCAATGAGGCCAATGTCTTTGTCAATTACAGAACTCAATCTATTAATGTTTATCATAGGGATATAGGCACGTGGGGTATCGTGTCACCCTAATAAATCAAAGACCGCTGCACAGGGTAAGAAAACTACGCAGAACTCATTCTAAAAGCGTTCTGAGGCTAAGCACAAAAAGCAGAGCAGTTAATGACCAAATGGCTGTTTTGCACTGATGGGCAATGCTACGTCAAGTTTAGACGGCTGACATGGCAAACTCAAAATGGCCGCTGACCACAAATACAAATATTGGTCATCAACATTGGATGATATCGAAAAATATAGAGTGTGGAGAGAACGTTCCAATACGCCAGTGGTCTTCAAACTTTTTTGGCCAGGGCCCCCCTGAGCAAAATTTGGGCAGGTCGGGACCCCCCAGAAATGCCAAATGGACAGTATATATTGCGCGCCGTCACCTGCTCCCATCAAAGTCGCTGGGCTCCCTCATCCCACTCCTACCCAGTCGCTGGTCTCTCCCCACCCCATCACACACCCAGGGCTCTCCCCACTCTGCTCCCATCACTATCCCATGGTTCCCGCCCATTGTGCTCCCACCATAGTCCCTCGGTTCCCCCATCCCGTTCCCAACACAGTCTGAGGGCCAGTGGCGGCTGGTGAATCTTTTTTAAGTGGAGGGGCATTAAGGGGAGGTTCGGGGGGGTTTCCCCCTGTGAATTTTTTTTTAAATAATAGGTTAAAATGTTGCATTGTAGAGCATACTTTTAACAAAAAATGGGTAAATAGCCAAACAGTTTGCAATTGTTGCTGGGAGTCCAGGGGGCAGGCATTGATATTTTATTTCTATCGCGCTCGTACACAAGTGTTTCAGAGCGTGACAAGGCAAGGGAGGGGAACAGAGGAGAATAAAACAGCGATCTTACTAGGCCCAGTGACATTGAGAACGCGCAAGTGTGAGGGGAAAAGTTCATGGAAGGGGGGAGAAGTGGAAAGTGCGAAGCAGAGGAGAAACAGATAAATAACAATAAATAAATAATAAAGGCAACAAACAGTGGTAGTGCAGCCAGCAATTTGCAAGTGCTACGTTTAAGGCAGCAGACAGGGTAGGTCTGATAAGTGCAGGAAGAAAGATGGTTCTCCTCAAGTTTTAGAGTGGCAGGGCGCTGTTCCAGAGGGAGGCCCCAGCCGAAGACGGAGATCTACCCCCAGCTCGTTTCCTTGATAAACGACTGACCCTGAGGGAGTTGGAGGTAGAGGAGTGAAGAGCTCGAGAGGGGAGGTATTTGCGGAGGAATAGCTGAAGGTATTTTGGACCGAGGCCCCAGAAAGCCTTGTGGACAAGGCAGAGGGTTTTGAATGATAGATGTCCGGTAAAAAGATACCATCCCTGTCCCCTGGGCCCCACTGGTCCTAACACAATGAACATGATTATGTGTATATGCAAGGCGCTGCACATTCATACAGCAATCACTATCATTCACATGAGCATCCATCACCATACACTCACTCATAACGCATCCATACACATGTTTAAATAAAAACAATGAACATAAACGTACCTTCTGCATTGGCCTGTGTGTGGGTGCTGCTCCAGCTGCTCTGTCCGTATGTGCGAGGAGGCGCAGGAGCTCCCCCTCGGACATACAGACATGCAGTGCCCCAGCCAGCATTTCCAATGAGCTATGCAATGCTGGCGAAGCAAAACGCCCCAGCACTTGCATGGCTCAGTGAGCATGTGCGGCTGGGGAACTAAACTGAACTGTCAAAGGGAAACAGTGTTTCCCTTTGACAGTTCAGCCAGCCCAGGAGCACTCCATTAGCTGGATAAAGCAGCTGAGGGAGTGCTCACTGTTTCACTGGGCTGGCTCCTTAGCTCCTCCATAATGGGTGAGGGGCCACTATGCAGTTAGTAATGTTGACCATTGTTGATGAATATATCACAATTTACTTACATTTTAACACAAAGCACCCCTTTGGGTACTATTGAAACAGTGGGCTTCATAACTACTCTGGCGGTAGCTGTGCCGGTAAAACCGGCACGGCTGCCACTGGAGTTGCATCCGGGTCTGGCACCCGCGAATGGGCAATTACTAGGTCATGCCGAGTTAGGCGGACATGATAATTGCCCTTTCGAAGGTGCCGGTAGATCCCCATTCCCATTTGAGCCCCATATGGCTCAAATGGGAAGGGGGAGCTCGGATGCACCGGCACCGTTAATAACGGTGCTGGTGCATCCGACGAGCTGAGGTCAGACCTGGCGGGGGCTGTCAAGCACCCACGAGCACAACTCTTACTATGGCGGAACGGTAGCAACGGTGCCGGTAGCTTACCAGCACCGTTGTTACTGGTCCGCCGTAGTAGTAATGAGGCCCAGTCTGTGACTAAAGGAATGAATATCCATTTACAACTGTGGGCCACTTTTTCATTGTTGCCTGAGACAGTTTCATGCTTCAGCCCGCCCATGTGGGCGACCCCTGCCCATTTCTTCCAATCTAAAAAAATAAAAAAAAAAAAAATCTTTTTTCATGCTGAGCTCTCAGGGCCCCCCTGGGATGCACCCGCGGACCCCTAGGGGGTCGCGACCCACAGTTTGAATACCACTGCAATACGCCAATATTTTTGTAAAAAGCAAGAATGACTCCAACCATAACTTTGCACCTTTTCTGCTGTTGACTGCAATTCGTGGGCTTCCATTTTCACATTCTTGCACAGGTCCACTGTCCTATGCCTCGTGGTACTATGCATCCTCCTTTGCTTTAGGAGTTCCAGTGCTGGAGCAAAGAGAGAGGCCTCTTCTTATGCTGGCCAGCAGTGGAGTAACTTTGCTGAAAATGTTGGGGGGGTCATCATGATAACTGAAGGAAAGGGGCAGGGTGGAGCGGGCAGTCGCTGGCACGGAGGGATAAGAATAAACTACTACACGCCAAGAGTCCATTGCCGACACGCTCAGTTATCATTTTCATAAGACTGATGGGTATCTTTAAAATTCAATTCTAAAGACACGCCAGTCTTTAAACAGAAAAAGCCTGCTCCACCTTTACCTAAAGCGGGTATGCAAGCAGGCTGAAGGGAGCTGGTGTTTGATTATTGCCCCCAAGGCACTGACTCAAACAAGCATATAGACCTAATATAAAATGGATTCCTGCTAGATTTTAAAACAGCGCATTAGGTTGCTTATTCTGATTTAATTAATTACTTGCAACATCTTTTATTTGATTTGTTTTAGATGTAGCAACAGTTTTCACAAATAGTGTGTAAGCCTGATTATTTGCATTTTATTTTATGTATAGAGCAGTAAAGAGCAGTAAACGTCAAAGTATTTAACAAGTCTCGGGAGGATAGCTCAGGGGCAACATGCTCGCCATGGAAGCAAGACGACACGGAGCAACCACAGATTTGATCCCCGGATCCCTGCTTAGCAACCTCTGGGTATTAAGCGTGTTATAAATGACCAATTATAAAAAATTATAATTATCAGAAGTAAATACTTCTTGTTCTGCAGCCAGTGCAGGAACGGAAAGAATGTTGTGGTAGTAGGCATTCTTGCATGCTGGCATGGAATTACTTAGTTAATACATATCATCCGTCTAAGGTCTTAGACCTGCTATGGTGGGGTTTGCATAGCCGAATGACTTTACAATCTCCACTTTATTCCTCAGGGCTTTTTATATAAACTAGCAGGCGAGGACAATGCTAGACGATTAGGAACAGGCTTGGCTGCAGACAGTTTCAGGCCAGTTTGGGTAAAGCTAGGATGTCAGCTGGCACATCTACACGATCTGGGGGACTGTCACTGGCTGTTTTGCTCCAGATCTCACAATGTCGAGTGATCTCACAATTTTGAGTCGATTTCATTGTCTAAGGGACTTGAAGGAGATTGAATGGCAGGAGGCCCAATTTAAAGATGGGCTGCCACTAGCGGCCCTTTAGAGAACCAACGGTACCCAAAGGTATAGTGAAGGCTCAGAATTTGCTGGGGGGAGCGATGGGGGCTTAATGACTTAAAGAGGAGTGTTATTCATATCCCAAAGCCCATTTCCAAATGACCCTAGCACCTGCTGACCGATGTCTCGGGAGGATAGCTCACAACACAGGTTCGATCCCTTGGTTCACGCTTAAAAACCTCTGGGCATTAACCACTTTATAAATAACCAATTACAACTACAACTTTCAGGAACAATGCACAGAAAAAGCCTGTCAATGCTTGAACCCAAGCTAGCCCAGTGCATGCGCAGATGCGGTGGGGGCCGTTGTGGGAAATGTTTGTAATGGCATCGAGCCCTGAACAGACAGCCCGAACCACGAAGGACATGAGCCCCCAATGCTCTAAGCAGCTCCCCTGAGCTGAGAAAGATAGACTGCACACGGTGCATTCTTACAAGGAGGCTCTAAGTGAACTCAGGACAAAACACACATCACACATGAGGGAAAGATCCAGAGTGGAGGTCATGCAAGCAGCCACATGGACACAGTGATAGATTTTACTCATGAAAGATGGCTGCTCCATGCATGCACATGCACACAACACGGGTGGGCAGATGTGAACAACTTTTATACCAAATAGAGCTCATGGCATGCACCAGTAATCTGGTAAACAGATTAAATTACTAGACAGCGCCCAACGCAGGCCTATTGTACATGCAAAGATATAAACAATAAAGCTCACACACATTAACGATACATGCAAATCTCACGGAAATGCTTACACACACACAATCACGGACGCACGGTTAAGACAACACCCATGAGAATGGCACCCACTGACCAGCACATACAAACAGACACAGCCAGTAATGGCAAAGGGCAATTTTTGCACAGTTCAAAGTGACTTTGCACTGCCAATACAAACCCTGATCTATGGAACGGCGCAAAGTTAATTTTTGCAGGTAAACGTCAGTCATTTTTGCAGTACAAAAAGAACTTTGCACTGACTTCACACTGCAAAAATACATTTTGCACAGTTCCATGAATCTGGGTTTGTGTCGGCAGTGCAAAGTCACTTTGAACCGTGCAAAAAATTCCATGAATGGGGCCCAAAGCTCCTTCACGCACACAGAGTACAGCACAGACAGGTTGATACACACAGAGTAAAGACAAATTGCATACAAACACACGTCCTCTCAGAACCTAACAGACATGCTCAGAAAACTTAACACACAGTACGTGACAGTCTCAGTGCAGTCAAAGCATCACAGGCGCAGTCCTACACACAGTCGCAGAGTACATGGCTGACAGACTAAAGTAAAGCCACAGCTTGTTCACTTTGAGAACCTCACATACACTGAAACTCGGGGAACCAGACAAAAGGGCTTACTGCAGACATACACATCAGCCAACAATGAATCTCGACACATTCGAGACAAAGCAAAACCCACTAGACAGCCCACTCGCAAACACATGGGACAGACACGTATGTTGACATGCCCTGACGGGTGTGTGCACCAACACACGGATTAAACAGGTGGGAATACAGACAACTAAACACAACACATGTTAATCTGTTCCCTCGCAGAAACCACTTGTTCGCAGATCACACTGGGTGTCAGGGGTGATGTGCGATGTACAGGTCATAACAATACCACAATGTGCCTCACAGCCCATCCAGGCAACACTAAAGAGGCATTCTGGAGACCCTGTTTATGATGTCTAGTGAAGAAGATGCAGTGATGGGTAAAGGGAAGGGGGTTCTTTGTTTTAATATAAAGGGTCTCTCCAGTAAATGGTGTCACGGCAGGTCTCAAAACACAACCAGATGACGTCAAATAACGGAAAATGGTGGTTGGGGGTGGCGACTTTTCACTAGCTAAGCCCACGTCTAAAATGAATATTCCCTGTACCTCAGGGGACTGGGGACTTCAAGCCTGCCGAATACAACATGGGCAGCTGAGAGCTATCTCTATACGTAGAGGCGTTACCAGAAACAAGGGTGCTCAACTTTTATTTTAAGCCAACGAGTGAATGCATGCAACCTTCAACAAACCGATACATTGTGCCAACTTTAGTTCAAATGAAAGCAGATGAGGACTGCAGGACCTTTTCTCACAGCATCAAGGGTTTGTGGGTGTTTAAAATGATGACAGGAAGTTTCAAGTGATGACGAGCAGAGGAGATGCAGAGCTCTGGACTGAAGGGCCAGGTCAGGCGGGAGTATTGGGGGGCGGGGAGACTAGGTCAAGGTAACAAGCAGCTGAAATATGAAGGCTGCACATCTGGCACACTGGACTCAAGAGACAGGCCTAGCTCAGAAACCCTGAAAGATGCGAGGCCCGTGCAGTGCAGCTCTGCGCTTCGCCTCTCCAGCTCCACAGGCCTCGTCTCCCCAGTCACTGGCTCCATTATGTTCCTTTTTCCTCTGTACCTGTGTCCCCCACCGCCGTCCTCCCCCACCACCAGTAGTTCTCTACCCTATATCTCGTCTTTTGCACCCCCGCCTTCTCGAAACACCTATCCATGTCCATTTTAGAAAAAGAGAAATTGAGACATGCGAGGGAGAGGGGACCGGGGAGACATGTAAAGGCACGGGCACCTTAGAAATATGATACAGGGGCACAAACACGCTGCAATAAAACAGGGTGAGAAGCTTACCTGATGTATGATTGAATCTTCGTTGGTTTCCCTGCAAGGCCGCAACATAGGCAAGGATCAGTTGGCAGAAGTCACACACTGACCGTCACCATGGGGGAAACACTGCACGCACGTGCCTCTCAGGGACCAGGGTGCCACAGAGCTTGCATCCACGAGAACACTCCAGAAGTTTGCCGCCCACGCACACACATGCGTGCAGCAGCGTGCCCGTCATCTCCCCACACACTCACACTAACGAATTTCATTGGCTGTTACTGTGCGGAAACTAAACTGAAAGCCTACACTGAAACCGGCCCGTCATGCGCACTATAACGATATGACATTGGTTGTGCAGTGTCGCACAGGCACCCACAAGCAGAAAATAAAACAGATCTCAGCCAGCCTGGCCCCAATTACACAGCCCGCAGTCACAATGCAGCCCCTCGGCCCTCCTACCAAAAGATGGGGGGGGGGGGACAAAAAGGCCTGCCACAAAAAATGGGGGACAAAACCCCCGTGCCCCTCCTATAATTACGCCCATGCTGGCTAGGTTGTTATGGGAAGGGCTGGCATACACCACTCCTTCCAAAATTTCATCCATGAGCTGCCCGGTCTAAATAAACTTTGAAATGGCATTCGCTGGAAGCATTGTTGGAAGCAGGCGGAACCCTCAAGGTGCACTTTATCTGTAACACACATTATGGATTTTGCCCACATTTCTTCACTCATGCCACCTCACCACAGTTCTGTGGTGGTGCATGCTAAAAGTGCCATGCTACATGACCGCTCCACATTTCTGACCAGCCTGACGAGCTCTATGTCCCTGCCCATCATAAATTATTATTATTTATTTCTTATACAGCGCCACATGCCCACAGACTTCACAGCGCTCCACACTTTGCCCGCTGTGATTAATAGGTGCTCCTGCTTCTGTTGGTCTCTTTTACACTCTGCATGTCCCACCTTTATATCAGTCTCTGTGAGGTGACCCCCTTCTATATTTGGCTCCCCTCACCCTCTACATCCATTTCGTTCTGGGTGCTGGTGGGGCACGGATTTACATCCATGAAATAGGAAGACATTTACAAATGCCTCATATCAGAACACATTTATCATACAACCATATAAATATAATTCTACAAACCCTTCTCGGATGACTTGGACCATCGCCTACTCCGCCACCTTTGTTGATTGCCGACACATTCAAACCGAAGTCTGACACCTCTGGGGAGCTTGAATTGTCATTTTCCTGCGGGTAAACAACATGCACAGTCAACGTACGTTATTTCAAGTAAGCAACAGGCAGCTCCTTGATATCTCTGGCAGTTTTATGCAAGCTTCCTATTTGAACCCCCCCCCCCTATTCCTACACTTCCTGGGTAGGCCCAGTCCGGGCTGCTTTGGTTCCAGGGCCTCGGACCCGGAGCACTCGTGCGGGAACACCCTTAGGAACTGTGATCCCCCCCTTGTAACACCTCTTATAACAGTATAAGACCAGAGGTGAATAAGACTCCATTTTGTAATGATAAAACAGTCGTGAGGTTTCAACACAGGCCTGCAGCTCTCCCAGCTAGGCGCACACAGCGAGCGAGTTCCTCTCCCCACCTCCTCCCCTTTGCTGTCCCTGCAGTTGTTCGGTTCCCATGAGAAGACTGGCTGCGAGAATGCAACAAAATCCACACTGTATTTTCTGTCTTCTGTCTTAATTCAGTGACCCAGATACAGCCCTGAACAAAAGCTATCTGTCTCTATAAACCTCCCCTACACCCCCACAGACCCTGCCCATAAAGAACATAATCCCCATGCCCCTCAGGACAGAATCAACAGTTAGAAGTGACTCTTGAGTCCGTTTGATTACTCTCCTCTAATGTAGACAGAGCCAACGTGCCTCTTGCATGCAGGATTATAGAAACCTAATGATGGGCCAATGTGTATACGAGGGAACAATATGATATATATTTATAACCAGAAGTCCTTATGTTAAACCTTAACAATGAACGTATGATATATATTAACATGGGACACAAGAATTCTCATAGAAATAAATTGCAACAGCATAATGCATAACCAATATAACACTGTACACGCCAGCACTAAGCTACCTCATTTTCATAAGTTCAAATGTAAATATATGTGTAATATTGTGCAAACCTGATACAGCAGCTAATCACTCTCGACAAGCCACAATCCCTGCTAAGACTGCACACACAGACTCCGAGCCATGAACTGTTTTCCTTTTATTTTGAAATATGAACATTGGTTCAAGCACATGTTTTATTTTGTGATGAGTTCTTTTGGTTTCCTTTGTTATAGCGAGAGTGCCTAGCCAGATGTAAAATATAGTAGACTTCAAACCAGTAAGACCTAAGTGCCACATAGTAAGCCACGTGTAGAAAGCTTGCATGTAAAACTGTATTCTAAAGACCCTGTTTCTTTGTTCAACAAGGAACCATACCGCAAAGAGGTTTCAATTTCCTCTACCCTTCATGGTGTTGAAATAGATGAGAAGAGATTTAATGATGTTTGGACACCTGATCACTAAACTCCCCACAAAGAACTATGTCCATGGTGGTATGTGTCTTTTGTGACCTAGACATTTCAGCCATATATTCAGAATCCTATATGTTGTTATCAGACGGACACCCCAGACCATATAATGACCCCATGAGCTCTACCCCTTAGTCAATATATTCTGGATTGTCTAAACAGGTCAAGCTCAGTATTTAATGCATGAAGTTTAATCTATGACCAGTAATAAATAACCTGCCTTTGAACCATGCTTTCACAAGTGTTTGAGATACAGGTCTCTGAGGTTACTGGACAAACAGATTATGGTAGTGAATGAATGGGAGTGTGTGGCCACAAGGGCAAATGTCAAATGGTTAGTGTAACAGAAGAAACATAAGTTTCAACGCTGCATACCAACTCGATGAGCCCAGCTGACCGATTGACCCAGGACACAACGTCACCTCACCACGTGCCCCCAAGCCAACCAAGTGCCTCCGACCCTATGGCACCTATAGGTGTCCACTCTTAGTGTCCAATCCTAACTATTCATGTGCCCCCTAGGCCTTCCCACAGCCTGATGACAATTTTTCTGTATATAACTGAATTGTAACATGTTTTCTGCAGAGCGCTCTCAGCGTGAGCAGAGTAGATTCTGCTTGCCCCATTTTAGATAAACCCTTTGATACCACCAGGACCTGGTCTTGGTCTCATTCCCTCCTGGGATGTGTTTTTATTGACTCCATTGGGAGATTTAACTGCATTTTGGGGGTCTCTCACTTACACAACATGCACAGTCAACTTCTGTTATTTCAAGTAAGCAAAAGGCAGCTCCTTGATATCTCTGGCAGTTCTGTGCAAGCTTCCTATTGCAAGCATTAATATCATTACGATTTTTGATTTTAAACCATTTACCACTGTTGCATGAGAATGAATGTGTGACAATCTGCCATGAAAAGTCAAGGTGACATTCTTTTTTTTTTTAACCATTTTATTAAATAATTTGAAGTAAAACAACAAATGTATTCCAATGACACTAAATTACAATCAGATTGAAAAATTCGTAACATTTGGGTTAGTACAGAAATCTAGCAGAATTCATAAAAAATACAGCAACCAATCACTAAAATTAAACACTATTTACAATCCTATAATCAAACTATAAACTCAACAAACAAGACAAGACAACAATAAAACATACAACTCGCAGCCCCAACCCTCCACAAAACCTTCCCTCCCTATCAAAACAGCAAACAACCAAAATCAGACACACTTCTCTAGCTATATAAATCGTTAAAAGGTACCCATATCCGAGAGTAGCGACCCTCCCTACCCTGTTTGAAGAACAAAACTTTTTCATAATTCGACAAGGTCTGTACATCCAACAACCACTCCTCAACCTTAGGCTTCTTTCTTGTCTTCCAAACACGTAATATTTGCTTTGCCGCTAGCACCAAAACCCTATTTATCCAATCCGTATTATCCCTGGCTCCATCCCCCCTCCCTCCATTGGATAACAAGATTGTAGAAGCGAAAGTACGTGGGAGATTCTCCTCCACCACGATATCTAGTCTATCCAAGACAGCAGACCAAAAATCAGATACTCTGGAGCATCCCCACAGCATATGCATCAGGGAACCCCCGCTACATCCACAACCCCAACAAGAATCAGTATCTAAAAGCCCAAATTTAGCCATCTTGGACGGTGACCAGTACAATCTACAAAGGATCCTTTGTCTAATGTACCGTAATTGCAAATCCATTTTCGGCTGAACCCCCACACGAAGCATATAGTTCCATTCATTCTCAGAGATATTAACCCCAAGATCAATCATCCAAGCTTGGCAAAGCTTATCCCAAGCGTCCACCTCCGTCTCTACCATCGGCATCAGACGTATATACGTGGAAACAGCACACAGGGCTAAACGAAGAATCTCACACATGGAAGGCCTCTCCTTCAGAACCCCATCCAGCATTCCAGTCCTTTCTATCAGAAGGGCTTTCAAACTCTCATAACGAACCCTTTCTCTAGCCTCAATCCCGAAGGACACTCAGTTGGTCAAAGGGGATCATGCGACCATTTCGCCACACGTCATAGGTGACATTCTAACTGGGAAGGCCTCTAATCTGGTCACAAACTCCAGTACACAATGCAACAGCCAGAAACCTACACTGCCACCAGCTTTCTCAACCGATTGGCTTCATATTGAACTAAGAATCAAACTGAAGATTGTGTGCATCACGCAAAGCTTTCTACGAACCACTAGAGTTCCTCATCTCCAAATACATCCCGCACCACTCATCCCTTGGCGAACTCTATCCTCTACCAATGCTGAACTGGTACATGTGGCGAAAAACTGAAAAGACGAGCAAGGGAAGAAGAGCCCTCTCTTACCTGGGGGTCCTCTTTCCTCCCTGCCTCAAACCCAATCTCCACAAGGTACACAAAGGGCCTTACCAATTGGAAAGCCCTCCCCCTTGACGCCCACTCCATATTGCTGTTCTAACCTTCAACGTCCATTCCAAGGTCACTATCGACAAGAATGGAAACACTGATAAATAAGGCAGCTCTTATTCCTTAACAACACGTTTGAGGAAGGAGAACATAATTGATACCAGAGCCGTAGAAGTGCACAAAATGAATTGCTAATTTTTGTGAGACATTTTGATTTGTGAATGTTTAATAACCTTAAAGTTATTTCATGCTATTGATGCTATAGATGCATTCGAGTGCCTTAAGACACCTCAGTTTGTTGTGTACTATATATAAATAGTAACAAATAACTATGTTAATACAGAAATTGATACAGAATCAACGGATTAAATTCAAGTTAACCAGAAACCTTTAATCAATAATTCTAAGGCAGCAAGATTCGGACGACAACCCGCCCCCTTTATACTTTGCTTGCCCCATCATTATTGTGCATGCCATGCCAAAACTACTGATGCACTTTGCAGGGTGATACAAAATACCAATAAATAAAACAATGTGTAGAGTACATTTAAAAGGTTTAATATATTCAGAGTGGTACCGAGCACCAATATTCCAAAGATGAACACGACCTCCTCCGCACAAGGTCGCCTCTTTGCACCCCAATAATGATGTGGTGGAGTTTGTATAACCAGAAGAAAAATTTCTATATATGGCATCTTCACGTGAAAGAGATTTTAGAGATTGGCCTCCACTCTTCCCAATGCTCTATGTCAAGCAAGTAAAGACAGTACCAGATTACCAGACCTGTGAGTGTCAATTTCACGTGCCACACAAGCAAAACGTTTGGTGAAATCTTTGCCCTCAGGTGGGGGGATACAAAGGTGGTGAGCAACCACGTCTGCTGGGATCCTCTCTCCCAATATATACACAGCAGCTACAAGTGTCATTCCCCTCCTCTGTCTCGCCTGGGTTGTGTGCCTAAATTGATACAAGGTGCCCATCACTGATTCCTCCTCTCCCTGAAATGTTGGGCTACAGCCTGATTTGGTGCGTTAGTGAGGGATGCCAGGTTGGTGTGGGCACGGACAACCTGTCTGGAGTTAACCAGTAGAAACCACTCACATGAAATGTATAAAAGCTATTCACGGTAGTCCAAAAAAAGTAATTGTGTTGAGGATTGGGAATTCTTATCTTTAAAGATAGGTAGGAAAGCTTGTGGCGAAATGAAAGACCCGTGGAACTGAAAAACAGGGCTCGAAATGTGAGGGCAGTGGAGTTCTATTTAGCTCCTGTTAATAGCATAAAAGAGCCTGGCTGGCTTGGCACCAGCAGCCACCAGGTACTATCTTTGCCTCACCAGGTGATACAACCCAAACATACATGTGTGACATTAACTACGTTTACTTGGGACTGTATACAAAAAATCAATAGGACACATCAAAATGACATTTAAAGCATGGTCTCATTATAAGTTTGGTGGCATCCCAGTGGTAAATCTGCTGAGATGCCACCAAACAGATTACCCGTTACCACCACTTGGTCCGGCAGTATTACAGCTGGATAACAAGTGACAGTGGAAGTGTTAGTCCCCATTTAATTGGAGTTCATAGGAATCCATGGGGAATTTCGACACAATTACCACGTCAGCAATTCCGCCTGAGGTAATTCTGCCGAAATCGGTTGGAAAGTTGGCAGATTTACCTCCAGCTCAAAGCTGGAAGTTAATCCTCCAATTTCCTGCCCAACTCCTAGTTGGGCTGTGCAGTAACGAGGCGGTATAGAGTAATACCGCCACATTTAACCGGCACCGCTCAAATCGTAATGAGGCTCAATGAATCAGAAACAGGATTTGATAATTAAACTTTGCATTTTATGTATGAGTTAGATTAGGAGAACACTATGGAGCTTATTATTAATAAGGCGTAGCGTAAACTAACTGTGCAAAATCCTTTTGTATTTGCATGGCGGAGATGAGGAGCAGATCGTAATTTACTATTCCGCCTCCCCCTTCTTTTCAGCCATGAAATAACTCTAGCACTTATGACATTTTCATGCTGGTGCAAATGATGAGGCTGCAAAAGGGTGGTGCACAATTGTGTATGCCCCTTTTTACACTACCCGTTTGCACTCCGTCGTGTAAATAAGGTACATTACATGACAGGGAACTGTTTAATCAAAAGGTAAACATAACATGACCCTGCTGTGTATTTACGGGGAATCAGAAAGCCCCTCTGTATGAGCTCCGAGAAGCTGGGCGCTATCTACTGGTCACTGGTTATTGCCAAATACCCTGGAGCTGCTTTTAGCTGTCACTCAACTACTCTTAATTTTGATCCCTGGAAAAGTATTCTACAACAAATCAGTCAAGAATAATGCAAATTTCACCATATTGACCTTGTTCTCTGTCACCTTCAATTACTTCCCATTCACTTTAGGATTCCGTTCATCAAATTGCCCAAAAGCAAACTTCTAAACTGTCAGAAAGATCAAATTCTAAACTTCATACCTCTGGATTACCAAGCCAAACAAACTGCTCTTCTCCAGCCACCCACCATTGGAATTCTCTGCAGGTTTGGATCCATTTTATGCCTACCTGATTGTCCTCCAAAAAATAAAATCAGCCAACCATCCCATGAAAGCGTTTTTCTTTCATGCGTGTATCACAAGTTCTTTTCAGTGCATTTCTTTAATCGATGTTGGATGCTGTTACTTTCTTAATCACTTTATCACAATAAAAAGTGTTAAACGATAACAAAGAGGGGTGTAAATGACTAATACAAACTGAGTTCACCGAAGTCAGTATCCTCACGACCTCACACTAGGAGAGGGAAGACCATCCAATTGTGTTGAGTGGTCCTAAAGGAACGGCAAGAAATAGGTCTCTCCTAAAGAGTTCCAAAGAAAACAAAAGGAAACTCCAAAATAATCCATCTTGAGCACAGAAAAAGGTTCAGGTTTGGACTTTTCCTAACCCCAGCTCAATGTCCATTTGTACCCCTGGTTGTTGTCTTTGGGTTGGCGGTTTTTGGTTCCAGAATATCTTAGAGAGTTGGTGGAAAGGGGCCTACCTCCCTGATCTTAGGGTCCTGTCCTTGGGACTCTCCTCTCACTGCTATCACTGTTGTAGCTTCCCTGTCTCTCTGTGAGGTTGCACCATCCCAAACCTCCCCAACCTCAACCTTCAAAGTCTGCACTAGACTGACTTAGTCTCTCTCTGGCTAAAGGGGGAGGGGAGAGATGTTATCATGCCATCGCTTCAGCTCTCCCGACTTAAACTCCCCCTCTAGCTCTCCTCCTTCGCAGATAGTATGTTTTCTCCTCCGACTCCTCCTCTCCAAATAACTCTCCCTTCTCCAACATCTTCAGTATCTAAATATCTCTCCCTAGATGGCACTACTTCTCCTTCCAATCTCTACATCAATAATCCTTCCTCCAACATTCTTAACACTCTCCTTTTCTGTAAAGTCTTCTTACAACCTCTTGAAAAACCTTCTTCTTTCTTTGGATATCGCACCATCCAGTATAAATTGTTAAACAGGCTATACTACACCCCGCGCAGGATCTCCAGATTTGACCGCTCTGACCCAAGGCCCTGTCCTCGCTGCAGTGCGGAGGATGTGGGCCACTTGCATATGTTCTGGGTCTGCCCGAGGCTAGCTGCATTTTGGGAGGAGATCCTGAAAACCCTGTCAGAAATTTGTGACACTGCTATAGAGCCGGACCCGCTGGGGGTACTGTTTAGGGGATGGGGGGCTGAGGGAGCCATAGGGCAGCTAAGTTCCTAAATGTGAGCTGTATAATTGCTAAAAAGTGCATTCTGCAGAACTGGAAGCGCTCCGCACCTCCTACCTTCCAGAAATGGTTGAACTTATTGACATGGTCTAGGAACTGTGAGGAGGAATACCTCGGTACCCTCCCGGGCCGGTCTCGGCCTAAAAACATCTGGACTGCCTTTAACAGCTATCTTAACGGCCTGGATGCCCCCTCCTCTGTAGACAACTCACCGTAATCATCTTTAATATATGCCACTGCACCGGATGCTCTGAGTGGCCACACTTCCTACGCAGCAATCTCCCACTGTCCATTGGTACCACTGTATTTTGTTGATTAACCACTTTGTCATCTATTGCTGCTCTGATGTGTGTGTGTGTATGTAATTTGCCTCTGCCGACAAAAATAAAAGTTTTTTTCAAAAAAATGTAAAAAAACCTTCTTTCAATCCCCAATGCTCTCCTCTGAATATTTCTCTTAGCAGACAACTAGTTTGCCAATCCCCTTCAAAACCATACTCCAACTCCTTCTCAAAAAGTCTGCTCTCTCTGACTGAGCAGGCTGGCTTTTATGATCGGTCCCCCCCCCCATTGGGTGATGCTCACGGATATGAGTAGCGCAGCAACTATGTAGTGTAGTTAGGTATGTTCTCTCATGGGCCATATGTCTGTGGTCATCAGGGCTGAAAGGGAGTTGGCCTCAGCTTACATTAAGGTCTGACACCATCTTGGATTATATAACTGCCGTAGACAAGTGCCAGGTCTCTATCCCCTTTTGAATCCTGCTAATTTAGCATGCGCTAATCTGGGTCTCTCAGTGTTCCCTCTGTGTACATTAAAAACCAGGGAAACATATGGTTGGTAGGAGATTTATTTAGCATATGATTCTTTTGTTGTGAAGGATTTGTAATTTTGTAATCCCGGTTCCGCTGGTGGAAGAAATCGGTTTTGTTTATTTTGTATCTTGTGCACCTTGTGCTGATTCCATAAGTAAGTTTAATTTAGTTTGCCCAGTGCGACTATGTATCCCTTGGGCTGCATGAGACTGCCTTATTATCTGTTTCCTTTGGCATTTGTGCCGAGGGGAGAGATGTAGTAATATAGCCACCAGTGAACTCAAAATGTTGAAACAATTACTATGCTGGGTGTTTTGGGTCTGGCTGGAGTGGAGGGCTGACATAGTTCTTTAGAAGCCCCCATGAGATGAGAAGCAAGCTCTTACAGGGGTGTGTGCAAATCCCATTACTATGGGTGGGATTGAAGTATGTAACTGTTCCTGTGACATCCCTGTGTCTGTGAGGGGACCCAACTGAGATGTATTGGGAATCCCTAGTATACCTACTCCAGAACCAGAATTCACTACCTCAGGGTGGTCCCTGGCCCCTTTGGCCACCACACTAATTCCCCAAGGCTAGGCAGGTGAACTTGTCACACTGCCAAAAAGAGGAGCAGAGGTTGCAGTTAGATCAGCATCCATAATGATCCCCAGATTCCATACAGCAAACACCGGAAAAGGGCAGGGATCGCAGTAAGGACAATATGTAGAAAATCAAGCACATTAGCAACTAGCACGTCAGTGATCGCTGGGTTGAGCTTAAAAGTATTGTCCACATCAACGTTTTGATGCAGGAAAGAGACTCACTTTGTCTAACCAAGATTTCTGTAAAGGTTTTTCTTAAACTAAATATCATCTGCATACTTCACAAAATAGAAGACACAGGCCTGAATCAACTTACTCAATTGCTGAACATGCATATGTATGGATGACAATGTAAAAGTAAGGACTGTCACTGCTTGGTACCTTTGTGAGATAGAGGATACAAGCCCTCGCAATACAAGGCTGTAGTGTTGAGCGACGAAGATGCGCAGGCGACGCTTTCTGATGATACGTAGCATGCAAAGCTACGTACACACTTCCAAATCTTTAAAAACTGAGGATCGGACCCTCTGCTGAAAAGCCCTCGCAGGACTAGGCTGCACTGTTGAGCAACACAGGTGCGCAGGAGATGCTGGCCGACGATACATAGCACCCAACGCTATCCCCACACTTCCTAGCCATTAAGAACCGATGATCGGACCCTCTGCAGAAAAACCCTCGCAGGACAAGGCCACGGTGTTGAGCGACGCAGGTGCACAGGAGATGCTGCCTAATGATACATAGCATGCAAGCCTACGTCCATGCTTCTGAGACTTTAATGACCGAGGATCGGACCCTCTGGGGCAAGTCCTCGCAGGACAGGGCTGCAGTGTTGAGCGGCGCAGGTGTTTGGTGGCGATGGTGTAGCAGCGCAGAATGTGAATGCAGACGACTTCACCCTCCATCTGCGGCCACAAGGTACGAAGGTGTGGGTATGGGAGTAGCATTGCTACACTCCACGCAACCCCCCAGCCCTGGCGCGTCTGTCCTAATCTCCCTCTTACACACGCGTTGCTCCCCCCTGCAACTATTCCAAGCTTCCCCTGCCTGTGCATCCCACCTTCTCCCCTTCCCATGTGCACTCCCTCGCATTTTAGACCCAGTCCCCCCACTCTTCGCGCCACGTGCATCCCCATGTAACTTGTACCCACTCCCCCGGCCGAGCGCATCCCTCTCTGTGCTGCTCCCCACGTAACTTGTCCCCAGACTTTCACATCCTTCTCAGGGCTGCAACTGTGCCATGCTTCCCTCACCAACAAGTCTGACGCTTCTCCCCTTCCCAGGCTCGCTCCCTTCGCAGCTTAGGCCCTGCTCCCACTGCCTTGTGTGTCACATTCGTTCCCTTACAACGTAAGCCAAGCCCCCCCCCTTCTTTACACCACATGCATCCCCACGTTACCAGGCCCTGCTCCCCCGGCCTAGAGCACCCCCCTCTGCGTTGTTCCCCACGGAATGGTCCCTGCTCCCCTGACTTAGCTCATCCCTCTTTGCGTTGCTCCCCACGGAACTGTCCCTTCACCCCAGGCTGGCGCATCCTCTCAACGCGACTCCCCACGTAACTGCCCCGCTCCCCTGGCCTTGTGCATCCTTCTCAGCGCTGCTCCCCATGTAACCCAGACCTGGTTCACTCCTCTCCCTCCTCAGGTTCCACTGAGCCACCTCCAGTGTTTTGTTCTCATATCATAAGCGCTTTCATTCTGTGACCATTGTATTGTCATTCCACTGTATTGTATTCACCACTGTATTGACATCCCACTGCATTGCTTGCATTTCCTATTACTTCCACGTTCCTTGGACTACCAGTGTTGTTTATTTTGTGTTTTTGGTTACCATTGTATTGTAAACGTGCTGCCTCGCTTGCTTTCCTCTACTTTCCCTCTTCGGGCCCCAAGACTACCAGCTTGGTATTCTGTACTGTTCTTACATTCGTACGCCCTGAGCTCCATTGTATTGTACTTTTGCTGCTTACACTGTTTCTCCAGTGCTCTTGCTTGTTGGTATTTACTTGTTTCCGCTCTTGTGTGTAACCCCCTGTGTGCTACCCCCCGTGTTCCTCCCTCTTGTTTGCACCTAGCCTGTGACCCCTACTCCTGCTTGGGCTGCCCCCTCCTACTCTCCGCATGCATCCTCTATTGTGCTCTCTGTCTCTCCTATCTTCTCTAACTGCTATTCTATCGACTATCCTATTCCTCTCACCAAGTCTGGTAGGAAGAAGCTCAAAAGGAACACCCGGGTCCCCAACCCAGGCCTCTCTATCTCCGATACCTACACCAGTGCTTCTTCCAGACAGACCCTCACTGACATCCTCTTTGTCATTGTCTCTCAAGGCCAAAGGAGCCCTCCCCCCCCATATGGTATCTGTTCTCTCTCCTTTTTTTCTCCTCTCCCCTTAATGGTGGCACTAGATGGGAGGTCCTCTTGGCCTCCTTCCACTCCTCCAAGACCCTCATTAATGTCTATCTGAATAGCACTGTCTTGGTCCAGGGCCTTCAGGCCAATCTCCTCCTTTTTGATAGAAGCTACCTGTGTTTTATCAACTTCCTTTCTTCTCCTCTCTGGCTCCTCTGCCACTGCCAGTCTCCGCCACATCTCTGGCACCATCCGCTGCTTCTTTGGCCGCTCTGCCTTCTCCTCCCTCTGCCACCTCTCCAGCACTCTCATCTTCCTCTCTCACTACTCGGCCTTCTCCTCCTTCCTCCTCTGCCCATTCTCGGGCACCTATAAAATTTCCGCAGGGCATATCACATGCCTGTACCCCTCCATGCAAGTCTTGCAAAGGTGGCAATCTGTTCCACATCGCTACTCTTAACTCTCGCTCCGGTGTCAATCACTCCTCGGACATCTGCCATCTCCTGGAAGAGCTTGATTTGGATGTACTCTGTCTCACTGAGACTTGGTTCATGCCCAGCTCTGTCACAAGGTTTGACACTCTCCTTCCTGATGGCTAAAAGACTCTCGCCGAAACCATAACCAACCGTCCTGGCGGGGTGTAGCCCTGATCTTCCCGGAGTGGAACCCTGCTTCGGTCCCTCCTACGCATGCCTACTCCTCATTTAAATGCAGGCTCTCTATCTCTCACAGTGGCCACCGTCTACCGACCACCTGGTTACGTCGCTCACTTCCGAGTGGCCTGACCTCTCCTCCTCCCTCCTTGCCTCTACCCCTCAACTTCTCCTCCTCAGTGACCATAACATCCACTTGGATGGTGCTAGCCCCTCCTTGGGGCTCTCTAGTAACTTCCACGACTCTCTGCCTCTCTCTATTCTACCCTCTGGCCTGACTCTATAGGGTACACCCTGGTTGTTCCGATCTCATCAGACCTGCCCCTCTCCATCCCTCTCAAGACTCCTCTCTCTTGGACTGACCAATTTCTTCTCTCCTCTAACCTGTCACTCTCTGCCCCTCAGGTTAAGCCTTCCCCAGCACTGCCACCCACCTTCTCGGTCATCCGGCCCATGAATAGTGTGTCAGTGGAGGCTTTCTCTGCTACTTTCACTCCTCCTCCTACACCTTTGGCTGACTCACATTCTGACACAGGCCTTTCCAACCTTCATCTCTCTATCTCTAACACTCATGATGTCCTTGTGCCTGTCATGAGGATCCGTTTGATGCCTGCATCCAAGTACAACTCTTGGTACGATTCCGACCTCACCAACCTTAAGCGCAAGTGTAGGGTGGCTGAGAGGAAGTGGAGGGCATCAAGAGCATCCTCTGACAAACTGGCCTTCCGCCTGCTCCAAAGGCAATACAGACTGCCTGTCCTCTCCAAGAAAAGAGCCTACATCCAAGCCTGCATCTCTACGGCCTCTAACAGCTCGGCTGAACTTTTAAAAATCTGCAAGGAGCAGGTTGCTGCAGCCTCTACCTCTCCCGTTCCCTCCCAGGCCCTTTGCATGGCTCTGGCATCTCATTTCACCACTAAAACTCGGGACATCCTGTCCACTCTCTCTTCCTCTACATCCTCTTCCTCTGCTTTATGATTCCTGGCCCCTCTCTGGCCGCATCTCATCTTCCTTTCTCCTCCTTCCCCCTGTTCACTCCCAACAATGTTTCTAGACATCTCCGATCTATGAAAGTCTCGTCAAAGCAGGTGCTCTCCTGCTCCTCCAGAACCATTAAGGACCACATCCACACCCTTGCAGCAGCCATGGCCGATTTCAGCAATCATTCTTTTTCCACAGGAAACTTCCTCTCCCCCCTTAAGCACTCCCTTGTGCACCCCCTTCTTAAGAAGCCCTCTGCCGATCCTTCCCTTCACGCAAACATCCACCCGATCACCATCACTCTTTTCCTGGGCAAACTCCTGGAAAAGCTGGCCATCTCCCAGATTAATCTACATACTTTTTTAAAAATTATTTATTTTTATTGGTTCATAGTGGTTTGCCACATGGAAACCCTTTAGCCAACCACTTGCCAAAAATTCACGTATAAACAGAACAATCCATATAAAACAATGTAAACAATTATCAATAGAAAAGAGAAAAAGGAAAACATTGCATGTGCTTAACACGTGTCCTTGCTATCGCTTTCCATTGAGAATTCCATGGATCGCTTGATTGTCTTGTTATGCGTTGACAGTATATCGAGTTTTGCAAAGATTAATATCAAACATTTCGTTATGGCCAAGATGATATGTTATTTCCCACCCTCTATTAGAATCATCCACCAATCTACATATTGAATCTGTTGGTTGTCTCCATGACCACCAGTCTGGCTTCAGAGCAGGCAGAAGCACAGAAACTGCTCTCCTGAACACCCGTGAAGACTTGCTTCAATCTTGACTCTAACCTTCCTTCTGTCCCCATTCTCCTTGAACTATCCTCTGCTTTTGACATGGTCAACCATGCGATCCTGCTCAATTGTCTCCGAGACAACCTGGGTATCTCTGGTCAGGCCCTTGCCTGGTTGACCTCCTTTCTCACTGATCGACCCTCCCAGGTCCAACTTGGGTCTTTCCTCTCTTCTATCTCTCTCTACTTGTGGTGTTCCCCAGGGGTCTAACCTCTCTCCCTTGCTATTTAACCACTACCTGGCACATCTGGCCCACTGCATCTCTACCTTTTGTTCTAATATTCAGTGTTATGCGGATGACAACCAGCTCTCCTTCAGGGTCCCCTCAGCTTCTACTGCTCCTTCTCTCGTACCAGAATGTCTGTCCCCTATTCAGGAATTGTGTGCCTCCAACTATCTCTTCCTTAATGCCAGTAAGACCTCATTGGGGCTCCTGCTTCCGCCTGCACTCTGGCCGCCCACCCCGGGCCCTCTACCTGCTCCTTCCAGTGAGGCTAAGAACCTTGGGGTCATATTTGACTCCACCCTCTACTTCTCTCCTCACATCTCTGATGTACCTAAGAAGTCACACTATCAGCTGCACCCCCTCAGAGGTATTCTTCCTTTTTTTCCCCCAGAAGATCACTGTCTCCAGAGCTCTGGCCCTCTCTAGGCTGGACTACTGCAACAGCCTCTTTCTAAATATGCCTGCCACTATTCTTCGTCCTTTGCAACTAATCCAGTACAGGACTGTGAGACTTGTCCTTGGCTTCAAGCCCAGGGATCACATCTTTCCAGCCCTGAAATCTCTCCATTGGCTCTCTGTGGCTGCAAGGATCAAGATCAAGACCCTATGCATTGTCCACAAGGCTTTCTGGGGCCGGGGACCACACTACATCCAATGTTTTCTTCCCAATCATCTTCCTTCTTGTGCCCTCTGCTCATCCACCTCCAACTCTCTGAGGGTCAGCCACTTCTCCAGGCAGAGAGTGGGGGCGGGGGGTAGACCTCGTTCCTCGGCTGGGGGATCCCTCTGGAACAGCCTCCCTGCCTCTCTAAAACTTGAGCAGGACCACCTAAGGTTCCAAAAGCAACTCAAGACCTTCCTTTTCGCTTATGCTTTCTCTCTCCCTCTCCCTTGCTGATGCTCCCTGTCTGCTGCACATACTAGTTACCTGGCCACCCACTGAACTTACGGGACCAGACTCCTGCATGACCAGTTGCCATTGCACTGCCTCCTGGCCTACCAACCACTTAAGGGACTGTACCTGCAACCCTAAAGTCCCCTGACTCTCTGCACTCATGAGCCACCTCCCGGCAGCACTTACGAGTTACTTGCACTCTCTCCCTGCCCTACCCCTCCCGACCCACTGCCTGGCACGATCTGAATGACACAAGGCCTAGTAAGATCATTGTTTTGTCTTCCTTCTGTCCCCCCTCCTTGTCTTGTCACATCTAGAAACACGTGTGTACAGGCGTCTTATAAATGACATATATATCATATCATATCTCACTGCTGTACCATTAATCATGATTTCCGCTGTCTCAGGTAGATAGTGATCAATGGTGTTGAAGGTCAGTGACAGAACAAGTCAAATCTGGGCTTTGACACCATCCCCATCCAACACCTCCTGAAGCGGATCAAGGCAGTGGTTGGTAGTTCTCTATTGATACTCGGTCCAAAGCCTACCAGAACTAAATAAAGCTGCTCACTCTCCTCCAAAATGTTCTGAAGCTGGTGCATAACTACAGGTTAAAGCTGCTTTGCCAAGACTGGGAGCTGTGATTTTGGTGTAAAATGTCCTAACTCTTCCAGATCCACTGAATATTTCTTTCAAAGTGGTATTCCTATCATAAGGAACTACACCAGATCGACGAGAAGAAATAAGGATGTTAAGAACTCCAAGACACAGAACGATGTATCACACCTTGCAGAATACAGCGATTATCCGGGTGCCTTTTGTGGGATTGGGACCAGCCAGAGGAGTTAACTTCCCCTGGGTCTGACCCTGGCATTGCCTTGGAACATGAGCAGTGCCATCACAGGGGTGTAGAAGATCATTACAGAGTCCTCTGATGCAAACCAAAGCCGTCTAGCATTGCAGGAGCCCACTAACACCAACAGACAGAACAATTAAAATGAACAGTGAGTGTAACATCCAAGCTCCTCAGCTGTACGTTTCCGCCAGTTCCGCAGCACACTTGTGTTTCCCAGTTTTAACTGGGATTATAACCCTTGGATTGTTTTTGGACTGTTCATGGGTTCTTATTTGATTGTGGCGTAGCTAGAACTAGTCATTTAGGTACTGTTTTTCTGAACCGCTTCTGGATTTGGCTTTGGATTTTCCTACCGCATTGTGTATACAAATCTTTCCTCTGTGCAACGCTTTTAGACAGACTGCTTCTGGAATGATAGTCGATCCAGTCTGTGGTTCTGCGATTATGGACATTGCAGAACTTCTTTATCAGGAGCGCTGGCAGGATACAGGACTTGGAGTTCGACTCTGTTCCCTAATACCAGATCTGCACCCGGTCTTCTTTTCCCTTAGCTGCTCCCATGTTATGATATGATATGGCATTTATAACGCGCATGTACACAAATATTTCTAGGCGCAATGTTCTTGTTCCACCCTCGTCAGGTCAGTCTTTCCTAGAGGTACTCCCATCATAGTCCTTCCTGGCTCTATACGTTTAGGATGAAACTAGGTTTATATTCCCAATGCCATCCTGTCAATGCACTGTGGAGAATTGGGGTGAGATGATAATTGGTTGTCGAAGGTCCTGTGACTGGCCGTATTGTTTTCCTTGCACGACTAGGAGAGAGCAGAGGTGGCATTGCTCATGCCTTTTGACCTATCGACCGGCTATCGTTAGCTGGTCAACTGGGGAGAAGGATTTCTGCTCCCTTGGGGCTCACGGTCATCATAGTTTGTGACACGTTTATGGGTTACCTTAAACATCTGTGGCGGTATTGGGTCATAAAGTCATCCAGAATGTTTAGATGTATTAATGAAAGTGCCTAGGTCTTTTCTGAACAAACAATAACTATGTACTGCCTGGATTCACAAGTCCTTTTCACCCACTAATGACTATGTGGTAGAACATCATATGTTGGCTGACGACCTGGACACACGCACACCACATATTACAGGGCCTGCAGTAGCGGTCATGTAGTCATGGTTAAGTTTCCACACTCAAAAAAAAAAAAAAAAAAAAAAGCACTTTTTGGTGGGCGGTTTGCAACTTTGCTCCCAGACGAATCCTCAAACTCGGCAAAGTTTGTTGTGGTTTCATCAAGGAGGGGGGGGGGCAAAGTCATAGAGGCGGTCCCAACATTTTTTAAATCCTCAAACACAAAAGAAAAAATAAATTGCTTGCCAGGTTGACAGATTTTCACAAAATCTGCAATAAGGAACAGCGGCTTGGTCCCGAAAGCGTGATTTTTGTAAATTTGGTGTAAATCTGTGCCAAAAAGTAGTTTAAAAAAGATTTCTGAGTCCGGTCCGCATACTCATTTCCTGATTCGGAGTCCGCGGACACCCCTGGACCAATCAGAGGGAGGCTCGATGTCTGCAGACACCAAAAAGCACGCCGATTGAATATCTGATTGAAGTCATTTAGGTACTGTTTTTTCTGAACCACTTCTAGATTTGGCTTTGGATTTTCCTACCGCATTGTGGATACAAATCTTTCCTCTGTGCAACTCTGTTCGACAGACTTCTTCCGGAATGATAGTCGATCCAGTCTGTGGTTCTGCGATTATGGACATTGAGGAACTTCTTTATCAGGAGCGCTGGCAGGATACAGGACTTGGAGTTCAACTCTGTTCCCGAATACCAGATCTGCACCCGGTCTCCGATTTAAAAATCTGAGGAGCGTCAGATTTTTTTAAACGGTCGCCATGTGCAGACATCGCCGCTGACCGCGGATAGTGCCGTGAGAAAAAAGTCTGGAAAATGCATTTGGGGTTATTTTGTGCTAGAAAGAGGGCCTGGAAAGGGTGGGGGAGTGGGAAAACATTGATAGGGAGCTTTTTTTATAGGTGAATAAAAGCGTTGCAGGTGCCGCCGAGTCTGCAGTCATCGTTACTGTCTGCGAACTACATTGGGAGTTGGGCAGTTCAGGGTGAGTCTTTTTATTTGAAGGTGTATCTTACATATTTGTTATATGGTTTCATTATATTGTGGTGGTTGTGGCCAATGTAGGTAGAAGGGCTGATACGACGGTGTCCACGGTCACAGCGGTGGTCTGCGAGCCATTCAGTCTTTTGAGGATGTCTGGCATGGTGTCAATCTGGATAGTGAATACCCTTCATTTGAATGACAGACGTAACTCGATGGCCGTAGGCCAACCGTCTTATGCACCGAATTATAGAAATATAGACTGTTATGCTTGACCAACTCTTCGGCCATTTTAAACGTAGCAGAATCGCCATTTTGCCTGTTAACCATTGCTCATTGCTTTCTGTCTAAAACTGCTTTGCAGCTTGCAATTCTTGCGGTTTCTGCTTACTCTGCTCAACTGTTAACATTGTTGTCTGAATATGAAAAGGGCAAGGTCGCGGGACTAAGGAGTTTATTGAAAACTCCTCATGAGTAGCCTAGAAAGGAATGCCCACGCTCCCTCTCTGTACCCTTGAGGGAGAGCTGCAGGGCATTTAATCACTTCACAGCTGCCAGCCAGTCTCGTACGAAGGTAGAATAGGTTAGAATAAAACAGCTAAAGGCTTGAATTATGCTCTTCCTAAGGCCCCCCTTTGCAAAACCCTTTAGAGCGTGTCGGCTCCCAGGACACGAATAGTACCTCATAGATAGCAAAGCATGGAATGTGGCTCTTCCCCCGTGTGCAGCTTGCTTCCAAGAGCAGAACCACCGTGTTCTGTTCAACAACTAAAAGATGCCTCCGCACTTTCCAAATTGCACGTTGTTACTAGAATAGACATCGAAAGTGTCATAATTGTCATACCCTTCGGAAATGTCCATCGTCATCCCGAGTTCAAAGAAACTTAATAAAGGAGGGTGTTAACCATGACATAGCTGATTGTATGATATGCATTTTGTATATATGTTACTGATGTACGTAATTCGCTCTTTTGCGTCCCTCGAGGTCTAGGAAACTCACGTCGCGGGGCGTGAGACCAGAATTGGCCAATTGGGACTATTTTTGCTTGCAATAAACCCTAGCATTGGGAATTTGAACCTCATGTCTGGCGCATCTTTACGTGTATGGTTTCTGCCTTGTTTCCATAGCACAAGGGACCCATAGGGGCCCCTTTCAATGGAAAGAGGACACTGGGGGACTAGCCAATCAGGTTTTGTGGGTCTGGAGGAGGAGTTGAAGTGTTCATGAGTACAGGGTAAGAAGTGTTTTCTTTGTTGTGTGTAGTAAAGATGGATATGGCTATGGCTATGAAGAAGCAGGGTGTGTGGATGGTGAGAGATTCTTGGATCCATTCATGAAAGGTTTATACTGAATCTCATGGCATCTCTGCTACTATTAGATTGGGGCAAAGTGGACGTTTCGTGGTATGCAGATTGTTGCTAAAACAGTGTAATTCGATTACCATTCTGCGAGACGATGGCTCTCTTTAAATGTCTAGATATTATTATTGTGTATTGTGGAGGCAACAGTTATGGCTATGTGACTGCAGGATCTTTGCAGTTTGCCATAAAGGATATGTTCAGAAGCCTAATGGAACGGTTTCCAGCTGCAAAGATCATTTTTTCTGAAATGAAAAAAGATGGAGACGCCCAAACTTGGTTTGTCCTGACATGGAAGAAGCTAGACTGCGGTCCTCATTACAGGGTTGGCAGTAACCCATCAGGAGCCACTGATGGGTTGCCGTCAACCCAGTAGCACTGTTTCCGGCACCTGACTTCCCAGTGCTACCCAGACATTACAAGTCCCGGCGGATCGGGAAGTCAGGTGCTGGAAATTGTTTGTCGTACATTTTCCTGTCTGCAGATGTCATTGGGATTGAAAGGTGGGGAGGAGGTCTGGGTGAGTCTTGTTATTTGAAGGTGTACTGCACATACTTGTTATATGGTTTTATTCTATTGTGGTGGCTGTGGCCAATGGCCAGATTCTTGGGGGCATGGCTGTAATAAAATGTGTATAGTTATAATAGGTACTATAGGGGGAGTATTTGTAATATGGTGAAATATGTAAGGAGGGCATAGTATCAAAAAGTAAGACAGCAGACACAAGTGATCACAGTTCAAGAGTGTTTATTGAACTTCAATTGGGTTTGAAAAACACCCATCTAATCCTAAATCTAAAGATGGGCGCAAGCTACGGCCATCAAATAATAATAACACAGTCCTAGTAGAGTCTGTCAAAATAAAAGGGCCTATACTAATACACCTATTGCCAATCCTTACTTCTAAATCCAAAAAGTGTGGGAAACAATGTTATGCAAAAGAAAAGTTTTGAAGAAATGATATGTCAGGATATTCAAGCCGTTGGCTTCCCTTCCCCATGTTTTCAGCACGGGACAAGGCGGCACACTTGAGCTTAGCACATTCTCTGGCTTCTCTAGCACGAGGATGCGGTTCAAAACCTCAACATCAGGGCCTTCTGCGCCAAAGTCTCTTTGCCATTCAAAGTCGCTTATTTCAGAGGGCCTGATGCAACACAACAAACAAAGTTACTTTCTTCTTAGGGTTTCACATATACAAATTATCGGGTGATTTTCTATTCATGCGGAGTCCCCATCCACCGGGCTCAGACCCACTTTAACACAAAATGTTCAATTGGTCTCCCTCCGCCGGGCACGGACCAAACTTATCTAGTTTTGCAAACATTCTTTACTTCATCAAAATCGAAGAATTTCGACTGTGCGGAGGATTTTTACACAACCCCTTGCAGGACCACTTCGATTCACAATTACTCGTTCTCTTCTTGATATAACCTTTTTCTCACTTTCTGCCGCTTCTCATCTGGATACCTTACAGAGACCTTGGATTGAGCACCCATGTGGTGCCGGACCACTCTGTCAAAGGTATTGTATCTTGCTTTTAAAGCTCAATCATCCGCAGCATTTCAGCTTTACTTGCGTCTCTTATCACACATGTTTCAACAATGTTTGTTCTAGTGGTAACCATACAATGTTGGTGCTTGCAACCTTGGCCTCAACACAGACCAGTCTTGTATCAGCTCCCTAACTCACCGTCTGTGATTTCACTGATTCATTGACGCTGCTTTGATCTTGGAGCCAAGGACGGTACCACGGCAGCTGGTGCTTCTCCCCGACTTGATTATTGACGCAGGAGGGCCCTGGGCATCTCCGACACACAATGCAGGATCTTTCGGCCTGATTTCCCGGTCTTGCACTTTCTATTCTTGAGGTTTCTGGAAAGTAACAGTTCCTTTATGAAAAGGTCAAGGAAATGTTCATCCTTGCGATCCCCTTCTGTTTTGCAGTCTTTCTTCCCTTGTTCAGCTGCCATCTCAAAACTGCTATTTCCTATTGTGCGTTACCTCACTCAAAGTGTGCTCTGGTGCTCCGCTTTTTATCTGTGTGGAGAAGCTTAATGGAAATCAGGTGTGTGTGATGGTCAGTAATTGCCTGACGTCACCTGACCATTGTATTGGGACACGTCACATATAATGCTTGGGTGTTAGTTTGTTTCCTCCCATAGCAGGCTGTCCGTGTGAAAGTGTTTGTGTTGTAAAAAGAGGGGGGTAGAATTCCTAAAAATCTTACCTGGTAGGATGAGGTAAAGGTGTTATAGGGAAGGGAATACCGTGTCTCACCATCTGATGTGCCACTCCCACTCCCCACAGACCCCTCACCCAGGTAATCCTCCCGCACTGGTCGACCTGAGGAACTGCATCCAAAAGCGATGGCCGTGTCCTGGCCACCTGCATGACCGATCCCCGGGGACTAGTGGGTGAGACATCTTCTGGTTTCTCACATGCACTTTCCCTATGCAAGGTGGATATACTTGGTCTTTTCCTAGGTTCTTTGATTTGAAGAACCTGGATAGAAAAAGAGGGAAATATATACAAGGACTATCACATAGTCCACGGGTTTCCATTTCCTCTGTTCTGGTAGATGTACAGTGTTCTGATTTGTGTCCCGAAGGCATCCCATAAACTGGCATTGAGGGGTGATCCTGGAATTTGATGCTCCCTATGTCTCCTGGAAGATTCTTGGCAAATGGTAGGCTCATGAGGTTTCGTCTCTTCCTGGATGCTTCCTGTCCTCCTTCTGGACTCTTTTGCGACCTCTGAGACTCTCTCTCACATTCTATCCTCCCCTCTGGCCCGACTCACACTGCAGGCCACACTCTGGATGTTCTGATTGCTACAGACCTTGCCCTTTCTATCCCTCTCACCACTCCGCTCTCCTGGAGTGATCACTTTCTCCTTTCCTCCCAGCTCACTCTCTCCAGTCCTCAGGCCAAACCAACTCCAGCACTGCCACCTACCTTCTCGGTTATCCGACTCATGAAGCGTGTGTCAGTTGAGGCTTTTGCCACAATCTTGTCACACCCCCCCTCCTCCTCCTTCGGCTGACTCACACCCTGGCACAGCCCTTTCTGTGCTCCACTCTGCTATATCTGATACTTTTGATGTTCTTGCCCCTGTCCTGATGATCCGTCTGAAGCCCAAAGCCACGACTCAGACCTTGTCACCCTTAAACACAAGTCCAGGGTGACAGAGGAAATGGCGTGCTTGCTGTACATCCTCTGATAAACTGGCCTGCCGCCTGCTCCAAAGGCAATACCGGCTCCCTGTATGCACCAAGAAGAGAGCCCTCATCCAAGAACGTGTCTCTGCAGCATCTAACAACTCAGCTGAACTCTTTAAAATCTCCAAGGAGCTGGCCAATCCTGCTGCAGTGCCTACCTCTCCTGTCCCCTCCCAGGCACTCTGCGCGGCCCTGGCTTCTCACCTCATCTCTAAAACTCAGGACATCCTGTCCTCTCCCTTTTCCTCTCCGCCTCCTCCCTCTACTCCCCTCTCTTCCTTTAGCCCGTCTGTGGCCTCCTCTCCTCCCTCCTTCTCTGCCTTTCCCCTGTTCTCCCCAGACAAGGTTTCTAGACAAGTCCGATCTATGAAAGTCTCGTCAAAACAGGTTATCCCCTGTTCCTCTAAAACCATCAAGGACTACATTGACACCCTGGCTCCTGCTTTGGCTGACTTCTGCAACCACGCCTTTACCACTGGAGTGTTCCCTTCCCCCCTGAGGCACTCCCTCTTCTTAAGAAACCTTCCACCGACCACTCCTGCCCTGCTAACTACCGCCCAATCTCCATCACTCCTTTCCTGGGCAAACTCCTGGAAAAGCTGGCCATCTCTCAGCTTAATATTCGCACTGAATTGGTTGGTTGTCTCCAGGACCGTCAGTCTGGCTTCAGAGCTGCCAGAAGTACAGAAACTGCTCTCCTAAACATTCGTGAAGACCTGCTCTCCAACCTTGACTCCAATACCCCCTGCATCTTCATCTTACTTGATCTCTCTTCTGCCTTTGACACAGTAAACCATGCCATCCTGCTCAACCGTCTCACTGATAACCTGGGTATCACCGATCAGGCCCTGGCTTGGCTGACCTCCTTCCTCTCCGATCGACCCTCCCACATCCAACTTGGGTCCTTCCTCTCTTCTATCTATATCTCTACATGTGGTGTTCCCCAGGGGTCTAACCTCTGTCCCTGGCTGTTCAACCAATACCTGGCACTTCTTGCCCACTGCATTGCTGCTCTCTACCCCAACTTTCAGTGCTATGCGTACGACACTCAGCTCATTTTCAGGCTCCCCACCGCCACCTCTTCTCCTTCTCTCATCTCTGAATGTCTGTCTGCTATCCAGGAGTGGTGTGCCGCAAACGAGCTTTGCCTTAATTCCAGTATGACTGAGATTCTCCTCATCGGCACAACTGCTCCCTCCTTTCCTGTCGCTCTCTGGCTGGCCTCTCCTGGCCCTCTTCCTTCTCCCACCTGTGAGGCTAAAAACCTCAGGGTCATCTTCGACTCCACTGTCTCCTTCTCTCCTCACATCTCTGACATCTCTGCGAAGTCACACTACCAGCTGCACCTCCTCAGAGGTATTCTTCCTTTCCTCTCCTTCCCCCAGAAGCTCACTGTCTCCAGAGCTCTGGTTCTCTCTAGGATGGACTACTGCAACAGCCTCTTTCTAAATCTGCCTGCTTCTACTCTCCGCCCTCTGCAACTCATCCAGAACTAGACTGTGAGACTTGTCCTTGGCCTCAAGCCCAGGAATCGGATCTCTCCAGGACTGAAATCTCAGCACTGGCTCCCAGCGGCAGCAAGGACTAAGCTCAAAACCCTATGCATTGTCCACAAGGCCTTCCGGGGGCTGGGACCTCAATTCCTCCAACTCTCTCTTCCTAAATATCTTCCTTCTCAAGCTCTTTGCTCATATGCCTCCAACTTCCTCAGGGTCAGTCGCTTCTCCAAGCAACAAGTTGGTGGTAGATCTCTGTCTTCGGCTTGGGCCTCCCTCTGAAACAGCCTCCCTGAAACTTGAGGAGAACCATCTCCGGTTCCGGAAGCACCTCAAGACCTTCCTCTTTGCTTCTGCTTTCACTCCTACTCTCCCCTGCTGAGCTCCTCACTGAAACTGCACTGGTCACCCGGGTACCCTCTGATCTCAGGCCCAGGACCCCTCCCCCGCCAGCTGCACCCCTGCACTGCTTCCCGGGCAACCCCTGCACTTGGGGGCTGTTTCTGTATCCCTACAGTCCCCACCAGCTCTTGACACTTGATGTCTGCACTTACTCCTGCACTTGCCACTAGCTGACTGCACTTTACCTATTGTTTTATTTATTTTATTTATTCTTTACTATTGATCCTATGTATTGCACTGTCCCCTCCCCCCGCACTTAACCTTTCACCCCTCCCCTACGCAATCTCAATGTCACCTGGCCTTCCCTCTGTTCCCCCGCCCTTGCCTCGTCGCGCCTTGATACACTTGTGTATAGGCGCGTTATAAATGCCATATTATATCATAGCTTTCTGCTCCTCACTTCGGTGTATCGAGTGGAATGTTTGACTGCGCCTCAGAGTATTTGGGCAGTCTCAACAGCTATGACTAAGGTGGGACGATTTAACTGTAGTACTGCCTTTTGCAAAAAAGGGTGGTAAAGAATTGGTAAATTGCTCTAGGGTAATCATTTCTACCAATTCTTCCATTGTTTTGTTATTAATTCAAAGGGCGACAGTGATTTTAATTCATTCTCCCAATTCAAGGGGGGGTTTCTCTGGGGGTTAGTCTAATGACCCTTCATTTTTGCTGATAGAAGTTACAGTTTGGCCTACCCTTTTTAGAAGCCCCTCTTTTATGAATATAAAGGTAGCTCCCTGGGCAAGTTAAGTAGTTGGTAGGCGGTCTGTAGCTCACCTTTCAACAGGGGCCAGAAATAACATTTTTTTATTTTATTTTCTTCCCATTCTAATTGCTCTGCTAATCGCTTGAAAATTCAGAAAGAAATTCCCTAGGTCTTCGCCCTCTTGGTAAGGCTGTCGTATGCCTTGAGGTCACAGGAGTCTTGCCTGCAACTCGACCAATTTCACTAAATTCTCCTGACAGACCCCCACCCCCACCCACTATCAGGGCCCCACCCACCCTCACAAGAAATAAGAAGAATATGACAGCTGAAAGACTTATCCCGTACTTACTCCCTACACTCAACTCACTCCCAGACAACCTAGACCCTGAGACCTTGGTTGAAGAATATAACAAGACCATGGCCACCTCGCTGGACCTAATTGCCCCCCTCAAAATGAGACCTAGCAAACCAAAGACGCATCTAAACAAATGGTACACCCCATTCCTTAAAAATTTAAGGCAGCAAAAAAGGAATTGTGAGGCCACTTGGAAAAAATCCCCCTCAGATGCGAATAAACTCAAACTCTCCAAACTAGCCACACTCTACAAAAAATAAATCTACCTGGCTAAACAAACCTCCTTTGACTCTCGCATATCCCAAGCAAAATCAAATATGAAGGAACTCTTCTCCATCCTTAAAGAAGTTGAAACCCCTATAGTACCTCTCGACACTTGCACTAAAGATAAAAACTGGTGCTCAGAAAATCAAAGTGCCCTAGCCAACAAAATTGCAACCCTCCAAAGCAAAATAGCCTGCAAAAAAGTGTCCCTCAACGCCACTCTTCCCTCTAAAACACCAGACACGCCCACACAAACAGATCTCCCTCGCTTTAACTTTTCCAAAGTCACGATTCTCGAAGTAGAAAAAATCATCCTGTCTCTGAAACCGTCCAACTGTCAGGGAGACCTATGCCCAGCACAGCTCATTAAAGATGCTGCCCGTGACCTCTCTCCCTTCATCACAAAACTGATTAATGCCTCCTTCACCTCTGGCTCTATCCCCACTAATCTGAAACAATCCTGGGTACTTCCACTAATAAAAAAACCCACACTCGACCCAGCCACGCCTACAAACTACAGACCCATAACGACTGTCCCCTTCCTACTAAAAATCCTGGACAAGGTTGCTTATGTACAAATTCAGAAGCACTTGGAAGAACACTGTCTACTGGGTTCCAGACAATCAGGGTTCCGCCCTCAACATGGAACCGAAACTTCCCTCATTGACTTGAAGGCTCAGATCGATACGCTCAGAGACAACGGCCAAGTTGCCCTACTTCTCCTCCTCGATCTGTCTGCAGCGTTCGATTTGGTTGATCACTCTGTCCTATGCACACACCTCCACATATCAGCTCACTTCTCGGCCGAGGCTATCACCTGGATTACCTCTTTTCTTAATGGTAGAACCATGAGGGTCTTCTCACCTACAGCGGCGGCAGACCCCATACCCATCACTTGTGGTGTCCCACAAGGTTCCTGTGTCTCCCCCACTTTATACAACATATTTACCAAGCCCCTTTTCGATGATCTGGATCATCTCGGTATCACCTACACTAACTATGCAGATGATACCCAGATCCTCCTTCCGCTTTGTGGAGATTATGGAAAGGATTTGGCCTTGCTAAATAGGGTGTACATCATCATCCAGGCATGGATGGCCCTACATGGACTATGCCTGAATGATGATAAAACTGAACTCATCATTCTAGGTACCACATCCAGTCTAAAGAAACCTAGCCCTACCTATAACTCTTTCATGATCGATGGGAACAACATTAAGGTTGGACAAGAGGTCAAAACTCTGGGCTTTTACCTGGACTCTAACTTCTCCTTCAGGAGACAGGTGAGCTCCTTGGCCTCCTCCACGGCATATACGTGTAAATTAATCCGCACAGCTAAACCATTTCTGTCTGATACTAGCTGCCTTACCCTCGCTAGAGCCCTTATTCTATCCCGCCTTGACTACTGCAATGCCCTTTATCTTGGATCATCAAAGGCTACCACTAGCAAACTACAAACTCTCCAGAATAATGCCCTCAGAGCGGCCTTGGGCATCTCCAGAAGAGAGCACATCTCAGGACTTAGCGAACAGAATAACTGGCTATCCATCAACGACAAAATTCTCTTAAAAACTGCTTCACTCACCCACAAATCCTTAAATAACGCTGCCCCTACTTACCTCATAAATAGATTCCACAGACAACCCTCCCTGAGACCCACCAGAACTGCTTACAAAGACTGCCTTACAGTCCCCAACTTCAAACGAGCCACCATAGGGGGCAATAGCTTCCCAGTGAAAGCAGCCTAACTGTGGAACTCATTGCCGTCAAATCTCAGAGCGGACCTACCCTACCAGAATTTCCGATCTAAGGTAGTTTCTTGGCTCAAAACGTAGGCTGTCTAAGATACTTAAGCAACCCGCACAGACTGTAACCACGTGCGCATACTGGTCTATATGTATATTTCATATATGTAACTCTTTGTTGACTTGTATTTAATTTTGGTGTACCTTCCTGCCTTTCTGTACATTCTATGACTATTGTAACTAAGCTTCGCATATTCCTGAGAATGTTGCGCCCTGATACCCTCGGGTACGTTCGCGCATTACAAATAATAAAACAAACAAACATAGTGGGACAGTGAAAGGGTATCTAATAACAGCTGGGTTTTAAAAAACAAATCTTGTTGACCAGTTGGGACGTGGAGCTGAGAGAACCAAAGCTCTTTAAGAGTGGATATACAATCGGAGTCAAGGAGTTTAACAATTCTATTTTACCCTTCTGGTGGTACAACGATTATTATCATGGATTCTCAATTTTTGTCAATTGAATCATATCCCACGCTTGACACCATATACAAGGAAGGCATGTGTGAGAAACCTGAGGGTATTCTCCCAAGCCAGCCTAGAGAATCCCTTATTCAGGTGGCCTCGGAAGGGCAATGCTCTGAGATCACAACCCTAGAGGTGGACGAGCGAGAGAGGATGACCTGGATGGGGAGACACAGGGTTGTGCTTGGGGAAACATCCCAGGTGAGACACTGTATTATACCGAAGAAGAAGGTAAGGAAGATGGAGTCCTTGAGGCTTTTGTAGGCTATATAACATCGGCCTCCCCTCCCCACATCACGTCTCTCTTGTCCAAATCCAACAATCCTGTTGCATTCGGAAATCACATCTCCCAGAGTCCCTGTTTTCCTGTATCGTACCTGAATTGTCCCGGTCATTCTTCTTCACGTCCTTTTGATTATTCTTTCCCAAAACCCCAGTATATTGCATCGACAACACACTACCATTCCCACAATTCCCCCTGTTCAGGTCACGATAAAAACTTTGGTTATTCCCGTTTTCACAAACCCTACCAATCCCATCCTTCCGGGTCTACCAATCTCCATAGGAAACAAGAATATATAATTTTTTATGACAAAACCCCTTTTTCCGACACTTACACCTTCAGACACCAGGGAAAACCACAGTCGGACTCTAGGGCTGTTTACCTAACATGTCCGAACACCAAGGTCAAGCAAAGTCAGGCAATTAACCAGAACCGCACACACCCGACTGCCCTTTCCCTTCCCCACAGGGATAAAAGGTGGAGCACGAGAGCACAAAATGAGCAAGGCAGACCGCACCACGAGAAAGCTAACCCACCATGGCATTTCAAGAGGAGGAGAAAGACGGCGAGAACCGAACGGATGACAAGGAGAGAAGCAACCTTGCCCTTTCTGACCCAGGTCCATGAACCCTTCGCAGAAGGAATCATAAAACGGTGAATAATAGCCAGTGTTTGTTGCAGCAGATGGCAACGGTACACAGAGCCCTACTCTGCTGATAACTAAGCCGGGGAGAGACGCTTGTCTCTGTGGTACCAACATTGACTCCCAAGATAAGAAAAACCAAGCAGTTCATCACAGCCGGTGAGTTGAGGGGAGAGCCGATAAGAAACCGAACTGTGTTGAACGACAAGTAGTAAGCGGCTAAATGAACTGTGAAAGTACAAAGAAATGTTGGTATTAAAAAGGGGAAAAAAATGCAACAGAGGTGTCCGGCGCCACGTGGGTGCTCACTTTGGAAACTCTGGGCGATTACCTAATTGTTGAAACTACCAGTACCAGAATGCCTTGGGAAAGGCGAGAAGGGGGTCAAATTTGTCATACAGGGGTCTTGTAAAATCCTCTGTAGAGTCGAAGGTTTTGGCTGACAGATGATTGAAAATCTAAGGGAAGTGAATCCTGCATCGTAAGAGTTGAATGAGAAAATGTGCGATTAACAACGTTGGCAAGAATGAACCCGAAGGAGGGATGCCGATAAAGAGGGGGCAAAGTCTAAAGTCCCGATATACAATGGGTTGAAACGAGTGAACCTGACAGAGGGATGTCCACAGTGAACTGATTAAAAAGACATTAAGATTCTTGAATGTCACACATGAGAATGTGGTTAGAAGATAAAAACATTCAAGAAGGGTCTGAACCCTAAAGAAGGGGATCCAAGCAGTGAACAGCCATCACCCGAAGATTAGTGAATGCCAAAGTAGAAAGTGTGTGAGTGATAGCCGTGGTGAACTCGACACCCACCAAAACCTGAAGGTGACAGAACAAGTTTTCTAAGGAAAGCAGAGTAAACCCGACAGAGGGAAGCGAATATCCGAGAGGGATCTGAGCATGGAAGAGAGGGACCCAAGCGTGAGGCATTAAATCCCCAAAAATAACTTTTGTTGAATCTTTATTTTGATACTTTAAACCTGTCAGGCCTTTGAAAGCAAGAAAACATTGCTACCGGAGGTCCTGATACCATTAAGGACTTTTGTGAATATAAGCCCAGAGTAGGGGAATCCAGGGGTGGAAAGGCATCACCCAACTTGCAAGCAGAAAGGAACTTTTGTTTATTATTTTGGATACATAAAGTCCACAGAGGCAAGAGACTTTTTCCACCGGGGCCCTGATAATTGAGAGTGTAACTATTGGTTGATGCTGGAAAAGCTTGAGCGTGTGCTGTGCTCCAGAATACTACCTTGTCCTGTGCTTAAAACGTAGGGAAGGGAGATTCCAACTACCGCATCCTGAAATTCTTTATGAACACAGCCTTCTTTCTTATGAACATTACCCCACACTTCTTTTGTATTTAGCGTAAGGATTGGCAATAGGTTTTTCTTAGTATAGGCTGTTTTATTTGACAAGAAACCACTACAACTGCCTTAGTATTGTTTGATGACCGAAGCTTGCTCACACCTTAGATTTAGGTTTAGGTTAGGCATTTTTCCAACCTACCTTTACAGCATCTCACTCTCTAACGGCAGCGTCCCCCAGGGTTCCATTCTATTGCCGTGGCTCTTCAATATCTATCTCGTCCCTCTAGCTCATCTGATCTCCTCCATCACTCCTCAGTTCCAGGGTTATGCTGAAGACACAGCTTTCCTTGAAAATTCCCTGTACTACTTTCTTCTCCCCAACTTTTATCCCCGATTGTCTGACCAACATCCAGGCATGTGTGCGGCTAACGATCTCTGTCTCAATGCCAGTAAGATGGAGATCCTTCTTATTGGGACACATGTGCCCGGTTTCCCACCTACCCTCTGGCCACCCTCCTTGGGCCCTCTATCCTCACTATCCTGTGAGGCCAAACCTCTTGGGGTCATCTTTGACTCCTCGCTCTCCTTCATTCATTACATCTTGGACAATGCCAAGAAGGCCCACTTTCAGCTTCTCCGCCTTACAGTCATTCTACCTTTCCTCACCTTCCCACAGAAGCTCAACGGCTGTACAGCCCTGGTCCTGTCTAGGCTAGACAACTGAAATAGTCTCTTCCTCAACCTCCCCATTTGTTCCCTACACTCCCTTTAGCTAATCCAGAATAGGGCTTCAAGACGTATCCTTTGCCTCAAGCCCAGAGATCATATCTCTGGAGCCCTAAAATCTGTACACTGCCTCCTTGTGGCCACAAGGATGAAATTGAAGACCCTCTGAATCATCGACAAGGCTTTCTGGGGCCTGGGACCATGCTATCTCCAACTTTCTCTACTTAAATACTCCCCTGATAGAGCTCTGCGCTCCTCTAACTTCATTTCTCTGCTTGTCAAACACTTCTCCAAACAGAAAGCGGGAGGCAAGTCTCTCTCTTCGGCTTGTGCCTCTCTTTGGAACAGCCTGCCTGCTCCTTTCAGACTTGAGCCGGACTTTAAATTCCAGAAATTTCTAAAAACTCTCTTCCTCTTTCCCTTTCCCTTTGTCCCTTCCCAGCAAACTCATACCACAGCCACCGACACAAGTGGCCGGGTCCCTCGTGACCTCACAGGTTCCATGCCCTATACCTAGTCGACACCAGTACCTAACCCCCCCCTTTCCGCACTGTGCTTGCAGGCCTAACGCCTGCCAGCTTTTTCCCACCCTTGGGACACCTCCAGCCCAGCACTTAGCCTTTGGCTTCACACTTTGGCATCCCTTGGCACTTCCCTCACGGGCCCCCATCAGCACTTGCCCATCCCCCTCCCCCATCCATTCATGCACTTCTCTCACTCCACAATGCAAATGTGCATTTACAACAGCACTGTGTACAATCTTGTTGTATAAGTAAGGGAAATACACATACAAAAGATTTCCAGAACATTAAGTGGAAATTGGTGTGTCGAGGTTTAATATGTTGGTAGGGTTACATGTAGAGTTTTTGGAAGTGATTGGTGGATGGATGTGTGACTTTGAAAGCAGGCAATGAAGGATTGTTACAAACAAAAAAGTAAAAAGGGTAGAAGGGATGTCCTGTGCGTTGGTTTGCATGTGCCATCCGGGTCTTTTAATGATGCCTGGCCTGGAAAGGGGACTCTGGTGTCACAATCCATGCCCCTGACCCCCTCAGATATAACAGCCCCCTGGCAGCAGTGGGGCTAAATCCCTTCACAATGGCCCCAAAGGCCTTAAAATTCCATCAGAAACATATATGGAGTTATTCCTGGCGCCTTTGGCACCAGGTTCATTATCAGGAATAAAGCGATACCACTTTTGGACCTTAATCCAACATGGAGGCCTATTACACAACTCAGTTCTTTAGAACCAAGCCATGCAGTCTAGTGTTTAGGGTGTGGCTGGGCCTGGAACTACTTGGCTTGGAACTACTTTACCTGGGCTATTTAAACCACACCCAAACAGCAGAACACGCTTCGCGTTATTCTGCACTCCTGCAGCGTAACGCTCACCGTGTTCAGCTCCTCCTCACCTGCTTCTCCGGCGGCCCGATCCTGAAGCCCTAGATCCGGATTCCATTAATAACCTGGAAAAACAAGAACACCATTAGCGAGCAAGAACACTTACCTGTGAAGTAACCGGTCCTGAATCCATCCTGCGCTTCGCTTACCTCGCCCATCACCGGAGTTCGCCGCAACCTGCAAAGGTAAAGAAACCAGGACAGCATTAATAACAATTCTTACCTGGACAAGCAGCGAGTCCTGGCTGCACCCTGCACTTCTCTTACCTCACCCATCTCCAGGTTTCACCACAACCTGCAAGGGAGAAGGAACAAGATCAGCATTAACAAAGCATTTACAAGGGCAAGCAATGCTTCGATCGCTCTTCACTCCGGAACATCACCGCAACCTGTACAAAGAGAAGAGAACACAGGTTAGCAATTAACACCAATAAACAGCGCAGCGCTCCGCGCATCAATAACTCACCGTGGTCTTCGCCATCGGCGCAGCAACACCCAGATCACAACCATCTCTTTGAAAACAAAAAGAGGCATTGTTAGGGAACAGCGTAGTGGAGCAAGACACCAAGAAGACAGAGAAAACGGAGGGAAAGAAAGAGACAGAATAAAGATGGAAAAGACATTATAACTCACCTGGAAGACAGCAAGTAGAGTTGGAGACACAGCCGGTCTGGACCCGACATAAGGGCGCGCGGACCAGTGAAGCAACTAGGGCCACGGTATTACCCAAATTGACCTTTTACAATTGACCTTTTGCACAATTGACCTAATTATAGTGGTCCTAATTGACATTCTGCACAATGAACAAGTTACTTTCTTACCTGGTAACGTTCTTTCGATGGGATGGTCCGACGACGTATTCCATATCTATGACAGGTAATCACCACAGCTGTGCTGCTTCGGAAACTTTTCCGGCGTCTGCGTCCTGCGTCGATGACGTCGATACGCCGACGTCTAGGACCTCCTCCGACGTCCGACGTCATCCGATGTGATAAGTAGGACGCACTACGCCTGTAGCCTCAGTTGTAGTTTTTTCCCCCAGAACGTGTGACAGAAGTCAACTGCCAGTCAGACACAAAGCCTTGCGGAACGTAAGCTGCAATCGCAAAAGAAATTCTGCAGCGGGGAAGGCAGGGCGGGAGCGATATGGAATACGTCGTCGGACCATCCCATCGAAAGAACGTTACCAGGTAAGAAAGTAACTTGTTCTTCGATGGGATTGGGTCCTCCGACGTATTCCATATCTATGACAGACTCCCAAAGCAGTACCAGAGCAAGGAGGAGGGAAAGAATTTATAAACAAAATTAGAATAGCCAATCAAATAGCAGAGCAAAGGACCGCCTTGCCAAAGGCCAGATCCTGCCCTCTGATGGAATCGAGGGAATAATGCCGTACAAATGTATGTACTGAAGCCCAGGTGGCTGCATCACAGATGTTGCGAATAGGAACACCCCTCTGCAGGGCAGTAGATGCAGCCATGCCCCTGGTAGAATGGGCCCGCAAGCCAGCCGGTGGGTCCTTACCCGCCAAGCGGTAACATTCCGAGATGGCCAAAACAATCCAGCGGGACAAAGTCTGTTTCGTCACAGCTTGCCCCAAACGCTTACCAGCGTAACCAATAAAGAGTTGATCGTCCACTCTGACCCGGGACATGCGTGAAACATAAAAGCTTAAAGCTCTCCTAGGATCAAGCCTATGGAGCCTCTCCTCTTCCTTACCAGGATGCGGAGGAGGATAGAATGCCGGAAGAACAACCTTCTGGGCTAAATGAAATTCCGTCACTACCTTCGGAAGAAAAGAAGGACGAACTCGAAGGACAACCCTGTCCTTGTGAAATACAGTGAAGGGTGGCTTAACTGAAAGTGCCTGCAACTCACTCACTCTGCGAGCGGAAGTAACCGCAACCAAAAACACAGTTTTCAGAGTTAACAGCCTCAAAGGGCAAGAATGTAAAGGCTCAAACGGAGCACCCATAAGAAACCTAAGAACAAGGTTTAAATCCCAACCGGGCACCAGGAAAGGTGACGGAGGGAACACATTAGTGAGCCCTTTCAGAAACTGTGAAATTAAAGGGATCTGAAAGTAAGAACACTCATCAGACGAGCGCTTAAAGATGGACAGCGCTGCCAGGTAACCTTTAATGGTACCCACTTGCAAGCCCCTGTGGGCCAAAGAAAGCAAAAAGGACAGAACCATGGGGATGTCACATGCAAAAGGATCCACATTCCGAACTCTGCACCAGTCGCAGAACTTACGCCAACGGCCACGGTACAGAGACTTAGTTGCTGGCCTTCGGGCCGAAAGCAACACCTCCATCACGTCTTCAGGGAGGTCCCAATCCCTATACCTCAACCTTTCAGAAGCCAAGCGTGAAGGTTGAGGGATCTGACCTCTGGATGGAGAACCAGACCCCCCTCCCGTGAGAGCAGATCGTCTCGGTAGGGAAGACGACGTGGAGGGCAGATGGACAAGTCGAGAAGGTCCGGGTACCACGTCCTCCGAGCCCACGCCGGAGCAATGAGGATCATCCGGGAACCGAACTTCCGCAACCTCCGCAGCACTTGCGGGATGACGGGGACTGGAGGAAACGCGTACAGCAGCGGGAACGACCAATCCACCACGAACGCGTCTCCTAAGGCCCCTTTTGGAGGAAATTCCCGCGAGCAGAACCTCCCGCACTTCCGGTTGACACTGGAGGCGAAGAGATCCACTTGAGGGGTCCCCCAAAGGGCGAAGATCTCCAGGAGAATCTCCTGAGCCAACTCCCACTCGTGAGAGATCGCGCTCTGCCTGCTCAGAGCGTCCGCCGTCACGTTTTCGACTCCGGCCAGATGAACTGCCGAGACCGAAACTTCCTGCTGGATGGCCCAGAACTCGAGCTGCATCGCCTCCCTGCAAAGAGGAAGTGACCCTGCCCCCCCCTTTTTGTTGAGGTAGTGCATGGCCACCGTGTTGTCCGTCAGGATCAGGACATGCCTTCCTCGCACAGTCGGCAGAAAAGCCTTCAGGGCTAGCCTGACGGCCCTCAGCTCCAACAGATTGATATGGAGTCTGGACTCCGACGGAGACCAACGACCGCTGACTGTCAGCTCGTTGGCATGAGCTCCCCATCCCGTGAGGGATGCATCCGACACGATCGTCACCTCCGGCCAGGGAAGCCAAAATGGAGCCCCCTTCATCAAGTTGCCTTCGACGGCCCACCACAGAAGGTCCTGGGCGACCGAGGGCGGCACCTGAATCGGGTCCGACATCCTGCTGGAGGACTGCGACCATTGCATCTTGAGTGCCCACTGCAAAGATCTCATGCGCAGGCGAGCCTCTGGCACCAGAAGAATGCAGGATGCCATGAGGCCGAGCAACCTCAAGAACTCGAACGCAGGGAGCGTCTGGGCATGCTGAAACTTGTGCACCATCTGCTGAATGTGAAGAGCCCTCACCTGGGGAGGAAAACACTGCCCCAGGAAGTGTCGAGCACTGCTCCGATGTACTGGAGCCTCTGCGTTGGCGTCAAATGGGACTTCTTTAAATTGAGGGAGAAGCCCAGCCTGTGGAGGGAGTGGCAGGTGACGGACAGATGATCCAGGACTTGCTCGGGAGAGCTCCCCCTGATCAACCAATCGTCCAGGTAGGGGTAGACGTGAATCCCCCCTTGCCTGAGATGCGCTGCCACCACCACCATGAGCTTGGTGAAAACCCTCGGGGCGGAGGTCAATCCGAACGGCAGGACCCGAAACTGAAAGTGCGAGTTGCCAACCGCGAACCTCAGGTACTTCTTGTGCTTGGGATGGATCGGCACATGGAAGTAAGCATCCTTGAGGTCGAGTGACACCAACCAGTCCTGAAGCTGAAGGGCCTGGAGGACTTGAGAGAGAGTAACCATCTTGAACTTGTCCTTCCTGAGGAGTTTGTTCAACCCGCGCAAGTCCATGATGGGTCTCAATCCCCCGTCTTTCTTGGAAATCAAAAAATAAGGGGAATACCATCCCTTGTTCCTCTCCGCTACAGGCACCAGTTCTATAGCGCCTTTCTCCAGCAGGGCTTGAATTTCCTGCGCAAGGAGCGGATCCGGACACTTCAAAGAGAGGTTCCCCGGTGGATTGTCGCGAGGCCTGTGCCGAAAGGGAAGACAGTAGCCGTGGGCTACGATCTCCAGAACCCACACATCTGAAGTAATGGCTTGCCACTCTACAAGATGCTGCGCCAGCCTTCCCCCAACCGGCGAACCATGGGACATGGCCTCATGACTGAGTAGGAGCGGCTGCGGCGTTACCCGAGGGCAAAGAGGTAACTGCCCGAGCGGCCTTGGCACCACGGGTACCCTGTCGTCCACCTCTGGTACCCCTGCGTTGGCCTCTTTGACTGCCAGCTCCTCACGCTCTACTGAAGGATGAGTAATAGCGAAAGGAACCACCCCTCCACTGCTGTCCCCTAGGACGAAAAGGCGGAGGTTGGCGAACTGCAGCGCCCAACGACTTCGCTGCAGCTTTTGAGGTCTGCAACCTCTCAAGGCTCTCGTCAGCCTTGCTGCCAAAAAGGCGTTCACCATCAAAGGGCATGTTGAGGAGCCGGGACTGCACATCAGGAGCAAACCCCGACTTCCGCAACCACGCAAACCTGCGTATCACGGTGCTCGCCGCCATGGACCTACTGACGCAATCAGCCAAGTCCAGACCCGACTGAACGGACTCACACATGGCATCCTTACCATCCTGGACCATAGCAAGGAAACCCTCCCGTTCAACCCCTTCGGGAATATGTTCAGCCGCTAACGCAACACAGTTCCACAGAGTGTGCGTGAACCATGACAAGGCACAAATGGAGTTGGCCGCCTGAAGCGCCATACCACCAGAAGAAAACACTTTCTTCGCCCAGCCATCAAAACGTTTGTCGTCCCGATCAGGAGGGATGGTAGGGTACGACGCCTGCTTTGCCGGGGCCGTGGCCGCCTGCACCACCAAACTCTCCGGAGTGGGGTGCCTGGTCAAGTAGCAGGGGTCGCTACTGGCTGGACGGTATTTACGCGACAAGGATCTGCCCACCGCCGGGAGACTCTCCGGAGCAGTCCAAGCCGCCGCCACCCTTCTCTGTAAAGCCATATGGAACGGCAGAACCGGGTCAGTTGGGGGACCAACATCAAGGATGTCCGTCAGATCATCCTGCACAAACTCCCCTGGGGGAGCAGACCATCCCAAATACTCAGACACCCTAGCCATAAGGCGCCGGTACGAGGAATCGGCATGGGAGCCAGGCTCAGGCCTACAAAAGTCCACCTCCGGGGAGGTGTCCAGTCCACTGGCATCATGCAGTGACTGCCTCAAATCGTCAAACTGACTATGGCCCGAGACAATTTCATCAGGCACCAGACTAGGAACCAGGCCATCAGAATCCTCATCCGCCTCCGAAATAAATTCCAGGTGGCGAAAAGGCACCCGAGAGTGCTTGCTCTTAACCAGAGCCTTCCTAGGGGGTACACCCGTGACACGGGGCACCTCCGACACGAAAGGCGTCGATGGCGTCGAGCGAACCGGCGCCGACGCCGAGAAAACCGGCAACGGCGCCGAAAGGATCGGCGTCGACGTCGAGGAAACCGGCGTCGACGTCAGATGCAGCGCCTCCAGTATCGGCGGCGTCGACACAGCCCTCGAGGCCGGAGCCCCGAGCGTGTCCCTCGACGACCTGAACGTCGACGGCCTCGACGACGTCCTCGAAGCCGGAGCCTCGAGAAAGCCTGTCGACGCCCTCGACGCCACAGACGTCGACGTCTTCCTCGAAGACTTCACAGGAGCACACGGTCTCGAACGCGTCGAGGACCGGGACCTGAAACGGGTACGGCGAGAACGAGCCTCCTTGTCCGAACGGGACCGCTCCCGTGACTCGTGCCGACCACTCTTGCGAGCGGTGTCTCTCGACCTCACACGGCCGACCCCACTCGGGGGCGCGGACGGCTGAGTACCCTGCGACTCAAGAATCGCCAACATTATCTTCCCGAAGGAAGCCCATTCCTCCGGCGTCGCACGGCTGGTGGGGTAACCGACGTGCCGGGCAGAATCCTCGGAAGAGGACCTGGAAGGCGACCGGTGACGGCGCTTCCGAGAACGCCTCGAAGAGGCTGAGGAGTGGCGAGACCCACTCCTAGAAGAAGACCGACGAGACTTCCGATGATGACGCGGAGAGTCACCCCTCGAATCATCCGTCGAAAGCCCCGCCGACTTCGACTTCCGGGGCTTGGACACCCGACCTACCGACAACTTCTTCTTACGTTCGCGTAAGGCTTTGGACGTGAGCGACAGGCAGTCAACACAGTCATCCGTGTCGTGGGCCTCCCCGAGGCACCAGAGGCAGGCGTCGTGCGAGTCAGTCACCGACATCTTGGACCCACACTCCCCGCACTTCTTAAAGCCCGGACGCGGGGTTGAAGACGAAGTAGAAGACATCGTCGAAATTCACAAACGAACAGGTTCGAAGAACCAGAAAGAACAGAGCACCAAAGAGACGAGGCTTAGAACCGAGAAACACGAAGCAACACGTTCGCGGAAAAAACGGAACTGAGGCTACAGGCGTCGTGCGTCCTACTTATCACATCGGATGACGTCGGACGTCGGAGGAGGTCCTAGACGTCGGCGTATCGACGTCATCGACGCAGGACGCAGACGCCTGAAAAGTTTCCGAAGCAGCACAGCTGTGGTGATTACCTGTCATAGATATGGAATACGTCGGAGGACCCAATCCCCTCGAATTACCTTTATATTATTTTAGTTATTTTATATATGTATTGGGTTGGTTTTGGATTATAAATAATATAAGGGGATTGGGTAGGGGGTTGCAGGGTGTTTTGGATTGGCTTGGGGTTTGCGGGTGGTTTCCCCCCGCATATATGTCCTAATTGACCTTCTAAATTAGGTCAATTCTCCCGAGGTCAATTCTCCCGAGGTCGATTGTGAAAAGGTCAATTAGTATACAACCAGGTCAACGGAACGCCTGCACCAACCACGCGGCCCTGTACAGATACAGAGAGTTCAACGCACAAAAACCTAAGGTGAGCAATAACCCCAAGGGAGGGGATTTGGACCAGAGGGAGGTGGGAGTCCACCCATCACAGAACCAGTATCTTAACCCTCCATTCTCCCGTTATAGGCGCTATCCAATGTCTGGCACATAACCAAGCAGAGAGGGGTCCGGGATAGCACTTAGACCTCCATCCAGTATCGTGTGGCGCCCCGTGGATACCAGGTGAGCGTAACATCCTGAGACCGTGGATAATCATGAAGGTCCATGGATTATGGTCGTTTTTGTCTGCTAGAGAAAAGTATTTGAGACAGAAAATTGATTCTGACCTTTTTCCTTTTTTCTAGCATAGGATTTTTCCTTTACTACCATTAGCAGAGTGAAAAATGCTAATGGAAATGTTGGAGAATCTTATTGTGTCTAACTACTTTGTTGAAAAATGTAAAGCAGATGGAATCCATAAGATTCATTTTTTCAGTTCTATTATTTAACTGTGAAAGGCGGCTCCAAAAGGAACCTTTTTTTTGGTGCTTTTTGATTTTGTATTAATTTTCTTTTTTTGCAGGAGAGGCCAGGATGTAAGGTGGGGGGGGAAATGAAGGAATGTTAGGCAGAATCCTATGCAGTTCCCTTAGGGAGCACTACAGAAGATTAAGACTACAGGTATAAGCAAGATAAATCTCCTTTGGTATCAGTCTGTACCACAAAGATTTAGTTGGTAGCTGTGGCTAAGCAGACTTATCTCAAGAGGGAGATGAGCAGTATTCAGGGTTTACACAATAGGTATCACAGTACTATGGCATAAGGAAACACTGACCAAAGCTTTGTATCAAAAAGAGAATATATATTTATTTTATACACATCTAGTTCGACACCTAAATCACAGTTGATAAAGCAAGTTAAGTTTAGTCAAGGAAAGTATATACAACTCTCTAGTCAATTACAGACAAGTTTGCGGTGGAATGAAAACTGAGCAAAACGGCACAGTGAAAACCAACTACAAATGACACTCATTGAGAATTAATCTAGTGAGAGAAGATCTAACAAATCAGCCAGAGTCAATAGGCCTGAACCAGAGTCAGTGGTACAGGACCAAGAGCTTAGGAGCAAAAATGTTCTTGTAGCTGCAGTCAAGTCTTTGGTTAACGAATATTGAAAAGATAGATGCAAGGCGAAAGACAATGTTAGACCAAAGGGCGGCCAACCCAACAAGTAGCTAAAGGATTTAAAACACCTTTAGGGCTACCGCGCAGAAAGGGAGGCCTGGCGGAACAAAATACCTTTGAATGAAGAAGTGGATCCTGTGGTGGCGGTTGTTCCTGGTAGTTCCTGCAGTTCGGGGGATCCAGCAGAGGAAGAGAGGCTCTCGTCATGGAGGAAGGTTCGAGTTACTGCACTATCCAGGGATGAAACCAGCCGCGGTGCTGCCCAATGAAAAAAAGGTACGCTCCTTTAATTCGCGATCCGGGTGAATGGCTGCCTATCCGGCCTCCAAGTGCTGGGCACTGGCGATTCAACCAAGGCAGGTCCGAGGAAGCGATTGGTGAACTGGTTGGTCCCACCAGCTCAAGGGAAGAAGGCTCTTGCGAAGAAGATCTCTTCTAGTCGTGTGGAAGAAAAGTGGTGAGACGCTGCAGCAGGGCTTCACCGGTGGTGCAGGTGCTAAAAATGTCCGTGGCTTTTCTCCCCTTCGGTTCCGTAGTTCCAGTGGCGACGTCTTGCTCTTCCAGTCCTCAGGACCCTGCTTTTATGCAAAAAGAACCCCATTCATACATCCTAGCTGTCACTCACACAGTGGAGTGGTCATCTTGGCGGGAGACCCTCCAGCCTATCAGGATAGAGTGTGACATGGGTTGTAGAGGCAACCCTGTCCAGGGGGCCTACTCCCCCTCCCACACAATGGACCCACCCCAGACTCAGTGGCGCCGAAAGGAGGGCTTCTTGGCAGAAGCCCGCCAAAAAGACGAACAAAGGATCCCCGACCTGGGTTAGGAGTTTAGAGTAAGACACGAGAAAGAATTTATATTAAAGTTCTGGCAAATAAAACTTACCGGGGTAAAGTTAATCATGAAATAAACCAGCGGTATGTTAGAGGCTGTCAGAAAAAGTGGTAGCTTCGAACAATGGGAAAATCCCATAGGAAAATATTTGCGGCCGAATATTTATGGTAGTAACCACTGCCACCAGCCAGAAACTTTAGAGAGAGGGACTTTACGGTACCCCCTCGAAAATGAACCTAAGGGAAAAACTATTAACCCTGTCCAGTACCTCCATAGTAAGATGTGTTGTACTGGTTAAGTTCATAAGATTTGACTAGTAAAGTCAATGGGGACTTTACATGCCCTGGGAGACAGTAGTCCGTCCCAGGGTATGGAGTCTATGGTTCGGGGTCACTACGACACCACTGTGTCACTGCACTAAGTGTGCGGTGTAACACATGTGAAAAAAAATGGTTCCTAAGGGGGAGAGAAAATCCCATAGGCATTAAATAGCCTAGAACACACATAGCAAAAGTGCCTAAGAGTGGGAAAAAGAGTCTCACTCTTAGCAGGTAAAAAGAAACAAACCCTTCAAGTCCAGCAAAGCTGCTGGGGGACTCTATAGGTAAGGGAAATTCGCCATAGAATGAGAATTCTCCCTAACAGGGAAGAGGCACCAACCACAGATACGGAGCGGCAGTTGGACAGGGGAAGACATTCAGTGTGCTTTAAATCTAAGGTAGGGGGAAGTGTTTCTCAAGCTCTTTTTTAATTTATTTATTTACAATTATATACATAAGCAGTAAGTACACAAATGAGCAAACAATTACAAAATACCAGAAAATAAAAAAAAACATTTTAAAAGAAATCATTAACTTATTCCAGATCTTCTCATACAAGGGCAATTTACGTTTCAATTTGTAAATCATTTTTTCCATTCTCGATAGGCAGTGCATTTCCTGAACCCAATCCTCAAATGAAGGGGGGATCTTGCTTTTACAACCTCGAAGTAGTAATCTTTTGGCCACAATGGCAGCCCTAAAAAAACATTTTTTAAGGGCAGAGCAAAGATCAGATAACCCAGAATCATCACCTAGGATCACAGTTTTGAAATCCATGACAGACCCCCCACCAGTAATCTTGTCACATACATCACAAACTTCTTCCCAAAAACCTCTGACCCGCACACAGCTCCACAGCCTGTGTTCTAAAGACCCAACATCCTGTACACATCCCCAACACTCATCACTATCCATCATGCCTCTTTTGTGTAATGTTTCCAGACACCAGTATACGCGATTAAGAATCTTAATTTGCCGAGACCTTTCACCTTTTCGTGTTAGTAGTCAACAACGCTTCCGGAGCAAACGGCCCAAAGGCATTCGATTCCGCCACCGCCCAGTGGTCCAACTCTCCATTCAAAAAAGGATTGAAAGAATGTGCTGAAAATGCCAAGTGATAGGCTTTAAAATTCGGAACCCCCAATCCTCCCAGGTGAACTGGAAGCTGCAATTTCCAAATACCAAGTTTGCTTGTTTGTTTGTTTGTTTATTTGGTATTGCGCGCCAAACCCCTTAGGTAGCCGGGCGCATTAGAGGTCACGACAACTCAAGCTTAGTTACATAATGTGTACAAAGGAGCATATAATATTCAAGACAGTTTGAGAATAGGCTGCCAGGATGGTTACAGTGGCATACAGGAGGAAGCAAGTTAAGAGACATGCAGCAGAGACAGGAGTGCAAGGTACTAAGGAGGTAGGCTAACAGTCATTAGTTCGTAGCCATTTAATTACATTGAGTCTAAATTTAGGATATGGTTGTTCCTTTCTGAGGTCATGCGGTAATGCATTCCAGGTTTGTGCTGCAATAACTGGGAAGCTAGATCCTCCAGCTGTGACACGTTTAAACCTAGGCGTTTCTAGGGTATGGGCATTGGCTGTTCTTGTTGGACGTGTGGACGATCTTCTATTTATCCTTTCAGCAAGGTAGGGTGGGGCCAAGTTGTTTAAGCATTTGGAGGTAAGGGAGACTGTTTTTAGAAGTATCCTGTCAGATATTTTTAGCCAGTGTACCTCTCTTCTAGCATCAGAGATGTGTTCTCTCCTAGGGATATTCAGGGCTGTTCTTAGGGCGTTATTTTGCATTCTTTGTATTTTATCGATGATATTTTTGTTGGCACCTGAGTAGAGAGCGTTACAGTAGTCTAATCTCGACATTACACGGGCATTGGCAAGGGTGATGCAATTCGAGGTAGAGAGGAATGGTCTGCAAGCTCGGATAAGTTTACAGGTATAAGCTGTGGAGGATGCAAGTGAGTTGACTTGTTTCTTAAGCGAAAGAGTGGAATCAAGATAGAAGCCTAGTTGTTTTGACCACTGGCATCACCTTGATAGGATTGTTGTCAATAATGAAGGCGGTATAATTAGGGCTACGTTTTTTTATGTTAGTTTCAGAGCCCAGGATTAGTATCTCAGTTTTATCGTCATTCAGGCAGAGGCCATGAGATGCCATCCATGCCTGAATGAGGAGGTATACTCTGTTTACTAAGGCTGTGTCCTCCAAAAAGTTGCCCGAAAGGGGCATGAGGACCTGGGTATCATCTGCATAATTTGTGTAGGTGATACCCAGTCTGTCCAGTTTGTCGATCAAAGGCTTAGTAAAGATATTATACATATTGGGTGAGACACAGGATCCTTGGGGTACTCCACAGGAGATTTGAGTTGGGTCAGCAGCCGTTAGTGGGGAGAAGACTTGCATTGTCCTGTTGGCCAGGAAGGACTGGACCCAGGCTATGGCTTCCCCTGAGAAGTGCGCCGCCGCCCTAAGTTGGTTACATAAGACTGCATGATCCACTAGGTCGAACGCTGCAGAGAGGTCCAGGAGAAGTAGCATAGCTGTTTGTCCCTTGTCCTTCAACTCGTCAATTTGAGTCTTAAGGTCTAGCAAGGCGTTTACGTACCGTGGAGTGGGCGGAAGCCAGACTGTCATGATCCTAGTAGGTGATTAGCTTCGAGGTATTCCTGAATTTGAATATAGGCTACTCTATCAATAATTTTAAGTAGAAAGGGGACAGTGGTAATTGGTCTATAATTGGTAGGAATAGTAGGGTCTAGTGTTTGTTTTTTAAGCAGGGGGAGGACCCAGGATTCTTTGAGGTTATTAGGTACTGTATTGGTTTTAAAGGAGGCGTTTATGAGCTTGGAGATAAATGGGGCAAGGTCTCTAGCCACATCCTTTATAATTTGTGCCGGGCAGCTGTCGCCCTTGCAGTTAGATGGTTTTAGAGAGAGAATAATTGTTTCTGTGTCAAGAATAGAGATCTCTTTAAAGGTAAATGGTGTAGTTGTGTGACACCCTGTGTCAGGGGATGGTTGTTGCTCAGGAGGGGGACAGAGATGCTTTTTTAATTGCTATTTTCTGTTGGAGTGTAGTGATTTTGTTTAGGGGGGCTTTTTGAATTGCAGTGCACCATGGTTTGTCCTTTGGGACAGTGTCTGCCGGTGGGATTGGGGCTTCCATTTCACGGAGGATGGAGAACAGTTCCTTGGTATTGGAGCTAGCTTTTGCAATTCTATCATTGAATATATTTTTTTTGTGATGGTTATTTCTTTTTTGTAGTATTTGGAGTGTTCTGTTAATTTAGCCTTATTGACAGTAGTCAGGGAGTGGCGCCAGATCGTTTGCAGTTTTCTTTTCTGTAATCTTAACTCTTTAAATTGAGGTGTGAACCATGCGTTGAGGTGGGATTTTTGTCTGGCTTTGCGCATTTTTAGTGGGGCAGCGGAGTCCAAGGCTTGGGACATGGCAGTATTGAAGATTTCCACTAGAGATTTAGGGTCAGCATTAATGTTAACGTTATTCAGAGAGGGGAGGAGGTGCGGGAGTAGTTTTTTCTGCTGTGATGTCCTTTTTGCTTTTTGTGGGAAGAGGGGGTGCCATCTCAATGGTTTTAGGACTAAGGAGATCAAGTGTGGCTGAGAAAGTAATGAGGTGATGGTCGGACCATAATTGTGGTACATTATCTGTAGTCTCTGTGGTTTTCTGTCCCATATAAATTCTTGAACGAGATGGTCCAAATCTTTCCAACAACAATTTCTAATTCTCAGAGGAAGCATACTAGCCACAAAATGTATCTTGGGAGTCAAATTCATTTTTAGGGCATTTACCTTACCCCACAGCAACAGATTAAGAAGAGACCATCTGTCCAGGTCCATTTTACAATCTTGAATGACCGTACACATGTTTTCATCGACCATATGTGAAACAGGAGACGTCCGCCATACACCCAAATAGCGCAAGCGCATATCACACCATGTAAATCCCAGATCTGTGACACGAGTTTTATCACATCAGTGGGAAAGAGGCAATATCTCTGACTTTGACCAATTAATCTTGTAACCCGATGATTCATGATATCCAGATAATATCTGCATCAGGCAGGGAAGGGACACATCCAAATTCTGAAGCACCAACAAGAGATCATCTGCATATAACCACACCTTTTGCATAACTCCCCACCAGCCAACACCATGCAGACACCAGGTTCATTTTTGATGCATATAGCCAATGGTTTGATCGCTAAAATAAATAAAGGCGGTGAAAACTGACACCCCTGGCGAGTGCCCCGTTCCAAACCAAAGGGCTCTGAGATTACCCCATTTATCTTAACGTCAGCCGTCTGATTGGCATACAAAAGCGCAACCCATGAAATTAACTCTTCACCAAGATTCTTTTCCCTCAGAACTGAATATAAGTAGTCCCGGCTAACCCTGTCAAAAGCTTTCTCAGCATCAAGGGAACGGACAGCGGCATCACAGACCGCCTCATTAGCAGTCTCTATGGTATGCAACAATTCCCTAATATTACTAAACGTGCGTCTGTTTTTCATAAAGCCAGATTGTTCCTCATCAATTAATTTAGGCAAAAACTTTTCCAAACGTAAGGCCAAAACCTTAGCTAAAATTTTATTATCGGTATTGATAAGACTGATGGGACGGTAACTCGCTGGAAGATTGCTGTCCTTTCCTTTTTTTAGAACAACAGAGATAGAAGCATGACTCTGACTTTTAGGCAATGTCCCATCCATTTTACTAGCAATGAACATATCTCTCAATAGTTCTAGGGCCTAATTTGGAAGAATTCTATAAAATTCACAAGGAAGACCATCTGGACCAGGGGATTTACCAACATTCAGCTTTGAAATTGCATTTTTGATCTCATCAATTGTCAGTACATTATCAAGAAGGCCACGTTCAACATCCTGAATCTTAGGAAGATTTAACTTCCTAAAGAAGTCCTTTCCCATACCTGAGATACCAGCCTCATTGCTATATAATTTCATGTAAAAGTCTTGAAAAACTGAGTTTATTTTTCTAGGATCAAATGTAATCCTACCTTCCAGGTCAACAACAGAAGCAATAGCAGATTCAGATACCCTCCTTTTCAACCTGTATGCAAGCCATCTATCGCATCTTTCTCCTTTTTCAAAATATGCACAATGAGAGTAGAATAAACTACGTTCTGCCCTTAGCGACAAAATATCATCCATCTCTTTTTTAAGTTTCTTCAATGTCGTCCATTTGGCAGAATTAGACGGGTCAAGCATTAAATCCTGAGAAATCTCACTGATTTTTAGATCAATTTCCAGTCTGTTTTTTTCCTCTCTGTTCCTTTTACCACTAGATAGCCCTAGACAGATATCACGCATACAACATTTAAAGGCCTCCCACGTGTTCGCTAAACTGATCTCGCCTGAACGGTTCTCTTCAATAAAATAGTTAGCCTCCGATACAATTCGGACCAATATATCAGCATCTAACAAAATAGAAGTATACAGTTTCCATGAAAAAGACCTGTTACTTTGAAATTTAAACTTCAAGCGCATTGTCACTGGGGCATGATCACTCATTAGTACCCGGGACGCGCGGCTGAACAGGAATACTGTGTAGTGATTGGCTCATTTGCGAGCCATACCACACGGTATTCCCGTCCACGCCGTGCGTGCCGGCTACTCTGATCCCGGCGAGGGGATTGGAAGCCCCTCAGTCAATGAGGAGGCTCGAAATGGGGCAATTCCCGCTCCGAGCCTCCCCATCGCTTGAGGCTTCCCCTCGTCCCCCACTGGGGACTCAGGTAAGACATTTTATTTTTCCCCTTTCCTCCTCCGTCCTCCCACCCCACCCCACCCCACTTACCTTCTATCTCGCAGTCTCCGGCGGGGGACGATGGAAACCTACAGCTGTGTGGAGACTCGGAGCGGGCCCATCCCTGCTCCAAGCCTCCACACAGCTGGATGCGTCCATCGTACCCCGGCGGAGACTGCTGTACGTATTTATTTTTTCTTTTTTTCTTTCCCCACCCCACTTACCTTCTTTTTCCTTCTTATCTCGGGAGCGGACATCGTGTTCACAGCGCGCCCGCTCCCGATGGCCACCTTGGAAAGGGAAAACGGACTACGTTTTCCCTTTCCCAGAGGCCATTTGTTTTGCTTTCTTTTTTCTGTTCCGAAACGTGTTTCTGAACAGAAAAAAAAGCAATTAGTACCCCGGTCTAACGGGCCGGGGTACTAATGGCAATAAGCCCCTCGACTGTGGGCCAATACCGCCCCAGGTAATGCCCCCGGGGCTTCGTTAAGGCCCTCGCTACGCTCGGGCCTGTAACTACGGCCCCGGGGGCATTACCTGGGGCGGTATTGGCCCGCAATCTTGTGGCTTATTGCCACAATAGAATATTACCAATATCACAAGAAACAAAGCCTTCCGTCACCGTCCCACCTGTGAAAAGCATGTCAAGTCTAGAATACACACCATGGGCACCCGAAAAGGATTATATATATTGCAGTTTGTCCTGGTTCATGAGAAGCCAATCGTCTTTCAAGTTGTGTTCCATTAATAGTGACCTGAGTGCCCGATGGTGATGATCACTGCGTGACACCCGTCTGACATGGCTTCTGTCAAGCAAAGGATCAACAATAGTATTAAAGTCACCCCCAAGAAGGATATTAGGCGAGTTCAAATCTAAAAGAGTCTGTGCAACCATTCTAAAAAAGGAACCATCATCCACTGTGGGAGCATACACATTGCAAAGAGTCAACAGTTCCCCCTGAATCTCAACCAATAAGGCAATCATTCTCCCATCTTTATCAGCACACTCTCTCAAAATCATTATAGGCATTTTTTTCCGAATTAAAATGGCTACTCCGCTGGATCTCAATGTAAAAGAAGACCCATAGGCAGAGCCAACCCATTCTTTTTCTAATTTTGAAATTTCATCAGTTAAAATATGAGTTTCTTGTAAAAAGCATATATCTGCTTGCATGTCATGCAACATTGTAAACACTTTCTTTTTCTTCAGGAGGTTATTAACCCCATTTACATTCCAAAAGATAACACAGGGATCATTATCTACCCCTGTTGGTTGTGAAGTCATCATTTCACCATTAGCAGAAAAGCAAAAAACAGTTAAAACAAAGATAGAAAAATAAAAAACAGAAAAATAAAAGACAGACGAGAAAAACCAAAGAATTAAGTGACCAAAAAAAGAACAGTCAAGACTGTGAAGTCTATTCAGCCTATAAAATACTAGAAAGAACATTGAAACCATCTCTAGGACCTCTCCCAAGTCCCACATATTATCCCAATCATAAAATATCATAGCAAATCACCCAAAATAGTAACAAAACTAAAAACACAAACAAGAAATATATTCATAAAAGGACCTTAAATGCCCCCACCCCCATCAATAACACTGTAGTCCCAAACCCAAAAACATTATGAACCAATCTAAAATAAAACCTGGCACCTAGATGAACAACATCGCTTTGGCACATCACAACATTCCGCAATCAGTACGAAAAAGCATGTATAGAAAACATACCTCCTAGAAGACTAGAAGATCAGTAGGAGATTAAGGAAAATCATAAAATATATTGCCATATGACTAAATCTGTAGCGCTCCCCACATAGCCCAATAACAGTAACATCAATACTCATAAAAATCACAGTAGCAGAAAGCATATTGAGATTTCACGTTCATTACACTAAAGTGTGAAGAATCCTCAAGACCGCAGCAAACAACACAATCACGTTAATAGATATTGTGGCGTGGCAGGTAGAACAATGTACCACTGCATAATCACCTCCACTAGATTAAATGGAGATGGAACCAGGTCAATAGTAAGGTTTGGTTCAGGCATATCATCATACATTAAGCCATGGAGCCATAAGTATCAGAATGGCAGTGGGCGGAAAAGTAGATGGCATAGAAACCAATATGTTGTTTTGCAGACCCATGTCCAAGTGACGACCTTTGTCCCCAGTTCCGCTTTCACCTTTTGTATCCTGCCTCCATCCAGTACCATACCCCCCTCTCCCAGTTTCTCACTGTAGGGAGCGTTGACCAAGATGCGCAGGTCATAGTCCCACACCATCATCCTTTTCACTGAGCCCCCGATACTACGTATGGTGCCATATGTCCCTCGCCGTCCTCTGACTTGCATCACTTCCAGTCTGACCCGTGCACCGATGCCTTCCACAATCACAGCGGAATCAGCCATAGCACTTCCCAGGCTTGGGTCTGCTGTAACAGGAACTGTAGGCACCGCGCTCCCGGTGAATGGCAGCAAGACGAGAGACATAAGCTGGTTCCGGGTCAGCTGATCTGCGCATCACACGTCGTGCGTCGTGAATCCGGCGTTGAAGGTCCTTTATTCTGAAGCAGCATACGAATACGCCAATACATCCGAAATCAACACGAAGTACGAATTGAAGTCCACTGTTCCAGTTTGGAATCCGAGATGAAACACTGGAGCCATATGGAGTGCTCTGAGAAAAGCGGAAGCATGGTGCAGCAGATTTATAAACTTCAAAAATGTTAACTGACAGTTCACACCGGCGCCATTAAAATAGAGTATAAACATGTCAATGAATGATATATGATATGATATGATTGTTTATTTATATAGCGCCTATACACAATGTGTTTCAAAGCGCTTAATGAATGAGTAAATATAATATTATATTAACCAATTGCACGAGGGGGGCATAAGTAAAACTGAGGGATTCTTAAGTGAGGAGAGCAGGCATAGGAATATCCCTTTTATGCATTTCTAGCCAACTCAAAGCCTGTGCAGGGTCTGAAGTGCTCTTTTCACCATCCGGTAATACAACTGTAAAGACATTACTTTTGTTGAGAAAGGCCTTTAAGTTAAGTTGCTTGGACAAGTCTTTTGCACTTCTAAATGATCTCCTCAGAAGCAGGATCCCTTTGGGAAAATCAGGATAGATAAAGACAGATTTACCTTTAAAAGAGGCATTCCCCACCAGTCTGGCAGCATTCATCAAACACTCCTTTAATCTTTGATTCAAAAAGGATACCAGAATGTGTCTAGCCTTGGCCCCCATGTGTTTTCCAATTCTGTAAGCATTATCAATGTCACCAATTGTAATTAAATTACAATGAAAACTCTCCTTAAAAACTTGAATAATCAAGGAAGATAAATCTTCATTTCCAGCAGAATCCTCCACTCCGACCAATCTGATGTTTTTAGCCCTCATCCTCATTTCCATTTCCAGGCGCTGTTCCTTTTCTTTCTGTAAATCAGATTTCAAATTGTTGTATGCCTGAAAGCTGCCCACTATTTCAGTGCTCATGGTTAAGGATGATTTTTCCAAGTCAGTTACTCTGCCATCAGGTTGACCTGTTTTTAAGTTGAGCTAGGCCAGGGTCAGTTTAACATCACAAACATCTTGGGTCACCTGAAGAAGGATCTTGTAGACAACTTGAATGCTTGGAGTATCTTCCATCTCTGTAATCTGTTTGGATTTCTTTGAAGCAGGGTTTTCAGTCCAGGAGCAGTTGAGCTAAGCTGCTACTCCACTGCCTGCCATTCTAGAATCACTCTCAAGCTCTTTGATTACAGCCGCGGAAGCACATTGAAAATGATCCCCCCTGCAGAGTGGTGTGTTGCAGTATATACAGAGTACTTTTGTCTTGGAATTATATGGATCAACAGACACTTTTATGGCTTTCAAGGTAGCTGGTGGGATATTCTGCCTCACAAGAGCTGCCTCTGTGGTGGCAGCAGTGGCTGAGGAAGATGAGGTAGAGGAAGACAGCCTACTACTTCTTGAGAGAAGAACAGCCTTTGTCAGAGTACCAGGGTGGGATGAGCGTGTGTGGCGGCGCACGGACATGCTACCAAAAGTATACTGCCTGTATGATTCCACACTCAATGCATTTGACATGGGTAGTCCGAGCCTTTGGTAGCCCTCGTACGGTCTTAAAGAACCGCCACACCCACGATTATCTCTGGGTGCTGGAGGTAGGCATTTTCTGTATCTCATCTTCCTGGTCCGCTTGGTTCTCCTCTGCATCACTGCACCTTTTGTCTTGTCCAGGCCCTCCAGCTGGTGGTGGTAGTGGTGTTGGTGGTGGTGGTGGCGCCAGGGGAGCAGGGATGGCAGGTGTGCTAATATTCTTCCAAGCAGGTGCTTTCTCCTGAATTGCAGATAAAAGATTAGAAATAATAAGTCTAAGGAGCTGTGCAAGGGTAAACTTTCAGCTTAAAACTTCCTAGATTGTATGAAAATGCAGTTTCAAAATGTCTGTGAAGCACGGTCCCATTCGCAAACACGTCTCACGGCGAGGGCGTTGTCATGTGCACTGCCCGGAAAGTCTGTGTCGACGTCAGACGTTCGTGGACGTCAGCGAACAGAAAACGGTGTAGGAAGTTGATAGAAGTGTTAAGAATGGTGCTAGAAGGTGGGGAATGGCACGGTTTTCACTTGAAACTTCCTAGATTGGATGAAAATGCTGCTATATTTGGGGAGAGTATGATATTGGGAGGTTGTTGCAAATTAGGGTGCACTGGTAAAAACCTATAAAGTTCAGTGAAAAAACTTTTTCAAAGGGATGTTATGGTTAGGTTGCACTAATAAAAACCTATGAAATTCAGTGAAAAATATCTTTGTTAAAGGGACGTTTTGGTTACAAGTAAAATAAAAAAACCTCTGAAATTCATCAGTTATGGTAAGCTAGACAACCATAACTCGCGCCAGCACCATGCACTGCTAAGACGAACACCTGGGACATGGAATATTATTAATGACATCACTGATAACATCACATGCCAAATTAATTCTGATAAAAAGTATATGCTATGGGTTGTGTTTACAATGTTGGTAGCAACATATCAGGGATGATAGGGAGATCTCCCATGAAGTACTTAATGTGTTAAAAAATGTACTAATTTAAACAAAATGTTATATTAGATTGTTAATGAAAGAACCTAATAATGCATACACATAGGCAATGGGGGCAGCATGCACCACAGAAATACAGTATTCTTTTTTTTTATTTGAAAATATTAGGTAATCTATTTCACAATATGCACATAGCCCACTCCCTATGATCCCATCCATACACCTGGACGTAAAATAATATTTCTGTACACAACTTCAGTAAATATGTTTTCTGCTTGATCACATGTGTGCATGTATATTTGTGTCTTAAAGATGGAAACAGCGGTTGGCCACCAGGGGGCGCGCGGATGCAGACCTTGTCCGCGTGAGCTCCCGTCGCACGGTCCCCCAAAACGGATTGAGCCCCCGTTTTTAAGGACCCCCGCGGACTGGAATTGAGCACAGGGTGTCGGAAGGACACCCCCGCAAAACAGCGAAATCCCGACTGAAATCGGCCAAGAACTCCCGGAGAAAAAAGCCCTGGGCGTCTCGCGCCGGAAACGAAACTAACAGTGCCCAGAACGAGCGCCACGCCGCAGTGCCCAGAGTCCCCGGCAAACTTTGCGTGCTCCGACTCACGGTGTGGGGGTAGCGCCCAGGTGCCCGCGCACCCCACCCTCGTGGGAACGACCCGCTGGAGGAATCCGTGATCGACAGCATAAAGCGGGAGAAGAACCTCCTCACGACGCGGCTCCAGCGAACCCCGCCGAGACACAAAGTAAGTGCGCACACTGGCACTCCCCGCTTGATCCCGCACGATCCCACGCTTACAATCCGCCCTCCCCGCCGAAGAGCGAACCGGCCCAGGGCGGTGGGTCGGGGCCCCCACACATGGCAGCATAGACTCCGGAAACCCTGCTGCGCCCAACTACATCGGAGCCTCAACTACACAGGCCTACACAAGCTGGGCCCCGCTTTTTCAGGCCCACGGCACCCGCGGCCTCCCTGCGCCACACGTGGCGGACAGTAGGCGGTCCCCGGTCCACCCGGACGACATCGTAGCACAAGGCCTCACAGAGTGGACCCGATTTGGCGCTCCTGTTCAGACCCCACTAACGGAAGGCCCTCACCACACAGCTAAAGAATATAGTCACAAGGAAGGGGACATTCCTAACACGGCAAGACCTACAAGAAGAGGGTGACCCCAAAACACGAATGCTCTACAGATCTACTGAACCCCACGACTCCAGGGCACTCCATGGGGGGCACTCTCTGGACCTAACTCTCCTTGAACACACTGGAGATCTGCCTTGTCACACACCGCTGGGGGAAAGGCCCCCTGCCTCATCATTGTCCTCTTGGGCATACCAGTGACTCCAAGAAAGATACAGGGGCGTGTGCCTCCTCAGCGGTACCCACAGTCTTACCGAGCGAACTCACCTAAAAGTCCAGAACGGGTTCTCACAAGCGCATGAACCCCCGACAGAAACTCGCCATCTACGCCTACAACGCAAATCCCGAACCTACCGGCAACCTCGAGATGGCGTCCCCGGAAAACCTGGTCCCGGACGGGAACACGGCGGCAACGAAAGGAGATATTGCAGGCCTGCTCGCAGAGATCAGGAACATGGGTGCCAGCATTGGTGGGAAAATTGATAAACTCACACAGCGGATAGACAACATTGAGGACAGGGTCGAAGGGATTGAAAATAACCAGGTATCAATTGATACCCGTGAGACTCAGTTGTCACTAAGGATAAGCGATCTAGAGAGGAAGGAACAAGAGTGTAAACTTAAGATGGACGATTTGGAGAACCGGGAAAGAAGAAATAACCTCCGATTTTTCGGCATCCCAGAAAAAGAAGGGGAAACTGAAGAGGACCTGAAAACGACCATACACGATATCATAAAGCTCCTCGTTACCGACGACAATATAGATGAACCCAAAACGGAACGTATCCACAGGGCGGGGGGGCCACCCGGGGGACCCCGATCCGTCCTGGCCCGATTCCATCATTACCGAGATAGATCGAGGGTGTTAGAAAAGGCAAAGAATGGAGGCAGCATCACCCTGAGCGGGGCACACATAACGATTTACCAGGATCTCTCCTCCCTAACCCTCGCAATGAGGAAAATGTGCAAACCGCTCACCACATGGCTTAAATCTCGAGACATAAGATATAGATGGGGATACCCCTTCTCCCTCTCCTTCGAATACGAGGGATCGAGAATCAAATTGTCCTCCGAAAAAGAAATTAAGGCCTGTATCCTCGACCTATTAGGCGATCCATCTCAAGAAGAAGAGACTGATCACGCACCTCGCGAAGATAGGGAATGGCGAATACAAGGCCCAAAGAGGAGGAAAGTTAAAGGCTCAAGAAAATACCGCAGAGGAAATGGCTCGCCAGAGGGATTGGGTTGACTATACTCTATCACATTTCCACACAGCTAATCTGCACGCCAAACCGAGAGCGAAAGGACATTGCTAATATAGGGTGTTTCGACCCTACCTGTGCTCGGCTAACAAGTACACTTCGAGGGGGGGTTTTAGGGGGCTCTAAAGTTGATATTGTTGTATATACTGTAAGGGGACCGTGAAGTAACGGCCTCCACTGGTGGTTCGGTTATGGGCCAGTGCTGCCAACTCGGCTCAATCGAACGCCACCGAACATATGGGGGGAGGGGGAGGGAAGGATGGGGAAGGGGAATGGAAGCTGATTTCGTGTCAACATGTTGGGTGTATGGCGCACACAGGGAGACGGGCTTGTGGCCCCCCGGTTACCACGGGGAAACAGCGGAAGGGTCAGCGCGTCCAGGTGACCTGAGATACCACCGTCGTGATGATGGCTGAGGCATGCCATGAGGGCAACATGAGGGTGGGTACATTGAATGTGAAAGGCCTGAACTCGCCTACAAAGAGGTCCCTCGTCTACAGAGAGTTCCGAAGGTCGGGATTTGATATCCTTCTCCTACAGGAGACGAAATACGTGAGAGGTGAAGAAAGATCAATTTTGGGGAAGCGAACGGGGCTGGAGTTCTGGGGATCAGGCCCATTGCGCAAAGGTGGGGTGGGGATCTTGGTCAGAAAAGGAATAGATCTGGTGGTCACGAAGGTCTGGGCGGATATAGAGGGCCGAGCGCTACTTATCACGGGTACCATAGGTAAACTAGCTATTACGGTGGCCACAATTTACGCCCCAAATGTAGGTCAGATACGATACCTCTCCAAAACAATACCCAAGATCATGCTGGAAGCGACCGGCCATGTAATATTAGGCGGGGACTTCAACATGTGGGCGGACCCCGACATGGATTGGCATCCTGGCAATCCCCAAACTAATGCCAAACCCACTGGGGACTACACCCAATTTAATAAGATGATGGAATTGTATGGCTTGATGGACGTGTGGCGTTGTAAGCACCCCACTGACAAGCGGTACACCTTCTTTTCAGCCCCACATAACACACACACCCGCATAGATTACCTTTTCTTTTCAAGAGACATATGTGATACAGCCTCTAGCTCAGATATCGTTACAATTTCATGGTCAGACCACGATATGGTACGAGCCGAATTGGCATGGGCCTCCCTCCCAACGGGGAGGGGTAGATGGCGTTGTAATGAATCGCTCTGGAGGGATGCAGTTTTTAAACAAGCAATGCAAACCGCAATTGAGGATTACTTTCAACTGAACGACAATGGTGAGGTCTCCAAGCAGGTAGTCTGGGAAGCGGCCAAAGCCACATGGAGAGGGGTATTAATAAGGGAAGGGGCCAGTAAAAAAAGGGAGAGGGCTTTGATCGAAAACAAGCTCCGCAAGGAAATTACCCAGCTAGAGACGGGGACCTTCAATAACGGGGTTGCGGACTCTGAACGGGTCTTAGAAGCTAGGAAGAAAAGGGAGGAACTCCGTCTCCTAGAACATGAACTAATAGCCCGCAAACTTGTCCTCTTGAAGCAGAAGTTTTATGAGAAAGGGGACAGAGCTGACGCGCTATTGGCAGCTAGATTACGGGCCCAGCAAGCCGACAGGAGGGTACATGAACTATCTGATGCTGACAACACCCCGGTAGCGCCCCAAACCACCATCCCTGAAAAATTTGCCAACTTTTTTGAAGCTCTGTATACCCCCGACGGGGAACCCGACACACTAAACATCCAAACATACTTAAACGACATCGACATGCCCAAGATTACAGTCACAGAGGCCGAATCCCTTGACAGCCCCATAACAAGTGCGGAGATCCATGAAGCAATAAAGAGACTCGCATCAGGCAAATCCCCGGGGGAAGACGGCTTTTCGGCAGGATTTTATAAAACGTTTGCAACACAACTCACTCCCTTCCTCACCGATCTCTTCAATCAGATCCTGAAGACAGGGAAACCCCCCGATTCTTTCACGAGGGCGATTATTGTGGTTATCCCAAAGGAGGGGAGAGATCCCGCGAGATGTGGCTCCTATCGCCCAATCTCCCTATTAAACTTAGACGCGAAAATTTATGCCAGGGTCCTAGCCGCTAGACTTGAATCGTTCCTCCCCCGTCTTATCCACGCAGACCAAGTAGGATTCATATTAGGCCGTCAAGGCGCTGACACCATGCGCAAAACCCTTCACTTGATACATACCTCCCATACCCTCCATACCAACCCTGCGCTGCTCTCTATTGATGCGGAAAAAGCGTTCGATAGGGTAGAGTGGGACTTCTTAATGAAGGTCCTCCAGAAGATAGGACTTGGCCCCAACTTGAGAAAGGGAATACAAGCAATTTATTCAGCTCCCTCGGCATCGGTCCATGTGAATGGAGAATATTCTAGGTGGTTCCGATTAACGCGTGGTACCAGGCAGGGATGCCCCCTCTCAGCGATTTTGTTCGCCCTATCGCTAGAACCAGTAGCATGCAAGATCAGAAAAGACCTTGGTATAGAGGGCATACGTCTGGGAGGCGTAGAGTATAAATTAGCGCTATATGCGGACGACATACTACTACACGTAGTCAACCCAGAGACCTCCATTCCTCGAGCCATCCTCCTACTTGAGGAATACGGCCGCCTGTCGGGGTTCAAGATCAACCGCGCTAAGTCAGTCCTTTTCCCCTTACAAGGTGACCCACCCACGAACGCGGAAAGATATTCCTCCCTGGGGCTAACGATCGAACACCATACATTACAATACCTAGGGATTCGAATCACCAAAAATATTTCCTCTCTCTACGAAGCAAACTTTCCCCAGCTCTTAATTAAACTCCGGTCGGACCTCGCCAGGTGGGGTAAACTTACGATATCGTGGTTGGGCAGGCTCAATGCGATAAAAATGACTTGCCTCCCGCGGTTCCTTTACCCATTCCAGATGCTCCCTATCGTGATCCCTCAACGGTACTTCATAGACATCAGGAGAGAAATTCTAAAATTTCTCTGGCAAGGTAAGAAGCCCCGTATAGCATATGCCACCCTCACACTGCCCAAAGATAAAAGAGGGGTAGGACTACCTGACCTGAGAAAATACCATGCAGCAGCCCAACTCCGTCTACTTGTCCCCCACCTGCGCAACTACAGGGAACCACAATGGGTGGCAATGGACAACCACTACCTTGCACCTGCAACACTTGGAGAGTGGATGTGGGCACCGCGAAAATGGGTGTTGAGAAGAACGAAAAACCACCCACTATTTGTAGCCCTGTGGGACATCTGGAGGGAGGGAACGGATATGACAAGCATTACAACTTGGCCGTCCCCACTAAGCCATTTATGGTCACCAGGTATTAACAATCATATTCCCAACGTAGAAAGATTCCAGACCTGGTATGAGGCGGGACTTGAGCGGGTGGGTCAACTTGTTCGTACCGACTCCTTCATCACCTTGCCAGTCCTAACAGAGACCTTAAACATAGGAACTCTATCCGCTTTTCACTACCTCCAAATTAAAGGAGTCCTGACGAGGGAGGTGTGGAAGGATAAACTTACCAGAGAACTCACCCCATTTGAAAAAATGTTAGACTCCAAGACTGACAGGAAGGGACTGATCTCGATAATGTATAAGCTGTTATTGGAGGGTGGTACTGGCTCGACACACAATCTCCGAACAAGATGGGAGAACGACATGGGGATTGAAATTGTAGACGAAATATGGGACAAAATGTGCTCCATGGCCACAACCACCTCTATCTCAAGCCAATACAAATTACACTCCATCAAGCTCCTCCACCGCTGGCAATACGACCCACACAGATTATCAAAGATGTATCAAACATCATCCCCCCACTGTTGGCGCGAATGTGGTCAAATAGCTGATTACTGGCATATGTGGTGGGACTGCCCTAGGGTCCAGATTTTTTGGGATGAGGTGCTGGGCTGGATAAGACACACGGACGGGATCCAGAGAGCCCTGACCCCGCAACTGGTGCTATTTAGTCTGGAGGCGGAGGATGGCGAATGGACGAAAGTCCAAGGAGTAGTCCCCCACTTACTACTTGCGGCGAGGGCATTGATAGCGACCAAATGGAAATCATTGTTGACCCCGAGTAAGAAAGAATGGATTAATGTCGCTTTAAACCTTTGCACGATGGAAAAGATAACGGCATCACTCCATGGTAGAGCGTCACAATGCGAACTGTTATGGTCCGAATTTCTGAGCGCACACACGTCCACTCCAGAACCAACCCACAGCGAAGATGGCTCTCTGCCCTGAGGAAACCGAACCAGACCGTCATCCTCCTCTAGGGACAACCCCACCGCCACTTTGCCACAGATCCTCCCCCATGCCACTAGACACAACCATTCCAGGCCTGTAACCACACCCCCCTCATGAACGCCCCCACGGCAGAATCCAAATGACCTAGCCCTGACCCACAACATACACCTTGACCAACGATGCAAAAATCACCAAATGACCAGTCTTCCATTCCGGGGGGGAGGGGGGAGGGGGTATCGACATTACATCTGTTGGGGGAAGAGAGATGACGTATCTGTGTATACTCTTGGTTCCCCTGTGTTCTTCTGTTACTGTATGCTCTATAATTGCACTTTCCTATTACCAGGAAGAACCTGATCTGAACAGGTACTCGTTGTTATTTCAAATGATATTTTCAGTTTCTACTTCTCTGTTCATGTACAATGTCTATTTTGAAAACTTAATAAAAACAAATTTAAAAAAAAAAAAAAAGATGGAAACAGCAAACAACGTGTTGATTTTAACTCTGCAAATTTACTCTCGTTCCGAATCTGCAGGTCCTCACAAGTCCACAATAACTTTCATGTCACAGTTTGTTCACAAGTTCTCAGATGAGCTATGACCTGGAAGTACTTGTAGATTAGTACGGTTATTAACTTTGCAACTTTTGGCAAGAACAAATATTCTGCAATACGCTATATACAAATATAGTTTTCTCTTTCTCAAGTCCATATCACATCGTTCTACACTTCCTCTTGTACTAGCGAATGAAGGCAACTACGTAACTACGTACCCACTATTTCATTATCAAGATACACAAATAGGCAACATTAAACAACTGTAAATAGTAGTCAAGAGAGGTAGGAAAAGGAATACGTTCGTTGGGGAAATGATGCACCATATTAACAGCCTCTAAATATTGAGGTGAAGTTGTTAAATCACATATATTAAAGTATGAGAGTATGCAGGAATGGAATACATGGAACATAAACTTCTGGTTGAAAATATCAAAGGTGAATAGTGACTTTAAAATAAAAAAAAGCCCTGCATCAAATATTCCTACTTCATCACAAGTTTTTGAATGTGTTGAGCTGTCATGTCAGTCCGTCATTTCCTGCTTACAGATTTGCCCCACGGCTACAAAAAAATTTCCTCTGCGGTCATCCATAAATAAGTTGAGGCGATATCCTACAAGTGCTTTAACCTAGGACAGGGTTAATGTCTAGATATAAAGCACCTTTTCAATTATACAATTCTTACTGTCATTGAAGAAAAACAACTGGCCTTCTAACGTCCAAATTATAGAGGACTCTTTCTGCATCTGAAGCTGGGTTTGGAAAGAAAACTGGCAAGGAAATTACCATCATAGATGACGTTCACCAGTTTACCGACAGTCCAAGTCAGAAAAGTAGTTGTAGAAGGGACTGAAGATAGTTCGCTGCAGTCTGCGGACTGTAATTCTGAAGCAGCCAGTCGTCCAAATATGGATAGATGTGGATTCCCTGGAGCCTGAGGAATGCTGCACTGTGTTGCTGAACTAAGACCAAAGGGGAGGACTCGATACTGGAAATATTCCATCCCTACCGAGAAGCGAAGGAAGTTGCGGTGTTGAGGCCCTATCAGGATATTCATGTAAGCATCCTGGAGATCTCCCAGGCTGAGCCATTCGCACTTCTGAAGAGAGGACCTGATCTGGTTGGACGTGGTCATCTTGAATTTCTCTTGGGGAAGGGAAAGGTTGAAGTTGGACAAGTCTAGGATAGTGCGCAGGCCAGCCTGGTTGGGTTGGGCACTGTGAACAGAAGGGAATGATATGATATGATATGATATGGTATTTGTAACGCGCCTATACACAAGTGTTTCAAGGCGCGACGAGGCAGGGAGGGAGGGAAACAAGGGGAAAACAGACAAACGATCCTACTAGGCCAGGTGTCATTCAGATCGCGCAAGTGCAGAGGTAAGGGGAAAAGGAGGAAGTGCAGGGGGGAGGAGGTGGGGGGGAAGTGCAGTACAAGGTAAGTAGCGTAAAAAAAAAAATAAAAAAAAAAAATAAAATAATAATAAATAATAAATAGAAAGGGCCAGCTGGTGGCAAGTGCGAGGTAAGTGCAGAGCAAGTGCTGGGAAAGGGGCTGTAGGGATACAGTGACAGTCCCACAGTGCAGGGGGAGCCGGGGAGGCAGTGCAGGTGGAGAGTGGCTGGGCCCTGGACCGAGGTTGCTAAGAGTGGCCCAGATGCAGGTTTGAGCTGAGTTCAGTGGGGAGTTAAGCAGGATTAGCAGGGGAGAGGGAGAGAGAAGGCAGAAGCGAAGAGGAAGGTTTTGAGGTGCTTCCGGAACCGGAGATGGTTCTCCTCAAGTTTCAGGGAGGCAGGAAGGCTGTTCCAGAGGGAGGCCCCTGCTGCGGAGAGAGATCTACCCCCAGCTCGTTGCTTCGAGAAACGGCTGACCATGAGGGAGTTGGAGACGGATGAGCGAAGGGCTCGTGAAGGAAGATATTTAGGAAGAGAGAGTTGGAGGTATTTTGGTCCCAGGCCCCAGAAGGCCTTGTGGACAATGCAGAGGGTTTTGAACTTGATCCTCGCGGCCACTGGGAGCCAGTGAAGAGATTTCAGTCCTGGAGAGATACGGTCCCTGGGCTTGAGGCCAAGGACAAGTCTCGCAGTTCTGTTCTGGATAAGTTGCAGAGGGCGGAGAGTGGAGGCAGGCAGATTAAGATAGAGGCTGTTACAGTAGTCCAGCCTTGAGAGAACCAGGGCTCGAGAGACAGTGAGCTTCTGGGGGAAGGAGAGGAAGGGAAGAATACCTCTGAGGAGGTGCAGCTGGTAGTGTGACTTCTTAGAAACGTCAGATATATGAGGAGAGAAGGAGAGTGTGGAGTCGAAGATGACCCCGAGGTTTTTAGCCTTGCAGGTAGGGGCAGGAAGGGGGCCAAGGGAGGCCGGCCAGAGAGCTGCAGGGAAGGAGGGAGTGGGTGTGCCGATGAGTAGAATCTCAGTCTTACTGGCGTTGAGGCAGAGGTCATTGGCGGCGCACCATTCATGGATAGCAGACAGACAGTTGGAGATGAGGGAAGGAGAGGAGGAGGCTGAGGGTAGCCTGAAGATGAGCTGGGTATCGTCTGCATAGCACTGGAAGTAGGGGCAGAGAGCGGCGATGCGGTGGGCAAGGAGTGCCAGATACTGGTTGAAAAGCCAGGGAGAGAGGTTGGATCCCTGGGGGACACCACAGGTGGAGAAAAAGATGTCAGAGAGGAAGGAGCCCATTTGGACCTGGGAGGGTCGATCGGAGAGGAAAGAAGTCAGCCAGGCCAGAGCCTGACCAGTGATACCCAGGTTATCACGGAGACAGTTGAGCAGGATGGCATGGTTGACAGTGTCAAAGGCAGAGGAGAGATCGAGCAGAATGAGAACACAGGGAGTGTTGGTATCGAGGTTCAGGAGCAGGTCCTCACGGATGTTCAGGAGAGCAGTTTCCGTGCTTCTGGCAGCTCTGAAGCCAGATTGATGGTCATGCAGATTACCAACAGAGTCAGCATGGAGGTTAAGCTGGGAGATGGCCAGTTTCTCCAGGAGCTTACCCAGGAAGGGAGTAATGGAGATTGGGCGATAATTGGCCGGGCAGGAGGGGTCGGCAGAGGGTTTCTTGAGGAGGGGGTGCACAAGGGAGTGCTTGAGGGGGGATGGGAAGACTCCGGAGGCGAATGAGTGGTTGCAGAAGTCAGCCAGGACAGGAGCCAGGGAGTCGATGTGGTCCTTGATGGTTTTGGAGGAACAGGGGTGAACCTGTTTAGACGAGGCTTTCATAGATCGGACTTGTCTGGAGACCTCATCAGCAGAAAAAGGTGGAAAAGCAGAGAAGGAGGGTGGAGGGGTGGCTGCAAGAGAGCAAGAGGGAGAGCTGGGAAGAGAGGGAGGGAGGAGTGAGGAGGAGAGCGAGGACAGGATGTCCTGAGTTTTTGAGATGAAGTGCGAGGCCAGTGCAGTGCAGAGGGCCTGGGAGGGGACAGGAGAGGTAGAGACTGCAGCAGGGTTTGCCAGCTCCTTGCAGATTTTAAAGAGTTCGGCCGAGTTGTTTGATGCCTCAGAGATGCGGGCTTGGATAAGGGCTCTCTTCTTGGTGAGAACGGAGAGCCGGTATTGCCTTTGGAGCAGGCGGCAGGCCAGTTTGTCAGAGGATGAACATGAAGCACGCCATTTCCTCTCTGCCACCCTACACTTGCGTTTTAGGGTGACGAGATCCGAGTCATACCAGGAGTTACATTTGGCTTTGGGCTTCAGGCGGATTCTCATGACAGGGGCAAGGATATCGAGAGTATCAGATATAGAGGAATAGAGCATGGAGAGGGCTGTGTCAGGGTGGGAGTCAGCCAAGGGGGGAGGAGGGGGCGAGAAGGTAGCAGCAAAAGCCTCAACTGACACGCGCTTCATGGGTCGGATGACCGAGAAGGTGGGTGGCAGTGAAGAGGGTGGCTTTGCCTGTGGGGTAGGGAGGGAGAGGTGGGAGGATAGGAGAAAGTGATCACTCCAAGAGAGAGGAGTGGAGAGAGGAGGGGAGAGGGGAAGGTCAGAAGAGATCAGAGCGTCAAGAGTGTGCCCTGCAGAGTGAGTAGGCCCAGACGGGAGAATAGAGAGTGAGAGAGAGTTACAGAGTTCGCGAAAGAGACCAGTGGGGGGACAGGAGGCATCGAGGTGGATGTTGAAGTCACCGAGAAAGAGGAGTTGGGTGGTTGAGGACAGGAGTGAGGAGGAGAGGTCAGCCCATTCAGAGAGGAAGGAGGAAATTTGACCAGGTGGCCGATAGATAGTAGCCACGGTAAGGGAATGGCTAGGAGAGAGAGAGAGTCGGCAGACAAGGCATTCAAAAGAGGAGTAGGTCTGCGTAGGAGTGACAGTGGCAGGAATCCACTCAGGGAAGATAAGGGCAACACCACCCCCTGAACGGTTGGGCCTGGGCACGGAGAGGATCTTGTAACCGTCAGGTAGGAGTGTGTCGAAGCTGGTGGCAGAGCTGGCTGTGAACCATGTCTCAGTGAGACCGAGGACGTCCAGGTCCAGTTCCTCAAGAAGGCGACAGATATCAGAGGAGTGCTTGATGGCAGAGCGAGCATTTAGAGTGGCAATGTGGAGAAGGTTGCCACCTTTGAAAAACTTCCGGGGAGGGGTGCAGATCAGAGGTATGTCCTGCGGAGGTGTTAGAGAGGGAGTTGAAGAGGGAGCAAGAGAAGGGGCAGGGAGGGAGGGGAGAGGCAAGGTAGCCGAGGACAGAGGAAGGGGGACAGTGGGAGAGGAGAGGAAGTTGATGAGGCGTGGGAGGCGTCTATCAAAGAGGTGAAGGTTGGCCTGAGGGCCTTGGACCAAGACGGTCCCGTTAGCATAGACATTAATGATGGCCTTAGAGGAGTGGAAAGGGGCCAGGAGGACATCCCAGCGGGTGCCACCATTGATGGGAGAGGAGGAGAAAGGAGAGAGCACAGAGAGCATGTGAAGGGTCCATAGGTCAGGTGAAGGCACGAAAAAGAGAATGTCAGTGAGAGTTTCCTTGGAGCAGGCGCTCGTGTAGGTGTCAGCAATAGGGAGGCCTGGGTTGGAGACCAGGATGTCCTTTTTAAACTTTTTCCTACCGGATTTAGTGAGGAGAGCAGGATAGTCAATAGAGAAGCAATTAGAGTAGATAGGCGAAATAGAGAGCACCATGGAGTAGGAGGGGAGGCGGACGACACGAGTATGTAGACAGGAATTGAGTGGAGGGCACTAGTTTAACACGATACAGAGCAAACAGTAATGCGTAGTAGGTCAGGGCCACCTAAGTTTGAGAATCCTGCGAGGGGAGAAAAAGCACCCTAGTATAACACAATGCAGAGCAAACAGTAATGCGTAGTAGGTCAGGGCCACCTAAGTTTGAGAATCCTGCGAGGGGAGAAAAAGCACCCTAGTAGAACACAATGCAGAGCAAATAAAATCCCTTCCCTCGTACCAATGTAGGGACACGCTCCTCCAACCCGAGGTGCAAGATATTGTGCACCTTAGCCCTGAGAGAAGGAGACCCTGTCTGATGTAAAGGGGTGCGAGAATGTGGGGTATCTGGAAAGGGTAGACGAAAGCTGCCCGGGTAACGGACAAAACCCACTGGTCGTCTGTTTTGGTCCTCCACGCCTCCACATGAGACAAAATCCTTCCTCCCACTGGAGACTTGTGGGACCAATGAGAAACATCATTTTGTAGATGTATCGGAAACAAGGGCACCTTTAGCCGAAGAGTGGGAGAAAAATTGGCTGAGTATAGGACATTTTAGATGGAGCATGTTTTGCTAAAACAGACAAAGACTTGGCTGTTAGCGTACTCGCTTTTATTTTGTTAAGTTCCTCGTCAGTGGAGGAATGGAAAAGCTCTTTTCCCTCAAAGGTAAGGTCAAGCACCTTTTCTTGGACCTCCCTTAAAAACTTTGTAGTGTGAAGCACCGCCTGGTGGGAAACATCAACCCCGATCATAAGGCCCTTGGGCTGAAGTGTGCACGTGATGGGCTGCAGCCTCAGGTAGATCCTGAGCCAACACCCTGGCATCAGACAGGCTTTCTTTCAAGTCTTCCAGCTTGTCCTGAGGAATACAGTCTTGGAATTCCAACAATTTCTTCCATAACTTGAGGATGGCTGGCGCAAGTATGACCTCCATATTTGCATGACGTAGCTGAAGTCCTGCATTGGCAAAAAATTTTTTCCCGATACCGTCGAGGATTTTGTCTTCTTTAGACAATACCTGTGAGGCAGCGGTGGAGGAGGAGGAAGGCTTAGACTGAAGCGTAGCCGCTGCCACTACGTAGAGGAAGTGGGCAGGAAGATAAAGGAATGTCTTCTGATGACTGGAGCTTATAGCTAGCGTCAATTTGTTTGTTAATGTGATTCCCGGTATGGGCTTTCTCCCAAATTTTGCGGCTTCTGCATGCACGTCTTTTTGAAGAAACAGACCCGAGCGCTCTTGTGACTTTAAGGTCAGGGCCCCCGAGAGAGCTCCCTAATGCAGGGCTGGGGGATCCGGAGCTGGAATTTCTAGCAACGCCATTAAATCCAACACCCTGTCATGAAACGCTCTGACGGAATTGGGTGTGTCCTCATTATCTTCCTCAATCAGCCCCTTGTTCTTTTGGCGGGAACTGGAGGCTATTCCGCAGGACGTGGTGTATCAAGCTCCTTTCGCTCAGGTGGCTGCCTAACAGGAGTTGGCAGCACCGGCGTAAGTGGATGCAATGGAGGCAGGGCAGGCACTGGAGGAGGAGTCCCCGCTGGAAGTGGATGAGGCAATTCCGGTGCCTGCTGAGGCAGTGGAGGAGCAGACTGAGGCTTGAGAGGATTAAAGCACATATCCTTGAAGAGATCCCTAAAATACACCTGTATCGGGTCTGAGAGCATGAGGGCCTGGACTTTGCCAAAGAATGCTTCCTCCAGGAAAGGCCTAAGCTGAGGAGTGGGTAATGGCAGATCCAACGGACCGTATCCCCACGACTCCATTTAGGTAGGCTGCCACGATGGTCCACCCCTGCCTGGATTGACATTATGCAGAGTAGCGGACATTGGGGGAAGCCCAACTGTTTGCGGCAGAGGAAATCTCGAGTGCCAGTCGACAGCCAGGCTAAAATGGTTTCTGCTATCCAGGCTGGGTAATGAAATCCCATCCCAGGTCCCCCGAGGGACCTGACAAAATGGCCGCCTCCGAGGGCGTAGGTTGGGCCGCCATTTTGTTACTCTCCATGGAGATCTGCATCACAGGCCTATGTAAGGGTATTGTCACCACAGGACTTACAGGAGCTTTCGAGTCATTTTGAACCCTTTGTGAGAGAACCGCAGCAGAGCCAGTACTGGAAGACCTCAGACATTTGTCTGCCTTCTTAGCCTCAGAACCGACTTTCGCCCTCTGTGAGGGAACCTCGGCAGGGCCAGTACTGGAAGACTTAAGACTTATGCACGGCTTGTTTGCCCCCTCAGAAGGACCGGTATGGAGTTTAGCCCCTTTGAGGAGAACCTCAGGCTGACACCCGGTTTTAAGACCCCCAGAATGAGGGCCCTCAGTTCTGCTGGTTTTCTTTTTAGGAGCCAGCCCGCTACTTTTAGCCCCTTTTCAGGGAACCTTGATAAGAATCCCAGTACCTTTTGCCCCTGACTGGGGTTCCTCAGGAGTTGCCCCTGACTGGGGTTCCTCAGGAGTTACCCCAGAAGAATTTGCCCTCGACGGGAAACCTTGGGGGTGACCCCGGTACCGTTAACCTAACCCCTTGATAGGGAACCCCAGAGGCTACTCCGGTATCCAGGTTAGATCCCTTTTGGGGTACCCCAGGGTGAGCCCTGGTAAGGCTAGAGCTGTTAAGGCCCCTCCCAGCACCGGACGACCCCAGGAAGGAGTCACCTGGCCAGGGTGCCCTAAAAAGTAAGGAATTTACCAGATGATTCCTCTTCTCGTTGATGAACTGTTGAAGGTGAGCCAGAGGTAAACACTGGCCCAGTTCCTTCCACCTGACAAGCCTACGCTGAAGTGTCCGAACAGATAGCGAGTCACAGTAAAGACAGGAATCCCACTGATGTTCAGGGCCTAAGCACAACAGACAAAGAGAATGAGGATGCGCCCTCACGAAGCGACGGTCGCAAGAAGAACAGGACACGAAACCCTGATGCTCCGGCATAGACAGAGCTGAAGATGACCACGGAACCGGAACCAGAAGAGTTGAAGGACAGGATGGGAAAAACTAAAATCCCCACGATGCAAGTGTGTCCGTCCCCGACCATGCAGAGAAAAAGACTGAAGGGCGATCCACTGGGAGAGGGCCAGGAAGGCGGGGCTACCACCATTCGCGTGTAAAAATAAAACAAGGACACAAAATATTTGTTGATGCTTTTTGATTCAAAAAGTGTTCCAGTCCCATCCCGCAGGACGGAATGTCCCAAAAATATGGAAGAAAGGGGACGGGACAGGAGTACATGATATATATATATATATATAAAAAATGTGAAGAAGTAATTCCACTTCTTCCAAGGAGGGACGGCACTATCCAGGTTTGGTCGTACGGTAGCCCAAAATTCCTCGAAATCAGCCCATCATACAACGACAATTTCGTTCAGATATCCTGTTGTATTTTGGCATCAATAAAGAAGATTAACCACGATACAACACGTTTCGCAACGCTCCCGTTGCTTGATCACGTACCATATATATATATATATATACACATATACATACATACATACATACACACACACACATTCACACATACCAGATTATTTTCTATGTCCTCTTTGTATCAATGATTTTATGGTATTTCTTTTCGCGTGTTTTATAAAGGAAGATATGCAGTACCTGTTATGGAATTTGAACAGTGACGCACTGCTGCCTTGTGCAGGCGCATCGCAAATATCTTTATTTCAAATGTAGTAAAATAGTGAATTACACATCGGAACTACAAATGTTTGTTAGCCAGGTAGCTCAGAGGGATAATGCAGCCCTGCAGGTACAGCTGTCTAATCTGCAGGTAACCACGGGATCGAATAATCGTGGGTCAGATCAAATGTTTAATCCCTTAAATCCTAATCCTAAAAGGGTCAACAAGTGGGTTAAAAAAAGAGTAATACCTATTATTCACAGTGGTAGTGCTGCAGTAGCATGTACAAAACAGAACCACAAGTTGCTCCTCAGCTATTCCCTCTGCTTCCACCATCCGAACATGTAGGCCTGACACCTGCTTTACTATCCTCCTTGACAAACGTTGAGGGTTCTCCACACTTACAGACTTTTTATGACACCTGGTAATTCTGCATTTCGTGCAATTCTGATGTATCGTCGTTTGGTGAAGGGTACAATTGAACAAGTCCAAATTCACCGTTTTGCATTGTTTCCAAATACTCTGTTAATATTCCAACCAAACACAAAATAAATGGTCCATGTTACAGCAACGACAACAACGAAAACCACCATACATCCTGGCATTTTGGGCTTTCAATACAAAGAGGATGCGAAGACTAACAACAGATGTGCACATCTATTGCAATTAAAGACGGGACTGCAAAGTTTATTGTAAATTAAACTTAATTTTCCAAGACATGTGGAATCCAAGGCTGATTCGATTATGCCGTCATATTCAATGGCACGGAAGACATAACATTTAACCCAAGTAGTTGCAGCACAGATGCTCAATGAGTTGTTATTCCAATAAAGCATGGCAATGTTTTCATTCAAATATATGCTCCAGTGATTTATAAGGATATGAAAGACCACTTTGGATGCCGCGACTGACTCAACGCATAAAGCAACGCTGGATTTATGCGCCACCCTGCTTGTGCTGAAGCTCTTGCGTACATATTAAAAATCAGGATGCCTTCATGATCTGACCAGGAAATGGTACTTTAGAGCTATACTGGCTCCCACACCATATGCAGAATCTCCCTTTTCGCTAGGCAATCACCGATGAATAATGTATGGATTCTTCCAAGCAATTTGCGACTGCAAATGTTACAAAGCCTCTCGACACCACCAGTAACATGCATTGATTCCATCTCGGCGTTGCAGGTGAGCGCGGCACTCCAGGTGAGACTGGGCATGGGCTGCCTCCATTTTGGCCAGTAGTGGCCCCGGCAAGCCCCCGCCATACCCCGAAGCGTCCCTTTCTTGCGGCTCCCCTTCCCTCCCCCCGCCTCCTGCCCGCCCCCGTCCAGTGATTGGCCAGGCTGAGGCCTGTGTTGAATGTGGAGTTGCCAGCACTCCCTGCACGCCTGATTCCATCTCGGCGTTGCAGGTGAGTGTGGCACTCCAGGCGAGACTTGGCATGGGCTGCCTCCATTTTGGCCAGTAGTGGCCCCGGCAAGCCCCCGCCATGCCCCGAAGCGCCCCTTTCTTGCGGCTCCCCTTCCCTCCCCCCTCCCGCCTCCCTGCCCGCCCCGTCCAGTGATTGGCCAGGCTGAGGCCTGTGTTGAATGTGGAGTTGCCAGCGCTCCCTGCACGCCTGATTCCATCTCGGCGTTGCAGGTGAGCGCGGCACTCCAGGTGAGACTGGGCATGGGCTGCCTCCATTTAGGCCAGTAGTGGCCCCGGCAAGCCCCCGCCATGCCCTGAAGCGTCCCTTTCTTGCGGCTCCCCTTCGCTCCCTCCTCCCGCTTTCCTGCCCGCCCCCGTCCAGTGATTGGCCAGGCTGAGGCCTGTGTTGAATGTGGAGTTGCCAGCGCTCCCTGCACGCCTGATTCCATCTCGGCGTTGCAGGTGAGCGCGGCACTCCAGGTGAGACTGGGCATGGGCTGCCTCCATTTTGACCAATAGTGGCCCTGGCAAGCCCCTGCCATGCCCCGAAGCGTCCCTTTCTTGCGGCTCCCCTTCCCTCCCTCCTCCCTGCCCGCCCCCGTCCAGTGATTGGCCAGGCTGAGGCCTGTGTTGAATGTGGAGTTGCCAGCGCTCCCTGCACGCCTGATTCCATCTCGGCGTTGCAGGTGAGCGCGGCACTCCAGGTGAGACTGGGCATGGGTTGCCTCCATTTTGGCCAGTAGTGGCCCCGGCAAGCCCCCGCCATGCCCCGAAGAGTCCCTTTCTTGGGGCTCCCCTTCCCTCCCTCCTCCCGCCTCCCTGCCCACCCCTTCACCCCTATTGGTCCATCAAGGCTCTTAAGCCACCTTCCCAGGGCAGCCACTGCCCGGCAGCCCCTACGGCTAAGGACCCTGAGGCGAAGGACAGCTACACGAAGTGTCTGCAGGTGTCCGCAGGGGGAGCAAAAGAAGCAAACAGACACCAACTAAACTGTAAGTGTGGTATGGGTGGGGAGTAGAGTAATTACTCAACTCCAGAAAGCCCTCGTCACTCTACCTTACCTCTCCTGAACGCAGACTGCCATAGAATCACACCATGCATACCTAGAGAGATTTGTCATCTCCAGCCTAACTCCATTATTGGCCTGACTGTAAATGTTGTAATGCATTACACACTAACACACTAGCCAATGTTAATTAGCACCATATCGATAGAGAGATGTCCTGATTAGCCTGCATCACCTTTACACAGGTGTAACAATGTTAGCATGTACCACACTTAGCTGGAATTCTAAATTTATCCTGCACCGCTTCTAGATAGAAATGTGAATGTTAGCATGTACCACACTTAGCTGGGATTCTCAATTTAGCCTGCGCCGCATCTAGATAGAAATGTGAATGTTAGCATGTACCACACGTAGCTGGAATCCTCAATTTAGCCTGCGCCGCATCTAGATAGAAATGTAAATGTTAGCATGTACCAAACTTAGCTTGAATTCTCAATTTAGCCTGCGCCGCATCTAGATAGAAATGTGAATGTTAGCATGTACCACACGTAGCTGGAATTCTCAATTTAGTCTGCGCCGCATCTAGATAGAAATGTGAATGTTAGCATGTACCACACTTAGCTGGAATTCTCAATTCAGCCTGCGCCGCATCTAGATAGAAATGTGAATGTTAGCATGTACCACACTTAGCTGGAATTCTCAATTCAGCCTGCGCCGCATCTAGATAGAAATGTGAATGTTAGCATGTACCAAACTTAGATTGAACTCGCAATTTGGGCTTGCGTCACATCTAGACAGGATTATGAATTTAGCATGTACCACACTTAGATTGAATTCGCAATTTTGGCTTGCGTCACATGTGGACAGGATTATGAATGTTGGCGTGTACCACACTTAGCTGGAATTCTCAATTTAGCCTGCACCGCATCTAGATAGAAATGTGAATGTTAGCATGTGCCACACTTAGATAGAATTCTAAATTTAGCCTGTGCCGCATCTAGATGGAAATGTGATTAGTATGTACTACACTTAGATTGAATTCTCAATTTTAGCTTGTGTCACATCTAGACAGGATTATGAATGTTAGCACATGCCACACTTAGATGAAACCGTAATGATGACAAGGGCAACACCTGGATGGAATCATGATCACTAGTCTCCTCACATATAGACAGAATTTTGAATTAGCAAGCACCACACCTAGACATAACTTCAAGGACAGAAAGGCCAACTAACCAATCCACTAACAATTTCACCCCTCTGCTTACACAGCTGAAACTCTAACCAAACACAACCACAAGCCTAAAACGCAGCAATCTGCACAAACTTCACTACACTGCAACAACAAAACAAACCGCACATAGACTTGCACAACAGCATACGACGACTACCAATCGTAAAACACCCCAAGCCCAGCCAACGGACCCACCGGGCTGAGGCTGCCAACAGCAAATCACTGCTCTCTTGCACTTTTCCAACTTATTCCCACTAACTCAACCCCCTCCCTCTTTCAGAGCCGCCAAAGCGCCAGGGGACCACTCCGGTGGTGACAGTGTGTGGTACAAATATTCTTTAACATAAACATTAACATTGATCATGAGCACCACTTCGGTTCGACCTGAAATTGGAATTGAGCCTTACACCTTTGAACTATGTATAAAAGGTGAAAGACTCCATGATCCATGTAAAGCAGTCAATTGACTTTGAGGCGCTCGACTTCCGGACGGCGTGCACTACCTACTCACAAATCACGACGCCTGAAAAAGATCTTTCCAATTTGGTATACCTGGGAAAGGCAAATGTGTATGTGCCTCACGTGACATGCTCTAGACCTCTGGGAATGGCAGATCGCGTTTCCTTCTCTCCCTTTTGAGGGACACCCTCTATTCCAGGATTTTCGAAGCAAAGAAGATAGTACAAGCATTCAGCATCACTTGCCATTGCCACCACCGGAAATGTGCATAATGTGGTTGAGGGCAATTTAATATTCCCCAATCCTCCCTTGCGTCACTTCCCTCCAGTTCACTCAAAAATGCCACATGCAGCTCGAAACATCATGTTTAAAAGCATACACAATGTTCCCCGCGCTTATCTCACATTTTGGAGAAGGGACGATGAAGGAGACCTCAAGAACCTTCCTTCTAAATCCTTCCCTACAGGCATCAACCTCTAGAGGGTTTTCCTAAAGGTGACAGCGGCCTATCAGCTCCTATGCAAAAGGTATGGCTAAGATTTGTGGGTTTTGGAAATAAAAACATATGATTAGGTTTCTGGTGCCGACATCTGCCTGTAGTTGTACTATTTTTAACTCAGAGGAAACACTGCGTCAACGTTATTGAGTCGACATCTTGGACAACGCTTGGGACTCAATATAAAAACATCGTCCCCTCACTCACTTCCCGTGGATTGGGAACATGATGAAGCTGGAAGCCAGCAATATTGTGAAATGAGAACTGAAGTGGCGTGTCTTTTTTTTTTTACTTCTTAGCTCTGTGTCATAACATGTTTGATTATGCTTAATGGGATTTTCCGTTCAGTTTCGTCAATATGTAGAAAATGACGCATCAAGGTTCCAATTCGCTTTTTAGTGCCAGTTGCCATTTATACAGTACAGGGGAGTAAAGGTTTGAGCGATCGCCAACAATAAAAGAAATATGAAAAGACAACAAGAAACAAAATCCATCCATCATTTTTGAATTGAAGACAGACTCAACTGTGAACTAATTAAATGTAAAGTAAAGGTTGATTAGCATTGAAGTAATTTGCTGACTAATGTAGACAACTTACATTGACTTTACGGTCATGGGTCTTGTTTAACTGAGTTCTTTAAAAAGGTGTGGTGAAGTGCCCCCCACGACATTGAACAAAAACAGAGTACACAGTGTGTATTTGATGCCTGTGGACATGGGATTCAGGCATGTGGGATCGCAAAACAGAAGGGATGGGGTTCAATGTCAATTTGTCAGCACTAGGATGCCAGCAGCAAAACACTTCTGGAAACATTCCCATTTATTTTGCTTTTACATTTTTTTTTTAACAAGCCCGTACCCATCCAGTACCCCTCTTACTCCTCCCTTATCTAAACCACTCCCACTTACGGTTCCATGTAATAATGTCGCCACAAAAATATCGCCATGCAAAAATATCACCGAAAAATGGCCGTTTTTTTGTTGGGACATTATTGCATGGAACATGCGGGGGACACCAAACTTTTTTTTGTTTTTTTTTTTGCCCCTGTCCCCATATATATGGCCACCCAAATAATATCGCCACATTTTCCCGGCGATATTATTTACGGCGACCATATATGTGGCGATATTATTACCTGATACCCCACTTACACCTTGAAAACGAATGCAAAAATAAAATAGAAATGCCGGTGGCAGGTGTTTTCTCAGCACCATACTATCGTAGGCAAATTACCTTAAAGTGGACCGAGAACCAGTGAGAGGCCGGAGACGATATGTAGAGCAATGAGGCTGGGGGCGTTCTGACTAATACGAAATGCCGTTGATGTGAGAAGAGATGTGGTGTGTCAGTAAAGGCAGACCAGAGTGTGGAGGGTCAGGAGCTGTCAGATAAGGGATAAACTTCACACCCAAATATCAAGAAAGTGGATTGTCACTGAGAAAAGTTGAGAACGAAGGGCAAGACAAGACTGAATAGTGGGACCAAGCAAAACTGGTGTAGGGGATCCAAGATGGTGAGGGCATGTGAGTGACCCTATCAGGAGAAGAACGGAACAAGGCAGGCAAGCTGGGCCGGGTGAGCGGCTCGGGGGCTTCCGCTGGCATAAACGGAAGAAACCAAGGGAATGTCCAGCAGATGGGAGGGAGATGCGAAGTCCAGCCCGTTGAAGCTCTGTCAGAAATTGAATGCAGGAGGGAAGGATGTCGGCTGAACATGGGACAGAAAGCTTCTACAGCCTGACGGAAAAGTATGCTAAAGTACAATTGCTCAATACTGGAGCTGGAATGACAAGCTCCTAGTGACGAATAAAAACCTCATTAAAGCAGAACTGCTGCATGTTGAGACTTGAAGGTAAAGTACACAGAGCCCATTGCGCTGATAAACAAATTAAAAAGAATGAGCACAACAGAACTGTGGTAAACCCATAGACAAAGCTTAGAGTACAGGAACACCTGCCAACTCGTTTTTAATACAATTGTTGAACTCTATTGTGTATATTAGACCTTAATTATAAGAAATAGACGCACCTGTTTCATAGTGTAATACACTCTGTGACAAAGTGCTATTGCAAGAGGCTACTGTCGAGAGTATCTGGGTATTGGGATACCCCTATACGAAGAGATGGTACACTTGGGATTCCCCAGAGCCGCTATGCACTTTTATAGTAGTTGGAGAAGAATGTTGGTTTAGAAAGCCCCGGCCAGACACTAGTGCCACACCCCACAGTGGAGCAGTCCTATAAACCTCCATTACAAACAACATAGCAGCTCTCCTGTCCCCACGCTGCTTTACATTTTCTCAGAGATAGATATTGGTGCACCCAGTGTTTGCACAACCAATTACCATTTCTTCTTCGGGTCCTGTACACTGTGAGCTGCCATCTCATATAGGCATAGGCAATTCTCATCTAATTCAAAGCACAGTGACACACGAGAAAGACTGAAAAAAAAGGAAACAAATGATAAGCCGAGGAAATGCATGGCAGACCAGGCAGTTCTACCCTACACCAAATATCAGCTAGTGTTTTTAAACCCTCAGCCGACACACATGGGAAATCAAAGAGGGGAGGAGATGGGAACTAGTAGAAATTAGTAGCAAAATAAGGCAAAAACAATCACGTGATGTTGGCAGTAGTGGTATAGACCAACACCAATACGGACCTTACTGGATCACCATGTCAATCAAGTCTGCTAAGAAATTCCTTGTCCTGCTGTCGAGAGGCTGTCAGACTTGCTCTGAGGCGGCTTGCAGGCTGGCAGACAAACCTATACTAGTTGGAGAAGAATGTTAGTTTACAGAGCCACAGTAAGGCCAGCGACCCCCTGCTCTCCCCTCCCAGACCCCGCCTCACTAGAAACCGACTGGTCCAAATGAAAGCATTAAGCGCTATTACCAAAAGGGCAACCCCCCCAGCTCGGTTATTTTAGCTACGCACCGAGTCTGGCAAGGAAATCAGCAAGGTAAAGCCAGCAACCCCTTTACTGGCCCCAAAGGCATTGGGCTGTCTTGGTGCCCCTTTTCCAGCATCCCGTGCAGCCTGCAGCCATCTCTGTACTCGCCCGGCCCTCCCCTCCCAACCCCGCCTCCAGAGAAGATGGTTGTTCCACATGAAAGCAGGAAGCCCTATTACCAAATGCGCAACCCCCCACACGGTTATTGTAGGTCCACACCAAGTGTGGCAAGTAAACCACCAAGGTGAGTCCAGCGAACCCATTACTGGGCCCCTAAGGCCGTGGGCCGTCTTTGTGCCCCATTTCCAGTGACCGTCGATGCCTGCTCCCATCTCTGTGCTCTCCCTGCCCTTCCCTCCCAGCCCCCATCTCCGGAGCAGGCGATTAGTCCACATGAAAGCAGTAAGCCCTTCATAACTGGTGGAGCAAGGGCAGCCTCTGCCTGGGCAGCCCCCGGCTAAGGGCCCCAAGGCAAAGGGCAGCTCATCCTTGTTTTCCCGTGTTCGCCTGAATAGACTCCCACAGTCAACCAGCAGTGACCGATGAGGTAAGTGTGATCTGGGCTGGAAGTACAGCCATTAGTTAACTCCAGTAAAGCCCCACCACTCTTACTACCTTAGTACTAGAACATATATCATTTCTGTCGGTCTGTCATGTCTTGCCTTCAGGCCATCAGTGTTAGTGAGCCATGCACTGCATTTAGCCCATCTGTGTTAAAGTAAGCCATATCTAGCATTTAGCCCATCTGTGTTAGTGAGTTCGGCATATGGGGAGCAGGTGCAAGTGGATCTAGGTCACCTGGCCTAAGCCCCGCCCTCCTGATGACTTCCTGGCTGCCGCTCTTTTTTGCCTACTTAAGGAGCCCTCCAGCCTCCTTTCCTTTGCAGATGGGGAGCAAGTGCAAGTGGATCTAGGTCACCAGGCCTAAGCCTCGCCCACCTGGTGCCTTCCTGGCTGCCGCTCTTTTTCCCTACTTAAGGTGCCCTCCAGCCTCTTTTCCTTTGAAGATGGGGAGCAGGTGCAAGTGGATCTAGGTCACCTGGCCTAAACACCACCCACCTTCTTAACTCTTAGATCAAGGGCATCTCTCGCCCGGCGTCCGTAGCGAAGGGCAGATGAAGAAAATGGCATTTCCTGTCCGGACCAGGAGGACCTAGGGCCCAACCCCCTGCTCAGACAGCAGGTGGGCATGCACCAACATGTGTTTACTCCCTCTGTCCCCACAGGCCATCCGCACCCTCTCTGGTCCCCCTGTGATGTTTCCTTGTGCCCCCCCTTCCCACACACAGGTGTTGCCTGTTTTGCTTGATTCTTCTATTCTCCAACCCCACCCCCCTCCAGCCTACTTCTGCAGGAGTCTGTCCTGATATATTTTGGTTTCACCATCACCGTCTTGTGGTCAATGCTGGATTTGATTTTTATGAACTTCATTGATTCACGGTGCATCACCCTTTCTCAACTATCATGCTGGACTTCCTTTGCATCTTGTACTCATGGTGACCCTGAATCATGCTGTTATATTGCAACGTTATCTGTTACTACTGACTTCTGCAATTGTATTCGCTCTCCCCTCTTGCTTCTCCACTCTTTTTGACTGCTTACTCTCTTTTCTCTCCTCCTCTCCCTTTCTCCCATTTTCCTATCTTCTCCTCTTACTTTCTTCTAAGCACTTTACTCTATCAGAATTGTCCCTAGACCTAGTATGATATCAACCTGGTCTGTCTACTTCCCCCTCCCCTTACTTGTTATCTCCCCTCCTCCCACCCCCAGCACTATCTGAAATGTGGTCAGGCCTAGTACGATAGTCGCTTGTTTTGTTCCTCCCCTCCCTTTCTGCACCTCTCTCCCTCACCTTTTGTTTTCTCCAGCTCTACCAGAAATGTCATCAGGCCTAGTACGGTAGTCGCCTGTCTGATTCCATTTCCTTTCCACTCTCCCCATTCCTTCCTTATCTATGTCTTAGCTCTCGAACTATCTGAAATGTCATCAGGCCGAGTACGATAGTTAATTTCACATTCTTACTGTCCATGGCCTGTAAGAATGTCATTGTATTTTCCCTTGTTCCCTTCCTTGCCTTGAAGCGCTTTGAAACACATTGTGTATAGGTGCTATATAAACTATCATATCATATCATATCTTGCATTCAGCCCATCGGTGTTAGTGAGCCATGCTCTGCATTTAGCCCATCTGTGTTAGTGAGTCAGGTCCCGCATTTAGCCCATCTAAGTAAGGGAACTGCCACTAACTAACCCTACTAAAAACTCATCCTTCTGCATACACCATCTCCAACCCAGAACTAAACACAAACATGCCGCTACAGCACAACAAACTGCATGCACTTCACAACATAACAAAACAAACCACACATAGTCTTGCGCAACACCACATGGCGGGTACCAGCCAATAAAACACACCTATGCTCAGTGAACGTTATCAACCGAACTGAAGCGGCCAGCAGCACATCACATCTCTTTCTCTTTTTCCTGCTCAGTCCTACTAACTTACCTGCCTCCCTCCTTGCTTTACAGATCAGCCAGAGCGCCAAGAGACCACGCAGGGTGCAACAGAGTGTGGTATAAGAACCTTTAACGTAAACTGAGAAGCAGGAAGAGCCAAGAAGAAAGGTCAGACTCAGAAGGAGCAGAAGCAGAAAGCTGCTGAGGCTATGAGGCAGACACTGGCTTTGACCAGAACAAGAGGGGAAAGGAAAGGTGCAAGTCTGCTAAGGGCTATATCGCAGATACTGGTTGAGACCAGAACTAGTGGAAAGAAGAATTCTGCCAGCCAACTGGAGTCTCGATTTCAAACTAAGGAGGAGAAACTGAACTGCTTGTTATAGGTGGGCAACCCATGGCTGGTGGATGAGAATATCAGAACCTGCCATAAACCCTGAATAAAGGTGGAATAGATACTTGTTGGTAGAAAAGTGTGTAAAGCTATCTCCATTAGCCCATGTTGGTGACCAGTGGTTAGAGGGTGAGACTATGTAACCTATGGTAGTACCCTAAGCAAGGAGGAAGCAAATGCTTGCTGATAGCACTTTTTCAAGACACGAGGTTGAAGTGGGAGAATGGAAGACCAGGCTCCCGTCCTTCACCTCTCGCGCTTGGCCTAAAGGGTCACGACCCAGACACCCGCCACGAGAAGAGTTTGTCCATTTACCAGACGACCAAATACCCTGGTACAGGAACATACGGATGTGTCCATCTGCCTGCCCAGCAGCCCGCACTGGCCATGCCGACACCTGCGGCACGGACCAACTAGACTAAAATCTACACGTCGTTAGAGATGCCATGACGACCTAGACCACGGGAAGCACATCTGTACAAATATACACACTGGACATTCCCACACCGATCTACACGAAGAATATACTCAGTGCTATGACGTAGGCGACAGGCATATTCACGGACGTGCATCTTTATTATTTTTACATAGGCTTTCAGAATGCAGAAACGCAAGACGCGTCATGAACTCATCTACAAAGCTTGCTCACGCTTCTCTTGAAACCAGTTACCACCATGAGAAGTATAATGAAGACACGATACTGGTCATGGAATTATGTGCTACTATAACCTAAAGCACCTATGCACCAAACGGACCACTTATGCACCAGGCCCAAGTAGGCCTCAAACAAGAGCTCCCGTGGACATTAACAAAGCAAGAGTCAGGTTGCTGATCCTGCAGAATGAGCCCGGTGGAACAACCAGCCAAGGTCGCAATGTTGTAAACCCACATTCCAAGAACAAAGCATGAAAGGCACGATGTTGCAACCTCGCACTCCGCGCACCAACGTTAAGGTGACACCTGTAAATTAAACCAGACACACAGTGGAAAAGCAATATTAATTGTGCAGAATTCTGCCTCAAACACGGTCCCTCCCCACGTGACCAAGCCGAACCTGACGAGATGCCAAACCCAGGAGAGAAGAGGCGTCTGGATCCCTCGCTACGAGACACAGGCAGATACACTTGAAAGGCTCAATGGACATCTGCGACAGTGGGAGCGGTCAGCCTTCCAGCTATGAATAAATCCTCACATTGTCTGCACGTACCCATAGTGAAACATTGTTGCAAATTGCAGGTACACCGAGAGCTGGGAACAGCGGTGGTCCCAGGCTGGGAAGCTCACGGGCGCACCAATCAGAACATGGGGCTCTTATCACTGACGCCAGTAATATTAACCAATCCTCAGGAGTCTTCATGTAACAATTCTCATGTATCTAATTGTAGGGACAACCCAGATATATCACCTGACTACCCTTTGTCCACTAACATTGTTCTCTATATGTGTGCTATACTAACCCTACCACTCGAGCAACCAATTAAGAGTGGCGATAGGTTTTTTGTTAACTTTCTGAAGTGACGCAAGTAGCGCGTCATAATACAGTAAAAAGGGCCTGCGAGCCCCACGATTGTGTGTGTGTCAGGACGGACGCGTACGCTCCTTGACCCATCCCTGCCGTTTTGTCTAATAAACAGCAGAGTCACCTTGCTCCTTGTGTGTGTCTCATACTCTATCTCATCTGGGATACACGGGAGGAGTTGGGGCCTCCCTGCCTGGAGGTCTGCGGACGGCCCGGCCGACCCCGGCAGAATTTCCCCCCGACAAGTTGGAGGCACTGCTGAGATCTGTTTAAGATCGACTTTTTATTTTTTACTTTTTCCAGGCACTCCCGTTGCGAGGAGGCCCGGCGGCGCGGCCCCCTCTGCCGTTGCCCCCTTCTGAGGACTACAGGACCATCGCGGAGCTGCGAGAAGACCGGACAGCGCAATCCGGATATTGGCCCTCGGGAGCCAGTTGAGAAGTATCCCGCCCGCGGTTGGCAAGTGTCCAGACGTGGTCCAGACGAGGGGAGGTGGCGAGCCGCTCGGAGGGGTGCACGCAGTCGAGCGGCCCTGCATCGAGAGAACTTGGTGAGCATGACACGCACAACAAGCAATGCGAAATTGTGAGGGAGAAGGGAGGAAGTAAATAAGGGAGGAGGGAGGTGTTGTACAGATGCATGGCGAAGGTCTAACAACTTAGTGTTGCCAATGGAATGAATGGTAGCGAAACGAGTGCGAGAGCAGTCGGCTACGTCACGCGAAAGAGGGGGGCGGAGCACGAAAACATCACGTGCGGCCGCTCGTAAGACACTGATTGGCCTAAGTCGCGACTACGTGTAAGGGTGGGTGTGTGTGGTTTCCTACGATTTGGCATTTATTGATCAATGAGTAGACGAGGATCCCTATTGTTCGAGCAAGAAACTCGATAGGTAGATGACGTTTCCCTGTAGGCGGTAGCTAGTTGCCTAGTTGCCCAATACGGAAGATAATTGGCTGGTTAAGCCCTCCTGTTGAGGGGCGTATCACACGCGAGGCGACGCAGCGTGCGCAGTCCGATTATATTATTGATTTGATTACCTTGTTCCAGGAGTGACAGGAAGACAGCGGTAGGGTTAGCGGGGGTAGATTGCAAGTGTATTTGGACTTAAAGAACATAATAAGAATGTACCAGTAGCTCGAAGAGATCGGTGACGTCACCAGTAGGGATTTAATAGGATATCGCGAGCACAAGGAACTTTGGTTTTGAGAGTGGTGGGGAAGAGAAATATGATAAGGGAGCGGACACGGAGATAAACGATAAACGAGTGGATCGAGAAAAGGAGAAGGGGAGAGGGGCGTGGCTGCGCACGGAGAACGCCGGCCACGGCAAGTGTAGAAGGGGGAGGAGAACGGGGAAACAGGACGACTGTATAAGAGCGTCGTAAAGGGTACGCAGCCGCAGGGGGCTGCGTGCGCTTCGGCCGCAGGGGGCCGTAAGGGAGGGAACATACAAATGTAAAACCATACATATATATATATTTTTTTGTTATTTTTTAATAGTTTTTATTGCATAATTTGTCAAAGGATTGTCGTAAGTCCCCACACTTGCGGGGCCAGGTAAACAATATAAGGTTGTATATTGTAAACTGCTAGTGAAGGGAAGGGTAACAAGTGGAGCGCCACTATGTCATACGGGACAGGGTCGGGAGGGTGGGGGAACACCCTCACTACCCCACTACAACACATATGCACCACACTGCCACCCCATAGGGAGAAATTAATTAAGTACAGCATAGAGTGGACCCAGGGGACGGATAATAAAATGTTGACACCATGGCCGCCTAATGGTAGTTTCGATCCATATGCCCAACATTCACTGCTAAACCATCTGCACAATACATACAAGGGGAAGAAGTTGGCAAACCATGTGGAGGTGTTTAACTTATGGAGGATGTTCCAGGGGTCCCGACCAGGACCAAATGGAATGTTCACTATGGGGGAAACACCGGAAGAAAAGGAGATTAAGAAAGAAGGAGAGGATGGGAAAAAGGGGCGTGAACGCACAAAGAATACGGGGAACGGAGGAGAGGGAGGAGAAAAGATTGATAAATCAGACGACATAAAAAAGGAACAGAGCAACGAGATACCCATAACACCGGGAGTGAAAACAGAGGGAGGAGGGTTGTACCCTTTAAGAGAATTAGGAGAAATAGAAGGACAGTTAAGGGCGGCTGAAGGATACTCGAACCCGGCATACAGCCCTCCACCATATGTGGCTCATAGGAAGATGCCAGTGGGGGAGGGGAGGATTGGAGAAGAGCAGACTGTAGAGATAGGAAATGATGAGTGGGTAGCTGCACAGATATTATTAAAATTACGAGGTTCACTAACTGGAGAAGAGAGGGAGGTAGTAAAGAGAACAGACGAGGATAGTGGAAGAGAGAGTGAAATGAGGGGGGAGGAGCTATTACGGCAAAAGGAAGAGATTTTGGAGGAAAGATTAGCAAAGCTAAGGGATGAGCAGAATGAATTGATCAAACAGCTTGAGAGGGAGGAAAGAGAGAGAGGGAGGAAAAGGAAAGAAGGTAAGAACGAATTGGAAAAATTAAGGGAACGAAATGAGGAGCAAAGGAGAGAAGCTGAAAGGGTAAAAGCAGCAGCAGACAGGGTATCAAGAGTAGTGCTGAGAGAGAAGAAGAAGGAAGAAGAAGAAAAAGAAAAGGAAATGGCAATATGGAAGAGGAGGGTACTATCAGAGACAGCTAAGAAATATGAAGAGGGGAAAGTAATCGAAAGTATAGTAGAGCGAGAAAGAGTGAAATGGGAAAGGAAGAAAGAGGATGAAAGAATATTGGAACAGATGAGCAACGAAGTGATGGAGGAATTGAAAAGGAAAAGGGAGGAAAATAGTAGGGAGATGGAGGAGAGAAGTGAAGGGGAAAGAGAAGGGAGGAGTAGGGAGAGTGAAAAATGGGGGGATGTATATAGAAGTAGAGAAGTAGCAACAACATCAGCACTAGGGGGAGCAGTTGGTAACAAAGGAAAAGGAGAAATAGACCTAATAGACTTAGAAACAGTAACAATAAAAGGGAAAAAGGCAGAGTGGGGGGTGCCATTTATGAATGATTTTTGCAGTGAGGAGGAAGAAGGAGTGGAGAGGGAAGGAAGAAAGAGTGAAAGGGAAAGCTTAGATAAGCTATACCTCACTCGAACAAACATAGACTCGCCATGGATCAGTAGGAGAAGGGAGGAACTGGAGAGAAGTGAGGAGGGAGTGCAAGGACTAGTGGAAAGACAAACCCATGAAACCACACCATCCCCATCTCCATCACGCCCTCCCCCATCGCACCCTACATGCTCAACCACCGCACGCTCGCTGCGCAGAATAAAGCTCGCGCCCTTCATGGACGAACTGACACCCTATGCATGTCGGCTTAGAGACCTCCCTAGTCGCAGGCAAGACAGACAAACAAACACGCCCACATTAAATACAGGAAATGACGAAAGGAGGGGAAAGGATGGAGAAGGAGTTAGGAGCAGAGGTAATAAGGACGAAATTGAAGAGGTAAAGGAACCGGAAGAAGAGGAGGGGTGTGAGGACTCGATATTATGGAACGTAAAGGGTGACACAAGACACAACTTAATGCCACTGTTGGAGAGAGGAGGGGTTAGACCACAGTACGTCCCTTGGAAGCATACGGATAAAGAAAATATAAAATGTAGGCTCCCATCACTAAGTGGAGGTGCGGGTAAGTGGATATATGAAATGGAAAAACACACCGCAGGACAGAAACTAGCAGTAGGAGATGTAAAGGGCCTGTTAATATCAATATTAGGGGATAGAGCGGATGACATTTGGAAGAGAGCGGGATTCCATGGGGTAACAATAACGAACACATCGCATGATGGGGCACCATTTGCAAACTGCAGACATGCGCTATGGCAGGCACTGAGAGTACAGTACCCAGACACGTCAGACATAGGAGCAATTACTTCCCGTAAGATGCGTGAGAATGAGGATCCTGTTGATTATATCCAGGATATCCAAGAGAAGTGGCGCATGGAAACTAGAGAACAATGGGACAAAACACCAGCCATATTTTATCATATACTAGTACAAGGGCTCCCAGAAGGAGTTCAGAAACAACTAAAGAAAGTAGTGGGAATGGAAGCAAAACCATGGCCAGAAATACAACTGACTATAGTACATCACTGCAGGACATGGCAAGGAAAAATGAAACAAAAGGAAGAGGACAGGAAAACAGAAGAGGCTAAACTAGTACAGAAAAAACTTACTAAATACACAATGGAAGGGGCACTAATAACTACGCCCACACCAATGGCCCAAAGCCCCACACAAGTAGTGGCTGCACAAGATCCCGCTCAAATAGCACCTCCACAGACTATAACACAACAAGTCCCGCCACTGCAATTACACGCACCAAACATGGGAGGAGGGTACCCAATGCAAGGAGCTGGATATTATAGTTATAACAGGGGGAGAGGAGGATTTATGAGAGGGAGAGGATACGGATATAATACCCAACAGCAGGTGGGAGGACTTAGAAATTCTTACCCCACAGGGCAACCAGTATACCAGGACAACACAGGGAGCTTCCCATGGCAAAGCAGAGAACCACCCGTGTGTTGGAGTTGTGGATTATTAGGACACATGTCACGTACGTGTAGGGTCAGGCCAGGAACACCAGCATGGAATGAACAGGCACAACCTAGGACCTCACAAGAACAGCAGGGCATACAACAACAGCAGACGTTACAACAAGGAAGTGACCCACAACAACAAATAACACAACAACAGCCACAAACATATTCACTGCCACAATAACAAATAACACAACAACAGCCACTGCCACAACAACAAGTAGCGCTAATACAACAACCCCAAACTCAACAAACGCAATTAGGTAGGGTGACGGTCTTGGGACACAACCCTTACACAGGGAATGGCCAATCATTGTACCCCCAATAGGACAGCCCACAGACGGCCTTGGTGTGTCCCATCCTGTCAGTAAAACCTAATAGTGCGGAGGAGCCATGCATAGAGGTAACGATAGGTGACAAAAAATTATCATTCCTTGTTGACACCGGGGCAACCCGGTCTTGCATAAGGGAAGGTAAATTTAAGATGTCAGGCGAAGCCATGAACACCCAAGGATTTTCTGGGGCTAAAGGGTTGGTTCCCTTTACTGATAACGTTCCCTTATCTATTGGAGATTATGATCTGTCGGTTCCACTTTTATATTATAGTGCCTCACCAGTAAATATACTGGGGGGGGACATAATGAACAGGTTGAATATGACGATCTCCTTTACAGAGGATGGCATAATTTGCTCTACTCCAGGGATTAACATGCTAGCAGCACGACAGATTATGCAAGCATACTGTGGACAGACAGCGATTAGGGCGGAACCAGTAGATGGCGAGCTATTCCAGTATGGAACAGACATGGCATTTGCATGGATGCCAGGGATAGAAGGGAAAATATGGAGGAGGCCAGCAGCCTATCTGTTCCGACCAGAAACACCTGTTAATGAACCAGAAGGAAAGGTGTTTGTAATGGACATTGAGAGCATTATTGCAACAGCTGATTATATTGCTGTGCACGCCCAAGATAAAGAAGGGAGAGCATTGAGGGCAGTGATAGCACTAGCAGAAGGATGTAGGCTGACCCAGGTGTCAGATGAGGAGCTGTTCTCAGAAGAAAAGGAGGAAGGTGAAATGGTGTTCATGATGAGTGTAGAAATATGGCTAAGAGTGGCTCACAAACAAGTAGCACAGAAAATTGCAATGGCACTTGAGGCACCCGCATGCACCCCAGTCCCCTTCTTTAAGGAGGATATGTCAAGGGTGCCCAAATCATTATGGACTATTAGCCCTTATGACGTGGGATGCATAAAAAGCATAGGGGGTGTAAGGATAAAATTGAAAAAAGGTGCCATACTACCAAGAGTGAAACAGTACCCACTGTCAAAAGAGGCAGATGAGGGCATATATGAAACCATAACGGCCCTTATAAACAATGGCATATTGGTCCCCTCAGAGTCACCATGTAACACGGCTGTGTACCCAGTGCGCAAGGCTAAAGGGGGGTCTTGGCGCTTCATACAGGACCTCAGGCCCTTGAACAACATAGTAGAAGCAGAGTATCCAGTAACAGCAAACCCGGCCACAATATTGTGTGGCATTCCAGCAGAAGCATCACGATTTACAGTAATTGACCTTAAAAATGCTTTTTTCTCAATACCATTACACCCAGACTCACAAGATCTGACAAGCTTCACTTACCGAAATACAAAGTGGAAACATACCAGATTGCCACAGGGGTATTGTGAATCACCCTCAATTTTCAATAGAGTAATACAGATGGATTTGGGTAACGTTGAAGTGGAAAGCACAGTGTTACAGTATGTGGATGACATAATAATTTGCAGTACAAACGAAAGTAAATGCAGAGAGGACTCCTTAAAAATGTTGACGATATTGGCTGAAAAAGGGTACAAGGTAGATATGGAAAAGATACAATACTGTCAGGAACAGGTACTTTACATTGGCCAACTGATATCCCAACATGGAAGAAAGATTGCACCACAAAGAGCACAGGCCATTTCAAGCACTCCAATGCCACAGACTGTGAGAGAACTACAGCAATTTCTGGGGCTGTGCAACTACTGTAGAGCATGGGTATTTGATTACAGTTCATACATAGGACCCCTGCTTGAGGGTTTGAGGGAAGCCAATAAAGGGGAGAAAAAGTTGGGGTGGACTATGGAAATGAGGGAGGCCTTTGATGAATTGAAAGACGCGATATCAACTGCTCCAGTACTAGCATCCCCAGACTATGAGCGACGATTTTTTATATTTTCACATTGCGACTCAGCAGTGATGAAAGCAGTATTGGCCCAAAAAACGAGCATGGGCTATAAACCAGTAGCATTTTACAGCGGTCACTTAGACCCTGTGATGTGAGGTCACTTCCCTTGCGAACAAGGTCTCGCTGCAGCTGCTTTTGCAGTGGAAAAAGCATCAGCAATAACCATGGGGTGTCCAACTACACTGTTTGTGGAACATGCACTATTTGCAATATTGAATAAACCTAAGTCCACACTAACAACGCAGAGGGCATCAGGTTATGAGATCATTTTGTCTAGAGCTGAACTAGCAATTGTTAGATGTAGCACGGTTAACCCTGCAAGGTTCCTAGCAGAAGTAATTGAGGAGGGAGATTACGCCCATGACTGCACCCAAATAACTGAAATGTACTCATGTACTAGAAAAGTTGAAGAAAATGCACTCGAGGGAGTTGAGCTTTTGTTTATTGATGGGTCATCAACTATTGATCAAGGAGATGGGATACGGAGGACTGGGGCAGCAGTGGTAAAAATGATGGAGGCGCCGGTGTGTGTGGCTATGAAATGTGTACAATTACCACAGCATTACTCTGCTCAAGCCGCGGAATTGGTTGCACTAATATTGGCATTGAAGGAAAGTTTTGACAAACGAGTAACCATATATTCCGACAGTGCATATGTTACATCCACTGTCCACTCAGGGCTATCAAAATGGAGAAGAAGAGGGTTTAGGAGAGCTGATGGCACTCCAGTGCAACATGCCCTCTTATTGGCTGAACTAATTGAAGTAATAAACGACCCCCAAGAACTAGCCCTAGTAAAATGCACCGCACACACCAATGGTGAAGATCACGTCTCAAAAGGGAATGCAGCAGCAGACGCACATGCGAAATATGCTGCATACTTTGGTGAGATATGGAACCCCACAGACTCACAGAGAGGGAGAGGGAGGGGAATGGCTAGGGAGATGTTGATAAGAGAAGGGTACACCCATCTCCCAGCCACACAGATTATGGAGCTACAAGCGGCTGCACCAATGGCCGAAAAAGAAATATGGGTAAAAAGAGGATGTACAATGTCACCAACCGACGCACTATGGCGCCAGGGTGGCACTGGAAAAGTTGTAATACCGTTGGCACTTTTAAACACCGCCCTGAGCCAATTACATCACCCAGCCCATACAGGCAAGGAAATAATTGCAGCACGAATTAGAGAAGATTGGTTCTGTCCCGAGTTAAATTCTTATGTGTCGAATTTTATCAGCAATTGTCTCACATGTCAACAGTTTACGGCCGGTCATACCCTAAAAGTGATAAGAGGTACCATACCCCGGCCAGAGGGACCTTTTCGGCACCTTCACATTGACTATGTTGATATGATCAACATATGTCAAGGTAATAGGTATATGATTGTAGTAGTATGTCCATTCTCTAGGTGGATTGAAGCAGGGCCCTGTTCACACCCAGATGCATTTAGAGCAGCCAAATTCCTAGTAAGGGAGGTCTTCCCCAGGTGGGGAGTGTGCGAGGTGTTAAGGTCAGACAATGGCCCGCATTTCGCAAACGAAATGTTCCAGCATATCACATCCTTGCTGAGCATAAAACACAAATTTGCATGTGCATACCACCCACAGGCTAACGGTGTATGTGAACGCCTGAATGGCCTATTGAAGGAGGCAATTGCAAAAATACAACAAACAACAAAGAAAAGCTGGTTGTATTGCCTTCCATTAGCCCTATTTGAATTAAGGAATAGGCCAGGGTCCGACCACCACCTAACCCCTTGTCAGGATCCGTAAGTCAAGGAGGCAAATACGCGATCTTTCCTTCCCGACTCGCTTGGTTTCTTCACGTGTGGTCCCTTCACTGTTGTCACGAAGACGTTATTTCAGAACACGGAAGTTTGCTCAGCCACTTCGTTCCGTGTTCTTTAGGAAGCATTGGTCTTTGCCATGGAAACGCTCTCACTCTGCGTACTTGAAGTCACGTGTCTTCACGCATGGTTAGAATATCACGTGACTTTTGTTTTTCGTCTTATGTCCCGCCTTCCCCGATACTCGCTGCTTCTGAAATTGTCATTTCTCTTGCCGCTTAGTTTCTAACCTTGCTTCTGCTGAGTTTAGTGAATTGTGACCCGGACTGCCTACTGGATTCCTGCTGTTTTGTCCCTCTTGTCAGTGCCTCGACCCTCGGAACTGCTTATTGGAACTGTTACGGATTACGGACGTCTGCTCGGATTTGGCCCGCTGGTTTTTTGACCATTGGAACTGCTCACGGATTGTTCTTGTCATCTACGTCCTTCCTTCTACTGCTACAGGAACTTTTCTACGGACTTCCTTGTTTTCACTGGGAACTGGAAACTTAATTAGGCGTCCGCGTGCCGTCGGTGGGTAGGTGGATCACTCATTGCTTGCGGATTACCTACTCTTCATTGAACTCGTCCATTCTGGACTTCCTTGGAAACAATCATCCGGTAAGACTGTTCCTTTAATTCTTCTATCCTGCTTTTGCTCCTTGTGAAGTTCCTATTTAGTTACGGATTATTTCTTTGTTCTCCTCAGAATACTGACGTCATATTCCCATTGTGATCTGCCAGTCAGTCAACTAAATCTATTCTCAGGTACTTGCAGTTGGGTTGCTTGGTTGAGCATAGCTATTGCAATATTCTTGTGTTGCTAATGCATTGTTCCTTTGCAGGTTGACTGGTTCCTGTGACGTCCTCTCATCTCAAAACCATCTTTTGGTTAATTGACTGATCAGAGAGTTTTTTATACCTCTTTGTTTGGTACATTGACAAAAAGAATTCGTCTTCTACACGACGAGTTCAAAATCTTGAAGTCAGGATTCTGGTTACTTGGTCTAGGACATTCTCCTGACTTAACATATTCAGAAGCCGTATCATGGACGTCTCAGGAGACCCGTTAACCGCATTGGCTCAACTAGTGGCTGACTTACGGGCTGACATGACAGCAGCCCATGAGGACACACAACGTAACATCCATGAGTTACGATTAGGTCTTCAATCTGCTGGGGCTGGCACTTCCGGTTTCCCTTCTGGTTCTGGTGCCGGTTCGGGATCTGCTCCTATCAATTCCGGGAGCGCTCCCGTGGTTCTTGCTGCCCATTTCCCTTTGGCTCCGCCGGAGCGTTTTCACGGGGATCCGAAAACATTCCGGACCTTTATAAATCAATGTCGTTTGCATTTCCTGTGTCGTCCTACATCATTCCCTGATTCCACTACCAAGGCAGCGTTCGTATTGTCTTATTTAGGTGGCACAGCGGCAACTTGGGCTAATCCGTTGTTGGAGCAGGGAAGCCATCTCCTTTATGATTGTGATGCGTTAATCAAAGCCCTGTCACGGGTTTTTGATACCCGATATAAGACCCAGGCCACCGATCTGGAACTTCTATCCTTGCAACAAGGCGACGCTACGTTATTGAACTACTTGGCTAGGTTTAACCAGTTGGTAGCGGAATCCGGTTGGCCTGATGAGAAAAAGGCTGCCTTATTCTACAAAGGTCTTTCTGAATCCCTGAAAGACATACTAGCCACAGTCCCTGTAGTACCCTCTGCGTTTCCAGAATTGTTGGATCTGGTCCTCCAGATTGATGCCCGTCGGGCAGAACGGAAGGGTGAAAAACGGGGTCCCGTTCCTGCCGACGCTTCCAATAATACCCCTGTTCCAGGCAGCGAGGAACCTATGCAGATAGGCACATTACGGGGTCCATTAACCACGGAGGAAAGAGAACACCGCAAAAAGAACAATTTGTGCTTTTATTGCGGTTCTGCCGGGCATTTCTTGAGACAATGCCCAAAAAAGCCCAAGAAACAGGGAAACTCCAGAGCCCGGCAATAGATGGAGTCCCTTTGCCGAGCAAATCAGGTCAGGACTCCAGACCCTCCGCCCTTTATTTTGTTCCAGCTACGCTAGCCTTCCAGTCTGCCAGTCCATGGACTGTCCATGCTATCTTGGATTCCGGTGCCACAGGAAACTACATAGATGGACAGGATTTACAGGAATGGAAAATCCCTGTTGAAAACAAGGAGTTTCCAGAGATGGTCAACGCGGTTGATGGCACACCTCTTTGTTGTCAGGTTTGGTCACGGAACGCACCATTGAGCTCACTATGACATTGAACTCTGGCCATACTGAACGAATAACATTTGACGTTATTACCGCACCCCAATATAAGATTATCTTGGGCTTACCTTGGTTGATGCGCCACAATCCATTGGTCAATTGGCAGTCTGGTTGCATTACGTTCTCTTCAGACTATTGCAAGAGACACTGTCTCTCAGTACCTACGAAGTCTTGTGGGCCTTGCCTCTCCTTATTGGATACGGCCGCAGTGGTTGGTGCCGTTTCTTCCGCTTTGCCTAAAGTATACGAGGAATTCAGGGACGTGTTCGATAAGATAGGGGCCGATACCCTTCCACCTCATCGTCCCTACGATTGCCCCATAGACTTAATAGAAGGCGCTAAAATACCTTCAGGACGAATATATTCTCTTACTCAAAAGGAGAACCTCATTCTGAAGGAGTATTTGGATAAAGCCCTAGTCAATGGTTTTATCCGTCCTTCTCGTTCCCCTGCCGCGTCTACCCTCTTCTTTGTGCCTAAGAAGGAGGGAGATCTGAGACCATGCAAAGACTATCGCGAACTGAATGCTGTTACCATCAGAAACCAATACCCTATTCCATTGATCTCTGTTCTCCTGGACCAACTGGGTTCTTCGGAAATGTTCACTAAGCTAGCTCTACGTGGAGCTTACAATCTGGTCAGAATGAGGAAAGGAGATGAGTGGAAGACCGCATTCAAAACTAGATATGGGTTGTTCGAATATTTAGTTATGCCCTTTGGTCTGTGCAACGCCCCGGCTACCTTCCAAAGGTTTATCAATGATGTGTTCAGCGACATGCTAGACCTTCACGTCGTTGTTTATCTCGACGACATATTGATATATTCCTCGTCCTATGAAGAACACGTAAAACACGTATCTGCGGTTTTACAACGTCTTCGTGAAAACCGCTTATATGCCAAATTGGAAAAATGTTTGTTCCATGTTACCGAGGTGGAGTTCCTTGGTTATGAAATAACTAATACTGGCATCAAGATGAGTCATGCCAAGGTTCAAGCCGTCTTGAACTGGCCAACTCCTTCTACCATCAAAACATTACAGTCCTTCCTTGGCTTTGCTAATTTCTATCGTCGCTTTATTCATTCATTCTCTGAAACCGTAGCTCCGCTCACTGCGTTGACCAGTAGTAAACGGCCTTTTGTTTGGAATACCGAGGCACAACAAGCGTTTGACGCATTGAAGCAAGCTTTTACCACTGCACCAGTACTTCAACATCCGGATTCGACCCAACCATTTTTTGTGGAGGCAGACGCCTCTGAAGTTTCGGTCGGGGCAGTACTGTCTCAAATGTGTAAGGATACGGGTTTACTCCACCCAGTGGCATATCATTCACGCAAGCTCACTCCTTATGAACAGAATTATACTGTTTCAGAATTGGAGCTCTTAGCCGTGAGAGATGCCTTTATTGTTTGGAGACATCATTTACTGGGGACAGTCTCACCAGTGCAAGTATACACGGACCACAGGAATCTTCTGGCCTTACAAACCTTACAGTGTACCACGGCACGTCATTCCCGGTGGCATGAGTTCTTCTCCATGTATAATTTTACACTCACGTATCGTCCTGGACCTTTAAACTCCAAGGCAGATGCCTTGTCAAGACTGCATGGAAACCCTTTACGTTCTCGGGGGGGTACTATACTTCAGAGTCACCAAGTAGTCTGCGCCTGTACCTTACAACCCTCACTAGTCTCCTCCATCCGGGATTGGGTGGCCTCAGAACCAACGGAGGTAAAAGAACATAACATGGACATCATCAACTCCTTGCCTTATGTTCAAGGTCGCCTATATTTACCCGATTTGGCTACACGGCGCATGGCTATGCAATGGTGCCATGATTCCTTGCTGGCGGCCCATCCAGGGAGACCCAAGACCCAGGAATTGTTACGTCGCTGGTGTTGGTGGCCGTCATTACAGCGAGACGTCTCTGTTTATGTCTCCGCTTGTTCTATTTGTGCTCAGTGCAAGGGATCCACCATGAAACCTATGGGACTTATGCAACCCTTACCTGTCCCCGAACGTCCGTGGTCAATGATATCGATGGATTTCATCGTCGAGCTTCCACCTGTTCAAGGTTTTGATACGGTTTGGGTCATAGTGGACTATTTCACCAAACTAGCTCGTTTTGTTCCATGCCAGGGTTTGCCTACTGCCCCTGTTCTTGCGGATCTATTTCTGCGTCATGTTTTTCGTGATTTTGGCCTCCCTGATATTATTATATCTGATAGAGGGTCTCAATTCACCTCAAGATTCTGGAGGCACCTTACCAATTCATTAGGTATAGACGACCGATTTTCCAGTGCTTATCACCCACAAACTGACGGTCAGACCGAAAGACTCAATGCCACCCTCGAGCAATATCTGCGCTGTCTAATGTTGCAATTTCAAGAGTCTTGGTTTTCGGTGCTCATCCATGCCGAGTTTGCATATAACAACTCTATTCATACTTCCACTGGTACTACGCCATTCTTTGCTATGTATGGCCAACATCCCCGGACTCTTCCACTAGATCTCGTCACGGACATTGCTAATCCAGCAGTACAGGGTTGCCTACGAGACGTTACAACCGTTCATCAGGCTGTTCTTCGTCAGTTAAAAATAGCGAAAGACCATGCTAAGCAGTATGCTGACCGGCATAGAGAACCAGCCCCTCAGTATGCACCGGGGAGCAAAGTTTGGTTGTCCACCAAAAATCTCCGTATACCAGGTCGCAGATGTCTTTTACCTCGTTTTGTGGGTCCCTTTCCGGTGCTTTCTTTGATTAACCCAGTTGCGGTGAAACTGGATCTTCCATCATCCTGGAAAATCCATCCAGTTTTTCATGTCTCTTTGCTCAAACCATGCCTCTCATCAGCTCTTTCTCTTCCTCGTCCGCCTCCTGTTATGGTCCAGGGTACGGAAGAATACGAGGTACAGGCTATATTGGACGTCAAGACGGTCAGAGGCAAGCAGTTCTTCCTAGTGGACTGGAAAGGTTATGGTCCGGAAGACAGGACCTGGGAACCGGCCTCCAATATCCATGCTCCTGATCTCATGTTTCAATTTATGGCCTCTCGTGGGGGTAAGGCTTCATTGGGAGAGGATGCTGTCAGGATCCGTAAGTCAAGGAGGCAAATACGCGATCTTTCCTTCCCGACTCGCTTGGTTTCTTCACGTGTGGTCCCTTCATTGTTGTCACGAAGACGTTATTTCAGAACACGGAAGTTTGCTCAGCCACTTCGTTCCGTGTTCTTTAGGAAGCATTGGTCTTTGCCATGGAAACGCTCTCACTCTGCGTACTTGAAGTCACGTGTCTTCACGCATGGTTAGAATATCACGTGACTTTTGTTTTTCGTCTTATGTCCCGCCTTCCCCGATACTCGCTGCTTCTGAAATTGTCATTTCTCTTGCCGCTAAGTTTCTAACCTTGCTTCTGCTGAGTTTAGTGAATTGTGACCCGGACTGCCTACTGGATTCCTGCTGTTTTGTCCCTCTTGTCAGTGCCTCGACCCTCGGAACTGCTTATTGGAACTGTTACGGATTACGGACGTCTGCTCGGATTTGGCCCGCTGGTTTTTTGACCATTGGAACTGCTCACGGATTGTTCTTGTCATCTACGTCCTTCCTTCTACTGCTACTGGAACTTTTCTACGGACTTCCTTGTTTTCACTGGGAACTGGAAACTTAATTAGGCGTCCGCGTGCCGTCGGTGGGTAGGTGGATCACTCATTGCTTGCGGATTACCTACTCTTCATTGAACTCGTCCATTCTGGACTTCCTTGGAAACAATCATCCGGTAAGACTGTTCCTTTAATTCTTCTATCCTGCTTTTGCTCCTTGTGAAGTTCCTATTTAGTTACGGATTATTTCTTTGTTCTCCTCAGAATACTGACGTCATATTCCCATTGTGATCTGCCAATCAGTCAACTAAATCTATTCTCAGGTACTTGCAGTTGGGTTGCTTGGTTGAGCATAGCTATTGCAATATTCTTGTGTTGCTAATGCATTGTTCCTTTGCAGGTTGACTGGTTCCTGTGACGTCCTCTCATCTCAAAACCATCTTTTGGTTAATTGACTGATCAGAGAGTTTTTTATACCTCTTTGTTTGGTACATTGACAAAAAGAATTCGTCTTCTACACGACGAGTTCAAAATCTTGAAGTCAGGATTCTGGTTACTTGGTCTAGGACATTCTCCTGACTTAACACCCCTCACGAGGTGGTTACTGGACGTCAAATGCGCCTTCCCCTAATGCCAACGTCAAGGGCATTCACTGTCCACGAAAGTTCAGCGAGTGTGTTAGGTGATGAAATGTATCAATATGTGTCTTCTTTGATTACTAGTGTTGTGTTTGTGTCTCAACAGCTCGAGCGCACACGGGGCGGGTCTACCAGCAATCAAGAAGAAGGTGACAGTACAGAATTGGAAAAGGAGAACTTGTGCAAACTTGCCAAAGGTGACCACGTGCTACTTCGCAATTTCAATAGGAAGTGGAACGATAAGCGGTTCACTGGCCCCCATCTGGTAGAGGACGTATCAACAAGAGCAGTAAAACTAAAGGACAAGCGTGCCTGGAACCACCTACATGATGTAAAGATCTACAAACTGCAGACCCGCCCCAGCGCCAACGACAGGTCCATTGGAAGAACAGCAACAACATCCCCGACAGCGGAAGGAAGTTCTACCACAGACAACGACCCAATTGTTCCCTTACCGTGTAACTACCCAGCTTCCCCGGAGACAATAACTGACGAAGAAAGGGGTGATCCCCATACTGCCCACCCCATGGTCACACGCTCAAAGAGTAAAAATACTTCCGCCATCTGAGCCCAAACCCCCCGCCCATTGACCCCCAAGTATAGTTATAACTGAACTGAAGGACATTGCCTGCACAAATACACATGTAAACACGTGAATGTTCTCTTTTTTCTCTCGCACATACAGGAACTGCGTATTATTGTATTGTTAAGAAAATAGCTTACTAACAAGTTCACTGCCCAGGCGTAGATGGTACTCCCAGACGATAACTACCCAGAAGAATTGTCACACCAATTTGTATACGAAATAAAAAAGCCAACGTACCTAAAAAGGAGAAGGGTACGTGTCTACTACACAGCATTCCTCTTGGCCATAGAATATTCCATGCCCCACCTCCGCCCATACTTGCCGGTCCTAAGAGACAGATCACTTAGAGTAGCGTGGGAACAGCTCTTCGCCTGGGCACTGAATGACTATTTGATAGGGAGAGCTTAAAGGAAACAAACAACTAACATTTAATAACAAGCATTTTGAGAATTTTTAGGCGGGCAACTTTAACGTCGCAAGAATACGCTGCCAGGACTGCAGCAAGGTAAGAGCAAAATGCCGGTGAGATTAGCATATGTAATAAAAGTAATAGGGATTTTGATGATCACCGGGTTCTTGGCTGCCTCTGTATGGCAGTACAGCTATGCTATTAATTTTATTGCTGCACCCAAACCTAATATACCCCCGTCCCCTGCTGCAACAGGTGTTACGTCAGGTGATAGTAGTAACATTGCACCCAAGCAAAATAGAGTTAAACGCAGCACATACTCAGACAATAAAGGTATTGATAATTATATACAAGATTCAGCACACGTCACAAACAACATATGGTACCAACACATGACCCGCATTGGTAAGCAGACAACTGAGGACAGCTGCTACGTTTGCTCATTAATACCATACGCCATGAGTGCTTCACGAACATTTGTTGCCACAGAAATAGATGAAAAGACAGCACAGTGCATAATATACTTGGCACTGTTCCAAACGAAAGGAAGATTTCAAGGAACAGTAGTGCACATGACATGGAAAACACGAGACTCATACCCATATGAAAACAACTTCCTCAAGACCTATTTGAGTTACCACAAGAGCAGTTTACATGCTGAAGCATTCAGATACATAACAAGTGGCCCTGCAAAAGGACAAACAAAGAAAGTAACACTGCAGTATCTACCATGTGATTGGTACGCCACTGAAGTTCCGGGTAAACAAGGATGTTGGGAGAGGCCGCTGGTAACGATAACAGGAAAGGTGTATCTGGACAACAGCTGGGAGATAGGAGTGATTGGCAGCAACATGGTAACAAAAGAAACTATCTCAACTATCGAGGCACACAATCACCGATGTTGGACGACGTGGATCAAGTATGTACCAATGCTCACGTGGGTAGAAACAGATGAAGACCCAATAACAATACTACCGCTGACTGCGCCCAAGGTATGCTACCAGCATAAAGGAGAAGTGGACGTAGGATATAACACCAATTGTGCAAGTGTGATGGAGTTACCTGAGGGGGGAGCAGGAACAGCAGTAATAATGGACCATTATTGGGCCTGTGGAGAAAAGGCATACCATACACTGCCTCCCCTGTGGAATGGTGTGTGCACAATGGTGCACGTCAATGTACCATCACTAGTGGTACCTAAGAAGAATGTCAATGTGGCGAACTTTCCCAAAATGGATGAAGGGGACAAGAGAAAAAAAGAGATCTGCACCACTTCAGGAGGAGCAAGGGAACAGGACCAACAGCAATGATACTGTCCTAAATAGAAGAAAAAGACAAGGAGAGCCAATGACAGGAAATTACCTGTGGGGAAGGTCGGAAACGGCACTAACCTCAATACCGCCAGAACACAGACTATTCAGCAGAGCAGCAATGTTCTTCTCCTCAATAATACACCCGGGACTGCAGGCTTACGCAAACGCAAAATGGCTCCAAATAACTAGATGGGAACTAATGATGACCATCAATTCTACAGTAAATGGGTTTAACGCAATAAAAGAGGAGCTGCGAGCTATAAGGATGGTAGCACTCCAGAACAGATATGTATTGGACCTTCTCACAGCAATGGAAGGAGGAGTTTGTGCAAAGATAGGACAATCATGCTGCATGTTCATACCTGCCAACGATGCTGACAATGGTACACTGACAGAAGCAGTTTCACAATTGGCCCAGATGCACTCCAAAATGATGGATGAAAGTAACGGTGTAAACAAGGATAAGAGCTGGTTTTCACTATTATGGTCATGGATGCCATCCTGGCTGTCAGATGGACTGAAAATAATAGTGGGTTATACTATTTTGGCTGGAGCTACGCTGATCATAATTAGATTTTGGAAGGCCCGGAAGGCACGTACCACTGACGAGTTGCTCGAAATGGTGGGAATGCACCCCTTGATGCCAGCAGATGACGGCCAACATACAGGTGTGATAATACAGGAGAGGGAGAAGTTGCGCACCCAAATCATCACCAACCATTTAGACCCACCATCAGTGAAGATCGAGAACCCAAGAAACCCCAGGAGTTACATAGGGAAATGGGTATACTGTACTCCTGGAGGAACCTGTGAATATATGTATTGGTCATTTGAAGATCATGTAAACCATTATGGACATCTAGGAGGAATAACTAAGATATGGCGAGTAAGAGGAGATAACGAGAAGGATATGTTTGTGGTCGACAAGTCGACCAGAGGGGGGACTGAAGTGGGAGAATGGAAGACCAGGCTCCCGTCCTTCACCTCTCGCGCTTGGCCTAAAGGGTCACAACCCAGACACCCGCCACGAGAAGAGTTTGTCCATTTACCAGACGACCAAATACCCTGGTACAGGAACATACGGATGTGTCCATCTGCCTGCCCAGCAGCCCGCACTGGCCATGCCGACACCTGCGGCACGGACCAACTAGACTAAAATCTACACGTCGTTAGAGATGCCATGACGACCTAGACAACGGGAAGCACATCTGTACAAATATACACACTGGACATTCCCACACCGATCTACACGAAGAATATACTCAGTGCTATGACGTAGGCGACAGGCATATTCACGGACGTGCATCTTTATTATTTTTACATAGGCTTTCAGAATGCAGAAACGCAAGACGCGTCATGAACTCATCTACAAAGCTTGCTCACGCTTCTCTTGAAACCAGTTACCACCATGAGAAGTATAATGAAGACACGATACTGGTCATGGAATTATGTGCTACTATAACCTAAAGCACCTATGCACCAAACGGACCACTTATGCACCAGGCCCAAGTAGGCCTCAAACAAGAGCTCCCGTGGACATTAACAAAGCAAGAGTCAGGTTGCTGATCCTGCAGAATGAGCCCGGTGGAACAACCAGCCAAGGTCGCAATGTTGCAAACCCACATTCCAAGAACAAAGCATGAAAGGCACGATGTTGCAACCTCGCACTCCGCGCACCAACGTTAAGGTGACACCTGCAAATTAAACCAGACACACAGTGGAAAAGCAATATTAATTGTGCAGAATTCTGCCTCAAACACGGTCCCTCCCCACGTGACCAAGCCGAACCTGACGAGATGCCAAACCCAGGAGAGAAGAGGCGTCTGGATCCCTCGCTACGAGACACAGGCAGATACACTTGAAAGGCTCAATGGACATCTGCGACAGTGGGAGCGGTCAGCCTTCCAGCTATGAATAAATCCTCACATTGTCTGCACGTACCCATAGTGAAACATTGTTGCAAATTGCAGGTACACGAGAGCTGGGAACAGCGGTGGTCCCAGGCTGGGAAGCTCACGGGCGCACCAATCAGAACATGGGGCTCTTATCACTGACGCCAGTAATATTAACCATCCTCAGGAGTCTTCATGTAACAATTCTCATGTATCTAATTGTAGGGACAACCCAGATATATCACCTGACTACCCTTTGTCCACTAACATTGTTCTCTATATGTGTGCTATACTAACCCTACCACTCGAGCAACCAATTAAGAGTGGCGATAGGTTTTTTGTTAACTTTCTGAAGTGACGCAAGTAGCGCGTCATAATACAGTAAAAAGGGCCTGCGAGCCCCACGATTGTATGTGTGTCAGGACGGACGCGTACGCTCCTTGACCCATCCCTGCCGTTTTGTCTAATAAACAGCAGAGTCACCTTGCTCCTTGTGTGTGTCTCATACTCTATCTCATCTGGGATACACGGGAGGAGTTGGGGCCTCCCTGCCTGGAGGTCTGCGGACGGCCCGGCCGACCCCGGCAGAATTTCCCCCCGACAAGGTTCAAGCTATTTTATTTATTTATAGAGCACCTGTAGGCCGCAGGCATCGGGGCACTAACACAAACACCAGAGGGACGAACAGAAAAGACAGGACGAGGAGATTGTTTTTTTGATGGTGGGATTGTTTTGAAGAGCAGAGTTTTCAGCGCTTTCCTAAATGCTCCCAACTCGGGTTCTCCTCTCATAGCAATAGGCAGGGAGTTCCAGAAGCTGGCAGCTTTGACTGGGAAGGATCTTCCCATGCCACTTGCCTACCTGTAACTCGGGCTAATGATCTGAGCTGGGTTAGATTATCTCAGAGTTCTAGATGGGTGGTAGTGAAGTATTAGGGATATGAGGTAGGCTGGAGCAGACCCATATATGCATCTGTGAGCCAATGTTCCTATGTTAAAATTGATATGCTCCTTGATCGGCAGCCAATGTAGCTTTCTTCGGTGGGTAGAGATGTTTTCCCTTTTTGCTATTAGCTCGACAAGCCATACAGCGTTGTTTTGCGACATTTTTTATGTTCAAAGCTGAGTCCCCAATCAGGAGAGAGTTGCAATAATCGTGTCTAGATAGAATGGTAGCTCGAGCAACAGTGGCACAATTATATTCAGAGATATAGGGGCATATGTTCTTAATCAGATGAAGACAGTAATTACAATTTTGACTTAGTTGGCTAACATAGGCGTCTGAATTCAGAGAACCCTCCAACTGAATCCCGAGGGTCTTAACATTGTCCAGTACTGGGATGATGCTGGTTCCAATTCGGAAACTCGAGAAGTTATGGCTCAATTTGGCTCGGGCAAACTTTGTCCCAAAGATCATTAGCTCGGTCTTACAAGCATTGAGACAGAGCCAGTTAGTCAACATCCAGGTTTTGATTTGACTGTAGATATTAGCTTGGGTTGAAGAGTCTGTGTCATAGTCACCAGTAATTGGTATGGCCAGCTGGGTATCGTCTGCGCAGTTCATAAAGAAAATATCCAGATCCTCTAAAAGAGAGCATAGGGGACGAATGTATAGGTTGAATAGTAGGGGCGACAGGCTTGCCCTTTGCGGGACTCATCAATGGATTGGGGTTGTAGATGAACGTGCTGACCCCCACTGAATCCTGGATTTGCGATCTGATAGAAAGGCGTGGAGCCATTTCACCGCCTCCTCTGAGCAATGCCCGAGCTGGTATAGGCATTGGAGAAGGAGGTTGTTGTCCACCAAGTGAGAAGCGGTTGATAAGTCAAGTAAAACCAACAGCCCCACTTGACACTACCCGACGGTTTTCAGCGTGTAAGACTGACGATCAACCAATGCTGTCTCTGTACTGTGACTGGGCCGAAAGCCAGATTGTCTATTGTGAAGGATGTTATTTGCTTCAACAAAAGATTGGAATTGCGTGTATGCGGATTTGTCAAGTATTTTAAGGAGACAGTTACAACTGGTGATGGGCCTGAGATTATTAGGGTCCTTGGGGTCCAGGTTGTTATTTTTTTGGCAATGGTGTAACCGATACTGTCTTCATGGATTTAGTAATCCTTCCTTCTTTAAATGTTGCATTGACGAATCGACCTAGAAATGGAGCGAACAGATTTTTATGTTCTACTATGAGTTTGGGAGGAATGAAATTCTCTGAACACGCGGTAGGCAACCTTGAAACACTTGTGTATAGGAAATATAGTTATAAATGCGATATACCATGTAAGCGTTTTCTCAATTTCCGCTGTTATTGCTGTAAAAGAGAAGGTGGGTTCCTGTTCTAACTTGCAACCATTGTGCTTAATGTAATCGGTTTTAGTTGCCTTTTTTAGTGCATCCTTTATTTTCTCACTTATATTCATGGTTTTAGCTTCAAATGTCGTCTGTACTGCTGGGGCATCTTGGTTGGTGGGCAGAAAGGGGACTTGAAGTGCTTTTGGTTTCTCGAGGAGCCTGAGAGTCTCAAAGAGTTTTCTAGAGCTGATAGCTGCTTGATTTATTTCCTGGTTGAAGTAATCCTTTTTGGTTTCAATGATTTTCATTTTATATGTTTTGGCCACTTCTTTCCATGCCTTTCTATTTTCATCCGTCCAGAGTCCTAACCAGTGCGACTCTAGTCTACGGCTTTTCTTTTTCAGTATACTAAGGTCATGAATAAAACATTTTTGATGGTCCGGGTTGTCTCTGACTAGTCTTGTTTGGGCAGGAGCTATTTTCTCCAGCATCAATGTGAAGTTGTTTTCAAAAGAGGCAACTAGATGTTCTGCTGAATCTTGTTCTGTTGTTTTTGCCATGATGTCGTTGATACAAGATGCGATTTCCCTGGAGCCAACTCTTTTAAAGTTACAGCTAGTAACTGTTTTAGGAGGGTGGTGGGGTTTGGAGTATCTTTCTGGTAGCAGGATCTGAACTCTACCACGTAATGGTCGGACCAAATACACAGCCTGGTATGGGGAATGTTGATTTTTTACTTTCTGGTTGTCACCCAATCTAACAAATGGTTTTTGTCTGTTGTGGGTTTGTTATTCATTACTTGAAAATTAATGTTGCGTAGAATTTTCTCTAAATCGAGGGCTCCTTTGTCTGATTTGCCGCTTTTCCATCGAATTAGATCTCCCAAGAACAAGTTAAGTCCACTCGGGCCCTCTAAGGTGGTTAGGATCTGAGCAATTTCTTCATTGAATTTGGGCATCACTACTAGTGGTCGGTAAAGTAGAACAAAATGTATATATATATTGGGACTTGGTACCATTTTAACTAGGAAGCCCTGGCAAGAGATAGGTGACATGAACAGTACCAGTTATTTCTTTGCGATCATTGCCACCCCTCCCCCAGTGCCATGTTCTTGGTTTTTACAGAAAATAATGTAACCCGGCGGTACTGCCAAGTTTATCTCTGGGCCACTAGTGTCTTTGATCCAAGCTATATCCTTCAATATTCAAATTAAAAGTACAGAATCACACTTTCGACAGATTCACGCACCACTAAGTTCTCCCTCATTTTTTTAAAAAAACTTTTATTTTTAGTCAGCAAAGGTTAGCAGCAGTTTCACACAGTGAGCATTCACTTTAAAAGCAAATAGGCACATTTAGTTCCAGTGCACAGTGACAGTGTACAGGACATATAGTATTACAAATGCAGGTTACAGTTACTAGATTACGGCTCTGTTCTGTTGTTCGTGTGCAGAGAAGTGGGGTTTCAGGTGCCTCTTCGGCTCTTTTGTGGAGGTAGCGACAAAAAGCAGACCATACATTTTTATGGCGCGGGTGCGCCGGGAGCATTGCAATGTACTCCTCCTCGCAGGGTTGCGTCCAAGTGAGTGCGCTTAACCACATCATAAATGTAGGTAGTGATGAGCGTTTCCAAATCTGCTATATACACTTCTTGGCCACCATGATGCTTACATTAAAAAACTTGGATACTTTCTTGACATCATCATTGTCCCAGATCCCAAACATCACACCCAGTGGATCCGGGTCCACTTCAATGTCCACAATCTCGGAAAGTGCCCACAATACTATAGACCAGTATGTATTCAGCGCGGAACATGACCAGAACATTTGTAAATGATCTGCTTGTTCAAGATGACATCTAGGGCAGGTGTGTGCCAGGGCCTTGGGGAACTTGTTTAGTTTGTGCAGGGTGTAATACACTTTGTTCAAAAGCGTATACTGCATACATCAGAGTTTAAAATTAAGAGAGACTCTGCAGGTATTGGAGCACATCCTCTTCCTCAACCCCTCCGATATCTCAAGGCCGAGCTCAGCAGCCCACACACTGCAGGCTCAAGCGGGTTGGTCCAGAGATTTTGTCAACCGCATTTTGTATATGGAGGAGACTATCCCTCTACTATTGCTAGAGTTGGCAACATATTGCAATTCAGGGGTTTCTGGGGGCTCGTCCGGGTACGAGGACCACATGGTCCTGACCGCTGCACGCAGCCAAGTTCTCCCTCCTGGCATGTTTTAGTATAGGTGTCCCTGTGAGAGGTAGCTGAACCCCCAGCCCCTATAGGCATTCACCCAAACCCATCCCACTGCTTGTAAATAAAAGTGTTGAACTTTATTTCTGCCTTGTATTCTCTGTTGGTACTTCGTCAAAAAGTGGACTAGTTCATACCCAAAACACTGAAAAAGATAAGACAACACCAACCATAAAACTACGTTTTGACAAACTATTTCTGAGGGCATATACCCCCACCAGAGGTTTGAACCAGCAGCTGGTTTGGATCTGTGCAGCACATAGGACTACCAGTTTCCTGAAAGAGACGGAATCCTAGTTCAAACAGTTCTGCAGATGACAAATTCTACCATCATACTGTGGAAGTATTACACCACAGTCATGATAGTTCTCAAGGACATCATTGAAGTGGAAACCCAAGCCATAGATGAAGAAAACCGAGCAAATTAGGTAATTCACTCTTTAATTTTAAGAATGTCCTGTTTGAATGACACAAGGGAGATAGGGTACCCCAGGTGATTTGTGAAAAAACATATTATACCCACAGTTGGAAGATGTAGAGAACCTAGGAACAACCAAGCAATGACCTAGTAGTTTTGCTTCCAGTGATTCTTCAGCCATTAACCAGTGTCAAAGTTTCCCAAAATGAACTCCTGTTCCTCAAGCTAACATGGGTCCCACCTTATCTCCGAAATGTAGGAGATGTATTTTTCCCTGACTTAGCCCAACCACATGATCCTCTCTTGAAACATGGCTTCTGAATAAAATGCCACAGACAAGGATTGCCCATGCAAGAAAACAGTGTTTGTCATGGAGAGGAGGCCATCCCACAAATCTGTATTGGATGTGGCCCATGCCCATCTTCCAGCTGTGAATATGGGGATGCTGAAGACTCAACATCATATTTTGAGCAGATTTAACTGGCCAGGAGACTACAGTAGTATCAAAAGGTACTGTGAGACGTCCAACATTTGTGAGACGTTCAGCGACAGACAAATTCCAAAAGCTCTTTTACAACACTTGCTGATCATTAATGCACCTTTAAAAGAATAGCTACTGGACCCCATAAACCATCAAAGAATGGATTTTATGTCTTTTTGTCTTTGATTAACTGACTCTTTACCTGGAAGCACTTCCACTGCAAAGCCCACACAACATCATAAAAGTATTATGCCGAAGAAATAAACCACACAACCCACCCACCCACACACACACATATATAACACCTCCCACCCCTCCCCCCCAGTGTAAGGATACAGTGTCCCAACGCCTAAGTACGGGACTACTAATCTTGCAAAAATGTGCTACTCTAAAATATATTCTTAGGATATACGGTCTAGTGTGCCTCCTTTTAACTTTCTTTATTGATTGCAGAATGGTATCAAGTGAACACTGTGCAATACAGCATATCAATAACCACAGGGTCCATGAGCATTGCAACTTTAAGATGTCACAGGAGTTTACGAGCAGGCACTAATCAGTTAACCTGAAACCCATTCAAAACAGGTGATTGGTTTGTAGGAATCTTGGCACCAATGTCTTTGTTGGCTAAAAACAGACCCGGGGCTGGAGGCAATAGAAGCAGCTCTATGTGTGTGTAAGGAACTCATGGTAGCAACAGTAAAGAAAGACACAAGTGATCACAGTGCAAGGGTGTTTATTAAACTGTAAATGCAGGGTGTCAAAATGACTAACATAAACCTAAATTTAAGATGGGAGCAAGCTTCGACCATCAAATGAAAAAAGGCAGTCCTTGTGGCGTCGTGTCAAATTAAAAGGGCCTATACTGAGAAAAATCTATTGCCAATCCTTACCCTAATTACAAAAAAGAAGTGTGGGATAATCTTCTCAAGAAAGAAAGAAGTGTTCACAAATAATAAGTCAGGATGTGGAACTGGAGGACCTCTTTCCCCAAGTTTTCAGCACGGGATAAGGTGGGACTTTGGAGCACAGCACACGCTCAAGCTTTCCCAGCACAAGCCAACAGTTCCATACCAGCTATCAGGTTATTCGAGGGTTAAGTCTCTTAACAAAAAGTCTCTTGCCTTCGAGGGCCTGATGTTTTCAATTAACAAACACAAACTTCTGTTCCACATATACTTTGGGTGACAACTTTACCCCTGTGTCCCCTCTTCCGGGCTCAGACCCCTCATCAGTCGTAACCAACAAAACAACTAAACAGGTCCTTTCTCACTGAACTTTGGGTGATGAATTTTCACCCCTGCATCTCCCTCGACCGGGCTCGGACCACAAATGACAAGGGGACAATTCACTTCCCCTAGGCTTCCAATACTTCTTGTATTCAGGAATCTTAATGTCTTTTTAACAGTTCTTCAGGTTACGCCCCTTTTGTCGGCTTCCCTCTACCGGGTTCACTCTTGCCAACTTTTACAAACACACTGATCATGCACTCATTTCACCAAGCAAGAGTAATTTCCCTTCGCTTCACAATCATCTGTCGGTCAGAGACTTTCGACTGTACAGAGTATTTTGCAAGACCCCGGTATGACCACCCCATTATGACTACTTTGACCCCCCTTTTCGCCTTCTTCCAAGGCCTTCTTGTTATCGTAGTTTCAACAATCTGGTAGGCACCAGCATTTCCTAAGTGAGCACCCATGTGGTGCCAGACAAGACTGTTGCTGGTTTTCCCCCTCTCTTTCACAATAGTTTCTTTAAACTGTTCAAAGTTCAAATTAGCCGTTGGATACTTTTCATTCAACGCAGTTTGGTTTCTTATCGACTCCTCCCTCGACTCACTGGCTGTGATGAACCACTTGGCTTTCTTCTCCTTCGAGTCAAGGTTGGTACCACAGAGAGCCACCTCTTTCCAAGGCTTGGTTATCAGCGGAGGAGGGTCTTGTGTTCTGGTTCTTATGTACCGTAGACATCAGCTGCAACTCACGCTGGCTATTATTCGCGGTCTTAGCATTCCTTCTGCTGAGGTTTCATGGGCCTTGGTCAGAAAGGGCAAGGTCTCTTCTCTCCATGTCACCCTCTGGGGATGCGCAGTCTTTCTCCACCTCTTGAAATGCTGTGCTGAGTTAGCTCTCACGTCGTGAAATCTTCCTTGCTTGTCTTGTGCTATTGTGCTCCACCTTTTATCCCTGTGGGGAAGGGAAAGGGAAAGGGCCGTCAGGTGTGTGTGTGTGGTTTCGGTCAATTGCCTGACTTTGCCTGACCCTTGTATTGGGACATGTCAGGTAAACGGCTCTGGTGTTAGTCTGTTGTCTTTCGTGTTGTGCGAAAGTGTTTGTGTCGGAAAGGGGGCGGAGGGGCAGTGTTTTAGAATATCCTACATGGTAGGATGGGGAAAAGGTGTTGAAACAAGGGGGATACCACTTCTCACCTGTCGGTGCCCCACTCCTACTCCCAAGGAACCCCCATCTAGCTGATCCTCCCTCACTGGTACACCCCCATGAACTGGATCCAAGAGCAATGGCTGTGTTCTGGCCACCTGGATGCCAGATCCCCAGGAACTAGCTAGAGAGGCATCTTCAGGCTTTCCACAGTGTGTCTTTTGTGAACATGAGGGAAGGAGATGAAATCCCTCTCCCCATGCAGAGGAAACCTCGAAGTGTCTACCACATTCAATTCCCTCAACAAACCACAGGACATTTGCATTCTGAAGATCTGTCTAGGTGGAGGTGGAGATTTATCTTTAACAGGATCCATGTAGTGTTAAACCCCTTTTCCCTCCCGCTCCCTCTCTAATAATAAAGCATGCAGTAAATGAGGCAACTGTAGGAATCAGCCATTGAAAGAAAACATCCTGATTATCAATGGGATATTACTAGGTTTTCCAGCCCAACTCAAAACTCCTGCCGCTGTTCTGGGACTGCATGGATGGAAGTTAGTACTTTGAGCAGTAGGAGAAGCCATCTGTACTTCTGTGTCCATTAAGGGATTGCTTGCAAGACGATGGACCAGTTCCATTTGTTACAAGAAAAGAGGAGTGTACAAGGGAACCTCTAGCAGTATTTAATTCCATTGTCCCTGAGCTATGAGGTGACTTCCTTAAAGGATCAACATTTGTTCATGGTGGAGGGAGAGAAATCACAATAAAGGGCACCCTTGCACAAATAACCCCCATGGTTCTAGCAGTTTTCAGGATCTCTTCCTTGACCTTATAATAGTGAATTCTGTTGAGTACGTCTGGAGTATGGCCGTTGTTGCACTGATATGTTTGATTCAGAACAATATGCTCCTTTTCCGGAAAAGAGAGTCTTCTTGAGGCGGTCTTGAACATAGCTTTCACAGTGTTGATCCAGACAGTGACTTGGAATACCTCTGATACGAATGGTGTTTCTGTGTACTTAGTTTTGAAGACCTTTTTGTTTCAGCTGCACCCAGGAGCAAGCAAGGGTTGACCGCCATCCAAGAAAATCACTCCTGCCTCTCGGGTAAAAATGCACTAATCCGCTAGACAGTGCCTTCCACCACTTGGCTCAGTCGTGGGAGATTACATTGGTTACAAAAACAGCAGTTCCAGCCTTTGGGGTGGATTGGGCTCAACAGAGCCCATTTACAGTGTGGCAGCCATGTTTATTGGCTAGGCCATACTACCTCTAATCTGACTGTTAAATGCAATATTTGACAATGCACCAGGTTTAAATGTCCATGGTGAATACAGATTTCTAAAAAATGTCTATTTCTACCAGGTAAGCATTTTGAGGAAATGAGAAAAGAACAGGAAAACTTCTGCTTAATAGACTTAAATGGGCATAATCAGATTGTGGGTACACACGCAATTATCAGTAATGAAGGTGAGGTTTTGAACAAGATAGAGAATAAGGACACCAAAAAGACTAATTGTTTTGGCCAATTTAGCCTCAATGTTCGAAAAAGATCCCTTTTGCAAGCTGCCTTTTGATCCAATCCTCCACCAGATCACCTTAAAATGGTGCGTTTCACCATTTGCTCACCAGCCCGTTCCCCACCATATACAGTACTCAAAACCACCTATCACAGACATTCACACACTAACAAACACACACGTATTCACTCACCCGCCCCCTCAGTTCCATGACAAACACTACGCCTCGGCCCCCACTCAGCCACCTGTACATATAACTCATAACCTGTCCCACCATGCTACAAACATTCTCCCTCAACATTCACACAGAAACACACACCCGATTCAACCGTCTCTTCTGGCCTGGCCGCACCTGTGAGCCCCTGCGCGCACTAGTCTGCTCCATGGGCTTGACAGTTTTATTTAGAAAGACCGCTCTGAGCGGTTTCAGCGCAGTCTTTCTGAAAGTAACCTTTTTTTTCTTTAAAAATATGAAACATTTTCACCTGATACTGATTTAGATTGTGTGGTATCCATCAAAGAGATAGGCACAGCACTAAGCCTGATACAGTCCAGTAGGACTTGATGGGAATAAAGTTGATTTGTACATATCAGTTGCAAACGTTTTCCTCACAATGATGCAAAAACCTTTCACAGACTATTAGTAAAGAAACACCTGACTCCATGAGATTGGCTCTCATCAAGTTAATCCCCAATCTCCAAAATTAAAACACCATGTGCAAAAATGTTAGCCCAATTTCTCTTCTAAATGTGGATGTCAAGATACTAATTTACATTTTTATATAAAGATTAATCATAGTGATACTGACCCTCGTACATAAAAGCATGATATATTTCATCAGGGGTAGGAACAGTACCAACGATGTAAGGGAGTTACTGGAAGTGATCCATTTTGGTCAAGAAACCCCCTATCCACTTGCAGTGGTCTGTGTAGATGCAGAGAAGTTATCGGAATGTGTTAGTTGGAGGTTATTCAACCTTATTCAAAGAGGACTGGGATTCAGCGAAGTGTTCAAGAGGATATTTAAAGCCCTACACAGTGAGGCCAGGAATGAGATCCAAGTGAATAGCCTGAGATCAGACCCGTTCCAATATGCAGAGGCACACACGGTTGGCCGCTCTCCTCATTACATTTCAATATAATTACAGAAATGTCTAGTTTGTTTCCTGAGAAAAGAAGAGAAGATACACAGTATCCAAACAGGAGAGTCCACCTCTAAGGTCATCCTGTACACTGATGACTTATCAGTGCCCCTCTCTGACCAAGTCTCGGCCAAGCCTTCTATTCTCAAAGTTCTAGAAAGGTTTGGAAAGATTTCAAACCAGAGAATGAATAAATACAAAATAGAGATAGATCCAGTCTTGAACATGTAAAAGAACCTGGAGATTTCAGTCCTGTTGGATGAATAATGGTTTCCAATAACCAGGCGCTGTTAGGAGCCAGGAATGAGACACGGACACAGAGGAGACATATCTGTGGTTACACACTTTTATTAACATAAAAAGGAGTTGGAAAACACCTCACTATTTCTAATCTATGAGGAATTTCCCAACCCCAACAAAATTAGGTCTGTTCAATGTCAAGATGTCCAAATAAAAAGGTCTGTCCTGTGTTCATAATACTATTCTGGCCCTCACACTCCCTACTAAACTTCAATGTGTAAGGGAATTGACTCAAGGTTTCCAAGTGCTCAAATGTTCAAGTTCAACACAAAAGTTCATATCCGACAAAAAGGTTTCCAACGAACTATGTTCACAGTTCCAGGGATCAATTTCCTTCCCCAGATTCTTCATCTTAAATTACACCACTTCAAAAAGAATACATAAATTCAAAGAGGATTACCCTCTCCCCTTGGTACGCTTTGCTTGTCTTGGGCTATCAGCTCCCTTCCCCTAATCTTTCTCTTCCCCTTTTACACGTTGCAAATCCCAGGGGAAGGTCTTTTCCTAAAGGCTCTCTTTTTCCTTATACAATTCCACAACAGTTCATGGCCTTCCTTTAAGTTCTTTACAACAGTATTTGTTCTGCACCTGGGACACTCTTCCCATCATGTCTTCTAACACAAATGCCAAACTTTCATTTCAACTGGTGCACCTTCCCAACAGGACTTATTATACATACTTCAACCTTTACCTGGTATACTCTTCTGCCAGGTTTTTAATTATACACACACTTAGCTCCACCTGGTGCACTCTCCTGCCAGGACATTGTTACCCAACTACTAAACTTCACCTAGTATACTTCTCTGACAGGACTTTGGTACACAAATACTGAACTTCACCTGGTATACGTCTGTGCCAGGACTTCGTAACTACTGACAATCACCTGGTATACATCTTTCCCAGGACTTTGACACAACTCACACATAGGTTGTTATGCAAATACTTAACTTCACCTGACATACTTCTTTACCAGGGCCTCATTATGCAAGTCACTCTTCTTTTAAAATTAGGGTTTAATAACCCATGAACGACTTGCTTTACAACTGCTCCAACTTCTTTAGCAAGGTGGTGACCACATCAGGAGAGACACAGTATTCTTCCCTTCCCAGAGAGGAAGATCCCATAATCCCTAAATTCTTGATGTCTTGTTGTCACTACACCAGTTCCCCCCCGTTGTAAAACCCCAAAAACCCATTCTGCAAAACACTCTAGGCAGAATACCATTCATATCCCAATCTGCAATGTGAGAAAGGGAGAAGGAGAAGAAGGGAGCAGAACAGAGGGAGAAGGGGAACGGACCATGCTAGAGAAGGCATGCACTTCCAGACTTGCGCTCGCAAGCATTACTTTTTTGGAAGACACCTGGCAGAGAAGCATACCAGGGGATCTGCAAGACCCCAGACGGGGATTCCTGGCAGGGGAATATACCAGGCAATCCCTTTCAAATACACAGAGGAATGAGACATTGTGGGAAGATATCTGGCAGGAGAGTATACCAGGGGATCTGATGAACCTACTGCAGGACTCCTGACAGGGGAGTATACCAGGAAGTACATTAAAGTGATAGAAGAACAAGTTACTTACTCCTGGTAACGTTCTTTCGACTGCATAATCCTCCCACCTATTCCTCATTTTATATGATATCTTAATTTCCAGCTTCAACTGCTTTGGAAAAAATGTTAGCTTGCAAAGGGGGCTGTGCGTCGAGGCGGGCGACACGATGTCCCTCGAGGGCTTCCATCTCGGCTGACGTCATTGTTGAGTATATATACTGCGCACAGCGCCCGTTGGCTTCAGTTCTGTTTTTCCCCCACCCATATGCAGAATTACCATCCTTGATGAAAGCCTTTAATTTATCAATCCTTAAAAGAGCACAAGGTCTAAAGCTCAGAAATTCTTCAGCAGGGTAGGTTGGGAGGGCGATGAGGAATACGTGGGAGGAGGACCATCCAGTCGAAAGAACGTTACCAGGGGGTAAGTAACTTGTTCTTCGAATGGATTGTGTCCTCCCACGTATTCCTCATCTCATGATAGACTCCCAAAGCAGTATCGGGTTGTTTTCGAGGAGGGAGTACGAATTTGGGAGTTAATGTTTGTCCAGAATGGAGCATAGAACTGCCTTCCCAAATCTTCCTTCATTGTTAAAGGTGCCTAAACAATGTTTTGTGAACGTGTGGATGGTGGAGAAGGTAGCTGCCTTGCAGCTATCCTTTATCTGAACTCCCCTCGAAGGGCAGAGGACATTGCTTTGCCCCTATTGGAATGAGCCTTTAAATCTTCTGGAGGATCTTTCCCAGTTAGCCTGTAGTACTTTGAAATAGCCAGTCTGATCCACCTGGATAGAGTCTGTTTGGTAACTGACAGACCTAGTTTGTGTCCTGTATAACCAATGAAAAGTTGGCCGTGCTGTCGGAACTTTGCCATCCTTGAAACATAAAAGCTTAGAGCTTTCCTCGGATCGAGTCTATGAAATCTTTCCTCTTCCTTGCCAGGACAAGGGGAAGGATAGAAGGCCGGAAGCACAATTTTCTGTGCTTAAATGGTAATCCGATCCAATCTTGGGTAGAAAAGAGGGTTTGACCTTAAGGATGCCCTTATCCTTGAAAAACGTGGTAAACAGAGGTTTACAGGATAATGCCTACAACTCACTCACCTTGCGGGCTGATGTTATCGCTTCTAACAAAATAGTTTTGTAAATTAGCAGCCTTAAAGGGCAGAAATGGAGTTGCTCAAAAGGACCACACGTCAAATATGTTAAAACCAAGTTAAGGTCCCAAGTTGGTATTTCAAATGGTGCAGGAGGAAACACATTGGTGATTCCATTGAGAAATTGAATTATTAAGGGTACTTTGAAGTAATGTATTGTTTGTATTGTTTATTTATTTATGGAGTGCACCGGGCCGTTAAGCAACTGCGCGCTTGCAGAAAGTAGAATCTTAGGTTACAGGTACATATATATCATACATTGCTTATGTTATAGGTTCACATATACAATATTTCTTATGTTACAGTGTCACATAGCTTACAAATAGGATATGTTACAGTTTCAAGTATGTTACATTAAATATACAGAATATTCGGTACCGTTGAAGCTTTAACCATCATTGGTGTGAAGACAGAGTTTGAGAATTCCAAAGATGAGCTGATAGTACTGGGAAGCTGGACGCTCCAGTCCTTTTCAGTTTGAAGTTGGGGACCTTGATACTATTTGATTGAGCCTTTCTGATGGGTCGTTCAGAGGTGTACTTTATGAATTTCTCTGTGAGGTATGCAGGAACTTTATTATTCATACAGTTGTGTGTAATATTCAGAGTTTAAAGTTTGATACGGTCATTGATGGCCAGCCAGTTGACGGCTCTTCTTTGGTCAGATATGCGTTGCCCTTTAGGAATGCCTAATGCTGTCCTTAGGGCATTGTTTTGCACGGTTTGGAGTTTGTTAGTGTTGTGTTTACTGGTGCCTAGGTACAGTGCATTGCAGTTGTCTAATTTGGAGAGGACGAGGGCTCGCGCTATGGTGGTACAGCTGTCTGTGGACAGGTATGGTTTGCATGCGTGAATAAGTTTGCAGGTGTAGCTAGTTGCTGAGGCTGTAGCATTTACTTGCTTGTCGAGGGTGAGAGCTGAATCTAGGTAGAATCCTAAGGTTTTAACTTCCTTGGGTACCTTGATTTTGATGCCATCAATAGTGGTGGAATTGTAAAAATGGGATAATTTGTTAAGTTTACTGGTGGACCCGATGATTAAGAGCTCGGTCTTGTCATCATTAAGACATAGGCCATGTGTGGCCATCCAGGTTTGGATGATTTGGTAGACTTTATTTATGAGGTTGGTGTCGTCATAGTCTCCTTGGATTGGGATATGCATCTGGGTGTCTTCAGCGTAGTTGGTATATGAGACCCCAGGTTTGTCCAAGATATCAAACAGAGGCTTTGTAAAAATATTGTACAAAGTGGGGTAAACGCATGACCTTTGTGGGACTCCACAGGTGATGGGGACTGGATGCGCTGCTGATGTAGGTGAGAAGACTCTTATAGTTCTCTTATCCAATAATGAGTTTATCCATGCAGTGGCTTTTGTGGAGAAGTTGGCAGCCGATTTGAGGTGGTTACAGAAAACCTTGTGATCTACCAGATCGAATGCGGCTGATAGGTCTAGGAGTAGGAGAATAGAAATGTCTCCTCTATCTTTACGCTCATCTAGTTGATTTTTGAGATCAAGGAGAGCCGTTTCGGTTCCATGTCTCGGTCTAAATCCTGATTGTCTTGTCCCTAGTAGGTTGTTGATCTCCAGGTAGGATTGGATCTGTAGATATGCAGCTTTATCTAAGATTTTGAGGAGGAACGGGACAGTTGTTATGGGCCTATAGTTCGTTGGGACATTAGGGTCCAGGTTTGCTTTTTTTTAGGAGAGGTAATATCCAAGCATCTTTAAGGTTGGTTGGCACAGAACATGATTTGAATGATGCGTTGATAAATGATGTGACGAAAGGGGCCAGTTCATGTGCAGCCTCTTTGATAATAGGGGCTGGACAGGTGTCACCAAGGCATCGCAAGGGTTTAAGCGACGTAATGATATTCTTAGTTTCCACAATAGAAATGGCTCTAAAGCTGAATTGGTTAAGAAGTTTGGTTTGGTTGGCAGCAAGTTCCTGAAGGATGGTTTCTTGCGTGGAGAGGGCAATGTTGTGGAGGGAGGTTTTTTTGGCTGCTATTTTGTCGTGTAACATTGTGATTTTGTTGCATAAGGCATTTTGAATGTTTGTGCACCAGGCTTTGTCTTTGGTGCAGAAATATATGGGTGCAATAGGGGATTCTAATTCTCTCAGGATGGAGAAGATTTCCCTGGTATTAGAATTCGCTTTTTTGATTCTGTCGTTGAAGGTCTCTTTTCTTTTCCGAATGATTTGTTTTTTGTAACTGTTGGTGAGGTCAGTAAGGAGGTTTTTGTTGCCGGGAGAAGAGAAGGGTTTTTTCTCCAGCATGCTTCTGCATGTCGTTTCTCTTTGCGTAGGGCTTTTAGCGTAGGGGTGAACCAGGTATTGAGATGGGCAGGAGGTTTAGATTTGGTGAGCTTCAGCGGCGCAATGGCGTCTATCGCTGAGTTGATGGTGTTATTGTACAGGTCAGCTAGATCCTTAGGTTTGGTGGTCAGGCTAGAGTGATTAGTGATAGGTGATAGGTTGGATCAGCGGGAGGAGGTTTGATAGTGTTATATTTTTTTTGCAGCGGGTGAAGGCAGGAGGAGCATGTGGTTTAGTAGATTTAGGTTGGGGAAGATCTGAAATGGTCAATGAGATCAGATAGTGATCAGTCCATAAGCAAGGTTCAAATGCCATTATGAGAGAAACGCTGTTGGTGTCTGCCACCCAGTCCAATGTGCGGCCTTTACAGTGCGTGGGGCCTATGTTGCGTATGGTGAGGCCTGCTTCCAAGATGGTGGAGGCATTAGAGTCTTTTAGGTCATTGTAGCCTAAGTTGAAGTCGCCTAATAGAATGATTTGTGTTCCTGGTTTAGCATTAGTGTTTAAGAGGGTAGTTAAGTATTCTTCAAAGGTGCCTAGTGGGCCAGGGGGTCTGTAGAAAAGGTGCACCGTGATAGTACGTGAAGCGGAGATTTCTCATTTTACGGAGAGTAGTTCAGCTGACGGCATAGTAATGCTATCTATTTCTTTGATGGTAAGGTTGGCTCTGCAGATAAAAGCTATGCCACCTCCTTTGGAAATGTCTCTGTCTTTTCTAAAGATGGTAAAGTTCGGGGGTATGGCTAGCATTAGGGCAGAGCCAGCAGCTTTGTGCAGCCAGGTTTAAATAACTGCTAGGAAGTCGAGTTGGTTGCAGGTGATGATGTCAGCAATTTCGGAGGCTTGGGCTATTAGAGATCTAACGTTAATGAGACCACCCTTGAGGTTGTGTGTTACTTTTGGATTATCGAGAATGTGGGCTTTGTTGGGCAGGGTTTCAGGCATGGCCTTAATTAGGGCACCTTTGATAAGCGGTGCTTTGGGTAGGTTGTTCGGTGTTGGTGAGTGTGAGGTGATGCTGCTGCGGGGAGATTGTGCAAATAGAGGGCTCTGAAGGGGGTGAGAGGGCCTCTTGGGAATCCGGGTGTGGCGCGGAAGTCTTGAGCCCAGTCTTGCCTTCCTGATGGTTGCTGAGCAAGGTTGGTTGGGCATAGGCCTAGTGGCGAAATGTTCTAGCCACAGCGCAGGTGAGTTCAAGTAGGGAGTGTGTGTTGGCAGGGTGAGCCATGAAAAGCATGGGTGTCATGGCTGGTGTGTGTTGGGTGGTGGGGCTGCGTACATTGGTGATGGCTATGGTGCTGAGTAGGGGAAGGAGCCAAGTGGTGTTATAGGTTAGGAGGGGCAGGCACATAATGACTGGCGGATAGGTTTTGGTTGTATTTCTAGGTAGTTGCAGGGTGCACGTAGTTGTAGGATTCCTCTTACAAGGTGTGCTTGAATATGGAACGCACTGCTAGATAACCCTCGATTGTTCCAATCTGGATCCCCAGATTTGCCAAATGTAGAAGAAATAATAAAACTGTCGGTGTATCGCATTGAAAAGGGTCTACATCATTTTCTCTACACCTGCTGCAAAACCTGTTCCAACTGCAGCGGTATAAGGATTTTGTTGTTGGCCTTCTGGCCGGAAGCAATAACTCCATTACGTCATCCGGGAAGTCCACATCCTTGTACCTTAGCCTCTCAGAAACCATGCATGAAGGCTGAGTGCCTTGACCTCTGGATGAAGAACCTGACCCTCCTCTTCAAGAGAAGTTCCTCTCTTTGTGGAAGACGTATTGGAGGTCAGATGGACATGTCCAGAGGTCCGGGTACAACATCCTCCTGGCCCAATCCGGGGCAATTAGGATCATGGATTTCCCAAACTTTCGCAACCTCCTGATCACGTGAGGAAGGACGGGTGCAGGAGGAAACGCGTACAGGAGTGGAAGCTCCCAGTCCACTATGAACGCGTCCCCTAGAGATCCGCTCGGAGGAAATTCCCTGGAGCACAACAGTTTGCACTTCCGGTTGACAATGGTGACAAACAGATCCACTTGAGGGGTGACCCAAAGGGTGAAGATCTCATGAAGGACTTCCTGAGCTAGTTCCCACTCGTGGGAGACTGTGCTCTGGCCTGGTCAGAGCGCCCCCCGCTGTGTTATCATCTCCGGCTAGGTGAACTGCCGATAGAGAGATTCCTTCTTGAATTGCCCAGAACCAGAGCTGCATTGCTTCTCTGTACAGTGATAGTCACCCTACGCCGCCTCTCTTGTTGAGGTAGTATATGGCCACTGTGTTGTTCGTCATTATCAGGAAATGATTTCCCTGTACAGAGGGCAAAAAGGCCTTCAGTGCTAGTCTGATTGCCCTCAGCTCCAAAAGGTTGATGACTCCGATGGAGACCAACGACCCCTGATTGTCAAATCATTGGCAGGGGCTCCCCAACCCATGAGTGAGGCGTCCGTCCCTACTGTTCTCTCCAGGCATGGCTGCCAAAAAGGTTCTCCTTTCAGAATGTTGTCCTTGCACGCCCACCACAGAAGGACCTGTGCGATTATGCTTAGAACCTGAAGCAGGTCTGACATCCTGCCTGACAATTTGGACCATTGAGTCCTGAGAGCCCATTGAAGGGAGTCCATTCTCAGGCGAGCGTGCGGCACCAGAAAAATGCAGGATGCCATGAGGCCGAGCAACCTCAAAAAGTCAAAGGCAGGAAGACGCTGGAAACTCTGAAACTTGGTGACCATCTGCAAAATGTGTTGAGCCCTCACCTCTGGTGGCAAGGCTTTTCCAAAGGATACATCCAGGGCTGCTCCAATGAAGTGGAGTCTTTGAGATGGTATCATGTGGGACTTCTTTGTCATTGAGGGAGAAGCCCAGTCTGTGGAGGGATTGGCATGTGATACTGAGATGTTCCTGGGCCTGTTCAAGTGAACGTGACCTGATAGACCAATCGTCCAGGTAGGGGTTGACAACCCCATTTCTCTTGAGCCTTGCTGCTGCTCCTGCAACCAACTTCGTGAAAACCCTTGGGGCGCAGTACAACCCGAATGTCAGAACTCAAAACTGATAATGTGAACGGCAAACCTCAGGTACTTCCTGTGCTTCGGATGGATTGGCACATGAAAGTAAGCATCCTGAAGGTCCAATGACACCATCCAATCCTGGAGCTGGAGGGCCTGAAGGATCTGAGAAAGTGTGACCATCTTGACCTTGTCCTTCCAGAGGAACTTGTTCAAGTATCTCAAGTCCAAGATAGGTCTCAGTTCACCATCCTTCTTGAGCATTAGGAAATAGGGAGAATACCCTCCTCTGTTCCTCTCCATCACATGTACTGGTTCTATAGCACCTTTCTCTAGCAGGGGCAACATTTCCTGCAACAGTCATGGTTCTGGAGCATTCAGTGAATAGCTTCCTGGTGGATGATCCCAAGGTCTCTGTGTAAAGGGGAGGCAGTAACCCTGGGCTACTGTTTCCAGCGCCGATGCATCCGAAGTAATACCTAGCCATTCTTTCACATTCTGTGACAGTCTGCCTCCCACCGGGGTGTTGTGAGTCAAGACCTCAGAGTGGTGTTGAGGCAGCTGAAGCAGTAGCTGATGTTAAAGACGCTGCTGCTTGGGTGGGCTTTGCACCTCTCTCTCGTCCACCACAAGGGAATCTTCTTTGTCTTCCTTGACCAGCCTGTCATCTCGCTCTTCCAACTGAGGAGTAGTAGTGAAAACACCTACCCCTCCAAGATGATCTGCTGGGGTGAAAATGCTGTGGCTGCCTGATTGCTGCACTGAAGGACTTGGCTGCTGCCTTTGAGGACTGCAGCTTTTCAAGGCTTTCGTCAGCCTTATTGCCAAATAAATGGGAGCCGCCAAAGCGTTTAAGGAGTCTGGATTGTACATCATGTGCAAATCCCGACTTCCTCAACCACGCAAACTGCGTATGATAGTGCTTGCTGCCATGGCCCTGCCGACGCTGTCAGCAGTGTCCAGACCTGATAGCAGAGACTCACACATGGCCTCCTTGCCATCCTTTATCAGGTTCATGAAGCCATCTCTTTCCTCACCTTCACGGATGTGATCAGCCGCCATCACTATGCAGTCCCACAGGGTGAATGAGAACTTTGCAAGGGCACATGTAGAATTAGCAGACTTTAAAGTTATGCTGCTAGCAGAAAAGACTTTCTTTTTTCAAACATCAATGCGTTTGTCATCCCTATCAGGGGGTATTGTTGTGTACGCAGCTTGCTTGGAGACAGGTGTAGCTGCTTGTACTACTAGGCTTTCCAGAGTTGGATGTATTGACAGGTAGCCAGGGTCGCTATTGGATGTCCTGTATTTTTTTGTCAGATTTTTTTTTTATTGCAGGGCCGGACTCTGGAGCCTGCCAGTTTGATGCAACCCTTTTTTTGAAGTGCCACATAAAATGGTAGAATAGTGTCTTTTTGAGGGCCTTTGTCCAATATGTAAGTTAGGTCGTCTTGCTCAAATGCGGGAGGGAGTCTACTCCATCCCAGGAATTCTACCACTCTGGACATTAGGCTTCTGTATGATGCATCTGCATGATCAGCCGGGTCTGGTTTCCCAAAATCTAGTTCTAGGGAGGTGTCTACCCCACCAGCTGTCTGTAGGGTGTCATGTAGCTCCCAAACCCTAGTCTCTTCTAAAATGAAACATTCAGGTACATTAGTGTTTAATACTAGGGGTATCCAATTGAATACCAGATGGTATCATCTGAGGTTTCATAGCCCTCATGTTAAGGATTTAAAAAAATCCTTTTTAGGTAAAAAGTTTAAAAACCTTTTCTTGGCTTTGAAGAATGTACTTTTGGCATTGATGTTTTATGTATCGCATCAATCTAGTCAACATCAGTGGTGTCGACAGCTTGACCTTCTTCAACAGTTTCTTCGATGATTTCTCGTCTCGTTGAGTACTCGAAGACTCTCCAGTAGTCTTAGGCTTATTACCCGGGCTTGAAGGCGCGCAGGGTTTCGCCTTGGCCTCATGCGACCATAGCATGCCCACTTTTCTACCACTTTTCGTATGTTTCGAGGAGGACAGGACATGATACTCGAATATTTTGCACATTTTCTTCCTAAAGAGTTCGCACTCATCTTTGGAGGATTTAGTCGGGCCGACTATGCTCCTTTCATCTGAGGAAGACGAAGAGGAAGAAGAAGGTGATCTATGCCTTCTATTTGATTTGTTTGATGACAATGAGGAGTATCTGCTCTTCGAGTGAGATCGTTTTTTTGATTTTATTTGTGAGGAGAGGAATCTCTCGACTCGTGGGATGACCCAAATTTCGAAGGAGTGGACAGGGATTTGGGGGCCAATCCTACTCACCGATAGTTTATCTTTGCGTTCTTTTAAGGCCTTACCTGTTATCGACTGACAGGATCGACAGTCAGCTGTTACATGCTCGACGCTTAGGCACCAGATGCATATTGTATGCAGGTCCTTGATGGACATCTTGACAACACATTTTAGGCACTTTTTGAAGCACGTTTTCAGAGTATTCTGAGCTGAAGACGAGGCCATTTTCTAAACGTTTGCAAAGAAAACTGAAGCACGCTGTGATTCTCGAAGCAATTGCATTTGCAGAAAAACAGAACTGAAGCCAACGGGCGCTGCACGTGGTATATGTACTCGACGATGACATCAGCCAAGATGGAGGCCCTCGAGTGACATCAAGTCAACCATCTCGATGCACACCACCCTCTGCCGAGAGAACATTTTTTCCGAAGCAACTGAAGCTGGAAATGAAGATATCATAAAATGAGAAATACATGGGAGGGCACAATCCATTCGAAAGAAACCTACTTACTTTTGGAGAACACATGGTAAAACAAGTATACCAGTAGTCATTCTTAGTCATTGAAGTTTCCGAATGAGCTAACAAAAAAGTAACTAGCTTACTAGGCCTGACAGCATTTCTCCTAGTGCAGGTGCATGAGGTGATTCAGGCGCAACACAAACTAGTGAACGGAGTCAAAGAGGAGACAGAGGGTGGGGGGGGCAGGACAGAGCTTACTAGCCTAGTAAATTCAGGTCATGCCAGTGTACAGACAGAAGTGCGGGGTAGGGAAGTAGAGATCTAATGAACTCACAGGAGGATTTCTGATGGACAAGTACATCAGTCTGCTAACATAGCAAAGACCATATAGGAAAACCCATATGGAATATCTCATTGTGAATAAGACCCCTTTGGTTTTATCTGATCACTGTTCTGATGTCTTTTAAGGTGCCTCAGTTCTACGGCTTATATAAAAAAAGAAAGGTGCAGACTCACAAAATCTAGCAAACTATCGTCCCAAGAGTTCGCTGTTTAGACAACATTATTGCAGCAGCTGTGACAGTAGAGCAAACTAAGCACTTGAAATTAGCGCAAATTCTGGAAGAATGGCGAGGTGGATTTACGTACTGTCTATTCCACAGATGCTGTAGTCAGCTACACTATATCAAGAGGATGGTGGAGGGTGGCAATGTCAGTATTTTGTTGTTCTCACTCTGGCATTTTTGACACTGTCAATCACAGCATCCGTCTGCACAAACTGGGTCACCCCTTTTACGGTTAAGAGACTTTCTACACAACAGATCCCAATCAATAGTGTGGACACCTTTGAATCACCTTCAAAAAGTATGAGTGGGATCCTTTAAGGGGCTGCTATTTCCATTTTTGTTACCTTCAACATCTCATTAAATTCCTCCACAACAATGGCGTGCATTGTTACACAATTGTAGATGCGACAGATGGCCTCAAGAACATAGGTGACAGTCTCGAAGACTGTTGAGGGGTTTTTATTTTCAAAACAGTAAAGTGGCTCGCTAAGGGCATCCCTCTCTGTCATGTGAAAGTCATCCCCTCCCTAACTCAGGCGTCCCTCAACCCAGAGACTGTCACTCGAGAATCCCTACTATCTAAAATCTGCATAGCTAAGGTTGATAAACTAAAGGCAAATGCCTTCTCTATTGATAACTCCATCAAGAAACAATCTAGGTGGTCCCTGATCTAAGTTCCCCAATCTAGTAAAATGTAATGGTTGGTGCCTTCCAGACTCTCTGGCATTACTTGATCCTACTCTTCCACATCCTGATGTTGCGCTCCCTCTGTCGATCTCGCTTTTCTCCTCCTTTTTTTTCGCACCTAGAAACACTTCTGTACAGGCGCGTTATAAATTTCACATAATTTCCTATCATATCTACTCTCTTCCCTACTATTCATCCCACCATCTCCCTCTCCCTACCACACACTTCCTCTCTCTTCTACAATTACCTCCACTCTCTGTTCTAACTCCCTAATACTTTATCGCTTTCCTCTTAACACTACTACTACACTCCCCTCTACTACTCTCATGAAACACCACTAGTACTCTTCTCTACTCCACTACTACTCTTTTTTTCTCCACTCAACTACTATTCCCCACTCTCCACACCATGAAAACGCTCCCTTCTCAACCAACACCTTCTCCCACTTTCACCCTCCTTTCACGTCCCTAGTCACCTTCCCATTAACTCTATACTCTCTCTCTGTCTCGGTCTCACCTAGTCTTAATAACCTTGCACTCACATACCAACACACACAACACTTTCTTCCAACAACCAATATTTTACCTTGCACACTCCTCCCACAATTATCCACAATGCTCCTCTGCTCCATCCTACCTCCACCTGGTCTCTTCTTACTCCTTCTCGTCCCTTCATACACAAATAACCCCCACCTTCCCGTTTCCTGCCCTTTTATCCTCCTACTTTATTTGCCCTCTACCTCAGCTGGTTCCCCAGGCCAACTGCTGAATGTCCTTTTTCCCATGGGTGGTGTTGCAAGTACCAAAACATACAAAGGGGTCTTATGTCCCGCCTCTTTCTCCTTGGCGGGTCAGCTGGTATCGGCCACATCGTTCACTCAGCCAGTTCATGTGAAGGCTTTCCAGCTGGTGAGAGATGCTGCCTTGGTGAGGGTATTGTTGCATGGCCCCAACCCAGGTCCATCCATGCAATGTCTCTGAGCATGCAAACAATATTGGAGTACGCCGCGGCTTGACTGGTGTTGGCGTTGTGCTGGTTTGTGCCGCATTGCAGTTTGGTGTGTTCAGGTTTCTGCATGGTCTGCTCTGTATCCAGTCAGCTCAACTTTGTCTCTTTTTGGGTGGTGTTGTTAGTTGGCCGTTTGTAATGCTTGAGCTAACATATACATATGGCGCTGGTGTGCAGTAAATTCTGGGGGCACTCTGAGCCATAATGGATATTTTCAGCATCGTTAGCAGTATTTTACTGGAAAAACATGTTTTCAGCGTTATTCGTTGCTTATGTTGGTCTGCAAGGCTCATCCAAGGACACGGTGTTCGCAAAAACTGGGATCCGCAGGTGCAGGCTGGTTCCTGATATGGTTGCTATGGGCATTGTTAAAGTTGAGGGTTAGTTACAGAGTTGTTTTCTTTGCTGTTTTGAGAAAGGGAAGAGCTCTACTCCTTGAGGTTACCGTAGGTCACTCTGGCTGGGGACTAGCGGTTGGCCGCCAATGCGCAGACGCTCATTCCAGAAGGTTCGAGAAAATGCCATCCCGCCTTTGTCGAGGGCTTATAATGCGGTACTCCGGAAGGGTCAGGCAGAAAGCAAAGGCCTCAGATATATGTCTGTCCCTGCACTTTTGGCAGGCAAAACACAGTTCCACTGCAGGGGCTGATAATAATGGAACAAACAGAACAAAATTGACCAGAATTGGGCAGTACAGGTATGGAGTGATTGACATTGGTACGCATTACATACATGCAGGAACATGAAGAAACGACTGGTGCCCTCAACCCGTCGCACAGACGACACCTGAATTTTGTTACATCTGGATGAGTTGTCATCATCATCATCATTGATTTTCATTTTTTGTACAAGTTTATCTACAGTAAAAAACGGTGGTCCAAACTCAGTCGACCAGAATCCACCTTCTGACCAACTGCCATAACATAGTCTCATGTATACAATATCGTTTTCAAAGACCTGTTATAAAAGACAGAAGACAGGATAAAACTAAAAGCAGCATAATTGTAAATAGCCGCCCTAGCAGATAAGACAGTGAGCAAAATTACAATCAGTTGTATATGAATTAAGGTTACTACAAAATAACTTTCAATCTCCTAATGCTTTAAGTGTTTTTCTCAAAATGTCTAGCAGTGACCGCACAATTAGCAAAGAGGAAGCAATTATATTCGTTTTAGCTATCAGCAGATAATATAATGCTGGCATACATTGATTACACTTTTATGTTCTATATATAGGGATTAAGAAGTGCTAACAAGGTGCTGCATAGGCCGGACAGAAGAAAGTTGGTGTAACAAATGTTTGCCCGGTGCCTTGTAGATAAACAATGACAGTCTAACGGCGTTGCTTGCTAACAATTACCCTCTTAACAACACGTCATTAAAATATTCTCTAGTAATTAATACACATTCATATTGCACAGAATAATTAACCGGGAATATGATCAGTTGTCAGAATTGCATCTATTCTATGTTGTGGTTTCACGAGTTCTCGCATTTCTCTGTTCATACTGTATCTCACCCATAAACTGTGCTTGATGCTGTTAAAAGATTGCACTGTAATCGTATTTGGTTTGTAAAGCATTTTTATTAGACAAGCATTGTTTGATGTGAGCCAGCCAGGGCATGAAGAGTGAACTAATTAGCATACTTCAAATATGGCTCAGAATCAGCTTTGTTAAAACAGCTTTTTCGTTACACAAAACTCTCAGCCGTAACAATGCAGGTTTGAGTTTTAGTTAATTCTCCAAAAAAGGCATGTCAAGTTCCTTATGCATTGCCTTATTAGGCGCAGATGGAGGTAGACCTAAATGTCACGACTCGCTCCCTTCGCTCCCGTTCCCACCACTTGGGGGCATGATTTGGGGTTTATTCCCTACTGGACTTTTCCTCCGAACATTATGCTACAGTGCTGTGATGAATTGGGAGCGCTAAATCCCTATTTTCCAAGCTACTTCCCTTCCGGATCCATTCCAGGTTTTTGGCAGCCAGCATGCTTCTTTAACCAAATGACTATGCTTCCCAGAATGCCTGGCCCACTGCTCCACCTCCACCCTTGCAGGACAAGGTTGGGTGGAGGATAGGCAACACCTGTGGCTGCAGGTGCAGCAATCAGCACACCTGAGGCGTGTGCTCGTTAAGCAGCTTTAAAAGCCTCAGTCTTACTTCAGTCCAGCGCTGGTCATCGTTTGCAGTGTTCCTGTTTTTGACTAGTCCCTTGTTCACTGTTCCTTGCCCTTTTACCTAGGTCCTGGTTCCTGTTTTCTTGTTCCCTCCGCCCTGAATCTCTGATTCATGCTCTAATTGATTTCTGCACCTTTGTTTCCCTTTTTTCCTTCCTCTGTTTACAGGCAGCATTTCTCAGTGCTTTCCCTTTTCTAATGCAGACCAGTTGGTATTTCTTTGACTCTGTCCTTTGCTGCTGTTAACCCGTATGCCTTAGCCTTCCTCTTTAGCTTCCTGTCTTTTCCTTGGAAGGATAGGGAAAAGTTTGCATTGGTTATTTAGCTTTTTCCCTGCTCCTGATCCTTACTTCTTTTGGGATCCATTCCAGGTTTTCCTTAGCACTTCTGCATTTATTATCCCATTTGATTTTAGGTGTGGTGTGCGGTTGTTAGCTAGCTCCTGTGTGAATGTTTATGTTTTCCTCACTATTTGTTATCACTATTTCAACTTAGGTATTTAGTTTTCTGCAGCGGATCACTCTCGGCTGCCTTCCAGCCTTCACCCTTGCCCTGTCGGGCTCCCCACATAACAGCGGATCACGCTCTGCTGCATTTCAGCCTCCGCCCTTGTCCTCTGGGCTCCCTGCCCTGCAGCCTGCCTCGCTCCGGCTGCCTTCAGCCCTTGTCTTCTTGGGCCCCCTGTTCTACAGTCTACCTCTCCCTGGCAACCTACAGCCCGTGCCCTCTGGACCTTCCTACTTCTCCCATTGCTGTTCTAGCCTCTCGGGGTCCCAGTTCATCAACAGGATTCATGGGCTAGCTGACGTTCAAGAGGTTTATTCTCGTCCTTGTGAGTACAGTTCTTTAGTTCCCTTATTTGATACCATCAGAGTGTTAGTTCACAGATCCTGTCATTGCTTGCCCTCTACGTGGGTTTAGCGCTGTCAGTACCTGTAACAGCAATTGGGGGTAAGGCGCTTGCCGACTTTCCTCGCGGTCAGGTGCTTACCCCACATCCCTTTTCACATATTGGGTTTAATATCACACTCTGTTTGCACTCCTGGCTTCTAGCATACATGAGTCGTTGTTCCTATGTGCACATTTCCCTTGCCATATTCGCTGCCTTAGTATTCGCAGGACTAATCCTGACAGAATGACCAGCCCAAAATACCCATTGAAGATGGCAAGTTTAAGAAAGAAAGGCAGCAAGGCCTCTAACAAGTTTGTACAAAAAGCTTCCCCTAAGTTTACCTGTGACAATCAAATCACTAGTCCTGACTTAAATGAACTCCTTGTCACGAATGGGCATTTACGTGCAAAGTATTTTTCCCATAGGATGGCACATCCTACATTGCCTGATCCTAGTTCTATCTTTTGTTTTGATCCCGATTCTATGTCAGCGCACGCCTTAGCCGCAGAAAACAACACACTGTTAGACTTATTATACAAGAGTCCCTCTGTTGTTGAACCCCATGATTCCAGTTGTGCTTCACCTCAGATAGAACAGTTTCATGATACAAACATAAAGAATGGAGGGGTTTCTTGCATAACTTCTGTTTTCTACCCTCAGTCTAAAGCATACTCCGTTGCACAGGTACATACTGTAGTCCCTAATGCCAAGAGGTCTAATGTCAATAGTTTGTTTAAGGGAAACACAGACCAAGTTGGTAAGAGAAACTATAAATCACAGAACCTGCAAGCAGTAGAGGACAATGTACAATCGGTGCACATCCAGATTGCTAGTGCAGGATCCAGCCCTGATGCCACTATGCCTCCCCCTGTGCCTACTGATAGTGATGTACAGTTAATGCAGGGCATGCTAAGAGCTAAGCTTGAGGAGTTAAGACAAGAATTCATTTCTTTACAAGAGGAGAATAAAACCTTACACTCTTTACTGAATACACCTCAGACTTTATCTGTTGATGTGGAGGAAGTGAACACTGTTCAGCCCCTGAGTGCAGAGACTTTGGTAAACCATGATATTTGTCGATATGTTAGATCTATTGGGAGTGAAGGTCTTTCCTCTAGCACAGCGCTTAATCTGGGCACAGTTTCTAACAATTGTTCTGCTGTTTGTCAGGGATTGCAGTTAGCTGAAGATTTACAAGCCACTCCTTTACCAAAAATTACCTGTGTAGCAGTTTGTCATAATTCTGAGCTAGCACACATACAAGCTTCTGATTTCCAAACACAATCCACAATGGTGGCATACACAGATTCAGTCACTACAGTAGGCTTAGGCCCTGCTCTTGATACAGCTGCTGAGACTGAAGTAGATGTTAAAGCTGATGTGGAAAACGATGTTACCTCTGGGTTCACTCTTCCTTCTGCCAATTCTGATCAATACGAACAGTCAGAGACAGTACAGATTTCAAGTTCTGATGGACTCATTCCACAGTATACAGAACCAAAAAACCGTCAGGCGGTCCCTGAACTGTTGATTGATAATCTGCCTCTTTCAGAAGCTAAAACAGAGGAATGGACAATTGACGAAATCCTGATTAACAGAGACTTTACTATGGTGATTCCACTGGTTGATTTTGACTTCTACAAAGAAAGAGACTCTGTGTCACCCACTAAAGAAAGGGACTGCAAGGGTACAGCTCAGTCTTTGGTTACTGGTGCCAAGGAGTCTACTGCCCTAAAGGTGCCCTTCATTCCTGAGCCACCAATGTGTCTGTCAACTTCTGAGACTTCTGTCTGTCCTCCTACAACCATTGACTCTTCTATGATCCAATCCACAGCCCTGCAGTCATCTTTGGCACACGTGTCTTCAACCAATGAACCGCTGTCATGTCTGCCATTTACTCAAGAGCCAGTCCCAAAGACCTGGACATGTTTGTATCCAGCAACCGAGATTGCTTCAGCTTGCATGCCTTCAGCCTCAAGGTTTCCCCTGGCCTGCCTGTCTTCAGCTACAGTGACTCATCCTGCAGATCATCCTTCAGCTTTAGAGCCTCCGGTAGTCCATCAAAAGTGTATGTCTTCAGTCCCGGAGTATACTGAGCATTTGCCTTCAGTTCATGAGACGCCTGTATCCTGCTTAGCCTCGCTGCCAATATCAGAGGTATACCTGTCTACACCATCAGATCCTGCTGTATTTTCTTCTGCTCCAGCGATTCCTCCTGAATCCCAACCATTTACTGTCGATGAACGTCTAGCTTGCCTTTCTTTTGCTTCAGGAGGAGCACCAGAATGCCTGCCTTTTCCACAAGACGATTCTCCCAACTGCTTCACTTTAGCATCAGAGCCTCCTAAAGATGCAGCATCAGAGTTTGAGACTTTTGCCAGCTCCCGCTTCAGAGTCATCAAGCTGGACCAAGTGGTGAGTCTGAACCACTCACCGGGGTGTGCACAGGGGGTGGTGCAGACCGGCGTATTACCTACAGGACTTGTGCAACAGAATTCCGCCAAGAAGCACCAGTTGGGTGCTAGTAGCCAAAGGAAGGGAATGACTGCTGCAGTTCAAAATGTGTCTGTTATTGCTCCTTCTGCGAGTGTGCCTGAAATACCAAGTACTGCGTCTATCACTCCTATCAGTATGCCAAACGTCCCTGCTGTTGTATCCCACGTGCAACAAAGTGGCTACACGACTGTCACCAGGAGTACCAGCCTTGTACAACCCATTGGACTTCCAGGTCTCCAAGGCGTAGAACATGTGCAGTCAAACCTTAGTCACTTTCAACCACAAGCCTTTTCCCAGATGGATGACAGAAGGAAATCTGAACCTCTACCTCAGCCGCCACCTTCTCTAATGGCTGAACATAAACCTTTCCTGAAGCCAGCAATTTCCTCACCTCCCGCATGTCCACTCTCGGCAGAAAGGCTAACAGAGCTTCTACCATTGTCTAAGGCATGTTGCACCAGCCTGCCTCCCTCCTCAAAGACTTATAAGGGTCCACTCCCAGTGACTGAGTTTCCTGGACCTTCCAACTCTGCTTCTGGTCCTGCAAGTCCTTCATGCCTTTCTTCGAACCATGAGTCTCTTCCTCACCAGAAGCCACCGTTTCCATCAGTACCACCTCCAAAGACAAAGCACTCCTATCATGGAAGTCCATCTGCCTTTGCCCACAGGCCACCATTTCCATCAGTGCCACCTCCAAAGAAAAAGCACTCCCATCATGGAAAGAAGATGTCTCGTGCGGGTGGCGGGCACCCGAAGACGGCCGTAGGAGGGGGTATACTGTCACGACTCGCTCCCTTCGCTCCCGTTCCCACCACTTGGGGGCATGATTTGGGGTTTATTCCCTACTGGACTTTTCCTCCGAACATTATGCTACAGTGCTGTGATGAATTGGGAGCGCTAAATCCCTATTTTCCAAGCTACTTCCCTTCCGGATCCATTCCAGGTTTTTGGCAGCCAGCATGCTTCTTTAACCAAATGACTATGCTTCCCAGAATGCCTGGCCCACTGCTCCACCTCCACCCTTGCAGGACAAGGTTGGGTGGAGGATAGGCAACACCTGTGGCTGCAGGTGCAGCAATCAGCACACCTGAGGCGTGTGCTCGTTAAGCAGCTTTAAAAGCCTCAGTCTTACTTCAGTCCAGCGCTGGTCATCGTTTGCAGTGTTCCTGTTTTTGACTAGTCCCTTGTTCACTGTTCCTTGCCCTTTTACCTAGGTCCTGGTTCCTGTTTTCTTGTTCCCTCCGCCCTGAATCTCTGATTCATGCTCTAATTGATTTCTGCACCTTTGTTTCCCTTTTTTCCTTCCTCTGTTTACAGGCAGCATTTCTCAGTGCTTTCCCTTTTCTAATGCAGACCAGTTGGTATTTCTTTGACTCTGTCCTTTGCTGCTGTTAACCCGTATGCCTTAGCCTTCCTCTTTAGCTTCCTGTCTTTTCCTTGGAAGGATAGGGAAAAGTTTGCATTGGTTATTTAGCTTTTTCCCTGCTCCTGATCCTTACTTCTTTTGGGATCCATTCCAGGTTTTCCTTAGCACTTCTGCATTTATTATCCCATTTGATTTTAGGTGTGGTGTGCGGTTGTTAGCTAGCTCCTGTGTGAATGTTTATGTTTTCCTCACTATTTGTTATCACTATTTCAACTTAGGTATTTAGTTTTCTGCAGCGGATCACTCTCGGCTGCCTTCCAGCCTTCACCCTTGCCCTGTCGGGCTCCCCACATAACAGCGGATCACGCTCTGCTGCATTTCAGCCTCCGCCCTTGTCCTCTGGGCTCCCTGCCCTGCAGCCTGCCTCGCTCCGGCTGCCTTCAGCCCTTGTCTTCTTGGGCCCCCTGTTCTACAGTCTACCTCTCCCTGGCAACCTACAGCCCGTGCCCTCTGGACCTTCCTACTTCTCCCATTGCTGTTCTAGCCTCTCGGGGTCCCAGTTCATCAACAGGATTCATGGGCTAGCTGACGTTCAAGAGGTTTATTCTCGTCCTTGTGAGTACAGTTCTTTAGTTCCCTTATTTGATACCATCAGAGTGTTAGTTCACAGATCCTGTCATTGCTTGCCCTCTACGTGGGTTTAGCGCTGTCAGTACCTGTAACAGCAATTGGGGGTAAGGCGCTTGCCGACTTTCCTCGCGGTCAGGTGCTTACCCCACATCCCTTTTCACATATTGGGTTTAATATCACACTCTGTTTGCACTCCTGGCTTCTAGCATACATGAGTCGTTGTTCCTATGTGCACATTTCCCTTGCCATATTCGCTGCCTTAGTATTCGCAGGACTAATCCTGACACTAAATTACTCTTAAATAAATTATTGTCCTGGATGTATAAAAGGAGACATATTGAAAAAGCCCCAAATTACCATTCCACACGTTGCAGTGGCTCTTGTCTTGGCATTGTATACTCTTAATAGCAAAAGCATTGGTTGTGCCTTGTAAGCTTTAGCAAATCGTGCTATGACCCCTATGCACTGACTGCAGCATCCTGGATGATTGCTTTTCTGCATGCTTATTCCCTTTAAGGCTACAAGTTAATGTCACACACAAATAGGCATAATAATACACTACATTATAATTATAATAGTATGTTAATTGGTTATTTATAACGCGCTTAATACGAAAGAGGTTTCGCACCTGTGTTGCTCTGTGTCGTCTTGCTTCCAAGACAAGTGCATTGCCCCTGATCTATAGTACCCATGGCATCATATTATCGTCAGCGTAAAAATACAAAGGGCCTGATTTACAAAAAAAAATGTCAATGGGACTTTCCCATGTTATAACCTGTTTGTGAATCAGGCCCAAACAGTTTTAATATTTGTTAGTATTTCGTCCTGGAGTGCGCACCATCACTGATGATTTCATTAGATTGACACGCAAACACATACGTTCAGTATAAATATCAATGAGCTGCTGCAAGGATCTTGGAGTTCCAGCCAGCAAGACTGGGCCTCATTCCGAGTAGGGCGGTAAGTATAGGCGATTACCGGTACAGTAATGTACCTCAGCGCCATGCCATAAAAGGGCCCCAAAAGCCCTTACCGGCAACAAGCGCACCGTACATAACACTACCGACATAGAGAAATTAGTGGTAACCGTAAATAGCGGTCCCCGCTATTTACGGTCACCGGGAAAAAACGTCATCGCACAGGAACGGGAAGGAGCACGGCGGCCATCTTTAAAATCACAATCCATTGCCATCCTCTCCATACAGGACCCGGAGGCATATATTGATCAGAGAAATAGGCGTTCGAGACCAGCATCATGCCCAAAGCATTAAAAAAGGGTGCTGCACGCATAAGGAAGGAGCGCTTTACCCAGGATGAGCTCCAGGTACTGGTCGACACTCTGCACGAACATGCAGACACTGTATTCAGCAGTGATATGCGGAGGCCCACCGTCGTCAGGAAGAAAGAGATCTGGGCCTTGGTGGCACAGAGGGTGAGCGCCGTGGGAAACACACCCCGCACCACCAAGAACTGCAGGAAACGGTGGGATGAGCTCCGTCTCAGGGTGCGGGCCATCCTCTCAGCAAACAGAAGTCAGGCCCTGGAGACAGGAGGAGGGCCAGGTTCCCCCATCAAAATGATGCCGTGGGAGGAAACGTGTGCGGCCATGATGGGCACAGAAGCCATAGAAGGGGTTGGAGAAATGGAGTGCGGTGCAGCGTCATCCGCTGATGGAGGTGAGTGTTATGAGTCAAGACTGAACATGCATTCCTAACGTAAGTCACTGCTAAGGGCTGGGCAAGGTGTCACGTCATGGTTGGGCAAACCCCCCCACCCCCCAATGAAATCATGCTGTAACAAGTGGGACCCAGGCTGATGTCAGGTGCAAGGCTGTAACCCATATGGGCCATACCACACAAAGAGGCCGAATCTGTGATGCACACGGGGCAGTGATTGTAAACATTGCGAATGTGAGTCACCACAGTACTCCGCCAACATGAGTGACCCAGACATCTGCATGCATTTACCATCCAAGCCCAGATCACTGTCCCACTCACCACCCAAATGTCAACAAACCGCTGCAATCCCATTGTGATACCATAGGCATGTAGAAATGCTGACCCCCAAATCATTGCTCATGCCGTCTCTCTCTCCCCCCCCCCACAGGCAGAGAGCATGACAGCGAGGACCAGGAAAGCACCCGGGCCAGTACTTCCAGGGGCAGAGTCAGGGGCCGCTGCATACCTACAAGCAGGAAGACACACAAGCAACACCACCTGCTCCAGCAACCCCCATGGAGGGTCCACAACCCCCACCCGCACCCCTACCCATGCCTGCAGTGCCGCTGGACACATGTCCCATGCTGCACTCTGAGGAGTCCAGTGTGGCTGGTGGGAATGTAGCCATGTGCCTCCTCGATGTGCCAGACAGCCCCCCCCATCAATATCGGGAGCCAACGTGGAGGACACCAATGACATTGGCCATACCCCTGACACACCATCATACAGCCACGTGGCACACAGCGACTCCGGGGAGAGTGATACCCCAGGGCTCACAGGGCAAGGAGTACAACCTGCCTGTCCTGTATCCACTTCCCCTGCAGAATCTCTGGAAAGGCCTGCAGGCCCAATACCAAGCCTGCCAAGCACATCGGCCACATCGGCCATGGATGTAGTGCACTCCCAACATCTCACAGGCCTCATTGAGGAGTTCATCAGGGACAATCGCGAATCAAGGGTGGAGTGGCGCAATTACCTTCAGGCTCTGGGCAAGGTGATCACAGCAAGCACAAACCGGCTCTGCGACGTCCTTGGCCGGATCGCAGATGCCCTGGAAGCAGCACACCCCACACCACAGCCCCAGCGGGAGGACCCACCTTCACAAAGCTCCTCCACCCAGACCAGCCCAGTCCGTCGTTGCCTGCGTACATTGCGCCGCCACGACATGAATCCCCCTGGCTCTGGGAGTGCACATTGACCATGCCGGCACACACATGTGGCCTATGTTGTCCTAATGGAACTATTGTGGGGTTGTTGTCGGGGGAGGTGGAGAGGGGTGAGGGTGTATGTGGGAGTTGGCGGGGAGGGGGGTGAGGGTGTGTGTGGGAGTTGGGAGGGAGGGGGAGGGGGGTGATGGTGGAGGTTTTGTTGTACACGTTAGAACCTTATTCAATACACCGGTTGATCATACAAAAAAAACAGAGTGGACATTGATCATTGTGCATGTGTCTTTTAATGTTCCACAGTGCATGGTGTACATGTATCCCCACACCCAGTGCCTGATGTCCTGTCATCCTCACATCCTCAGCTGACTAGTGAGTCAGAAATATTGTCCGATCAATGATTGCCGCACGGCACGTCCCTCCTGTGCATCGGCACCGTGATGCTGTCCTGCCTTTCCTTCCTCCTCCCCCTCATCATCATCTGGTCGTAGCAGTTCCATGTCAAGGGGCAGTGGCACGTTCCGACGGATGCACATGTTGTGCAGCATTACACATGACATGGTGATCTTAGACACCTTCTCGTGGCTGTAGATGAGTGCCCCACCCGACCGGCTGAGACAACGAAATCGTGTCTTCAACAGGCCGAAGGTCTGCTTTATCACCACCCGTGTACGGGTATGGGATCTATTGTAGTCCTCCTCGTGCCTGTTCTGTGGGTTGCGGACCGGGGTCATGAGCACGGCTTCAAAGGGTAGCCAGCATCACCTGCATGAGAGTGGAATGAAGGTAAGTGTTTGTAAATTCATGGTGGAGAACTGTACTAGTCTTACATGGCAGCAGGTGATTACTGGCCATACACACATGTCCCAGGATGCATTCACCCCATTACTGGCCCGGCTATGTGTCCTGTGCAATGGAATGATGGAGGGGGTAGCTTCTTCATGATGGGTTATGGTGTGCACTCACGTCTTGTTGCATGTGCATCGTATATTTATGCAGCAGTGTTGGACTGCATTCATTGATGTGTTGTGCGAGTTTTGGTGACAGGGGGGGTTGGCTGTAGTTAGTAGCATACTCCTCATTCTGCACTGATCTGTGCCATGGTGACTTGCAGCAAACCTATGGGTGTGCAGGACCAGTCACACGCTGTGGGATCCCTGTTAGACTCACTTCTATGCACTCCCAGGGATGACTGTCCTGTGTGGTGAGATGCAGGAGTCTGCGACATGGTGCTATTGCACTGCATGGTGCAGGATGCCCTTACGGGGTGTAAGGGCCGCCGATGAGTGGTGCATGTGTTGTGGTATTTGGGCAGGTTTCCTGTTAGTCATGTTGTGTTAGGTGTCGGCTCTAATTCATCACTGTGTGGTTAGGTAGTCATGTGCAGTGTCACTTGCCTTAGGGCACAGTGTTCTGTGAGGTGCACATCGTGCACTGGCGTGAACATTCCCACCCAGGTGAAGTAGGCATCCCCCCCTTTCCCACCCAGGTAAAGTAGGCATCTCCCCCCCCCCTCCTTTCCCACCCAGGTGAAGTAGGCATCTCCCCCCCTTTGCCACCCAGGTGAAGTAGGCAGCCAACATACTCACAGCCCCAATGCACTGCCATGGCCCATTCAGGTTACTCACCAAGCAGCCAGGCACGTCCTCCGGCATGTCACTCCATGTAGCGTGGAGTTCCGCAGGACCAAGGAGTCATGAGTTGATCCGGGGTATCGGGCATTCAATGTGTGATGGCTTTACTGGCATTACACATCATCTGGACGTTGATGGAGTGGTATTGCTTGCGGTTGCGATACGGCACCTCCATGGCATGCTGGACCACCAATTCAAAGTGGGTGCAGTCGAGGGCACCTATGCAATTTGGCATGCCTGCCAGTGCATGGAAGGTAACTTTTGTATCATATATCTCCTGGGGAGTCCAGGGTAGGGATATGTAGTCCCTTGTGTGGTTGAGGAGGGCATCCAGCACTTGGTTGAGTATCCGGGAAAATATGGGCTGTGAAATGCCATGCATGTGTCCCACTGTATGCTGGTAGGTGCCTGTGGCAAGGAAGTGGAGCACAGGCACTACCTTCAGTAGAGGGGGAATGGCAGTGCCGATTTCTATGAGGCTCACTATATCGTCATGTATCAGGTCCACTATGGTGGTAATGGTGTCCCAGTCAAGCTGGTACAGGGTGTGGATCTGCTCTGGTGTGAGGTTGAAGGGGGTGGCTCTGATGCGGGGGATTGGGAGCTGCCGGCGTGTTAATGTTGGCTGCACCGGTAGGGCAGCTGGGCCTGTCTCACCCTCCTTCTCCTCCTGTGTATCCTCTGTGGTGGGGGCTGTGGTTGTTGTTGTTGTAGTTGCTGCCTTGCAAGCAGGGCCTCCAGCTCCAGGAATGCTGCTACAATTGGTATCATCTTGGTGTGGGAGAGGGTGTGGTGTGTGGGTGTGCTCCTTTTGTGCTGTGCCAGACTCCATTGCCTCCACCTGTGCCTCTTGGAAACACTGCTCATGGTTCTTAACACCTTCTAGCCGATGCTGTTATTTACTCCATGCCGGTAAGGTACTTTGCGGCCTTGTGGAGGCTGTTTTTTGCATGTCTGCATTACTTGGGATCAGCTCCGGTTTACGCCATGCTGCTAATTTCGGCATGAAGTGTCGGGCACGCGCCACTAGACCGCTATTTACGACCTCGTACTTTACGGCGCCGTAAATAACGGTCTGGTAGGTCAGAATAGCCCGTAACGGGAAAACGATGCCGGTAATCCTTTTCCGGCATCGTTTTCCCCTTACCTCCTAACTCGGAATGACCCCCACTGTGTTGTTCGTAAAGGTCAATACAGGGATAAACTTAAGACCAAAATGGGAGACACCGGCTTTGCAAAGATTTAAACAAACTGTTAAAGTGAGGAAAGTAGTGGGGCTAAAACAAAGCCTGGTCTACCCCCATTGTCATTAGAGAACGTGTGCCCCACCCCTAAGCAAAATAAGCAAAAGACGTGCAGGTCCATGGAGGCAAAGCTATACTAGCACTTACCAAAATTGGTACCTGTTGGGCATGTGCAGAGGCGGATTTCTTTGTTTTTTTAAGCGCAACACGACACAGCTGCAGCACAATGCAGCGTCCCATCAGGCGCAGAAAAAGGGAATGACAGTTGGGCAGGGCGCACGTGGCAGGGTGTGCCACGAGCAATATCCTGAAGAATGGGCCCCGTTCCGAGGGAGGGACATTCCATGAGTATGAAGGAAAGGGGACGGAACGTAAGAGTAACCACGAAGTACAGTGACCATCAGGACCAGAAGCTTGCACATGCCTCATGGCTCTTATGTATACAGACCAATAGGTATCAAATCTTCCGGGACATCCTTGCCACAGCTTTCTTCGATTAACTTTATCGATGCTTGTGCTAATTAGATAGAATATGTGTAGATTAGCCACATAGAAGAACTTGGAGAGTAGCCAATGTAATAACCACCCCGCTCCTGCTTCTTCCAACACACCACCAAAATACTATACACGCCCACTGGGCTAGCCACCCTATGCACAAACACACACCCAAAATAGTAACACACGCTTGCAATGAACAACCACGAACACTGGACATTACCCATATGGACACAACAGGCCAGTGCGTACAACTTTAAATACTAGACACATAAAACACACTCCAACATATCAAACAGTCACATAGAAAACAACCCAGGCATTGGGCGTTACCCTTTCAGATACAACAAGCCAGTGCACACAAGCAACCATCTGCAAGCCAACACAAACAGACGCCAGTTTCTCCTGGTTGTGGACCTATCCCATCACTCTACCGTCACTAACCAAGCCTGTCCTCTTTCTTACAGTGCCACGTGAGCACCTGAAGACTGCCCCTGGGTGGTAGCGGTGGGTCGGTATAATTCAGCATTACATAACATGACGGTGGCTGTCCTTCCCCTATGTGTTTCACTGCCGCCTCCTTGCCCCTGTCCTCCCATCTACTGCCTTCCCCCAGCCCTTCTACCCCATCCTTGACCCACCAGTCTGCCATGCTTCCCTTAACAACTTTTAACAGTGCACGTCCCTGCAGTTTTCTCCCTCGTGCCCTCCTCCGTCTGTCCTTTCATACTCCCATGCCACGCCCACAGCCATCAATTTATTTAATTTCCAATACTACATTTTCCTTTTTTTGTGGAGCTACTAAAAATGTTATTAGTAGTCCGGCCTGATCCCATGTGCTAATTACTGAATACGCTGCTGGCTTGGCCCACCCGCAAACCCAGTAACTAACGCCACATAAATATTCCAAATAATATTCCAAATAAATTCCCCCCACCTGATTCCTCTCTCCCCTCTCCTACTCCTCTCTTTTCCCCTTCCATTCTCCCTCGCCCTGTCCATCTCCTACTCCCCCCCACCTCTTCCCTCTCCCCTTTCCACCCCCCCCACCTAAGTTAATTGCTCTTTGCACTGTTTTGTTGAATGATTCAAGATGTACATTTTGCTCTCATTGTTAAATGTTGTTGTTATTTTGTATTTTGCTGTTCCACTGTACAGCGCCTTGGTGTAAAGCGCTATATAAATAAATCAATCAATCAAAATACAATATGGAGTAATATATTTGCAAAGACTGTTTTCACGCTCTCCTCAAATGCTTACGACTTAGAAGTAGAAGCGTAAAGTGCATAAAGAATTCAAATACCAAGTCATGCCTTACAGTATGTTTAATTATCAATGTAATAATACATGCAAATGACTAGTGTAAGCTCTGTTTATACCTGTTTTGGGCTTTCCTTTTTTGGATTCTTAGACTCTGTGCTCCTCATCGAGGTTTTAGATGTCGGACGCTGGGCTGTTTGATGTTGGACAATCCTTGGAAGAGGCTGTGAAGAATTACTTGCAGTCCTAGGATACAAATGAAATATTAGATGTTCCGTTTCAACAAATTGCATTTATATAGCAGAAATCGACACCATCTGCCTTTTAGTCTGAAATGCAAGTCAGTCACAGAAGGTTCATCACTACCCAGTTCTCGTTGCCCTTCGGATAGAAAATCCTCTATTTTCAACCATCCAACATTCTGTTTCAATATCGCAATATTTTAGGAATCTCTGCAAGTAGACCTTATTACTCAACTCTTATTAGGCAGCAGGGAACAACGGGAGGTGGGTGGGTGACGATTTAAAGAATTAATCCAAGTTAAACAATTATCCCACAATGTGTTTTTGATTAAGAGCTTTATTACTCGATTTAAACCCACTAAATGAGTAGAGAACAGGACACCTGCCCTACAGCCTGCTTACATGTTCCCAGGTCTGTATGAAGCTGTATTGAGTGTAGGGAGCAAAACATTCATTAAGACCATATATGTGATCTTAGCCTGGAGGAAGCCAATAATAGCATGTTAATGGTCTAGCGGCTTGGAATGGATTGCTTGCATATGGTCGCAATAACTAGAGGGTCTTGCATATCCTTGTTTGCCTTTTTTAATTGGGCTGGCAAGCTTAAGGACAATGGAATGGACATTGCCCAGAGCAACTGCCAGCTTTTATGATTATTTCAAAGCGTTCTATTTATAACTTGTTGCTGCTTTTAATCAAGGTCCCTAATTGAGTGGAGATATGTTCAAACCTGGGTCACCTTATCGTAGAAGGCCAAAACCTTTCTGGGTTCATAAAATGGAACAATTACTGTCTAATAATGCCTATCTGGAAAAAGGTTACTTATAAAATGTGTTTATTAAAAAATATATATTTCCACTTCGATTTTATCCAAACTGTATAATATATTGGAAAATGTGTGCATTTCTGGACTAACCAGCACAGAATCCCAATGCATTTAGTGGTGTTACAGCGAGGTTGAGTTGGGAATCATTAGAATAAATTGTTGTTCTTCAATTGTTAGCAGCTTAAGCATCAGAAATAATTATGTATGTCTATTTGATGTGTTTTTATTCTGTGTAATGAGTATGTCATGTAAGAAATAATATTACATACATATACATGCATACTTATTTAACAAGAATAGCCTGAGTCATCATGAGTTCAATTTGGAACACCAAGGGAAAGCTGGGCAGGATCATGGGCCTCCCCCCATTCCAATGAACACCACCAAAAGAAACCACGAAAAACTGTGGTTTATTGTTTTGTCGGGTACCAGGAGAGGAGCCAAAATTTTAAAAGGAGTCAAAGATCACATTAAATGCAAAGGAAATTATTGCAAAAGCAATACATACATGTCAACTTCTCGAGGTGGGAATAAGGCAAACAGACTGTTCAGGTTTCAAAGCGTAAGCTTTATTAACAGTAGTCTCAACCGGAATGATAAAAACAAATACTAAAATAATATGCAAACAGTTTGGTCATCTGCCAGGGGCTCTGGTGCTTCAATATTCTCTTTCATCCAGTCCGGAGTCCAGTCCGACTCTTTGTCCAAAAAAAACCTAGGCAGAATGTGAATAGGTCTTCCTCTTTCTTTTCCTCGTTGGGATTGCGCTTCACTACTCCCTTTTGTACCTGGAACTCTCTCTCCCTCTGAAGAATGTTCCTTTATAACCTTAGGCTGCTTGTAAGATTCCTTGGGACGCAGGATCAGCCTTAAACGTTGACACTACCTAGTGCCAATCTCACCAGAAACTGTTTGTGCCTTTTTGAAACTCGCCGGGTGCTTTAATTGTCCCCAACACCTTCGTAGATTGCTTTCCTTTAAACAGATGGGCTATCCTTTCATAAGATGCGAGTCTCTGCCAGCCTCTCTCTAATAACACCTGTCTGTGTTGCTAGCTTCCTGCTCTGGGTAGAGGGTGACGGCCAAATACCTTGGAGCCTGCCCAGAGCAGGCATATTAGCTCTACAGCTCCTTTAGGCCCGGCCCCTCTGTCTCGGCAGCTCCGCTTCGTTGGAGAGTACGCAGGTTACTTGCTTGCCGCACAGCTGATCACAGGCTGGGATCGCGCTTCTAGAGTCACGCCCCTTTTGGGAAGTATCTTCTCAACGCTGAATGCAATGTGGCTCATCAGTTTCTCAAGTCACGCAGTTATGAATGCGCCGGCGACCGGCCCCTCTCAGTTTCATTAGCACTCAGTCCCTCTGCAGACCTGAATACTTCCTCTCAACTTGAACTACTTGGCTCCAACACGCCAACTTATTTGGTCATAAAACTTAACTTCAACAACTAACTTCTTCTTTCCGTAGGTTCTTATTAAGCCCCTTCGTATCAGGAGACCTACTCTTCAACAGCTGTTCCCTGCCCAACGAACAACAACATAAGAATAAAGTACCTTGCCCAGTGATCTTCATTTTCTATTTGATGAACGAGCCGTCAATCACTTCCCTAGACCCACCTCCATTCAGCCTTTTACCCTTCCAATGCCTGATGCTAACAGAACTCCTTCTGGCTTTCTTCTTTGGAAATGCCCCTTTCACAATACAATAAAGAGAAATGAAATCATCCAGAAGTTCACAAAATGATAAGAAACAATTGAAATATTCATTTGAAAAAAATACATTATTTAATGGAACTGTCTGGCAATCCTTTGGCCCTGTAGGAGAAGAAATGGCCTTCCATACTCCCTTTGAACTAGACCTGATACACACTTAATCCCCTTCTTTAATGGCTAAAATGGACTGAAAGCACAATGGAATTGAAGCTCCCCAGAGAAATTGCCAGTGGTTACTATTACTTCAAGGCGCTACATACTTTGTTTGGCCTTTTATTGCAATAATCTTGGTGAACACATAGTAGTTAATCTCTATGAACTTCCCTTCCATAGCGAGTCATACTACACAACCAAACATAAACAACAACAAAAACAAAGGAGAAAGCAATACAGGTGAAATTAAGGATAAGACTGATCAATGACCACTGCAGGGAATCGTGTGTACCTTCTAGTCATTTATAGTGACTAACTGTACCCTATCCCGTACTCTCTTACTTTAGGTAACGGATCCTGGCTTGCAAGTTCCAACAGTTCCATGATTTCTTAAAGTAGAATTACAATGGAAATTTCATGATTCTCTCCATCCAGTGCTTTGTACACTAATACAACTAGATGCACACTCTTAATGGCAATAGGGCCTTTCAAGAAGAAAGTGCTTCATACAGTCAGGCCAGCTAGCACTAGAATTGTGGGTATAGTTATGGTCAAGAAAATCAATGCGCCACGGAGGACAAGGTTTAGCTCATCTTCTGAATGTCTTCTGAACTAATGATTTCCAAGTCAGACTCCTAACCGTAAGAGCAGGGAAGATAAATGGGTATCAGGTAATAATATCGCCACATATATGGTCGTCGTAAAAAATATTGCCGGGAAAATGTTGTGGCGATATTATTTGGGTGACCATATATATGGCGACAGGGGCAAAAATAAAATGTAAAAAAAAAATGTGGAGGTTGCGGGGGTGTCCCCCGCATGTTCCATGCAATAATGTCACCACAAAAAACGACAATTTTTCGGCGAAATTTTTGTATGGCGATATTTTTGTGGCGACATTATTACATGGAACCGATAAATGAAAGTTATGATACACTATCAGCAAGGAATGAAGTCATTATGACCAGTTTTCATTAAGTTTATTTGATTGCTTGCTCATAAGCTTTTGGTATATAAAGTGCAACCATCACAAAGTAATTAGGAATGATGGGATGGATAGATTCATGCCTTAAAGGCCATCTAATGAATGTTATACTAGCCGATACTGGAAGTAAGAGCAGTTGGGGCGAGCTACATGAAGCGTCCTTGGTGTGTTTGTACCGAATCTAGATGCGGAGTCCTGCATTAATTGCAGCCTGGTCTTTGTACCTACTTTTGCTCAAGGGTTACATGCATTCCTTGCCCAACATTATCGAATAACACACTTTGCACTTCCAAACACCCTGCCAAACACTGTCTGCTGATATCCAAACTCTTTTACACCAATCCAAACTGACATCAGAAATGATCAGCCTCATTCAGTAATTCTCACTGACATTTGTAATGCTAGACGACAAGCAATGCACCCTTTGCTGTGATGCGAGACACACTGTCCTTAGGGTGCAGCCAATGACACCTTTAGTTCTCCCAGACCTCTCCACCACTAGGCCTAAAGTCAGACTTCATTCACCTTTCCACTCTCTCCATGGTCTGGTGTTTAACGCAAATCCCACTGCCTATGCTCAAGGGTTTGGCCATACCCAAGATTTCACATAAGGTACTGACTGCCCTGCAGCGCAGGCACTGAATCCCATCCCAATGTAACTGTGATGCTGGAAATGCATCGGAGGGACAGGGCCTCCGCATCCTTGTCCTTTACTGTTTTTATCATGTGTTCTGTTGTGTTTTCCACGCAGGAGTTCATGTGGGACTCCTGGCGGTGCAGCTCTCTTTTGGTTTGTCGTACAGACCCATGGGATACCCTTATGGCACCCATGGGTGGGGTTACAACCCTATGCCCCTAGTGTATGTTTTTGGGCACCTGTGTGTGACCCACAGAGCAGGGTATGGGCGTGTGGCAGCTTCATGCTGAATTTGACAGGTGCCCTGAGTATCCTCCATTTTGGGATACCCAGGCCCTGCCATTGGAATCAGTTGATTCCTGATAGGAAACAAGATGGCCCCTATGGCCTCTTGCTTTCTATTGCCTATTACCTTGTTTTCCCAAAGTCCTAAGAAGCCCTGACTCTGTCCCTTCCCCCTGACCGGCTGTTGGGTAGAAGTTCCATATATGGTGTTGTTGTGAAGTCCAGGCCAGACTGGCTGAGCCTTCCCAATGACTGTATGTTGTGGATACAGCCTGTGGGTGGGACCTGGGTGAATGGAGTGTGTGACGAATACACATTCTGTGCTGTGGGTGTCTAGTATCTGGTGGTTGACACAATGACTGAGACAGCCCTGCCTGAAACCGGTATGAATGCCGTGTGGAGTGTTGAATGGCTAGGTACTTGTCCCAATACACATAACATGTTGTGAGTGTCTGGAGAGGAGTGAATGGCCTGAATGCACTATACTTTAATTACGGAATCCAAACAAAAGTTGGAACAGATTGAAAAATCCTTTCAGGAGTTTAAGAAATTAACTATTGAAAAAAAGACTAATAAATTAAAGAAAGATATTTAATTATTTAAAAAGGAACAGCTTTATCCTTACCTTGCGGAAGACTAATCCCCAAACAGTTTGGAAAACTAATGCGTATTGGAATATGGGACCCACAAATACCAACAAAAAAAGATGGGTCACATTTTCAGATACATCATCTAGTAACTCAGGTAATGAGGAGTCTAATAATCAAACCCCGGGTGAGTTCCCTTTTCGAGGAAGGGGCTTGCGAAGAGGCCGCAGAAATGCCCCCCAATGTCGAATGAAACACAACATGTTCATGCAGAACGCCCCCGGACAAGGCATGATGCATCGGGACTTCCAGACGCGGAATCAAGCTTACAGATGGTAAGTGAAACATTGCCAATCTTCAATCTCTCCTCTCGCATATTAACATTAGCAGAAATATCGATCCTGAAATGTGGTCCATCATTTGTTCCGACTCCAAATCTTAGTGCGATGTCGATCATAAGCGAAATAAAGGGCTTTTTACGTAAACTGAGGCTGAAGTTCTTCTTTTTGAATAATACGGTTCCCAGAGAGCCTAAGATCTCAGGCCTTTCGAGGCCTTCCACTTTCACTCCCAATTCCAGCGACTTGCCATCAGAGGTTTTGATTTTTGAAAAGCTAGTTCTCAAAGAAATAGAGAAAGTGATTTGTCATCCCAGAAATCAACAAGGACCCAATTTAAGGCTTTCTGAGTTCCAGGCTATTCAGACACTAGCCTTGGATCTGTCTATAGTCATCAAGGCTGCGGATAAGGGAGGGGGGATAGTTGTTTGGGATGCTGACCTTAATGATCAAGAAGCATTGAGACTTTTACATATCCCAGGCCACTACACCAAAATCGCGAAAGATCCTTCAAAAATGATTAAATTGAAGATACTTAAACTCACTGAGGAAGGAAGCCATTCCGGCTTTCTTTCTGCCAAAGAAGTTGAATATATCAATTTCTCAGAAGACTGTACGCCCTTATTTTACATTATGCCCAAAATACACAAAGACATCGAGAACCCCCCGGGACGTCCTATAGTCTCGGGTGTGGTTCATTGCTTGAGTCTTTATCAAAATATATTGATTTTTTTATCAAACCATTGGCAATGGCAACTCCTAGCTTCCTTCTTGACTCAAGAGATGCCATTAACCTTGTGGAATTCAAAGCATTTGATTCTAGTACACAAATATTAGTCACACTTGATATTGAAGCACTCTATACGAATATCCCTCAGGATAGAGCAGTCGGGAGCCTACAAACAATGTTAAATCTGCGTTCTTTGCCACATTTGGTTCCCACAGAATTTTTATGTAAAGCCGCAGAGTTGGTCCTTAAGAATAGTTTCTTTAAATTCAAGGAGGAATTCAAGGAATTCTTTTTACAATGGAAGGGCACGGCCATGGACTGCAATTTTGCACCAAATCTGGCCATTATTTTCATGGCCCTTCTTGAGGAAGAAAAAATTCTGACGGCATTTAATCCATTTAGAGATCAAATTCAATTGCACCGTCGGTACATTGACGATATACTAATGATTTTGGATGGTTCCTCAACATCATTGGTATTATTCGTACAATGGCTTAATGGCATAGATTCAGACATTCATTTTACTTTTGAATATTCAGTTTCCAGGATTTCTTTCCTGGACTTGTCCATTTTTGTTGAAGAAGGGCACCTCTGTACAGAATTACATAGGAAACCCACAGAGAAAAACACAACATTGAAATATGAAAGTCAACACCCTGCCAGTTTGCTTCGTAACTTACCTTATGGTATGTTTCTACGGCTATGCCGTAATTGTACAGATATTGCTAATTTTGTAAAACACACAGCAATTCTGGAAAAAAGATTACTAGAACGTGGCTACCCCAGGAAACTCATAAAACATTCTAAAAAGAGAGCTCGATATATGAACAGAGACCTGCTATTGTTACCCAAGCATGATACTGGTAAGAATGAGGAGCTAGTATGTGTCTCAACTTTCTGTCAACACAATAATGCAATTAGAGGTATTATTCTAAAGAATTGGTGTATACTAAATGCATCAGGTACTATTATACCTAAACCCCTGTTTGCTTTTAAAAAAAGTAAAAATCTGAAGCAAAAGATGACTTGTGCAAGTAGAATTCCACCAAAAATTCATACCATTCGAGACACCAATTTAAATCCAGTGGTGGGACATTATCCATGCACCTCATGTGTTGCATGTAAGTTTTCAAACAAAACTACTTCATTTAGCTCACACAATAAAAGGTGGGACCTTTGCACTGTTACCACATGTAAGAGCAAGAATGTCATTATGCCATTCGCTGCCCATGCCAGTTGATGCATGTTGGGAAAATAACTAGAGAGGTGAGTACCCGCATCAACGAACATCGGTCTAAGATTAGAACCCGGAACCTTAAGGTCCCCATGGTGATCCATTTTTTTGAGATGGGACATACGGCAGATCAATTGGAGTGGTTTTGCATAGAAAAAGTATATGCCCAAAATCAGATCCAACTACTTAAAAAATGTGGACTATAAAGAACAACTGTGGATATTTAACCTAAAAACACTGACATTGGGTCTGAATACTTTGGAACCATGACACTCGAGCAATTGACTATAACTTTTGTGCCTTATGGGTCTAAAAATATTTTGGAACTACGGTACTTGAAAAATAAATCATAGTGCCCGTGATCTATGGCTTCTTCTATCATAGCTTATTCAATCCATCCAAGCTAGCAACAAATATAGCAAACAGGGGCTTTGGTCCCAAGTCCCCCATTGTTTTCACTCAAATTAGGACTTGTAATTATGTCTTCAGGAATTCTGGGGGAATCCTATCATCTAAATACTAGGCGCCGCTATTATAGCACCATCTTACAACTTGTTGAAAAAGATGTAGCCGACCATGAGAAACTTAAGCTATAAATATATATTGTGCCTTTTAATCTTCACATGTGGTACAACAAACTAATTCCTTTTGATGGGGTTATTTGGCCGGTCTTATGATACGTGCCTGGTTTAATGGATCTCGCTTCAGTGCACAAAGCACTGTTGCCTTGGTAGCACGTATCTTGTGTGAAAATCGTTCGCGTTCGCTCGCGAGCACGGCTCCGTACTGGGATCGAGCCCCCAGCCTTGAGCGGTGCGGCTGAATGCGTGGTCACGTGATAGTTGGAAGTGATCACGTGGTTTAGCAAACGTTATTTTAGCCCCGACGGACACTAACATGGCGCTGCTGACAACGTCTTTCTGCCAGAGCTTGCCTTTGGAGGCGTGACTGGCGGCCGCGAGCGGGACTAATTTTGCTGTGTGCTTCAGGTAAGCGCAACACTCTTGGGTGCTGACCTTTTGAGGCTGCATGTTACTAAGCGAGGTTAGCCTTCATTTAGGTTACTTGCTTTTTTAATTATATGCTTTTGGAATTGTTGGATCCCACTGGGGAGGGTTTCCAACTTATGTGCCTGGAATAAGTTTCACTTTTGTATATTAAAATGCCTGTTGGATTGACCAGGGTTGGTTTACTCTTTATATCTTGTATGAACCAATCACAGCTGGTTTTGCATGCTGTCAGAATTTGTTAGCTCCCACTGGGGAGGGCCTTCTAACTAATGAGACTAGATTAAGTTCCTCCCTTTCTCTTTTTTTGTACATCAAAATGCCTGGTAGATTGTCCAGGCTTGACCTGCATCAGTATCACCAGAATAAGTTCTATCTTCTGCATACTAAAATGCCTGTTTTCCGTTTAGGCACGTTTAACACCAGTGCTGCCCATTTTGGACCCTTGTAGCTACTGGTACACCTATCCTTGTTTCGGTGTCACTAATAGGACACTTTGGGTAAGAATGGTTAACTTACAACTCTTCATTTGTAATTGATACAGTGGGGCCTTCACTCAGTGATGGTTATATATTTATTAATATCTTTTAGGTTGGAGCATCCCTGGTGTTCAGCATCCTTGTGCAGGAAATTTGTTGTGGGATGCCGGTAATTAGTATACACAGGTGGACCCAGCTAAAAATGAAGGGAGACACGAAGAGCCTCCCCATGTGTGTGTGAAGGTTAGTTAATTTCTTTTGGCCCCGGCTTCTAGTGTTCTGGGGCTCTACTACAAGTCTTTAGTATAAGAGTAAGGATTACCATGCCTGCGAGCCTCATTACACTACCGTAACTGGCTATAGCACAATTGCACATATTGGAGGATAAGTATGTGACCTATGTGTGGGTTTTACATCCTCCATTTCTTGGGCTTGTTACAGCTACCCTTCCTTTGTGCCTACAAATTTATAAATTAAGATTTGGTAATTCATTGGTATTGATTTCACCCATGACCCAGTTTCACTGTGACCTTGAGACACCAAACCCCGATGGTAGCACTTCCTTCTGTCTGACACCTCAGGCCCACCCTGGAGAATCCCACCCAGGTTGAGAGTAGGATGTAGTTTGTGTCTACTAATTGATCTCTTAATGATGTGTTATATGGTCTGTTGAATTGGAGCTTTTTATATATCGTTTCATGTTGTCAACAAAGTTAAGGGAATTTTTGTATTTATGTTTCCCTTTTATTTCTTTCTCTTCCCTCCTCCATTGTTAGAATGTAAACTTTTTACTCCTGATGAGGATGTCACTACAATAAAGTATATACGTCGAAACCGGTTGAGTGTGGATTGGGATGAGGTCGTGGTCGGAGACTTCTGAGACCCATCTCAATTGCTTAGGCCACTGATATTATCTTTTGTGGTCCGACAGATGGATTGAACATTCTTTCTATACATTTTCTTGATGAATTACATGTCATGAATTTTCTTATAGATTTTATATTGTATATTTAATGGTGTTTAGTATGAGTGGACTGTTAGATGGATGCCTGTGGATGAATGCTTGGACGATTGAATAAGATGATTTTTATTACTTAGATGTGGTTTTTATATAAAAAATAAGTTGTTTTTACAAGTGCAGATTAAATCATGATTTGTTTTCATACATTAAATTTGTATCAGGTTCAATAAAATTCCTTGATACTCAACCTTTGAACTGTATCCTTTGGATGTCTTTCTGTGATCCAATTGCATATTAATACTCCCATCCAGAGTGTGGGGTCCCCTGTGTCTTTCAGAGAACACCTGAATGCACTATGCACCTGATTGGCTGCCTGCCTGCATGAATTCCCTTCTGACCGATTGGTTGCCTGAGTGTGACCCAGCAGAATGAATGGGAGATCAACTAGTATATCTGGGGGCCTCTCACTGCTAGAATTCGTGTTCAGAAGCTGAAGTCCACTATGACAAGTAACTGGAGTAACTGAAGCTTAACCTTGAAGCCCTGCTGGAAGAGAAGAATTGTTGTTGCTCTCCTTCACAATCTGAAAGCTGCTGTTTCTCCAAGCCAGACCCAGAGAAGACCTGCTAAGGCGCCCTCTTCCCGAGCTACGAGGGACCATCGTGCACCAGCTGATCTTTGCCAAAGCTCCCTGGTAGACAGTCCTTCAAAAGGCTGCCAACCCGAGATTGGGACTGCCGCGGAATCCCAAGGAGAAGCGCCCGGACTGTTGTCCGCCATTGTCGAAGACTGCCGTCACCGACCAGAGCCGCCGTGCTCCCGTTTGCCTAAGAACTCTTGATTCAAGGACGCCCTTATCCACATCATCGTCCGCTTGATCCCACTGGAGGAGGCGTGACCGTCAACGCGCCGAGGAGTATCCGCCGGTGGGTTTCCTGCCACCCAAAGACCACAGAGACGCCGACGACTCGACTCCCTTGCTTGCCCACAGTCCCTCATACTCTTTGCGGTCCAGAACTATCATCATTGAGGTGCCCCACACGCCTCTTCCTTGCAGGACGCTTACGCTTCTCCGTCGACGAGCACCGCAAGGATAGAAGCTCCTGATTTACCGCCGTAGTTCACCCTGTTCTCCGTCAGACGTTCGACGACCCGTGACTCCTGCCTTAAAGGGAGGGCACACAAGAAGGGCCGTCGACTCCCCGACGAGGAACGCTAACACGCCAGGTACTTTGGGGTTGCAGAACTATTGGGAAGTCTATTGTGAACAATATATGGACTGGGCTTGTGATATATCTTTATTCTACATGTTGCCCAGGTGGGGGGATCTCCACACAGAACTGTGTCTAGGGTACGGGGCCAGTATTCTGCCAATTGCTCACGAACTGCTTTACTCTTACCTCTACTGTTGGTTTCCATTACGAACTGATTTGGGTGACATTTAACCGTCCAGTTGATGCACTTTAAAGAGATTTAATAGTAATTGTGGTACCACATAGACTTGTATATTTGCCATTATAGATAAGCGAGTACAAAGTGAGTTATCGTGATATTGTACATGGCCTTGAATATTAATTATATAAAGACTGTGTTTTAACCGATACAGTGTGCGGACATTCCTTTGTGGGTGTGTTATGCTTGATTTATGCTTGATCCAAAATGGCGCAGGTGCGCAATGCATTCTGGGAGCGCTCGGAGCGATGTTAGATATTTACTTCATACCGCAGTGAAACGCTGCACACATTTTTCTGAGTGTTAGATTCACAGTGCCGAGACAAACATGCTTTTCCAAACCTGGTATGCGGTCAAGGCCATTTCTGCTGGGAAAACATAACTTTGTTATGGCTTGCTAGTGTTCTCCGTGGAACATGTTTTTAGAGAATGAGGCATTGTGCTTCTTGGGGGGAGCTCTCGATTGACCCAGCTGGCAACCGATGGCTGTTCCTCAACTGCACAAGTGCAATTTCCAGAATGTTCGAGAATTAACTCCCCTTTGTGTAGTGTGTATATATGCGCAAACCCGGAGGTGGTCAGGTGAGACTTCAGCCGGAGAAGGATGCTTACGTTCGGCCTTCCTGTGAGCTGTGGTGCTCTCGGCCTGGCTGTTCCCGGGGTCTTCCAGCCGCTTCTGGACGAGATGAGGAATTCTGTTATGCTCACGGTGATGTATTTCTTTTTGACTTCTTCACTCCTTCTGTGTTTTATGTCCTTATTTTTATGAGTTATTTCTATGTACTTGTAAGCTTTGAATAAATAGCCGTAAAGAGCTGATTATCTTCTAAGAGTGTGTGGCTGTGAGTTATTGTGTCTGTCTGTTTATGGTTCAAAGTATTTGCTCTATAATTGCATTGATGATTTATGGTGGTTTCGTGCACTTTTCGGGGGAGAGCAATACATTTTTGGCGTCACGAACAGGATGTACGTGATGAGTTGTTCCGTGCATCCAAGAATCTGTTGAAACGTAGATAGAATTTGGTTGTCGTGTAAGTGAAGTTTTTGAATAGTGATTTTTTTTCTCCTTTCTCGTTGTTGTAAGTGTTTGTGTGCCTGTGGGAGTGATTGCAGTGTGGAGAAGAAAATATATAGATTCAACGAGGGGTTGCTTTGCTTGCGATAATGAGTAGTTTGTTCAAGAAGAAGAACGTTACCGCTGGCGGTGACTGTTCTGATGTTGTTATTCCAGGTTGGACTATGAGTCCGTATGATAAATTGGCTCAAGCGTGGGCATGTGGTGCCGGTTTAAGTGAAACTTGGGATCAAGGATTGGGAGATGCCGATCCGACTGATGTAACTGCATGCTTGCAACAAGTTCCAGTAGAACGTGGTAAAGAATGCGCGGCATTAGGTAGGCGAGGTTGGGTTCTTTTGCATGCTTATAGGAAAATACATCAAATGAAGGTGGAAATAAAAAATTAGGTTTTGCGATTAGAAAGAGAGCTAGCTGCAGAACAGCAGACTGCGTTAATGCAGCAGATTTAAATGAAACTGTTTAAAGATAAGGCCGACACATATCAGGCGGTGGCCGAGAGGGCAGCAGTCAGAGTAGCTCGATATAAGTATAGGAAAAGACGGGGAGGAGTCAACAAAAGAAAGGTGGCAACTGTAATCGCTACCGCTGGCGTAGACTGGGATCCGGACAAGTGGGATGGTGATATTTTTGATTCAACCAGTCTAGAAAGTAGTTCAGCAGAAGAATCTGACCCCAAACCAGAGGCGAAACAGAAAACAGTGGCGGCGAAGCCTGTTAGAAGGCAGCGAGCCGGACCACACCCGCAGAATTCTGGTGGTGGTATGGTGGATTTAACCACTTTTGAAGATTACACACAACAAGAGGTTGGGGAAATTATTACCCGTTTGAGGCAAAAATCAGGGGAAGCTTTATTGACATGGATGGTGAGATTGCTAGATGGGGGTGCTGCAGGGTTGTTGGTAGATTCTACTGATTCACTGCGTTTTATACCCCTGTCAATTGACACCAATGTACAGGAGGTCTTAAGAACAGGACTGCCCCCTGACGCAAATGGTCAAGATACGCAGGTGTCTTTGTTGCACCTGGTAGCCCAAGCATGTAACCGTAAGTACCCTATTACCACAGATTGGCCCAGTGAAGAAACCAAGTGATATACGTTGAGAGAAGCAATTCAAAAAGTCAGAGAGCATGTTATGAAAGAGGTGATTCACATAGATGCTCCTGATCACATGGGAGCTGTGCCGCTCTCAGTTTCAACTCGAAACATGGTGATTAGAACTGCACCACCCGCATACAAAAGTATCATTATGACTTTGCTCGTAGGTATGACGGGCAAGGCTACGGATGAGGTAGCAGATGCCATTCGGCAACTTGCAGATTTGGGAGAGTGGGATAAGAGTGATAACAAGCCACGGGGGAGAGAGGGGTGTAGTGAGAGAAGAACTGAAGGCAGGTGGCAAGATAGCAGAGACTCCTGAGTGTCCCGAAAAGACATGTTTTTGGCTTTGTTAAAAGATGGTGTGCCACACGAAGAAATTGATGGCATTGAAACCAGAGTAATGTATGAATTATACAAAAAACGAGGACTTGCAGCCAAAGAGCGCTATAAACAGGTTAAGAAACAAGTAGTCACCACGTCACAGGGGGACGCCTTACCTTCTGCTCCCCCTGCGGAAGAACAAGACGAAGGGTCTATGGGGACACCTTCCCCGTACCAGCCAACATACGCTGATTTGAGAAAGGTGGTGAGTGCGATGCTAGAGGTGGAGTCCAGTCACACTCATTCGAAATTTGACTAGGGCTTCGGCCAAGCTCCGGCAGCGTCTGCCCGCATAAAAGTGGATAGGCGGCCTCATGTTGATGTTAAGATTTTTTGGGGGCCAGGAAATACACAAGGGGTGTGAGCATTGATAGACACCGGGGCGGAGGCCTCTTTGATTCATGGTAATCTGACACGATTTAAAGGCAAACAGTTTACGATTACAGGTTTAGGGGAAAAGAGACCCACCGCAGTGCAAACGCGAGTGGAAATGAAAATAGGCAATTTAAAGAGGCAGAAATACCAAGTGTTGATTGTCCCGATACCTGAATATATAATTGGCTTTGACATTTTGGAAGGGCTAACCTTGGGACTTGGCGGTAAAACATACCAGTTTGGGGCGAATGCATTGATTTGTACCCCCATTACTGTAGGCAAATTGAAGATGCCCCCAGTGCAAGTGCCAGTGGCAACCAAGCGGGTAGCTATTAAACAATACTGCATTCCTGTGGGGCACAAGGAAATCTCAGACACCATTAAAGAATACGTGAAGGCAGGTGTATTACGCCCTATTACCACCTCATGGAACAATCCGCTCTGGCCTATTAAAAAGGGAGATGGGTTGTGGAGGATGACGGTGGATTACAGGGAGTTGAATAAACACACTCCTCCCTTAGTGCCTGCAGTCCCAGATGCCATTACCTTGATTGAAAATGTCCAAAAGTTCGAGGGAACTTGGTATGCAGTGATCGATTTAGCCAATGCATTTTTCTCCGTGCCAATTGCTGATGAGTGTCAAGAACAGTTTGCATTTTCGTGGGGTGGACGTCAGTACACTTTCACGAGACTACCCATGGGGTACATGCACAGTCCGACTATTTGTCACCGGCTGGTGGCAGAGCACTTAGACAAGATACCGTGTAAACCTGACATACAGATCTCTCATTACATTGATGATATTTTGATCCAGGGCAAGGATGAGCACAGCGTGCAAAGTCAGCTAGATGTCCTTATGGAAGGATTGAAAAAGGAAGGGTGGGAGATTAATCCGAGTAAAATTCAAGGTCCAGCTGAAACAGTGATATTTCTAGGGATTCAGTGGCATCATGGGCATCGAGAAATGGTGCCAAAAGCTCGACAGAAAATACTTGAATTCACCACTCCAACGAACAAAAAGCAAGCTCAACAGTTTATAGGACTGTTTGGGTTTTGGAGACAGCACATTCCGCAGTTAGGGCAGATATTGGCCCCCCTCTACAAGGTGACATGAAAGAAATATGAGTTTCAGTGGGGGGAAGAGCAGCAGAAAGCCTTTGAGATGGCGAAAGACACGGTGCAACAGGTGATTGATTTATGGCCCTTGAAGGAAGGAGAAGTGGAATTAAATGTGTCTGTGCAAGACAATTATGCTAACTGGAGTGTGTGGCAGAAACAATACAGGAAACGTGTGCCATTAGGATTTTGGAGTCATAAGTTGCCCGACACGGGTAACTCATATACTCCGTTTGAGAAGCAATTGTTGGCATGTTATTGGGCTCTTGTTGATACTGAGCAGATGACGTTGGGTCATGATGTATTCATGAGACCTGAAATACAAATCATGCAGTGGGTACTGAGCTCCCCTAAAACGCATCGTATAGGACATGCTCAAGAAGCCAGCATAATTAAGTGGAAATGGTATATTCAAGACAGAGCCAAATCAGGAAAGGGTGGAGTGGCAAAATTACATGAGCAAGTAGCCAACATACCGCCCTCAGATTACATACCACCAGAAGTGCCTGAAAAACATGAATCTCCCGTGAAATGGGGAGTACCTTACAGTGATTTGACCGTGGAACAAACAGAGCATGCTTGGTTCACGGATGGTTCAGCCCGATACGTGGGAACTGAGCGGTACTGGAAAGCAGTGTCGTACAATCCCAAAACAAAAAAGATGTTGACAACGACAGGGAAAGGGAAGAGCAGTCAGTTCAAATCTGGAGACGGCAGTTTGGCAGGCTGGCGTGATTGTGTGTTTGATGCGGTGCAAGTGTTAAACAATAGGCCTGTGTATGAACATGAAACTCCTTTGATGCGATTAATGACTCCTACTTTGCAGGTTCAACCCAATTCAGTCAGAGAAACACTATTATACTGGGAAATTACTCCAGGTTCTTTAGCTCCCTATCGAGCAACTCCAGAGTCAGCAGGGGTAGACTTGCATTCCAATGTAGAAATAAGATTAGATCCAAGAGGAATAGTTGTAATTGAAACAGGAATTGGAGTACCGATTCCCCCAGAGCATATGGGATGGATTGCCCCTAGATCTGGCCTAGCATTGAAGGGAGTTCAAGTGTTGGGAGGGGTAATTGATGCTGATTACCAAGACGAGATTAAAGTCATCCTAATGAATAGTGGGGATCAATTGTTATCAATACACAAGGGTGATCGAGTGGCCCAATTGATAGTCATTCCCATTAAGTTGTCCATGATTAAGAAAGGGGAGCCTCCTACAGAGTTAACTACCCGTGGGGATCGCGATTTTGGCTCTTCAGACAGTATGGTACCAGGTGCAAAGGTGTGGGTGGAAAAGCCAAGTGGCCCACCAGTGCCCGCAGATGTCATTGCATCAGGCAAAGATCAAGTAGTTTTAGTTATGGAGCCTAGTAGAAAGAAATGGCAATATGTACCTGTAGACAAATGTTACCTGAGAGAGTGATGTGCAACACTGATATCTCTTTTCTGGGTTTGCTTTGTAGATCCTGGTCTGGTTGGTGTAACTGTGGCACTAAATGGACTCCATTTGGGTGAATTAAAAAATCTACTGTTACCAACAACAAATGTCACATCTGTGCCAGTGATCAAGGGGATACTGATAGTGATGAATAATGTTGTCCCCAAGCAGCCCTATGCCAGTGCCGAAAAGCCCGCCACCGAAGACATGGATTTGTGAAATGCGACAAACACATCAGGAGCAAGTGAAAACAACTTTGATGCCCGCCGTGCCAGAGTCGTTTATAGGAAGGAGGAAACACTCTCCTATGATTACCCAAGAAGAGAATATGTGGATATATCTGGCACAGCAAGTACTGAACATATCACACTTTTGTCTTACTGATGTGCCCAATGCTGAAGCTTTATTGACTACATGTTTAATAGCGGTGCCAATGCCTGTTCCGGTTTTAAAGCTCATCTTCGGCGTCACACATAATGATTCTTTAGTTCAGGACTCAGACATTAGACAATCTTTTTCAGTCTACGAATACTGTCGGTTCTGCCAAGAAACTAACAAGAAGTGGAGAAATTTGACACGGGTTATTACTTACAATATAACTCAAGGTGATGTGTGTTATATTATGACGTGCAAAGCACAAGAAATTGGTAAATGCCGACAAATAGAGTTGACCAATCAGTACAATCATACCCTGTATGAGAGGCGACTATGTGCGCGAATGTCACGCAAATGCACCACTGTAAATAACACTATGTCTTGCAATCATACAGTGATAACTGCTAGTCATTTGAATCATGTGAAACTTCCAACAGGATGGCTCTTTTCATGTGGTAACATTACATATACTTATATTCCAGCTAACATTTCTGGAGGACCATGTGCTTTAACTCGATTAGGACTAATGAGGTTTCCTTTACACTCAGCGATAACTCGAGGTAAAAGGTAAACTTTTGAATCTGTAGGGCTATCTCCTGACTGTGATTCACATGTACATCTGTTATCAGAAGCTGAGGTTCTAGCATTAACTCTTTCATTAGTGGGTGTTTGGGGTTTAGCTGCTGGAGGTTACAAATCTTTGATGAAATTAGCGTGTTTAGTAGTTATAAGTCTTAATCATACTTCTTTGATAATCAAGTTATTAGAAAAGCAACTTTGCAGAACAGAGCTGCTGTTGATTACCTATTGCTAAAACATAATTTAGGGTGTAATGCCTTTGAAGGTATGTGTTATTTCAATTTAAGTGACCACTCACGATCTATTGAAAGTCATATTCGAGGTTTGAGGAATCTCATTTCTCAAGTGTCTCAAGATCGTAATAGAAATTGGTGGGATTGGTTATTTTCATGGATACCTGATATTGGGGGTACACTACGTTACATTTTTGTTTGCATTTTTATTATACTGTCTATTATAATCGCTTGCTGTTGTTGCATTCAATGTATTGCCAACTTAGTCTTAACCTTTCGTAGGTTTCAGAGACCGGTTCCTGTGCCACCGGGATACGGAAGATAAATATCCAAAGGGTGGAATTGTTCTGCTTGATTTATGCTTGATCCAAAATGGGGCGGGTGCGCTATGCATTCTGGGAGCGCTCAGAGCCATGTTGGATATTTACTTCATACCGCAGTGAAACGCTGCACACGTTTTGCTGAGTGTTAGATTCACAGTGCTGAGACAAACATGCTTTTCCAAACCTGGTATGCAGTCAAGGCCATTTCTGCTGGGAAAAGCTAGCGTTTTTATGGCTTGCTACTGTTCTCCGTGGAGCATGTTTTTAGAGAAGGGAGGCACTGCGCTTCTTGGGGGGAGCTCTCGATTGACCCAGCTGGCAACCGACGGCTGTTCCTCAACTGCGCAAGTGCAATTTCCAGAATGTTCAAGAATTAACTCCCCTTTGTGGAGTGTGTATATATGCGGAAACCCAGAGGTGGTCAGGTGAGACTTCAGCCGGAGAAGGACGATTACGTCCGGCCTTCCTGTGGCTGTTCCCGGGGACTTCCAGCCACTTCTGGACGAGATGAGGAATTCTGTTACACTCACGGTGATGTATTTCTTTTTGACTTCTTTACTCCTTCTGTGATTTCTGTCCTTATTATTTTTATGAGTTATTTCTATGTACTTGTAAGCTTTGAATAAATAGCCGTAAAGAGCTGATTATCTTCTAAGAGTGCGTGGCTGTGAGTTATTGTCTGTCTGTTTATGGTTCAAAGTATTTGCTCTATAATTGCATTGATGATTTATGGTTGTTTCGTGCACTTTTCGGGGGAGAGCAATACAGGGTGCTTGGGGACTACACTGTACAGCATCACCTCCTGAGAAGCTAGGCCTTGATTGCTCGAATACGTTACCAATAATAGAGAATCTTGGCTGGGGTCCTCTGTGCCTCTCCTTTGCCATATAGAGAGCAGAAGTACAGATACCCCCCTCCGGTCCTTTACAGTAGCTCAAGGACCTGTTGACATATGGTGCAGTACTGTGCCGCGTGTAGGCGTATGTAGGCTTGTACGGGCCTCATGATCATGACATGAGTAGTGTAGAGGTTTGAAGACTCAACTTTGAAAAGGGAGCAGCCTGGGAGCAGAATACAAATCTTTACATCAATGAATTTGTTTTAACTCCCTAAATTTGCACATGGCTTACAATGAAAACAAAATACTATTAATATTCTCAACAGTTTTGGCAAGTATAATTTTACCCCTTAAATGGACACTCCACTAAAGACTCGAAGAACAGCAAGGTGTATCACAGACGAGCAGCATCTGATACTGCTGAAGTGGTGCTCTGTGTCTGCCTGTGGGGCTTCCTCGTTCTGATATGCAACACCCTTATTTTGCCACTCTGAGCACATGGTGCATTTCATAGAATGTAGGAGTATACATGTTCTCTTTATAATGGTTTCAGCAGAGGGGCATGAAGCAAGGGGTGGAAATCTGGACTGCATCTCCCTATATGTATTATATCATCCTTCACCACTAACAATATTGGTTGGGGTGACAGCAGTTGTGGGAACTGTGGAGACTTGCATCTATTTATAGAGGAAATAGTTAATTTCTCCTGCCGAGGTGGAAGTGTTTAGTAGAAAGAAGTGAAAAGGGGGGGGAGTAGAGGTGTAGTCTCCGACAGCCCCATGGAGATACGGATGTATACTAATTGACCTTTTCACAATTGATCTCAGGAGAATTTACCTAATTTAAAAGGTCAATTAGGACATATATGCGGGGGATACCCACCGAAAACCCCTGCCAATCCAAAAACCCTCACAACCCCCACCCAATCCCCTTATATTATTTATAATCCAAAACCAACCCAATACATATATAAAATAACTAAAATAATATAAAGGTCAATTGTGCAGAAGATCAATTAGGACCACTATAATTAGGTCAATTAGGACAAAAGGTCAATTGTAAAAATCAATTTGGGTAACACCAGTTATACATTTAAATACAGGTTTCCTACCCCCGATGTTCACTAATGTCTAGTGACATGATATTTATTTATTTTGATTCACCTTCTCATATTTCCTTTTCTTGGCGTTGCAGTCCCAGACTTCCTACTTGGGAGCTTACCCAAGGTACCTCAGGTATTTTAAGCCTGCAGATCTACCAGGATTACCCAAGCATGCTCTTAAACCAACATTTCTTGATCTCCAACCTAAAATTCTCCTAAACCTGCCCTGGTATTCCAATGAGTATATATTAACCCAACATATAATTTTCTGCGTTGCCTCTCCAGAAGATAGTCCATTATATACGAACAACATGCATCCACACTAATACAAAGCTTTTACCACCTACCTGATTCCCTCTGTGCATTTGCAACCTTCTTCCCCACTTTCCATCCCTCTTACTGCACCATCACTCTCTTTGCCAGAAGGCTAAGGTCTGGTTTCCCCAGACAGGGGGAGTGGGGTAAAAATAATACATCACAGACAAGTATCAGCATTTTGAAACTACTAAAGAGGTGATTCTGCACACTACATAAGCCCAGTAACACTATAATTTTCCATGGGTCAGACCCCTGCACGCATGCTATGTTAGCTAGAGGTTGATGAGACAATGGGCCTCATTATGCGTGTGCCAGTCCAGAAATAATGCCCGTAATCCCGGCTCTGGAATTTTTTCTGGACTGGCACACTTCAGGTTTGCCGGTGGAGGCCACAGAGTTCAGACCCCTACCGGCAAACAAATGCCGGAACTCCGGCACCATTACTAACGGTGCCAGTGATTCAGGAAATCACCTCCCATGGAGTCCTTTAGGACTCCATGGGAATGGGCAATTACCAGCAATCCACCAACCATAATATCCCAGTAATACTGGGAAATCGGGCAGCAGGGACAGTAAGTGCACTTTGCCGGTATCCCACGGTGATACCGGCAGGATATAGGAAAAAATATAATCAGAGCCAAAGACCTATTGCCTTCGGATATCAAGCCGGGTGAGTATAATTTGAGAGCAATTGATGTACTTGGATATTTCATTGCAAGATTACATTTTAAGGGAAGAGAAAGGTATACATCACAAACAGCGGTTAAACGCTACTGGGATGGAGGGAGCAGAAAGGATTGGGCATAAGGCTTGATCCCAACATGGTCGAAAAAGTTCTGCAAGTGAGGGAGAGAATAAGTCTAGTTGAAAGTTATCCCAGTGTGTTTGAGAAATATTGGATGCGTGAAAGGAATAAGGCACAAGACAGTGCTTAAGGAGGGAAGTGTTCGAGTTGCTGTGAAGTTGCGTTCAGTTCCCTTGCAGATGAGAGAAGGTGTGTGGTTGGAACTTGAGAAACTGAGGTTGTCAGGAATGATAGAGAAGGCGGGAAGTGTTGAATGGGCGTCTCCTTTGGTGGTGGTGAAGAAATCTAGTGGAGAGTTGAGACTTTGTGTAGATGTACAAAAGCTTAACAAATGCATTGTTGTGCAGTGACATCCTATGCCTAATATGACAGAGATGTTGGTGGTGGTGGGCAAGGCAAAGCATTTTTCTATGCTAGATATGGCGTCTGTGTAAAACCAAATACAATTGGATGAGGAGCCAAAGAAGTTGACTGCCTTTATCACTCATAAAGGGGTATTTCAGTTTCGCAGGATGCTGTTTGGACTGGTCTCAGCTTCATCTGTTTTTCAAAAGAGGATGTACGTTCTATTGAAAAGACTGCAGGGAGTATATTGTTTCCAGGACAATGTTTTGGTGTGTGAAGAGACTCTGGAAAGGCATGAGGAAACGTTGATGTGTGTGTTGAACATTTTCAAAGAAAGAGGACTAACCATGAGAGAGGAGAAGTGCATGTTTCTGGAAGGGTGTAGTGGAGTATTTAGGGCATGCCATTTCTGGTTTGAGGCCAAAAACTGACATTGTTGACATGATCACGAAGGTGCCATCTCCAAAGGATAAGGGAGAGTTGAGGTTGTTTTGAGAAATGATCGAATTTTATAAGAAATGTGTGCACAACTTTGCTGACAAATTGGTTAAGATGAGGATCTTACTAAAAAAGGGAGAGGAATTTCGGTCGGATGCCAAATGCGAAAGGCAGTTTGTGGAGATTAAGGGTAAGATTGATATGGTAAAGCCTCTTGTGAAATTTGATATCCAAAAAAGGAGCGTCATCACTGTGGATGCCAGTGACAGCGGTATTGGTGCAGTTTTGTCAAAAGTTGATGAGGATGGTATGGACTATGTGATTACGCATTTGCCTCAATGGTGTTGAGAGGTGTGGAGAAATATTACTCTGTTTTAGAGAAGCAGGTCCTTGTTTGTCACTGGGCAGTTGAGAAATTCCAGAACTTCGTGTGGGGTGGGGGGCAGAGTTTGCCATAAGGACTGATCATAAACCCCTGGAGATGGTTTCTGAAGAAAAGAGGTTGGACAAAGTGTCAAGAAAAGTTGCCGGGTGGGTAGCCAGAATGCAGAGACACAAATTGTCATGGAGGTAATTCCAGGGAAAGAAGATGTCTTGGCGGATCATTTGTCGAGGTTGGGTGGTGTGATTGAAAGTGAAGTGTCAAAAATAACAGATACAGTATTTGTGACACAGAAAGGGTAGTGTCTCGAGAAAATTGTCGCAGAGCTGTGAGAGAGGAACTCGTTTTTGGGAGAGTAATTGGATTTGTGAGCCAAGGGTGGGAGGAAAAGAGATTGTTGAGTGGTGAAGAGAGAGCTTTTTGGGAAGTACGTTCAGAATTGAGTACGAATTATAGAATTCTTTATCGGTCGAGTTGTGCAGTGGTTCCAAAAGGTCTACGGAAAAGGATGGTGGTTATCACCCATGAAGGACACATGTGGATTCCGAAAACGAAATTTGTGTTGAGGAGCGAGTACTGGTACCTAGGTTTGAGCGTGATATAAAAAAGGTATCTAACTGAACGTGTGGAATGCGAAAAGTCAGGTAAGGGAGTGGTGGCTCACTTACAGCTGATGGTGAAGGTGGAGAATCCAGAGAGAGTATGGATTGACTTGGCTTTACATATTTTGGGTCTGGTCGATCTTGGTGGAGGTCGAGGACATTTTATTTTGGTCTTAGTAGACCCGTTGTTGCGTTGGATTGAATTTAAGATTGCTTGAGAGATAACAGGCAGTGCAGTGATCGAGTTTCTGCTGAGTGTGTTCAAAAGAGAGGATTTTCCAAGTTAGGTATTAACGGATAATGGCAGACATTTTGTAGGAGGGAGTTTTGGGGCGTATTTAGAGCAATGTGGCGTTAAAGAGGATAGCGGCGTATCATCCAGAAGGGAACTGAGCCATGGAGAGAGTGAACAGGTGTGTGATGGAAGCTGTGTGGTGATGGCGGAAGCTTGTGGAAAAGATCAAAAAGGTTGCCGTGAGGGAGAGGCTGTATGCGTTGTGCATGGCTCCACAAGCTGCCACTGGAGTGAGCGCATTAGAGTTGATGAGGGGAAGGAATACCTAGCTGTCCCCTCCCTGGCTGGCTTGGGAGTGTGAGGTAGATGGATTGTGTTGTGGAGAAGGACTCTGAAGAATAAGAAAGATGAGTGGGTGAGAAAAGAGAATTAGAATTGTGGTCGGAAGAGAGTTAATGTGTGTGTGGGTGATTGAGCTTGAATTAAGAAAGGAGTGGTGAGGAAGAAAGGGGTGTTGTATTCGGATCCCGTGCAGGTGTTGAGGAGCGGTGCGGGGAGGGCAGGTTTGGAATTTGGCCAGGGTGGCATTAATCAAATTCAAGAGAAAGGAACAAACTTTATTGATTAAAATATGTACTGTATATAAAAAGTGAGATGCAACCAAATTATTTATAATGATTTACTCAAAAAGGCAGCGGATCACTTTAAGACTCAGACTCTAGAAACCATACAAAATTGTTCATGAACTGTTAGAGGAAATATGTCTTTGACCAAAAAGTGCAAGTGCATATGTAAACCAGTATCTTCCTATCTATACTACCATCATAAAATACATATGGCTAAAAACTAAAGTACAATTGCATAGAGTTAATATACAGCCTGGGGTCTATAACATTTTGAGCCACATGATAAAGTGCAAATTCCATGAAATCAAAAAGCCTCGACAATAATGGACCTAAAAATTAGCAGGAATGGAATGAGGGCTGAAATAGTGGCATGGTGGCGGGGGGGGGAGGGAAGGATAGATAATTTCTACAGTTAACAATGCAAGACAGATTTAAAATAAAAATGTCATGGCAAAATCACAAAATAGCGGTTTCCGCATGTTTAACAGAAACAAGGCAGCCATAGAGCCAAAAAGAAAAAGGATCTATAGTGAAATAACACAAATAATACAATTAAAATAAGAGAGGCATTACCAGGCCAGGGTGATGTACCAAGTAAATCCCTGGGAGAAACAATGTTAGATAGCCAGAATCCAAGAACGGAGGAGTGGAAGAGGCGGAGCAAAAAGTACAAAACAATAAATGTGTGTAGCTCCTCATCCACGTTGTGACCATTAGGGTATTTGGTATCAAAATCCAAAATGAACCTAGTTTCCAATTGTCTCAATTTTAAGGTTTGGTCACCTACTCTCTGGTGAGTCGGGACATGGGCCACAGCAAATAATATGAGTAAGGAACAAGTTACTTACCTGTAACTGTTGTTCTCCAGCATGGGTCTGGCATGGATTCACATGCTCATGAATATTCCCCGTCGTCAGGCTGGGAATCCTCGGTAAAGAAAAAAAACAGTATCAGTTTCATTTCTGATCTGTCTTTCGTAGTAGTAACCAATCACTGATCTCTGCGTCATACTGACCACGGCCAATGACTGCCCTCTACCTAAGCCCCGCCTCTGGCAGCCATCTTCAGATTTGGTAGCACGTGAAGTGGCAGTATGACCAAGTGAAGAGCCGCAGAGGGGTAGGCGGGAGGGTTCGCATGTGAATCCATGCCAGACCCATGCTGGAGAACAACAGTTACAGGTAAGTAACTTGTTCCTTCTCCAGCATGGGGTCTGGCATGGATTCACATGCTCATGAATAAAGAATCCATAGCAGTACACACATGCACAACCACGGGAGGTGGCAAAGGCTCAACATTAAGCATTACATCAAACTCAACATTAAGCAAATCTTACCTCCTCACCAGGCTCACCGTAGGCGAACAGGTTGCGCAGCACTGCTTGGCCGACCCTGGACTCCACCCTGGAATCCCGATCGACGCAGTAGAATTTCGTGAAGGTGTGCGTCGACCTCCACGTAGCAGCCCTGCAGATGTCCAGCAAGGGCACACCAGATAGGAACGCCGTGGTAGCTGCGATCGCTCTGGTGGAATGGGCTCTCGGACGGCCAGGTAGAGGTCGGTTTGCCAACCGATGACAGTACATGATACAGCCGGAGAGCCATCTGGAAATGGAAGCCTTCGAGAGAGCCTTCCCCCGATTGACAGATCCAAAGTTCACAAAGAGTTGTGACGTCTTCCGAAAACACTTCGTGCGGTCCACGTAGAACTTCAGCGCTCTAGCCACATCCAGCGAGTGCAAAGTCCTTTCAGCCAGCGACGAAGGCGACGGGAAGAAAACAGGCAACACCAAGGGTTCGTTGAGGTGGAAGTCCGACGGCACCTTGGGCATGAAGGAGGGGTGCGTCCTGAGCACTACCCTTGTGTCGTAAAAATTCAAGTACGGGGCCTTGCAGGAAAGGGCCTGGATCTCTCCCACCCGTCGTGCGGAGGTGATGGCCACAAGAAACGCTGTTTTCCACGACAAGAACTTCAACGGAGCCGAGTGCAGAGGCTCGAACGGAGGTCCCATGAGCTTGGTCAGCACCACGTTGAGCTCCCACGTCAGGGCCGGAGCCTTCACCGGCGGGAACGATCTGAACAGTCCCTTCATGAACTCTTTCACCAGACGATGAGACCACAAGGACGTCCGCCCCGTGGTTCTGGTGTATCGGGAGATCGCAACAAGATGGATCTTGATGGACGCGTGCGCCAGTCCAGCTTTGGCCAGCGTCAGTAGGTACGGCAGTACTTGGGGAGCCGTAATCCGTAGAGGGTTAATCTTCTGTGCGTGGCACCAGACAGAGAACTTCTTCCATTTGTGTCCGTAGCATTTAAGAGTTGAGGACGCCCTGGCCTTTGCAAGAACCTCTCTGCAGTCGGCCGGTATGTCGTATCCTCCAAACTCTAACGCTGCAGGAGCCAGGCCTGCAAGTTCAGCGACTTCGGGTCGTGATGGAGGATGGCGCCTCCTTCCCTGGAGAGAAGATCCGCGTCCCCTGGCAGCTTGATTGACGGGGACGCTGACAAGTCCAGAAGGTCCGGGAACCATATCTGCCTCGGCCACGCAGGTGCGACGAGGATCATCCTGCACCGTGACCTCTTGAGCTGGTTGATGAGCCGGATCAGCAATGGCAATGGAGGGAACGCGTATAGAAACAGGCCCTCCCAGGGGAACGAGAAAGCATCGCCCATGCTCCTCGGCTAGGGAAACCTGCTGGCGAACCTCCGGCACTTGGAGTTCGTCGCCGTCGCGAACAGATCGATCTGGGGTGTGCCCCACCGTCGGAAGAGGCGGTCCTCTAGATCCTGCCGTAGTTCCCACTCGTGGCACGAGCGCAGCTCCCTGCTGAGTGAGTCGGCGATGATGTTTTTTATCCCTGCCAGATGAAACGGCACCAGAAACATCCCTTGGGCGACGGTCCAATGCCACAGATCCTGAGCCTCCCGGGACAGGGCTGGGGACCTGGTTCCGCCCTGTTTCCTGATGTAGAACATGGTGGTGGTGTTGTCGGTGAAGATCCTCACCACCTTGCCCTTGAGGGACGGAAGGAAGGACCTGAGGGCCCAAAACACTGCACGGAGCTCCAGGACGTTGATATAGAGGGACTTCTCTGTTGGGAGCCAAAGGCCACTCGCGTGCGGATTTTCGGTGTGCGCTCCCCACCCTTCCAGGGAGGCATCCGTGGTCACTGTCTCCTGGTGGCCGGGGGTCTGGAAGTCCATGCCCGCCGTCAGATGCGCGCAGGTGCCCCACCACCGGATCGCTCGTTGGAAACTCTCGTCGAGTGTGATCCTCTCCTCGAAGCTGCCAGTCGTCTGGATCCAGCGCGCATCCAGGAACTCCTGCAACGGGCGCATCCGGAGCCTGCACAGGGGGATGAGGTAAATGCAAGACGACATCGTTCCGAGGAGGGACTTGATGGACCTCACTCTGGCCGCGTCCGCAACCAGCATCCGCTGTACCTTGCCCAGAATGGCCCTCGTCCTTTCCTCCGACGGACAGGCCAGGAGCGACACTGTGTCGAGCTTCGCTCCCAGAAACAGTGCGTCTTGCGCGGGCACGAGGTGGGACTTGGCGTAGTTTATGGAGAATCCCAGGTCCATGAGAAGTTGGACGGTCCTTGCCGTGTGCTCCACGGCGAGCTCCTTCGTCTTCGCTCGGATGAGCCAGTCGTCCAGGTAGGGGTAGACGTGGATCCCCTCTCGGCGCAGCTGCGCCGCCACCAGTGCGAGGCACTTGGTGAACACCCTGGGTGCCGACCTTAGTCTGAAGGGAAGGGCTCTGAACTGATAGTGACGCCCTTGGACCACGAACCTGAGAAACTTTCGGTGTCCCTTTAGGATGGGAATATGGAAGTAGGCATCCTCCAAATCCAACGACGACAGGAAATCGCCCTCCTCCAGCTGACCCAGGACGTGTTGGAGGGTGACCATCCGGAACTTCTGTGCCTTGATGAATTTGTTCAGTCGTCGTAGGTCCAGTATGGGACGCCATCCTCCCGTCTTCTTCTTCACGAGGAAGTATCTTGAGTAAACTCCGGAGCCCCGAAGCCTCTTTGGGACGAGCTCGATGGCGCCCTTCCTGAGCATCGCCTTTACCTCCAAGAGAGGTTGAGGGACGTGAAGTTCTTTTCTGGCCACAGGGGGGACGCGCGGGCACCTTCTTTGAAACTCGAGCGCGTGACCCTGGGCTAGGGCGTCCAGCACCCAACGGTCGGTGGAGATGGACTCCCACATGCTGACGAAGCTCGCCAGCCGGCCTCCCACCGGGGTGCTTCGATGGGGGCCCGACCCCACGGCCGGTTCAGTCCTGCTTCTACGAGGCTTCCTCCTTGGCGACGACGGCAGGGTCCGCCTGACTTGCCTCGTCCCCTGTAAGCTTCCTGCGACGACGAACGGGCCTCTTGACGGAAGTGGAAAATCCGCCGCCGGAACCTTTGGAGGCACCCTTGCCTCCGCCGCTCCGAAAGGGCGGCCGCCGTTGCTGGAGAACGCAAGAGCCCGGGCCGTCTCCGTGTCTGCTTTGATGGCTTGAAGGGAATCGTCCACTGTTTTCCCAAACAGGTTGTTTCCATCGAACGGCATGTCCAAGACTCTGGTCTGCACGTCTTGACGGAAGTCAGTAGCCTTGAGCCATCCACGCCGCCTAAGGCACACGCCGTTGCCCAACTGGCAAAATCCAGTGTTGGCGATGTCCGTTGAAATCGTAATGGCATGGTCCGACGCCACCTCACCTTCCTGCAAGATCTCTAGGGCATCCGCCCTCTTGTCGTCCGGTAGGAAGTCCAGCAGGGGGGCCAGTTTGTACCACAGCTCCCTGCCGTAGCGGGCTACGATAGCCAAGGCGTTGGCCGCCTTAATCGTCGTCGCTGCAGACGAGATTACCCTGCGTCCCATCGTATCCAATTTCTTTCCCTCGCCGTCCGGCGGGGAAGTCGATGTGGAGGCCGCACCCCCCCCCCGCTTTCTTCCTGGCCGCCGCAGAGACGACAGAGTCCGGGGTCAGCTGTGCCCGGAGGCACAAGGGGGCCGCGTCCGGGACCCGGTACTTCTTCTCGTACCGATCCCTTCTAGCCGGCGTCGTGGATGGGTTCTTGAGGAGGTCGAGGCCCTCATCCCAAATATCGTCCAGTAGAGGCACGGAGAGGACCGACTTCCTCTTGGCCTCGAGCCGTTGATAAAGGAAACCTTCCTTCTTCTTCTCCTCCGGGCAGAGCTGGAAGAGCTTGGATGCCCTGGCGATCATGGAGTGAAACGATCCAACCTCGTCGGGCGGGGAAGCCCGGGTGGGAGGTGACGACGGCAGATCCTCGTCGTAAACCTTGTTGTCCATACCTGTCGCGGCCGTGTCAGTCCCCGTATCATCCCCACGAGTCGTGGACGGGGAGGAGGGCTGAACAGGGCGCGATGGCTGAAAAGGAGGTGGGGGGTGAATCCTTCTTCTCTTAGGGGGAGGGCTCCCAGAAGGGCCTGGCTCTGGGTCTCCCGTTGGGAGCGGTTCCTCCGCTGGTGGTAACGGCAGTCTCGTCCTTATCTCCGAGCATAAGGACTGTATTGCCAACAAAATTGCCGCCGAGTTGTCTTGCGGCGCTGGTTGAGGGGAGTCCGACGGGCGGTCAGGGGCCCCGTCAGCACCCTCGACGATATCGTCGTCCCCTACGTCGGGATCCCTCCCGACGGGTTGGTCTTCTTCCACGCCAACGCCGTGGCTTAAGACCTCGATCAGCTCTTCCTCAGAGGTTGAGGCCGAATCCACGACGACCTCCTGCCCCCCCTTTTTCTTCTCCGTTGGAGGTTTCACAGGGGTCCTGTCGATGGGCATAAAAGAGGACTCCCTCCGCGGTGGCAGGGAGACTCTGAGCCCCGAGGTCGCCACCACTGGTGTAGCCTCCACAGGCTGAGCCAGGGCCGCCGCGACTGTCTTGATAGAGGCCTTGGCCGGATGGATTAAGGCTTTCACCACCTTAGGTGCGCTTACCGCCTTCTCCTTGGGGGGGGGGGGACACTGCCTCGCTCTCCCTCCGATGGGGCCTTCGAGCTCGACCGGGGCCTCTCCAGGAGCTTCGCCGGGTGCTCGGCCTTCCTCTTACCCGAACCAGAGCGTTGGCTCGTGGTTGATGGTGACGGGGAGGATGCGCCCTGCCTGGCGCCCGTAGAGCCCGACCGTTCGGCGCTCCCGGTGCCAGCGGACTCGCGGTGCTTGGCCTTGTGTTGGACCCCCGTCGCCGGGGCGTCCTCAAAGGTCTTAGAAGACCGCTCGGATTTCTTCCTCTTCTTCTCACCTGACGGGCTCTTCCCTTCCAGCCAGTTGGTGAGACGTTGATGGCGGTCCTTCATGGTCCGCTCCGACATGTTGCCGCAAAACGCACAGTCCTTCTCTACGTGCGTCTTGACCTCATGTAGGCAGTAAAGACAAAAGGAGTGTTCGTCCTCCTTAAAGACATTCTGAAGCTGGCATCCAGGGCAGACCCTGAACAGCTTTCCGGGCGTCGAGCTTCCCTTCTCCTGGGCCATGTCCGAGATGGGCCTGAGAAACTTCTGGAGTCCTCCAAAAGCGTAGCTCGACAAAATCTTCACCCTTGAGGGGTGTAGAGGAATCCGACACGGGTCCCCGTTGATCGGATGAAGAATCGGTGGAGCTTGAGGCTCTTTTTGACCGAAAAAAATTGAAGTTTTGAGAAAAAACGTGAAAAAATAGCACTAACGCTCGAGAGCAATAGCACGAGGATCCCAACACTTGAACGTGCGGTAAAAATCTGAAGATGGCTGCCAGAGGCGGGGCTTAGGTAGAGGGCAGTCATTGGCTGTGGTCAGTATGACGCAGAGATCAGTGATTGGTTACTACTAGGAAAGACAGATCAGAAACGAAACTGAAACTGGTTTTTTTCTTTACCGAGGATTCCCAGCCTGACGACGGGGAATATTCATGAGCATGTGAATCCATGCCAGACCCATGCTGGAGAACAACAGTTACAGGTAAGTAACTTGTTCCTTACTCATATTATTTGCTGTGGCCCATGTCCCGACTCACCAGAGAGTAGGTGACCAAACCTTAAAATTGAGACAATTGGAAACTAGGTTCATTTTGGATTTTGATACCAAATACCCTAATGGTCTCAACGTGGATGAGGAGCTACACACATTTATTGTTTTGTACTTTTTGCTCCGCCTCTTCCACTCCTCCGTTCTTGGATTCTGGCTATCTAACATTGTTTCTCCCAGGGATTTACTTGGTACATCACCCTGGCCTGGTAATGCCTCTCTTATTTTAATTGTATTATTTGTGTTATTTCACTATAGATCCTTTTTCTTTTTGGCTCTATGGCTGCCTTGTTTCTGTTAAACATGCGGGAACCGCTATTTTGTGATCTTCAGATTTGGTAGCACGTGAAGTGGCAGTATGACCAAGTGAAGAGCCGCAGAGGGGTAGGCGGGAGGGTTCGCATGTGAATCCATGCCAGACCCATGCTGGAGAACAACAGTTACAGGTAAGTAACTTGTTCCTTCTCCAGCATGGGGTCTGGCATGGATTCACATGCTCATGAATAAAGAATCCATAGCAGTACACACATGCACAACCACGGGAGGTGGCAAAGGCTCAACATTAAGCATTACATCAAACTCAACATTAAGCAAATCTTACCTCCTCACCAGGCTCACCGTAGGCGAACAGGTTGCGCAGCACTGCTTGGCCGACCCTGGACTCCACCCTGGAATCCCGATCGACGCAGTAGAATTTCGTGAAGGTGTGCGTCGACCTCCACGTAACAGCCCTGCAGATGTCCAGCAAGGGCACACCAGATAGGAACGCCGTGGTAGCTGCGATCGCTCTGGTGGAATGGGCTCTCGGACGGCCAGGTAGAGGTCGGTTTGCCAACCGATGACAGTACATGATACAGCCGGAGAGCCATCTGGAAATGGAAGCCTTCGAGAGAGCCTTCCCCCGATTGACAGATCCAAAGTTCATAAAGAGTTGTGACGTCTTCCGAAAACACTTCGTGCGGTCCACGTAGAACTTCAGCGCTCTAGCCACATCCAGCGAGTGCAAAGTCCTTTCAGCCAGCGACGAAGGCGACGGGAAGAAAACAGGCAACACCAAGGGTTCGTTGAGGTGGAAGTCCGACGGCACCTTGGGCATGAAGGAGGGGTGCGTCCTGAGCACTACCCTTGTGTCGTAAAAAGTCAAGTACGGGGCCTTGCAGGAAAGGGCCTGGATCTCTCCCACCCGTCGTGCGGAGGTGATGGCCACAAGAAACGCTGTTTTCCACGACAAGAACTTCAACAGAGCCGAGTGCAGAGGCTCGAACGGAGGTCCCATGAGCTTGGTCAGCACCACGTTGAGCTCCCACGTCAGGGCCGGAGCCTTCACCGGCGGGAACGATCTGAACAGTCCCTTCATGAACTCTTTCACCAGACGATGAGACCACAAGGACGTCCGCCCCGTGGTTCTGGTGTATCGGGAGATCGCAACAAGATGGATCTTGATGGACGCGTGCGCCAGTCCAGCTTTGGCCAGCGTCAGTAGGTACGGCAGTACTTGGGGAGCCGTAATCCGTAGAGGGTTAATCTTCTGTGCGTGGCACCAGACAGAGAACTTCTTCCATTTGTGTCCGTAGCATTTAAGAGTTGAGGACGCCCTGGCCTTTGCAAGAACCTCTCTGCAGTCAGCCGGTATGTCGTATCCTCCAAACTCTAACGCTGCAGGAGCCAGGCCTGCAAGTTCAGCGACTTCGGGTCGTGATGGAGGATGGCGCCTCCTTCCCTGGAGAGAAGATCCGCGTCCCCTGGCAGCTTGATTGACGGGGACGCTGACAAGTCCAGAAGGTCCGGGAACCATATCTGCCTCGGCCACGCAGGTGCGACGAGGATCATCCTGCACCGTGACCTCTTGAGCTGGTTGATGAGCCGGATCAGCAATGGCAATGGAGGGAACGCGTATAGAAACAGGCCCTCCCAGGGGAACGAGAAAGCATCGCCCATGCTCCTCGGCTAGGGAAACCTGCTGGCGAACCTCCGGCACTTGGAGTTCGTCGCCGTCGCGAACAGATCGATCTGGGGTGTGCCCCACCGTCGGAAGAGGCGGTCCTCTAGATCCTGCCGTAGTTCCCACTCGTGGCACGAGCGCAGCTCCCTGCTGAGTGAGTCGGCGATGATGTTTTTTATCCCTGCCAGATGAAACGGCACCAGAAACATCCCTTGGGCGACGGTCCAATGCCACAGATCCTGAGCCTCCCGGGACAGGGCTGGGGACCTGGTTCCGCCCTGTTTCCTGATGTAGAACATGGTGGTGGTGTTGTCGGTGAAGATCCTCACCACCTTGCCCTTGAGGGACGGAAGGAAGGACCTGAGGGCCCAAAACACTGCACGGAGCTCCAGGACGTTGATATAGAGGGACTTCTCTGTTGGGAGCCAAAGGCCACTCGCGTGCGGATTTTCGGTGTGCGCTCCCCACCCTTCCAGGGAGGCATCCGTGGTCACTGTCTCCTGGTGGCCGGGGGTCTGGAAGTCCATGCCCGCCGTCAGATGCGCGCAGGTGCCCCACCACCGGATCGCTCGTTGGAAACTCTCGTCGAGTGTGATCCTCTCCTCGAAGCTGCCAGTCGTCTGGATCCAGCGCGCATCCAGGAACTCCTGCAACGGGCGCATCCGGAGCCTGCACAGGGGGATGAGGTAAATGCAAGACGACATCGTTCCGAGGAGGGACTTGATGGACCTCACTCTGGCCGCGTCCGCAACCAGCATCCGCTGTACCTTGCCCAGAATGGCCCTCGTCCTTTCCTCCGACGGACAGGCCAGGAGCGACACTGTGTCGAGCTTCGCTCCCAGAAACAGTGCGTCTTGCGCGGGCACGAGGTGGGACTTGGCGTAGTTTATGGAGAATCCCAGGTCCATGAGAAGTTGGACGGTCCTTGCCGTGTGCTCCACGGCGAGCTCCTTCGTCTTCGCTCGGATGAGCCAGTCGTCCAGGTAGGGGTAGACGTGGATCCCCTCTCGGCGCAGCTGCGCCGCCACCAGTGCGAGGCACTTGGTGAACACCCTGGGTGCCGACCTTAGTCTGAAGGGAAGGGCTCTGAACTGATAGTGACGCCCTTGGACCACGAACCTGAGAAACTTTCGGTGTCCCTTTAGGATGGGAATATGGAAGTAGGCATCCTCCAAATCCAACGACGACAGGAAATCGCCCTCCTCCAGCTGACCCAGGACGTGTTGGAGGGTGACCATCCGGAACATCTGTGCCTTGATGAATTTGTTCAGTCGTCGTAGGTCCAGTATGGGACGCCATCCTCCCGTCTTCTTCTTCACGAGGAAGTATCTTGAGTAAACTCCGGAGCCCCGAAGCCTCTTTGGGACGAGCTCGATGGCGCCCTTCCTGAGCATCGCCTTTACCTCCAAGAGAGGTTGAGGGACGTGAAGTTCTTTTCTGGCCACAGGGGGGACGCGCGGGCACCTTCTTTGAAACTCGAGCGCGTGACCCTGGGCTAGGGCGTCCAGCACCCAACGGTCGGTGGAGATGGACTCCCACATGCTGACGAAGCTCGCCAGCCAGCCTCCCACCGGGGTGCTTCGATGGGGGCCCGACCCCACGGCCGGTTCAGTCCTGCTTCTACGAGGCTTCCTCCTTGGCGACGACGGCAGGGTCCGCCTGACTTGCCTCGTCCCCTGTAAGCTTCCTGCGACGACGAACGGGCCGCTTGACGGAAGTGGAAAATCCGCCGCCGGAACCTTTGGAGGCACCCTTGCCTCCGCCGCTCCGAAAGGGCGGCCGCCGTTGCTGGAGAACCCCAAGAGCCCGGGCCGTCTCCGTGTCTGCTTTGATGGCTTGAAGGGAATCGTCCACTGTTTTCCCAAACAGGTTGTTTCCATCGAACGGCATGTCCAAGACTCTGGTCTGCACCTCTTGACGGAAGTCAGTAGCCTTGAGCCATCCACGCCGCCTAAGGCACACGCCGTTGCCCAACTGGCAAAATCCAGTGTTGGCGATGTCCGTTGCAATCGTAATGGCGTGGTCCGACGCCACCTCACCTTCCTGCAAGATCTCTAGGGCATCCGCCCTCTTGTCGTCCGGTAGGAAGTCCAGCAGGGGGGCCAGTTCGTACCACAGCTCCCTGCCGTAGCGGGCTACGATAGCCAAGGCGTTGGCCGCCTTAATCGTCGTCGCTGCAGACGAGATTACCCTGCGTCCCATCGTATCCAATTTCTTTCCCTCGCCGTCCGGCGGGGAAGTCGATGTGGAGGCCGCACCCCCCCCCGCTTTCTTCCTGGCCGCCGCAGAGACGACAGAGTCCGGGGTCAGCTGTGCCCGGAGGCACAAGGGGGCCGCGTCCGGGACCCGGTACTTCTTCTCGTACCGATCCCTTCTAGCCGGCGTCGTGGATGGGTTCTTGAGGAGGTCGAGGCCCTCATCCCAAATATCGTCCAGTAGAGGCACGGAGAGGACCGACTTCCTCTTGGCCTCAAGCCGTTGATAAAGGAAACCTTCCTTCTTCTTCTCCTCCGGGCAGAGCTGGAAGAGCTTGGATGCCCTGGCGATCATGGAGTGAAACGATCCAACCTCGTCGGGCGAGGAAGCCCGGGTGGGAGGTGACGACGGCAGATCCTCGTCGTAAACCTTGTTGTCCATACCTGTCGCGGCCGTGTCAGTCCCCGTATCATCCCCACGAGTCGTGGACGGGGAGGAGGGCTGAACAGGGCGCGATGGCTGAAAAGGAGGTGGGGGGTGAATCCTTCTTCTCTTAGGGGGAGGGCTCCCAGAAGGGCCTGGCTCTGGGTCTCCCGTTCGGAGCGGTTCCTCCGCTGGTGGTAACGGCAGTCTCGTCCTTATCTCCGAGCATAAGGACTGTATAGCCAACAAAATGGCCGCCGAGTTGTGGGGAGTCCGACGGGCGGTCAGGGGCCCCGTCGGCACCCTCGACGATATCGTCGTCCCCTACGTCGGGATCCCTCCCGACGGGTTGGTCTTCTTCCACGCCAACGCCGTGGCTTAAGACCTCGATCAGCTCTTCCTCAGAGGTTGAGGCCGAATCCACGACGACCTCCTGCCCCCCCTTTTTCTTCTCCGTTGGAGGTTTCACAGGGGTCCTGTCGATGGGCATAAAAGAGGACTCCCTCCGCGGTGGCAGGGAGACTCTGAGCCCCGAGGTCGCCACCACTGGTGTAGCCTCCACAGGCTGAGCCAGGGCCGCCGCGACTGTCTTGATAGAGGCCTTGGCCGGATGGATTAAGGCTTTCACCACCTTAGGTGCGCTTACCGCCTTCTCCTTGGGGGGGGGGGGAGACACTGCCTCGCTCTCCCTCCGATGGGGCCTTCGAGCTCGACCGGGGCCTCTCCAGGAGCTTCGCCGGGTGCTCGGCCTTCCTCTTACCCGAACCAGAGCGTTGGCTCGTGGTTGATGGTGACGGGGAGGATGCGCCCTGCCTGGCGCCCGTAGAGCCCGACCGTTCGGCGCTCCCGGTGCCAGCGGACTCGCGGTGCTTGGCCTTGTGTTGGACCCCCGTCGCCGGGGCGTCCTCAAAGGTCTTAGAAGACCGCTCGGATTTCTTCCTCTTCTTCTCACCTGACGGGCTCTTCCCTTCCAGCCAGTTGGTGAGACGTTGATGGCGGTCCTTCATGGTCCGCTCCGACATGTTGCCGCAAAACGCACAGTCCTTCTCTACGTGCGTCTTGACCTCATGTAGGCAGTAAAGACAAAAGGAGTGTTCGTCCTCCTTAAAGACATTCTGAAGCTGCCATCCAGGGCAGACCCTGAACAGCTTTCCGGGCGCCGAGCTTCCCTTCTCCTGGGCCATGTCCGAGATGGGCCTGAGAAACTTCTGGAGTCCTCCAAAAGCGTAGCTCGACAAAATCTTCACCCTTGAGGGGCGTAGAGGAATCCGACACGGGTCCCCGTTGATCGGATGAAGAATCGGTGGAGCTTGAGGCTCTTTTTGACCGAAAAAAATTGAAGTTTTGAGAAAAAACGTGAAAAAATAGCACTAACGCTCGAGAGCAATAGCACGAGGATCCCAACACTTGAACGTGCGGTAAAAATCTGAAGATGGCTGCCAGAGGCGGGGCTTAGGTAGAGGGCAGTCATTGGCTGTGGTCAGTATGACGCAGAGATCAGTGATTGGTTACTACTAGGAAAGACAGATCAGAAACGAAACTGAAACTGTTTTTTTTCTTTACCGAGGATTCCCAGCCTGACGACGGGGAATATTCATGAGCATGTGAATCCATGCCAGACCCCATGCTGGAGAAATGAAAATCACTGTCATGCTCCTGCTTGAAATGTTTGGCCATCGGGTATGTCGGGTCAAAATTCTTGATGGCTCTTAGATGCTGCAAAATTCTGAGCTTCAATATACATGTGGTGGACCCTACATACCATTTCAAGCAGGGACATGCAAGGACATACACAACAAATGGGGTATCACAATTAATAAAATGTTTTATCTTAAATTCAAGGCCTGTAATAGGATGTATAAACGATTTTCAGACAGTAGCATGTGGACAGGCCTTACATTTTTGGCACGTAGCAAAACCTTTAGGTAAACCTGGTAGCCAATTGGTCATAGCAGAATTTTTTTCAACAGGGCATAAGTAGCTGAAGACTAGTTTGTCCTTTAATGACGGTGCACGTTTGTAGGTCAATATAGGGCATTTAGGCAGTACTGGACCAAGATCTTTTTCAAGCATAAGAATACGCCAATGTCTCATAATAATCTTCCGGACATCATGCAAAGCATTATTAAATGTGACAATAAGGCGGGGGTCATCATGGTTTTTGTTTTTTCTTATTGGTAGGACCATGCAGTAGTTTTTCCTTTGAAAGTGCACGTGCTTTGAGAAAGGCCATTTCTATAGTCTTTTTTGCCATAACCTTGTTGTAAAAAGTCCACGGCGGCCATACTACAACACCAGTCAAATTCAAGGATGCCTGGACAGTTCCGCCGAAAGCGGATACATTGGCCATATAGTATGCTTTTCTTACAGGATGGCGGATGGCAACTTGTGGCATGTAAAGGAAGGCCTGTGTTAGTGGGTTTTTTATATAGGGATGTATGAATGCCTAGATTGTCAAACCTAACAGTGACATCCAGATACACTATCTCTGTGGAGCTGTGACATTAGTAAATCTCAGATTCACAGTGTTGTTGTTAATACTGTCCACAAAAGACACCCACTCGCTTTCGCTGCCCTTCCAAATGATAAAAACATCATCAATATAACGCCACCAGCCAATAAACTGTGTTTGAAAACTTAATAAAAGTAAATCAGATAGAAAAGTTGCCTCCCACCACCCCATAGTCAGATTTGCATTAGACGGAGCAAAAGTACTGCCCATAGCAGTACCTCTAACTTGATGATAAAAGGAACCCTCAAACAGCAAAACATTGTTAGTTAAACAAAACAATAACATATCCAAAATCATACCACTGTGCCCCAAAAAATACAAAGATCGAGTGTCCAAAAAATATTTGCGAGCTGCCAATCCAGTAGTGTGATCAATAGAGGTGTAAAGAGAGACCACATCAAGGGTTGCCAAAATTAATCCCTCCTCCCAAGGTACATCAGTAATGTGACTTAAAAAATCCTTGGTGTCCCGTAAGTATGAAGGTAAAATAGAAACAAGCGGAAATAAGGTCTCATCAATTAATTGTGCCAAATGTTCAAGGAGAGAACCACATAGAGTAACAATTGGCCTGCCTGGCGGATGAGTAAGGGATTTGTGCATCTTAGCCAGAAAGTAGATGGTAGGAATGATATGACTAGCTGGAACAAGAAATGTGACTACTTCGTCCTCAATAAGACCTTTATCTGCCCATTTGGCACACAGAGAGGTGAGCTCTGAAAGTATTTGACCAAAAGGATTTTTGGATAGCCTGGAATAGCAGCACCGATCCCGAAATTCACGATTGGCTCAGCCACATAACAACCCCTGTCCTGAATAACAATGTTGGAGCCTTTGTCAGCTGGTTTTATAACAATATTAGACAAATTCTGCAGTTCACTCAAGGCCGAACGTTGTGGAGTAGTCAAATTCTGTTTACAATTGAAAGGTTTCTTGCGCAATTTACGAAGATCACTGACGCAGAGATCATGGAATGCCTCAATACAACCCCCCACAGAAAACTGATGATTAAACCTCAACTTATTTTTAAGTTTGGTATGAATATCCCAGTTGGGATCAATGTCGAAGTCAACAGAGTCAAAAGTAGAGGGATCAAATAGTTCATTATTGAGACACGCCAGATCAATCAACGTGGGGACATCAGAAATACAAAGGTCAGTTCGGCCAGTTCGAGGCGTGGATGGTCTAGCCAACGGTGGATTAATAGAGAAAAACGTTTTAAGTCTGACCTTACGTAAGAATTTGTCGAAACCCAGACGTAACTCAACATAATCAAAGCTTGTGGTAAGGCAGAAATTCAAGCCCAGTGAGAGTAGCGATAGTTGAGGCCCCGTGAGTATATGGGAAGACATATTAACAATTTGATGGATCTTCATATTTTCCGTTGTTACTGTTTTGCTCCAGAGTCCAGAGCGCATTGACCTGCTCTGTGGATGTACATCGGAGCCGCTTCCCACAACAGCCTTGAAGGTTTTTTTTTTTTCCCTTTGGCAATTTCTGTTTGCTTCCTCTTCCTCTGCTCTTGCCATGACCTTTGCCTCTCTTTTGGTTTTTTCCATCCTGACATAAAAGTCTCATTTCGTCTAAAAAATTTAATTTAACTGGTAATTCATCATTTCCTGAGACAGAGACATCAGATTCTGAAGAAATAGCCTCAACATCACCCAGTTGGTTCTGCAATGATTGTATTGCCGGAAGTTTTGCGCAATTAGTCAAATCGCCTTGCAAAAGTGAAGATCCGTCCTGATTCATAGTCTGTTTTGTCTCTGATGAACTTTCTGTGTTTGCACTGTTTCATTTCCACTTCATAGGCAAGCAAACCTTCAATTTTCGTCCGTAATTTTTTTCCCTCTTCTGTGCTTGGGAGATTGATTAATTCGGAGTCTAGCTTTTCAAGGTGTAGAAGCACAGCAGCGCGGTCTAGATTGGCATATTTCACCAGGATTGTCAAAAACTGTGCAGAACAATTGCTACTAGCGCCACCCCACTCTTCGAACATACACGGATCCTGGTCCTCGAATGAGGGTGTTGTCATAATTCATAGGCCATTTGTGATGTCATCTTTGATGTCATGGGTGTTGGTTCTTGCAGTGCACAGGGGTAGCGCGAGTTATGGTTGCTTAGCTGACCAATGACTTTCTGGGGTTTTTTCGGTTTTACCTATAACCAGAACGTTCCTTTAACAATGTTTTTTGTCAGTGAATTTTATTGGGTTTTAGCAGGATACCCTTAGTTTGTAAACAAGAACTGTGCAACATAGTGCAACTGCTGGCACCAGGTTAATGTGGACAGCAGTCACGGACTATGCGTCTGTTTGCGGAGATCGTGTGTCATCCAACCTGCTGAGGAAGGCAGGTGCTCTCTTACATAGTGGTACCAATCACCAAAAGCAAAGAACATAGACAAACAGGACAAGTGCAAGAATTGTGAGGGAAAATAGAGTAGGTTTGCAAATTGCGTACTTATGAAGCAAACAAGACAAAGGCAAAGGGAGTGCACCATAACGGAATGCATCAACAACAGAAGAGATTTCTGCCTTCACCAATCTTACCGCTCTGCTACCTTAAAGGGGAACAAAAAACGAACGGCCATAGTAATGACTGGAAAGTGCTAAGACCAGAACGTCACTACAATGTAGTAAGGGCCCTAAACTTGGTCTAATAATTGCACAGGTGCTGCAGTATGCAATAGTACAGAAGCATAACGTGTATTTTTGTAACGCAGCAATGGCAAGCACCTTACAGTGGCAGGATGAAAATTTCCCTCATGACGCAATGACTTTCTATAGTAACCATATTGGTACGCACAGTGCTGTGAACTGTAAATTATGTAATATATATTGCTTCATGTACACCAAACACATTCTCTTTTCGGTAAGAGAACATATTGGAAAGTAAAGCAAGGCAGTAAGCGGCAACCCTTCCACAGCAGCATACGGGCATAGGAAAGGAAATCTGTTCCTAAGGAAATAGACTGCGTGGAAGTCAAAGTGGAGAAATTGGTGAACAATTGTGCCGCTTTAAAGGTTGCGTACAAGGATATATTTTGGACAAAATAAAACAGCACTGGCACACCTGCACTTGTACTCCTTCCCTATATTGGAGCCCGCCATTCCCTTAAAAACTGTTTCATGGAAGACGTTACAGTAATACATCAATCTCTTCCTCCCCTCACAACCAAGTTGTGCAAATCCCCATTTCCCCACAATAAGTATCCACTTCTGCTAGCCCTTCCCTTTCCAAATGGGGTGTATGCATGTGTACAAGTAAACGGTAATAATGAGAATGTTGCCGAGTGTTTGTGTGGTATTCTTTCTTACCTGAAATAGTGTTCTGACTCAGCGGCACACAGTCCTTGTTGCAATGACCAGAAGTAAGAAAAAGGTAGGTGTCCTACAGACACCGCAGCTGTCCGGCCTATCCACAATGACAATGGAGGCATCCGTACGCCACCAGCAGGCTCTGCATGTCCACATGTTGTCCACCACCTATAAATGCGTGCGGGAGCACACATTTGTGCGTAGTGCAAGTACATGCATGTGTACCTGTTCCTCTGTGTCCTGTAACATCGCCACTGTCCAGCATATGTGAAGAAACATTAATTAGGTCAGGGCGCCCACCCAGGCCCTACAGGTAGCTATACACATAAACATCCCACCTGCTCTACCCTATAAATAGCCACCGTCACAGAAAATGGTGGGCGCACGTGTGGCGCACTTTTAGTCAGTAGAGAAAACGTAACAGAAAACGGATAGGACACCCATGCACCTGCGCACTATGCATTTTGCCCAAAACGACAGCTGTCCCAATGGAGAACATTGGCAACGTCACCATGTGACCGCACCCACCCTGCGCGTGGGCCCTTATTTCGGGGACAGGAGCCGGACCCTCAAACACCTGCAAAGTGCAGGGTTGAGTAGTGTACAGAGTGTTTTTCGGAAACTACACGCTTTCAAACACACCACAATGTGCCATTGCACATGTATGTATGTTTTGGAGCAATGTAGATCTGCTTTCTGGGTGGAAGTTGTCCACTGCAACCCTACAAAAGGGCACACCGCACAGGTGCTGTGCAATCTCTTTGCAGCTTTTCAGAACAGAGTAGCAGGCCACATAGGTTTGCCCTGTAAGTAACGGTGCATCAAATTTGCTCTGCTACAGTGCGTCTGGAACCAATAGGAACCATGTCAGTCCGGCTGGGTATGCACAGTAATGGAGAAAATTATGAACAGACCTTGTTGTGACCCACACCCGCAGCTGCGATAGTCCCCATTGCTCCAATGGCAAGGGAAGCTAGCGGCAAAGGGGAGTATACACACGTGCATTTCCCCCCAAGGACGGGGAGGGGCGTGCCCCAATGAAGCAGAAACATTCCTTCTTCCTTTTCCAGTGTCTTCTTTGCATCACAACGTCATTTCATACCATTAAAAAGTTCCACACGCTTCCACCAATGACATTGAAGAGCTCTGCATGTAACAGTATCAGTTCTGTACAACAGTCCTCTGCGTACACACCACTGCCAGAAACTTTGTTATGCAATCCCTGTTGCTCCACAGTCCCATTTCCATGGGCGCCATCCTGAATATCTCCTGATGTGGCTTTTGTGCTGCGTGCGAGCGTGGGGGGGAATAACTTGCAACCAGGGTAGGGGGAGTTCGGTGTAAGGGGTGGCTCTTTCACTTTTTATTATTTGCTTTTTTGTGTTTTCTTGCGAGGACATTGTTACAGTAAACTCTTCAACACATCTTGTAGACGGACAAACAGCATTACCAATGGGTGACAAAGAAATGCCATTTGCTTGAAAAAATTCAGCATTTCCACAACTAATGAGGTCATTGTTGCAGAAGAACATCCCAGCAGTGGACGAAAAAAGTATACATGCTTCTGTTGATCAGACACCTTCCTGCCCCTGGCTCGGAACAACTTCTGGGAGCAATGTCCCATACTCTTCATGGTGTTATGGATGAGAAAAGCACTGTGGCAGTGGGAAAAAGCCTCTTCACTAGTGTAGCAACCTCTTCAGTCAACGGAACAAGCCTAAACAAGACATATAACCCATATGCATTCCACAGTAGTGGATGACGATAACATCGGCTCTAGCAAAAGTGGCCAGGTCTTTGCAAAGTGCATCCATGTCGGCGAAACTGCGCTCGTAGACACCATTCCACAATGCAACCACTCCTTCCAATCTGAAATTGTCAGCAAAGTTTCTTTCGAGGGCATACTTGTGCAGATCTAGTAGAACGGCATCAACTATAGGCAACACAATGCGTTTCGCCATATCAGCCTGCCTCACTACACAGAGTGTAATGTACAGCAGTTTGACAGCCATTTTATGTGAACCACACCCAAAGTACCTCATTTGATAATCCTGAACGTCCCATGTCCATTGGCTAGCAAGGTAAGAAGCTGAGATTGTGGCACGTGCGGTGCCCAAAGTACCGCAGGAGCAGTCCGTCTTCCCTTTCCAAAACCTTTTGTCCAGCACAACCTCATTGGGTACGGGTAAATGGGCACACACGATTCCACCAATGCCATCAAAGACGTTACCCTCTAACACTGTCAGTTCTGCACAACACTTCATAGGTACCATTACAAATTCAGCCTGCTAGTGTGCTGTCACCGGACAGCACGTCCAGTAGAAAGTTCAGTAAAAGATTACAAGATTTCTGCATCCACATTCATCCACTTACACACCCATCACCACAAAAATGAGGTATGGAAACTTTTTCTGCAGTATGTGTATGACTGGGTTATAAGTGCCTCTGTGCACGGTATCTGCCACTGAGGGGCCATAAAGTTCTTTAAAAGCATACAGTTTTTTTCCCCCATCCCCTACCATGAAGTGGCACTTCAGTGATATGTGCTTGCAACATTCTCATTTCATAAAGTGTAATATCGAAACAGCCATATCATACAGTGTAATATCGAAACAGGAACTCTCTGATTTCCTTCCGACAATGCTACAAAATGTTTTCCCCACGAACCCACCTCCTACGTAAATCGTGAAAAAATGCCACCAAGCAGCATTGAATGTATGGTACCAAGCGAAAGCAACTTTCCAAAAGATCACTGTCTGCACAGCTGTACTTCTGGCTACGCTGCCCCCTTCTACTCTCCACCCTCTGGAACGCATCCAGAAGAGGAGTGTGCAATTTGGGATGGCATCTCTCCTGCACTGAAATGGTGCCAATAGCTCCCAGTGGTTACGAGGAATAAAGTGAGAAGACTGCATTATGCGGAAGGCCTTCTGGCCCCTAGCACCTCAATAAATTCAACTGTAACTCCCTATATATTTGCGTACGCAAGCTCTTCCCTCATCCACCTCCAACTCCCTCAGGGTCAGGCGCTTCTGCAAAAAAACAGTTGGTGGTAGTTGTGCTTTTTCGCCTGCAGCCTCCCTCTGCAACAGCCTCCCTGGCTCCTCGACACTTGAGGGGAACCATCTCCGGTTCCGGAAGCACCGCAAAGCCTTTCTCTTAGTGATTGCTGTTTCTGCTCCTCTCCCCGGCTAACTGCCTGACGTAAACTGATTTTGCACTACTTACCTGGAGTCACTTCACCCGCTAGAAAAACCCCTGCACTGGCTTTCTATCAAACCCCGCACTTGAGGACTGGTTTATGTATGCATAACAGTGCATCCACCACCTGTTGTGTGCACTTATCCGTGCACTTGGCACAATTGCCCCTTATTATCAATTGTTCTTCTTCCCATGTACTGTATCTTCCCCTCCCTCCACCCATGCACTTGGGCGATATAAGTCACACCTGGTCTAGCAGGGTCATTGTCTCTGTCTCCCCTCGGTTTCCCCTCCCTTGCCTTGTTGCACTTTGGTAGACGTGTGTCTAGGCGCATTACCAATGCCATAGCAAACAATTGCACATCATATATCATACACACAATGCAAGCACCACAGTAAGATGCTTGCCACTTACCGTGTACACTGAAAAGTTGTTTTTTGGTTTCCACAGTACCCCAGTGCACACTTTTCAAAAAAATATTGCACACACGCAGCACAGCTTGCATGTTACTAACTGCAAATGAATACATGCATTGTCACGACCCACACTCAGAAGACCCCCTGGCCAACCTATGGGCCAGGGAGAGTCTTTATTCCTGCCCCCACTAAACCCAAGAAATTGCAGCATGGGCCTTCTTGGGGCCAGTCCTGGCGCCTTTGGCGCCAGGCTCATGTTTGAATATGGACTTGTGCTTGGGAACTACTTTTCATTAATGCCAGTCATGTGGAGGCATCCTCACAACCTGGCTCCTTGAAACCAAGCTTGCAGTGTAGTGTTTTTGGGTGTCGTACCATGGGGACTATTTTACCTGGACTTCTTTCTTGAAGCTATTTAAACCACACCCGAATAGACTGACACGCTTTGCGTTAGTTTGCATTACTGCAACGTAACGCTCACAGTGTTCAGCTTCAGCCACGAACCTCGTAAGGGCAGCTCCTGCAAAGGAAAGGAGAAGACATTGTGAGAAAAAGGCAGCAGTTTACCTGAATTTCATCGCCAGCGGTCCGCAGCTCTTCCGACCATCATCCTGGAACCAGCGCTCCCTCAGATCGACGGACCTGTAAAAGAGAAGAAACAAGGAATTAGACATTGTACAATTAACGAACTGTGCCTTAAGGCTTACCTCACCGGCCGCTCCTCAATCAGCATCACAACGGAAATTCCATACTCCGGGCGAGTACCGCAACCTGTGGAGAGGAAATGATAACAGGTTAGCAAAGGCAAAGCATCTTAAGCGCAGCGCATATCGCCTACTCACCGCATCAAGGCGATCCAAAAACGTACTTACCGGCGAAACACAGGTTCCGCGCCTTGCCACATACTGGACTTCCGCGTACCTAGGAAGAAAAATACATTGTTTAAAAGGCTTGCAAGAACAGCAATATTCACAGCCATAAGACCTACCTGAAAGACTCAAGACGGGCTGGCATCAGTGAAGCAACTCGATCGCCATTGCCCACCAAGCTGAACATGCCCCTGCCAAAACAGCAGGACGGAGAACCCGCTAACATCTAAAACAAGGGGAGGAGAAGTCCAGAAGGGTCACAGACCTACAGGGAGGCGGGAGGCTGTTTACCACGGTTGCCCAGTCCTGAACATAGCTTACCTGTATTCCAGGCAGAACTCTCCCGCTGGTCGCACCTGGGCATCGCAAGGAGGGACATCTGAACCCCAACTGCTGGGTAGCGCCCCCGTAGAACCAGGTGAGCGTAACATACAGTTCATGCATACACCCAGGATGCCTGCCCCTTACCTTGCACACTTCCACCATACCCTTCTGCACTTCTTTGTGCAAAGAGACCTTCTGGCACAGTGTTTGCGTACACACCAGACCCACCAACCTTATAGAGCAGTGTCTTTTGCTCCATAACTTCTTTTCTACGGTTCCCAAATGCATTCAGAGTGACAACTGCATCGCTGCATTATGTTGTGGTGGCTGTGATGAAGGCCTAGGCTGTTGGGGGCATGGCCTATGGGCAACAGCCTTCGGCCATGCACACAACAGTCTAGGCCTCGGGCACACTCGCAACAACACAACACAGCCATGCAGGCGACCATGTAGGCATTGCCAGAAATCACAAAGACAACATACGCACCAGCACTTCCACCCATCCTCCTCACCATAAAGCAGGGAGGCAAGGACACATGTTGCACTTACCGTAATGCAGAAACATATCGCTGTGTTTGGCACCGCTACCCACATCCAAACACAAAGCATTATAAACATGCCAACCAAACAAGACAATGTTCACATCATTGGTCCTGCTCCCAACACTCTAGTACGTGCATAGAACCAATGGTGCGTAGTGCACTGCAACACTTACTAATCTGCGCAATGCACACTACGCAAGCACATATAAGAACCAGTTGCACCGTGACATTCTACCATATGTTCACTATTCCGTTAGTGCAACCAGTGGACACACTGCACGATACACTATGCAGTTGAACCCTATGCACTGGTACACACACACACACTTTCTCACCACAACACTCAATGGACACACTGCAGGACTGGTCATGGCAGCATCTTCACCCATACACCGAGAACTGTAGGTTGTTCTACCAATCACCACACCCTTGCAACCAACATTGTATGCACTGCAGCCGAACCACACACAAAAAGCAACAATGTGGCATCTACTTTCAACCAGTGGACATACCTTTTCAACCAGTGGACATCCTTTTCTGTGCTAGGGCTGCAGCCATGCATCGCTGAGGCTACGGACTTACCTCACATAGCACACCATAGTACACGCCATGTTTAAATCCTCATGTTTCGTGGAATGCATTCCCCTTCAACAAATATGACTGCCACTACTCATCACAGAAAGACATTGCCGCTGCAGCTGCCATGCCATAACGAAGGCTGCCTGCAATGACCAAACAAAATTGTTGCCTGTTGAGGTATCCGCGCATTGGAGGAGCATGCACGGATACATTGGCACACCGCCATCTTCTTCTAATGAGATATCACATGAAGCACTTCTCACTCCCACACCCTTTCCATCCCTTCTTCCCACCTCTAGATGCCATACACTATGTTTTTCAGACCATTTTGCTGCAGCATTGTCCTCCGATACAACATGCCGCGGTCATGGAACACTTTTGACACACATACCATCACCGCACACCGCATTGCAATCAACATTTTGACTGTGCGGTGAAAAGGGAAATGGGATGCCAGAACTGATCCAGATATGACAAGTTTTACTGTGCACACTGCTACATACAAGAGGCCCACCCATGCACACAATGGCTTAGATCCTTGCCACACACACCACAACACTATCCTCCAATACACCATGGCAGCATTTCCCAAAACCTTTGACGCACAGCACGCTTCCTTCCAGCCAACCACCGGCCGCGTCCAATGTTTGCCTACAGCACGGAGTACCATAGGCCAATGAGACTTCGGTCCGTGGAGGCAACAGGGAAATGGGTCAGTGGAGCAGACCCAGATATCACACATTTTTTGGGACATACATTTCAGTTCTTTGCAACAAAAGTACTGATCTTATTTCCACCAAACACACAAAAGCACGCTTTCTGACCCAAGTCGTATACTTTTTTTGCAGGAAGTTATAAGCCGACAAAAAAGTGGTCATCCTAGGAGATTAGCAACTTAACCATAACTACACGGCCCTTATATATTCATATGTATATACATTTTTAATCTTCTCTCTCTCTCTCTCTCTCTCTCTCTCTCTCTCTCTCTCTCTCTCTCTCTCTCTCTCTCTCTCTCTCTCTCTTATACTCTCTTACTAGGGAATTTGTTTTGTGACCCGATTCTGCCTGGTATATTCTCCTACCAGGACCTTCCTTATATAAATATACTCTTGCAGCTTTAACCAGTGTGGTACATTTGCCTGCCAGGGCTCTTCTCATAGATAGAATCTTGTGACTGAAGTCTGCCTGGTATACTTTGATGCCAGGCCTTTCCTTATATGTGAAATCCTTAAACAAACCTGATAGTATCTTATATTTGTTCTGTCTTGTCTTGTCTTGAATCCTCCGGGTATACTATGCTGCCAGGGCTTCTCTTATAGGTGTACTGGATACACTCACAAACTTGACAGTATCTTATACTTAATCTGGTCTGCTTCTTTAAGAAATGTTCATTTGTTCGTTCTCTCTCATATACTTCATACACATTTATTTGGTTTTGGCAGGTTTGCCAATATGCACCGGTGTCCCCTCTTCCCTTGAGTGGACTCACTAGCTCTTGCTGCCGTATGTTGGCTCTCCCACGGCAACCCTGTGGCAGTCCTTCAGCGTTTCGCTTCTTCTCGGCTTCTCTGCCTCTTGCGGCTCCCCCCTGTCCGTTCCGCGTCTTTCTGGGCTTTGGTTGTGTGGAGGCTGCCTTCCAGTACCTGTGAACGCCCAGAAGCCTTTTGTTTGCTTCAACGTTTTCACAGCGTTCTCCCACTTGCAGTCCACTCCACTCTTCCTTCTCGGTGAGCCGGTTGGCTCCACATACACCACATCTGCCCCGCGGTCCCTGTCAGCACTGAGAGAAGTAGCATTCCCAAGCCAGCGTCTGTCTGTCAGATTGTCTGCTGGTTTAGATCTGCTGGCATGAGACTTGTTCCTGCAACAACTCCCGGCTTTTACTCTACTTTACTTTCACATTTCTACCGAGCAAACCGATAAACCGTAGGCTTAAAGGCACAACATGGAACAGGACATACAGACAAGTAATAAAAAAGGTAAGGGTTCTGGAAGACCCTACACTAGTTTATATGCACTTCCACTGTCTTTAGCAAAACAGGAGGGACTTCACTTGCTTCTTGAAAGAGATTGTTATTTGGCTTTCTCTTAAAACCAGAGGAAGTTTATTTCATTCTAATGGGGCAGCTGTACTGAAGGCTCCCTTGAGGAATTTGTTGGTTTTACATTTGCAAGTTTTTAGCTGAGACACATTGCTGGATCTAAGTTGTCTCTGATTTTTCTTTTCCACAATACAGTCCTTCAGAGAGTCTGGCATCAGGCCCAATGTACATTTGTAAGTGATCAGCAGCAGTCGGAAGGTGACTCTTGCTGTGACAGGTAGCCGGCGAAGACTATGTCTGGACTCCGACACATGATCCCTCCATTTTAGACTTTTGATAACCCTCACTGCACTGTTTTGGATTACCTGCAGATGCTGGATTTCACTTTGAGGGATGACAATTAGTAGGCTGCAGCAGCAATCGATTGTTGAGCCAATGATAGCTCTAGCAATCGTTTCTGCATTTTCTTTTGAGATAAATGGTCGGAGGTGTGCAAGTAGTTTTTGTGCAGTGTTGTTACTAGTGTCTTTACTTTCCTCCGACGTCTAGCTTGTGGTTTGCTATAGTGAAGCTACTGAATGAACAAAGGGCTCAGTTTGGCTAACTTCTGTTCCGAGCCACCCACCATCAGTTCTGTTTTTTCACTATTAAGCGCCAAGTGATTATGGACCAGCCACTTCTGTATAATCTCATATGTGCTGTTGATGCGTGTCTCGTCATAGCTATATGATCCTGTTACCGGGATAACACATTGTGTGTCATCAGCGTAGTTTGTGAATATGATCTTGTTCTGAGCCAGGAGGTTGTAAAAAGGAGCCATGCATAGATTATAGAGGGTGAGAGGGCCAAATGCCCCTTGTGGAACGCCAAAAGTAAGTGTGACTGATTTCGCTTCGACTTCCCTACATGCCACCCTGCATGGTCTCCCACTAAGGAAAGATACCATCCACTGAGTGACCTGATCTGAGAAACCAGCGACGTCCCTCAACCTGGCGGCCAATATTTCGTGGTCCACCAGGTCGAAAGCGGCTGATGGATCCAAAATCATGAATAATGATACATGCCCATTATCCATTCTTTCGAGTAACTTAGACTTCAGGTCAAGGAGGGCTGTTTCCGTCCCATGACGCTCTCTGAACCGTGATTGAAATGTATTGAATATGTGGTGGCTGCTAATATGCTGAGAAATCTGGTTGTATGCCACCATATCTAAGATCTTGAGGAGGAATGGCGTATTCGTGATTGGTCTATACTTGGTTGGGGTTTTAGGACAGAGATTAGGCTTTTTTAGCAATGGTTTAACCCATGCTTGTTTGAAGGAGGTGTTAACAAATTTAGTGCGCGCAGATGACAAAATGTCAGGGCATTCTTTGATGATCATAGAAGAACAAGGGTCACCCTTACAGCTGGTAGGTTTTAGATTTCTGATGATTTTAGCTAGCTCTTATTCCGAAATTGGAGAGAAGTGGAATTGCTGTTGTGAGTCTATAATGTCAGAAGGTTGGATCTGTTCTCAATTTATTTGGTTATCTGAGTCTTTTTTCACTTCTATGTCTTTTTTGATGGTAGCAAGTTTGTTAGATATTGCCTCTTGGTTTGAGGTGCACCACTCTTCATTTTTTATCAATGGTTCTTTATTGGGCTTCCAGTGATCTTCATTACTCGGCTCATCTTCTTAGTCACAGTATTTTCATTTTAGGGCAATGGTAGTCTGTTTCTGATAACTTGTAGGCAAAGTCTGAAAAAGGGTTCTCAGTGATCTTCAAAGGCAAGTCAGTTCTTGAGGACTTGTATGCAGAGTTTGGAAAGGTGTTTTCAGAAGTCTTGAAAGGCAAGTCAGATGTTAAGGACTTGTTTACAGATCCTGTGAAAGTGTGGTGAGTACCTTTCCTAGGTGGGTGAGGGCATGTATGACAATATGCCATTAAGACATGGGGAATGGCGGGTGTATTCTTAAAAGAAAAATGGGAATACCATGTCTCGTCCGATGTCATGACACGCTCACGAGGGCTGCCTCCAACCATGTGATCCCCTCCCTCATATAGCCACCCCCAGGTTCAGGAAGCGGTAATTATTATTTATTATTATTATTTTATTATTATTATTATTGTCACTGCCTGAAAAGAAGTGATGACACCATCAGATTCATCACAACACGCAATAGAGAATTGTGCGTCAAACCTACTGTGATGCACAAGCTGCAATTGCTGGAAAACGACCAATGCTGGAGGTGGTGCACACTAGGTGTGGGATACGTTCCTAGTGTGTCCAAAGATGGAACAACTCTGAGAATATCAGACCTGACCCATATGGAAAGGCTCAATTACTGCATCATGCCACCTGGAATCCTTTCTATTGCTCTATGACTGATGCATATACTGGTATACCTTGCTGAGTGAGGTGGCTCCCATCTAATTGTGCTGTCCCTTATGATCCCCCATCTGTGTTTTTCCTGCACGTTAATGGTAGGGATTGCTGACTTATTGTGGGTAGACATACTGGCTGACAATGATCGCAATTTATGAGTTCACATCCTCTCTCAGTCACTTTAGGTATGTTGCTCATGTAGATGCTACACAGGAAACTGATTCACAAGCTATTCATTGTTGTAATGGAACATGTTAGGAATGTATGGGATGGGAGTTTGTAGATTGATCAAATTGTCAAGGGATGAGTTGTGGACACGGTTGTTAAGGAATATCGGTTAATGTTTACTAATAATAATATTAAATCGCATGGTCAAAAGGAAAGGGCAACAAAGTGAACAATCTATATAAAAGCACTAATAAGGCAGATTTACCACCTATCAAACTCAACTTGGAACACTTCAACTGCCCGATAGCAAGATATAAATCAAATTGAGGGAGACAGCCATCAGATGGTTCTGTTGCTAGAATTTAGCTTCTCTTCTCTTCCATAACACTGAACACTTGAAAAACCTGAAAGACAGCATGAATAAGCAAACCCCATGTTCTAATTAGTTGTGGACCACCAATGCCTGCACAGCATGTGTGTGGAAATTGTGGGGACATGGCACTAACATAGATGTATTGAAGGCAACATCCTCCTTTTTTCTTACTCATTGCATTACATATGTCGATAAAGTGATATGTCAAAGATCAGATTTAGTTCAATGAAAGTCAGGAAAAAAATAGCTAATAAACAGCTCTTCTAGTTTCAAAGTGGCCCAAGTACTAATTCAACCACATCCCTTACTTTACTTCTTTGTTTAGTTTTGGATCGTAGGTGACTTGGTGAAGCCGATATATTGCTTGGTATAGAGCGTGGAGATGAAGGATTACTCTGTCAAGGTAGAAAAGGTCCAATGGTGGCCTTTGGTTGCTTAGTTTTGGATCCGGTGGTCATGTGTTTTGCTAATAGGTGGAGCTTAAGGAGCATCACTAGGCTTAGTACCAGGGTGGCACTTTAGTGATGAATAGGAGGACCCACAAATATTGCTTTAGCTATATGTGGTGTGTCATCCAGACAGTGCACACTGAAAGGCACCACGGAGGGCATGAAGGCACACTGCATTAATCTCTCACTTTGGTGCTCCTTTGGTCCCCGCAGCTTTCTTTCTCCTTACTTCTGGTCTACCGTCCTATACTTTTTCGTCCTTCTGGTCTTGCTACTATTTAGTTTATAGCGTTGGGAGAATCCCTTCATGTTACTATGAAGGCAATACTGATGCAGCTGCATAAATGATTCATAAATAAGGTAATCTATGTAAATGATGGTCTGTAAATGATGGTCACCAATTCATTGACAGAATCGATGTGGGGAATGTGAAACAGCAATATTTAACTATCTGACACTCAGAGCAAACTTTACCTTCTCAATTTTCCTCCACTTCTTGGTCCATTGAGGAGCTTATTTTCTACATGGAGAAATGGAATGTGACATGAAAAAAAGATTAAATGTAGAACATATTCAGGGAAACAAGTGAACTGATACAAAAAAAACTTTTTATTATTTGGACCAGATTTTAAGATTGAGTGAATACATTAATATGAACTTCTCAACAATGCTAACAAAAAAAACAAGAATGCAGTAGGTTTGTTAAGGCTAACAACAGGAAACGACTGAGATTCAATCAAGACATGTGTCCGGTTAATGGCCAAATGCAAATTTCAAGGAGATGCCAAAATGTAATTATACAGATGTCTTCCATGGAGTACTTTTCCTTTCCTTCCTTATCACCAAATTGGTATGACAAATGATTGTTTGGGATGGCCCAGAGCTATGCTATTGCTTCCGGGTCATTCAAAACCTTCCAACTATCGCTCTTCAGTTTTACATAAACAGACCAATACATTAAATAGATTTCTCTGGGTTGGTAAGGGGCCCAGTAACTCAAGAAACCATTAACATTTTCCAAAAATAAGGATTCTTGGTCACAGTAAATCAGTGCAATACAAACATGGCCTCAAACAATCTTTAAAATCCTAACAGACCTGCAGGTCGAGTAACTTAGTATACATACTCAACCTAAGAGAAAGGAACTCGGCCCATGAACTTGATGTATAATAATTGTTGTATTAAAACAACATTGTGATATGAGGATATATGTTATTTATAATCGCGGACCAGGGATCGAACCTGTGGTGATCCATGTCGTCTTGCTTCCAAGGCGAGCATGTTGCCCCTGAGCTATCCTCCCGAGACATTGTGACACATGAAGAAACATTACCAATAATGCTAATGCACCTTTTCAATAGTCTCCTCTCCTATACACTTTGGAAGAGGACTTCCTATAGACCACAGAGAATACAAGACACTCCAAATGTGAAGAACTATCGGGCAAGGCTTGTATGAGGGTCATAATAAATTTGGCAACAGGATTGGAATTTTCAATAGCTTGTTTGTTCGAGCCAGGATTAGAATAAGTCTCAACCTAGTTAAGACAAATGTTCCCATACACAATGAACTATCCGCGGCAGCCCTAGATAGGGCTAGTGTATGAGTTAGTGTTTGGACTAGTAAATAAAAGGAGCACTAAATAGTGCAAGACATAACCAGAAATAATATAGATGGCGCAAACTGATGCACTATTATATTAATATGCATGTGTTTCTTTAAAGAGTCAATCATTCATCCCCACATTCTATTCACTCACAAATGATCTGTGTTTTATTACACAACAGTGGTGGCAGAGGTGTGCGGAAAGAGCTACATGCCGCTGCCTACGGTTGAATAAATGTACACTCATGAAAATGGATGAGCAGTGCCATTTATGACTATAAAAGAGCTAGGCTGTCTACAACAAACTATACTCGAAAGACAACAAATCACATTCATATTTTGAGGCTCAGCATTGGGTTACAACTCTGCCCTCTACTCGGGGGAGGGGCTTGGTTCATTGGGGCTGCAACATCCATGGCTATCACAGGCAAGGGGCTCAAACATGGCAGCACCATACTCCTCTAGCCCTAACTTCTGATCTGTCCTGTCAAGAATGTACCAAAAAAGCCCATATATCTAAAATCTGCATCAACGATGCATTACCCTTAAAACTTTATCAGATTTTGTATATTGCCTGTGGTGCTGTACATCCAAAGGTTGCTCAACTATCATCTGCTGTGGGTCCTCAATTAACCTTTAGTGGACGGTCGTGTGCTTCCTGTTGAAGCTGATGAGCTTGGAGCATAGGGAGCAGAGATTGTCACTCTGCCTTACTCATGGTCTGCTGGGTGACACCTAGACTGCTACCGGCCACAGTGTCCAGCAAGCCTACAACGTCTATGGACACATCCAGCCTCACCTCCCTGTCCCCATCCTGAACTCTGACCTCTTCCAGCTCCATGCCTCACCATCAAAAGGCCATTAAACAACTGTATTACAAACAATATGCTCATTTTTCAAACTCCTTGTAATACATCTCTTCCTCCATGCCGCAGCTTGGGCTACCAAGCCTTCCACACCCTTGGATTCATTGTATGTATTGAAAATATGCATACATCAATAAAGAATCATTTTCTGACTAATTTCCAATGCTATATCAAGATATATTTGCAAAATCTAATTAATCCACTGCAGGTCTGAAACGTGTAGCTAAATTGCAGTTTGGACATTGGGAGTTTGATGTCGAGTATTTTGAGAAACTGACTGGTGTAATGCAAGATTAGTATTGTACCATACCACTTCTAGGCCACAGATACCTTTTATGTACTAACTACTTCCAGCTCTAAGTGAGCGGGTGCCTGTGATTTCTTTTTAGAGAAAGCCAAAGGAGGCCGGCCCCCAGGCAGGCATACTCCTTGGTTCTCAGTACACATCCGCCTCTGAGCTTCTCTAGAGCCCACCTTCACCAACAGACTTGAATGGCAGACTGCCACAGATTTAATTCCATGTATCTGGGATTAACCTGGCACACTGGTACCATCTGGAGGGAAGCCATGGACAGTCAAATGAGTGCATACAAACATTTGCCAGTGATCGAGTTGATTTTGCAAGGCCTGAAATAAAACTCAATATATTCTACAGGATTCTCTGTCTTTCTGGTAGTTATCATTGCTGGTGGATTTTAATGTTCTTTGAAAGAAGTAATCTGGTGAATCATCAAAACAGATGGTCATGTCATATGGATACCTTCTTACACACTCTTATGGCAATATAGTGATCTTCAACAAAAAAAGGAAATTGTATAACTGCATGGCCAGTCTTTACTACCAAAAGAAAATCCCAGCATGGAAATGTAATCCTGCAGGTTTCTTAATTCAATCTGTCTCATGAATATTGGCTATGCTACCCTTTTCCAGTGCCAATTCCACACTATAGCAATACCCCACTGAAATATGGAATTAACAATTTCCTTGGTAAAAATGACAACTTAATCAAATCATAGACATGTGAAAAAGTTTACATACCGTTATCCACTGCCTTTTTGGTAACCTTGGGGTATTTCTGGAATTTGATATAATAATAGCTTTCATACTCCATCAATATAGTCTCAAGATCAATATTGTCACAAACTTCAAAGCGCCGTAAACCCAATTTGGTTTCCTGCTCCAGGGCATTTGCAGTGTTGGAATACCTGGAGGAAACAATGAGAGGAAAGTCAAATAAAAACAGGTCACGGCTTTAGCCAAGGAAACCTTTGCTATGACTAGTCATGAGATAGTAAGGACTGGATGTATCAAGTAAACCTGTATTAAGAACTTCCGAAGGGCTAACAATGACACTGTGGATCAGGAACGGTAGCATACCAGAGTTTTTGGCCCACAGTTCGAGAAGACATCAGGGGGAAGCACCCTAACGGGAAGCTGCCAAAGTTGAAGTACCACATTGTGGTGTATGTGCGCTTAATAAATAGTATTAAACAGAAAAAAGATGTACCACTGAGTGCAAATACAGAGAGGCATTCTGGAAGACACACTTTCACCCGAGATCATGGCCACCAGGCCATATGAAGGCTTGAATGCGTGAAAGAGGAGTACAGGTGCAACTGATTACCAATGTAAAGCTTTTCAATGGGCAGAAAGAGTGAAGGAAAGGGTGGCTGGGCTCAGGCCAGGCCTTATTATGAAGACATCACCTGGCACCACTGCAGTTCTTACTAGACAAACAAATCTGGCCATCGGGTCCAAATGGGTGTAAGGGTGCTGAGAAAGAACTCTGACACAAAGGCGGTATATTGAGGGCTAAAGATTTATTAAATAGTAAAGCAAGAGAAAACCTATCCTTTCCTATTCCTAAGAGGGCTTTCCCTGCCTCAACTAAAGATCTATGGTGTCTGTTGGGATGATTGTTAAAGTATGTTAAGGTAAAAGTGTCCACCGTCCTGTGTCAGGGAAACCTTACTCCTGTGCCGTAGACTATAAAACTAAATAATAAAGAAGTATTGGTTTGATCCTAGGAGAATGCCTCCCTTCACCTGGGTTAGGGTAAAAGTTCCACACAATGTTTCCTTGGTGGGCCAGGAGAATTCCTCCCTTCTCCTGGCGTTCAGTCAGAAAATAACTTGAGGGAATGACTCCCTTCCCTGGGTCACAAGGTTCCAAGCAATGTAAAGTTCCACACTAGGTTTACTTGATGGGCCAAGAGAAGGCCTCCCTTCTCCTGGCGTTCAGTCAGAAAATAGCATGGGGAAGTGACAAGAACTCACACAAGGAAGATGCCATGCATCACTCTCTTGGTTTGGGTCCCCGACCCTCGGTTCTCTTCTTCGGTTTGGCCCACTTGGTTAACTTACCTGACAAGTACTGCCACAAGGAAGATTATTCGCATCCCCCTCTTGTTTTGAGTCCCCGACCCTGGTTTCTCTCCCCTTCTCTTTACTTCCCCTTGACTGCCTCACTTGCCAAGTACTGGCACGAGGGGGTATAGTCCTGCTCATTTTGTCTCCTGTACCTTCCAGCCACTATCGGTCCCTACGGCTCTCCCGTTACCTTGCCTGTTCCTGGGATACGCGGACGGTTCTTTCTGGGGTTCATCTTCTACTCTGTATGCTGCACGGGCATCTCCATATCTTGGTATCTGCACCTCATGGATCTCCTACACGGCCCCTGGAGCGATGGTATGGACGCTGCTTCTTGCGTTCTCATCACCGCCTGCCAGCCTCCTTTTACCGACTGGACCACATGGGGCAAAGGAGTCCCGTTCTCCTATCGACTCCGGGAGTGGACTGCACTTGGCTCCATCCTGGCCTTCTTTGCGTCTTCTTCGTGCTTCACAGGCTTCACGGTCTCTCATCCTGGTTGGCTGCGTCTCCCCGATAGGTAGTGCCTCTTTGGCCTTTATGGCGTAGGAGGAACCACACCTCCACGGAAGTCTATACTGCTGCAGTTCCTCCTAGGTATTGCTCTCATTGTTCCTGTGTTCCACCTCGTCACAGCACATGGATTACTTATGTTCCTGGTGTTATTCATCGTCCCAGTACTTTCCAGGACCTAGAAGTAGTCTTGCTTATAACAGTACATATGCCTACTGTCTACAAAGAGGTTAGCAGAAGAAGGAGAGGCTAGAGTGTGCGGTGGGCCCGATATGCTCATAAGAGCTATACTCTGGATGGACATCCTTCTCCCTAGAAGGGGAGTCCCTCCACATGAGAACCTCCACACATTATACCACCCCCAGGGGGACTATTGTGTAGCAGCATCCCCCCATGGCCTTATGGGAAAGGGCTCCTGCTCGGAGAGAAGTGGCACCATCCAGTGGTTCTCAGATGGGGCGTAACGGAGGCTGGCCTTATTGTCAAAACAGGGAAAAATAGAATTTTGTACGGCTGGAAAAAATGGGCATAATTTAATTTGGCACTGCTGTGCTTGCTGAACATATCGGTATCTAGCTGTACTGTTGTACTGAGGCATAATTGAGCATGGCAACACATTGTTAGGTAGACACAATTGAATCTGCTGTCCAAATCAGTAGTAATGGAATCTGGCTCTACTATGCTAACTGGGAATAAGGGAACGTAGCCAGGTGGTGCTAATTCGGCATGATCTACTCTCCCACTGTGGTCCACATTATTTTTTTATTTATATATTTGCAATGCGCCGGCAGCCCGCAGGCATTGGGGCGCAACATAGACACAGGAGACAAGAAAAACTCAAAACACGACAGGAAAGACCCTAAGGAAATTACTCAGGCTGAGGTCAATCAGTTAAATAGAAGGGTTTTTAAGGCCTTCCTAAAGGATATCAAGTAAGGGTTGAGTCTAACAACGTGAGGCAAGTCATTCCACAGGCTTGCGGCTCTAACTGGGAAGGACCTACCAAGAGCCCTGGTTAATTTTTCACTGTTGGGCTTTAGATAAGTCCCAACCCTGAAGAGCAGAGGGATCTAGCGGGTAGGTAAGGCTGAGCTAGGGATTTAAGATATACAGGGGAAGAGCCAAAGAGGCATCGATGAACCATTTAACCAACTTTAAAAGCCATCCGCTCCTTGATCGGTAACCAATGCAAACACCGCCTGTGATCTGAGATGTGAGATCTTCTGAGAGTATTTGTCACAATTCTGACCGGGTCATTCTGAATTACCTGACATTTTGATATGTTGGAGGAGGATGCTCCGATAAGGAGAGAATTACAGTAGTCAAGTCTCATCAAAATGGTCACTCTTGCAATTGTAGCACAGTTGCGCTTGGATATATAGGCGCTGATTTCCTTTAAGAGGCGAAGGTGATAATTGCATATGTGTTTCACATAAGATGTGTGAGCATCTGCATGGAGGGACGCTTCCAATTGGACCCCCAGAGTTTTGACTTTTTGTTGGATCTTGATGTTGTCTTTTAGAGAAAACTGCTGTAATCTGTGGACAGTTTAACCCTCACCTTTTGGAGCTGAAGCATAGTCCCCTGTGAGTTCCAGGACAATATGAATTTGGATTCTCGGTTGGACAGAAAGGATTGAAGCTATTTTGAGAACTCTATGGAACAGAGGCCTGTGTCTTTTAGGCGGTGAATGAGATGGTCATGATCAATAAGATTGAAAGCTGCGGAGAGGTCTAATAGGATCAGCAACCCGGCCTTCCTCCGTCCATAATCCCCAGCATTTGAGTCTGTAAATCGATCAGAGCAGTCTCAGTACTTAAGGCAGGCGTAAGCTTGAATGTCGATAGTGTAGGGTTCCATTATATTCCACTTAAGATTGAAGCTCAGTGGTAGCAAATTTGTCCAGGATTTTTAGGAAAAATAGGCAATTTGTGATAGGCCTCAGGTTACTGGGTTCTAAAGCGCTAATGTTGGTTTTTTTTCAGGATTGGAGTGATAGTGACTATTTTAACGACCTCGAGTACATGATTATCCCTAAAAGAGGCATTGACTAAGTAGGTTAAGAAAGGAGAAAATAGTTTCTTATGGTCCAGGATTAGCTTTGGAGGAAACATGCTGTTAGGGCAGGGGGTGGGGCGCATAGAAGACAACATATTGGAAATTAAGATGGAGATTTGCTAGAACAAGAATTGTTGCAAATTCGGAACCTTAGATTAGGGCTAAGCCTGTTTGTTTCTGGTGGTATTGGGTGTTTGTGCTTCGATTATTTTAAGTTGGAATGGATTTATCCTAAGTACAATGAGATCTTGTATTGCTTTCCTACCTATGCCTAATTGAATCAGACACTTAGGCAAAATGGGCATAATAGCCTCTGGAGATGCTGTGCTAATAGTATCAAGATCATATCCTGTTTTTTAGAAGTCTGCATTACAAAAGGGCGTCCTTTGTGAAAAAGCTCATCTGGCCATGTTATTTCTAGTGCAAAAGACGACAGAAATAACATTTAAGGTATTGGAATAAATTAAGCAACAAAATCCAACCTTTTTGAAAAGGTGTAACAGCACCTAAAAATAATTCAACCGTTTCAAGGAAAGACTGGACACATGGTACATGGTAAAGGATATAAATATACGAAAAAAATGTTTATGTTAATTGTAGGAACTACACCGTTCCTATATGCAACAATTATTTAGAAATGTTAGTATTGAAAAGTGGTTAGGTTCGAAAAGCAGGCAATATAGTGCCGTAGAGGGGAGAATGGTGGAGGGCCAGCCTGAGGAGGGGCAGAAAGGGGAGGTTTGAGTCTTCCCTCACAAAAAGAAAACAGAAAGATGTTTTAAAAAAACAATTGCCAAAATGGTCAAGCATTGCTCAAAAATAGGTTCAGGAAACACAAGTCGAACTTCAACAGTATTCAGGATAACCGATTATGGAAAACAATGTAAGTGCTCATGATAGAAACTGGCAGTGCTATGCTCACTTGGCATATCATTGACAATGGTGGGACTACTCTGACTTTTGGTAACAGATCTGGATTTGTGATAGAAATACCTCGTGTACAATAGCAGCACTTGCCGTATGAAGTAAATACCAGAGCAAATCATGACTATCCCTGATAAATGATGGTACTCGATAGGCATATTATGCCAGTGCCTCACAAAAAGGTCTGTACATAATCCAAAACGATAAGCCTTCTGAATGCTTGTTAAGAAAATGGCCTGTTCTTACTGGCTTCTGTTGAGTACCATTACCGAGGCTGGCCGGATGACTCCCTGACACAGCGAAACATATTTCCAGTCCTGAGATATCATTTAACAAGTTAATGCATTCTGGTAAATGCACTGTTGGTAAACTCCAATTAAAGAAATTAAACTTCAATACAGGATATCAATGACTTCTAAAATGAATATATAGATCATGGAAAATTGTGTTCTGGTGGCATAGAGTAATCTGGTCCCCTACCCAATGCCCCTCTTCCCAACTTCTACTGTTCTAGAAAGGCCCGCTCAAGCCTGTAACCTGACCAGAGTCCTATGGCATAAATTCCCACTTAGGACAAAAAGGGCCTGTCATAGCCATAAAAGCAATGGGTCAGCGGCATCTGCCAACCCTCGCCATCACAACGAGTAGATCCCCAGTGTCAAAACAGCATGGCCGGATGCTTTATGGTGTCTTTTGTAATACATGTTCTGCTGTGCAGGTGAAACTGAAAGAAGGTGATTAGAAGTAGGAGGATTCAGAAGGTGATTAGAAGTAGGAGGATTCTGGCATGAAGCTGTTTAAGAAACTTTATCCTATAATGTGGTTATTATTGACACCAGAAATTCATATTATAGAGATATCCCACCACCTATACATTTCCAAATTAAACATACCCTTCTTGCATCAAATAATGCACAATTAGTATAAGGAGATTTTTACGACGAGCTTCTGTCCGCATTTCTTCCTGTAAAAACAAGAAAGAATGTATACATGAGGTTTACAGTGCATGGGGTATAGGTTATTTTAAGATCTAGCAAACAGGGAAGAAACCCCCTATCTGCAGACGACATTTGAGAGCCTTGCCTTTAGCTAACAAACTACAAAGAGAAAAAGGTGCCACAGATAATTGATAACCACAGTGAAAGCTGTCTACTACAAAAAGACCACAGCCAAAGCAAATAATAAAAGCAAAGGTATATTTAATGTAAACAGTGCATCATCCCCCTGCAAAACCTTGTTCCATAGGGAAATGAACTAACATCAAACTCTTTTATTGACGAGGTCTGCAAGATCCACCAGAACATTGATACCAACCACATTTCACTATGTGGAAGGTCAGAAGAAGGAGACAGACTACTTTTTTCCATTCTCGCGTTAGTTTTATTTAAATAATTTGAAAACCACTTCATTTTCCCTAAAATATGGGTTTCCCTACCTAACATAACTAACTGGGGTGTTTGTCGGTCAGTTGTGAAGACCAAACGTAATTGTCTGTTCTCCGTCCAAATGTTACCTACTCTGACCCTGTCACAAATCCAAAAAAACAGCAGTCCCGGAGAATAACTCCCTTCTCATGGGGCTGCTTTTTCAGCATGTTTCCATCAATATAGAATCTTTAGATAGTTCTTGGCTGTGCCTGGTATCAGTTTGTTTCATTCCGTTAGGGGATTCTAACAATTCTCTTGGCCTCTCTTCTCTTGTCTTTTCAAAATCCTCTTTAAAGGCGTTACTTTTCCTAGAGCTTCTTTCACTCTACAACTTTATCACATAAACTTGAAAGTCTCTCAGAGTTCTCAATCCTATTATTAATTGGCTTTTCACTGGGACGAGTATGAGAGACCCAGTAATGACTCTCTCTCTTCTGGTCACTTTGCGTCCCACTGGGATGAGTAAGATTGACCCAGTGTTGATTTTCACTCTTCTGGTTACTCCTCGTCTCACTGAAACAAGTGTGACTGACCCAGTGATGATTCTCACTCTTCTCGTTACTTTGCATATTGTTGAGACTGTGTCAGCGGGTCGGTGGCTCGCCTACTGGAGTCTTCTGAATGGTTCAGGGTGGCAACTCCAGTGGTCTCTTTCCCCAACTTTCCCTGCTTTGTCAGTTTGTGCATGCCTTTGCGCTCTGGGAAGCGTTTCTCAGTACTGTCTCCTCGGTCATCAGGTCTGGATACCTCTTCCCAGAGACCTGCACACGTTTGCTCGGTTCTCCAGAGCTTTGCTGTTTCCTGGTGCGAATCCAGGTTTTTTTTCCCTGCGTAGGAAACCACACCTTCTCTTCCTCTCTTCTTGCTTCACTCAGCCAGCAGCTTTGAACTTCCCTGGTTTCTTTCTCTCTGGCATCTCCACCTCCAATACATCTGACACTCTGCTGGGGATTCCCCTGCGTAACGTTAGAGCCCATCTTTTGTGTTGGGCTGGTGTTAATTATTGTTCATCTGGTTTTCTTCATCACAGTAAAAGACAGGTACATTTTCTCAGGGGATGTGTCACAGTAGCAAATGTAAAGGGATTCATTGGGTTTCTTTTAGCAAGTTTCACTAACTTTAGTTGTTGAGAGATTTGGATAGGGAGTTCCTCATCAGAACAGGCGTTGTTGTCCCCACATGGGGAGTCTCTCCCGGTTAGGTCCTGCTTGCTTCTACCCCTAGGGAAGGTATCGCGTAGCAGGCTCACCTCCCTAACCTCACAAGGAAAGGCTTCTGTGGCGCCAAGGAATGAAGAGATGGACCAAGTGGTGCCAGAGTGGCTGATAAAGACTTTTATTAAATAATAAACAAAACCCATCTATCCCTAACTCTAAGGGTATTTCCCTACCTAAACTAAAGAAACTCAGGTTCTCATCAGGACGTTTGTGTGAGTCAAAACAAAAAGGCACTGTTCCGGTCACAAATGCTCCTACTCTATCCCTATCACTACAACAAAATACCATAAAGTCCGGCTATTGTTCGTAATCCAGGAGAATTACATTCTTCTCCTCGATGAAAAGCATCCAAACGCCTTTCAGCTTGTTGGAAGCAAAGGTTCCACACAATTCCAGGTTCTTCTTAGGGATGCTTTCACAACCTCCAGGTTTTGTCAAGGTCAGGATCTGCCCCCACTGCAACGATGAAGCTGTTCCTGGAGTCCTTCTCGACTCTCCAGCACCACAGTTTTCTGGAACGGGCCTGGGAATTGTATCACATAATGGTTTTCTTATCTAGTTCTTGTAGTCTTGTTACTTCCCTGCCCCCTGCCAAACTTGTACGTGTTCTCATTACCTTCTCTTGGGGATCTCTTCAGCCGTTTTTCCAGGGGTCACATGTGCCACACTTCTTAATTCAACTTCTTCCTTCATTAGTCTTCTTACGCCTTGGATCTGTCCACCTCATGTTATTGTGGACAGCCTTGGCGTAGCTGTCGGACACCTTGGTCCTGCTGTGACAGGTTGCGCCTCCTCCATGATCTCTCACTCTCTCCTGAGAGTCACCTACGTGACTCTGCTGTAGGCTACGGGAGGCGGTCTCGGCACCGTTGTCGGACCCATGGCCCACCCACTATAGGTCGTGTCACCACTTCTCAGTCACTGCAAGTTTATCGCGCTGGATTCCGACTGACTTGCAAGACACTTCTCGGGCATCCTGCTATTCCTCTTCTCAGCCTTGGACATGAGCCTTGCTGCATTCTGCCAAAACCCTGTCCCAGCTTTCCAGGCTTTGATGCAGCCCCCTCAGTCACCTGGCTCTCCCTCTAGTTACATCACAGCTATCAGTTTCCCAGAACCACACCATTGCGGACGGGTCAGCGGAGGACGAAGAACATAGTCCTTCTTTGCTGTTTAATTTAAAAAGTGGGGATTGCCCCAGCGTAACATCCTTCAAATTGAAAGCAGCTGTTGTAGCTCTCATCCCACTGAAATGTAGCATTTTTGATCGCTTCTGTGTCTCAGTACTTATGTCATCAGATGGGTTTCATATTTCACAATAACATAGTTTTAGAGAGGATCACAAGTTGATAAGATGTGGGCGTTATCGTCAGCATACATGGTGCAATTTCACAGGGGTTGTGCCTCCCAATTGCATCCTTATCCCTAGGAGAGGAGTCCCTCCCGATGAGATCCGCCTGAATGTTACCACCCCTAGGGGGACTATTTGTTAGAGGCCTCACATCCCCAGCCTCATGGGAAGGGATTCTCCCATGGAGAGAAGTGACGCTATCTGAAGGATCGTCACACTTCCCCCTGGTTAGTTTCTCACCTCAAGAGTTAAAGGTTATTTTTGGATACGTCGCCACATCCCCATGTAGACATATGATCCTTACAGGTTGACCACCTTTTAAGTACTTGTGCATATTAAATCTAAATGAACAGCTGTTTGCATACTTCCTGAGTCGATCAGGGCCAAGGTTTTCAAACCATTTACGGATATGTGTTCACGAGATTTAAAAGGATCGGAGGCATGATTTCTATTTCTTCTTCTATTTTGGGTTTGCCTTCCTGCCATGGTTCAGAGGGCACCTAACCTATTTCAATGGGTTCTTCCGTTTTATATTTAGGGCAACCCCGGGCTATCTGGCTTTTTTCTCCACAGAAGAAACAGCCAGAAATAAAGGGTGTTGGAAATGTTCCTTTTTTCACCCTCCTCTTGGGGTATTAAGGTCCCCTTTTGAAAAAAAAGGTATTTTTAGTTCGTCTCTTTTCCCAGAATCCCTTGAGACTATTTTATCTTCTCTAATGGATTTTTCTGAATTACTAGTTTTAGCTAAGTTCTTATTTTCTTTTCTCCCTTCTCCAGGACTATATATGGATCTTAATTGTTTAGCTGCTTCAGCGTGGGCTTGGGCTGCTTGAATGGCCAAAAGTAGCCTTACACTGTTGAAGCACCTCACATTGTAAAAATGTAAGTAATTAATTAATAAATTGTTCCAGGACCAACGTTTCTAGCAGCTCAGAGAGAGTCTTTTTCTCTAACCACTGGGAAAGTGTGTTTTGTACCCTGGCTCCTAGTTCGAATGATGTCTCATTAGAGTGTTGATGGATCTCTCTAAATTTCGGTCTGTAAAAATTCTCCGTTGGCCCCTTGGAATTGCTCGTTTGATATGAAGCCTGCAACTTTCCTTTTGGCAATGAAGTAAAATAGCATATTTTAAGACTTTCATCCCAATTAAATTGGGGAGCTTGTCTCTCGAAATAAAAAAAAAACTCCCAAATCCTCACCCTCTTGATAAGGTACAACATGTGGCAGTGTATGATGCAGCTGACTTGCTCTTAACTGGTTTAGTCCTTCTTGGAACAGCCTGAATTTGATGATCAACTAACTGAACTACATGATTTTCAGGGGGGTCCACATATCTAGATTGGTTTCCTTGAAAATTCTTCATTCCTGATCCACTTCATGTTTTTGCTTCACCCCAGTTGTTTGACTCGTCACTGAGTCTTCTGGTAACTATGAGGTTAAAGGGGTTTGAACCTGGGTGGGTGTGCTTGGTCTTTTTAAACTAGATTTTATCCCTAATAATCCAATGGGAGGCAACTTTTGGATGGGGATAGTTGTATATTGTATCCAAGAAAAGAATACCAAAAGAATCTCTAAATGAATTAAAGGGGGTGTATGAGTTTGGAATATTTGGCAAAGGGTTTACCATAATCGGGAACCTAGAATCCCACTTCAGGTTTCCACCAATATAGAATCTTTAGGTAGTTCTTGGCCATCACTTGTATCTTTTCGTTTAATTCCCTTAGGGGACACTTCCAATTCTCTTGCCCTCTCTTTTCTTGCCTTTTCAAAATTGATTTTAAAAAGGCGCTTGTTTTCATAGAGCTTCTTACCCTCTGTCTTTATCACAAACTTGAAAGTCTCTCTTTATCTGACATCCCACTTGTATCTTAAGTACTATGACCAATCATATTCTTCTCAGAGTTCTCAATCCTCTCATCACTTTCACTGGGATGGGTATGATGAACCAAGTGAATGTTCTCTCTCTTTTTATTACTCAGCTTCTCGGTGGAATGAGTATGAGGAACACAGTAATGACTCTCACCTTTCTATATGTGGTCTCATTTCATATGTGCAAGAGCTGGTTTAATATAGGGCACTATTTGGTTGGTGTTCCCAGCAAGCTTGTTTTGTCCCAAGCTTCAACTGTATGTCTGCCTTCCATATGCTTGCGTTTGGTAAGTGGCTGACTTAGGATGTCCATTCGCTTTATGTTTGTAGACACTTAAGGTGCATTAGACAAGAAAGTACTATGAAAGGCTGGCTCCATAAACTACTTTCAGTGGGAGCATTCAAAAGGAACTGCCTGTTATTAATGTGATTGTCATTTGCGATGACCACCGGCAACTGGGTAGGGTAAGGTTCTAAAAGGGCTCGATGGGGGTGGTAGGCTCTGTCTCACTGTACAGCCTATGACTTTCAGTTACAGAAGGTTCTATTAAGGGTTGATTTTTGTCAATCGACTTATTTGTAAAGGTGAAAATCTGGAGGGTGGATCGGGTTGTTGTTTTTTTTCCGGTACAATGAGGAGCCAAGGACTACTTTTTGTATTGCAAGACAAATAATGTTTTCTCTGTCTCTGCTACCACCCTAAACGGAAGTTTGAAACTGATTTTCTCTGAAACCACTCAGGAAGGAGAAGCAGCATGGACATAAGACCTACTACGTGAGAAATCCTACTACAGTGGATTTTAAAGCATATGTATTCTACAATGAGTTTGTGACTCTAGGAGAGAGTAAACCTAGATCAAAATGTAGTGACTTCTGCAAAAGGTTGGAATAGCAGCTGTGAAGCCACTTGCAATTATTTTGCAGTAAGCAAAGATCAAAGGCCACTTTTGAATAGTATGGCTATGCACAATTAAACAGGTTTTACAGTGAACATGGAAATGAATATTTACAATTAAGTCTAAAATGGTTTCAACTTGAATATAAAATCAAAGTCAATTCCAACCAGATATACATTTCGAATACACCATCTTGCTAGTAGAATTAGAGTAAAATAACCCCAGAAAGGGATAATTAGTGGGATAAAGATCCAGCCATTGTCTAGCAGAAATACTGTTACCGCCAGCATACATTCTTTAACGGGAAGAGAAAGCTCAGCAGTAGCCATTACTAAAAGCTAATCCATTGGCAACCTCTCCCTTCTGGCTGCCATCCATCCCAGAAACCTAAAAAAAAACCAACATGCCAAGAGACACAGGTAAGTGCAAGGACACTGGTCGACAGCAGTTGAAGATTAAGGTAAGGGCTATAGAAGCCTATTTCCCAAAGAGGCGTGATCTCCCCCTCTTCTAAAAAAGCACAATCTAAATCCTTTTTCTGCCGACAATTATCATCCAATTACAAATGTCCCCTTTCTTCTTAAGATTCTCGATAAGGTGGCATATACACAGTCCCAGAGCTTTATTGAACAAAATAACATTCTTGTTGTTCACCGGTCGGGCTTTAGAATGGGGCGTGGCACTGAAACTGCCATGCTGGACCTTAGGCAAACTTATTAAACATCATTGTGACAACCTCCGCAGTCTTAGAAGGCGTATCAGTTATATCCACTACCTCCTCCCCTTCCACCTCACCTGAATCTTCTGAAGAAGTTTTGCGGCGGTTAGCCTTCTTTCCGATCTTCTTCTTCTTTGAGAAGAGGTAGGGCCGTCCGCGGTGGGAAGCCACTCTGATTCCCTGCCCAGCAGGGAAGCAAGAGGCTTCCTTCCCGCAGGGACCGAATATACGAGGGAAAAAAGTGGATGCTTAAAAAAACCCTTGGTGAACAAGATAACAGTCCAAAAGGTCCGGAGAGTGAAGCGATGAAAACCTGCAGATCAGATGTCAGAAGGAGGACGTCTGATGCAAGGATCCTGGACAGGGGTCTGGAGGCAAAGTAAGTCCTTAGAAGTTTCCAGGAGAGGTGGACGAGGGAAACAATGAAGGAACAGAAGCGAACCTTGGTGCCAGCCGGAGAGGGTAAGCGGCATAGAGAGAAAGGAAAGAAAGACAGGAGAACCCGAACGGCGAAAGAGAGCCGCAGGCGAGAAAGGGGAGAGAAAGAACGGCAAAGAGACGCCGACTGGAGGCCCAAGGGTCAGCAAGGCAAGCACAGAGGAAAAAAGCACACAGAGCAAGCAACAAGGAAAAGAAACAAAGTTGCAATGTGCCGAACCCGGAAGTGGGCGGTGCTTAAGTAGCGAAACCAGGGAGACAGAGAAAGACTAGAGCGGGGAGAACCCGGAAATGGACAGGAAAACAATGGACGACCTAATGGCGCCGCCAACGCCAGGCGTTCCATAGTCCCCACCGGCGACTAGACGCCGGCGGCACGACACATTGATCTTGGACAACCAGCAATATTGATGGTTTTGGATATGTCCTCTGCATTCGATCTTATGGAGCATGCATTATTAGAGGACAGACTACGTAATGTTATAGGCTGTTCTCTCAAGGCGTCTCTTCTTTTCTCTGTCCACATAACGCTAGAGTGACGGTTGGTGAGGCCTCCTCGATGCCCACTCCAATTACCTGCGATGTCCCGCAAGGTTCATGTCTCTCCCATTCCCTGTTCAATATCTACATCATACCCTTTTTGAGACTCCTGTACGACCTGGGTGTCCAGTATACTCACTACGCTGATGATACCCAGGTCGTCATGAAACTCACAGGTTCTTACTCCCAGGATCTGGCTAACCTTAACTCTATTTATTCTGCAATTCATGCCTGGATGGCCGCTAACTGTGGCGCTAAACACCAAGAAGACAGAACTCTTGATTGTAGCCTCCAGCTCTAAATTCAAAATCTTACCAAAGGAATATAAGAGATTCTCCATCTCGGACACCATTATTGATGTATGTTAAAAAGGTGAAGACCCTGGGTGTTATCCTGGATGCAGAGCTAACTATGAACCAGCATGTTGCTCAGACTCGTTCATCTTGTGGATTGATCAACAAATTACTCTGCAATATCCAACCTTTTTTTGACACATGAAAATACAGCAATTCTTGCCACTCCTCTTGTCAATTCCCACCTGGATTACTGCAATAGCCTCCCGAGTGGCTGCTCGCAGCCCAATTTGTCATCTCTTCAGATTTCTCAGAATGTAGCAGTTTGTGCCATCTCAGGCCTTTCTAGATGAGCACATATAACGCCTCTAGACAGGATCTTCACTGGCTGCCCGTGAAGCTTAGAATCGCCCACAAACTTCTGATGTGGACTCACAAATGTCTTCTTAATCTGGCTCTGAAATATCTTGCGGATCACCACTTGCATCATGTCCCTTCGCGCACTCTCTGGTCTAAGAACAAACTTCAAATTGTACAGCCTAGATTTAAACTTGCCAAATCTGGCGGACGCAGCTTTGATGTGCAGAGTCAGATTGCCTGGAATTCACACCCGTACAGACTCAGAGCTACTCCAACAAATGCAGAGTTAAATAAAATGCTGATGACATACATCTTCAAATTACCTCCTGACTGACCTGTCCTTGCCTTTGATCCTTTTATGCCCCTTTAACACTGGATTTCTCACCTTCCTCTGTTTGTTAGTCCTGTTTGTTCTTTATGTGCACGCTCTGAGGTCTCCGGGCATGTGGCGCGGTTTATAAAAAGTTTAAATAAATGGAATCAGACTAAATTATCTCCAATACTACATCTGGTATCCTTCAGCAGATCAGCAGGTCAGCAGATCTCTATTCCCCCAATTTTCTTCAACTAGGTACGCCCCCTGTCTGCTGCTGTGTGCACCCTATTACAACAGCATGCTCCTCTATTGCCTCTGAGTCGAACCTTGGCCCTGCTGTTGGTGCTGAAGGCCTTGCCGTCATTCCTAGGTCAGTGCATCCGACGCTCATTGGTCCAACCGTGTCTAACCAGTCTGTGCCTCATGGGAGTGAATGCCACTCCACTCTTCCACACCGGAGTGCAGCGTTGCTTCCTGATCAGGCCTGCCCTGCTTCTCCAGACTTGGGGACACACCCCGAGTTGGAGTGGCTGGGGCACTTTGGGCACAAAGGGGTTGCATGCGGCCTCGCCCCCCTGGTGTGAGTTGGGCCCAGTATAACGTTCACTGCTGAGCACTGTTGCAGAGGTAGCTGCCTTCAACTACATTGGCGGCACTGGGAGCCCACCTTCTTGATTGCCTCCTCGCCCTCTGTAAGTGACTTCCCATGGGACACGATGCTATTTGTCTACTCTGTTGTGAAGAGAGTGATTGGGGAGAGGGTTCCTCTGCAGGCACTTTCCTTGAACAGGACTCTCTGCACATGACAGTATCTGAGAGCCTTAATGGGATGCCTCCTTTTGCTCTCGATCAGTTTTATACACCTGTGACTATCCTTAATTAAACTCAGGCCCAGTTCAATGTTGCCAAGAAGATGCATATTAACATGCCACCTGCACCATAGACTGCCACATCTTGTACCTCCTCAGCTTCAACTATTTCTGCACCGGCTGCTGATACAAGGGCCATCCCTCCCCATATGGATTGGATTCTGTGGGTCTCAAAATCAACAACTTAGCCTTCAAGGGTAAAACACATCAGGCTAGGAGTTAAAAGGAGAGTGATAAGGTGCCTGAGGCCAAGAAAAACAATGATGCAATGGAGGGTGGAGTTACTGCCATATACAACTGGTAGAATTAAACTAACCGGCAACATGACAATGTCCATGAAAATAATGATGATTCTGAAGCCGCACAAAACACAACAACAAAAGGTATACTTAGGGTTCTATATCCATCATGGAAGCCTTTATCAAATATATTCCCCCCCTCACTAACCCTCTCACCATTTCTCTCTTCTGGAGTGATCACTTTCTCCTTTCCTCCCACCTCACTCTCTCTACCCCTCAGGCCATGCCAACTCCAGCACTGCCACCTACCTTCTCGGTCATCCGACCCATGAAGTATGTGTCAGCTGAGGTTTTCGGCGCTACTTTCTCTCCTCCTTCTGCAACTTTGGCTGACTCACACCTTGACACAGCCCTATCGAATCTTCATCTCTCTATCTCTAACACTCGTGATGTCCTTGCCCCCGTCATGAGGATCCGCTTGAAGCCCAAATCCATGAGCAACTCTTAGTATGACTCAGACCTCGTCAGCCCTAAACACAAGTGCCGGGTGGCTGAGAGGAAGTGGAGGGCATCAGGTGCACCCCCTGACAAACTGGCCTGCCACCTGCTGCAAAGGCAATACAGACTCGCTGTCCTCGCCAAGTAGAGAGCCCACATCTAAGCTGCATCTCTGCGGCATCTTTCACCTTGGCCAAACTCTTTAAAATCTGCAAGGGGCAGGCCAATCCTGCTGCAGGCTCTACCTCTCCTGTTGCCTCCCATTCCCTCTGCACAGCCTTGGCTTCTCATTTCATCACTAAAGCTCAGGATATCCTGTCCACCCTCTCTTCCTCTACCTTCTTCTCCTCCTCCTCCTCCTCCTCCTCCTCCTCCACTCCTGGCCCGCCTGTGGCTGTCTCTCTTCATCCTTTCTCTTCCTTTTCCTTTTTCACCCCAGACGGTTTTTCTAGACAAGTCCGATCTATGAAAGTCTTGTCAAAGAAGGTTCTCCCTGTCCATCCAGAACCATCAAGGGCAACATCGACACCCTTGCTCCTGTCTTGGCCTATTACTGAAATCACTCCTTTGCAACTGGAACCTTCCCCTCCCCCTTATGCACTCCCTTGTGCACCCTAAAGAAGTCCTCTGCCGATCGTCCTCTCCGGCTAACTATAACCCGACCTTCATCACTCCTTTCCTGGGCAAACTCTTGGAAAAGCCGACCATCGGCCAGCTTAATCTTCACACTGAATCTGTTGGTTGTCTCCACGATCACCAATCTGGCTTCAGATCTGCCAGAAGCATGGAAACTGCTCTCCCTGAACACCAGTGAAGACCTGCTATCCAACCTTTATTCTAACCTTCCTTCTGTCTTCATTCTCTTCGATCTTTCTTCTGCTTTTGATACGGTCAACCGTGCCATGCTGCTTCATCGCCTCCGTGATAACCTGGGTATCACTGATCAGGCCCTGACCTGGCTGACCTCCTTTCTCACTGACCGACACTCCAAGGTGCAACTTGGGTCTTTCCTCTCTTCCATCGCTCTCTCTACTTGTGGTGTCCCTCAGGGGTCTAACCTTTTTTCCCTGGCTTTTCAACCACTACCTGGCACCTCTTGCCGACTGCATCACTACTTTCTGCTCCAACTTTCAGTGTATGCCGATAACACTCAGCTCTCTTTCAGGCTCCCCTCAGCTGCCTCTTCTCCTTCTCTCATATCAGACTGTCTGGCCGTAATTCAGGAATGGTGTGCCGCCAATGATCTCTGCCTTAATGCCAGTAAGATTGAAATCCTCCTCTTCGGAACACCAGCTCCCTCCTTTCCTCTCTCCCTCGCTCTGGCCACCCACTCTGGGCCCTCTTCCTACTCCTACTTGTGAGGCTAAGAAACATGGGATCTGTAACAACTGGATAACTCCCAAGATATTTCACTACGTTGGTAAGCACAACTCACCAGGTACAGAGTCCACCGACCTGGGTCCGAGGCAGCAGCAGTGATGAGAAATGAAAAGCCTCCTGGTGGTCCACTTCCTTCCCGTAAATCTTAACGAAAAAAATTAAATCACCTGAAAGGGATTATTACCAGAAGTATCGAATCTCAGGAATGGGATGATCAGCGAGTCTTCCAAAAGGGTTTGTTCTGCGTAAGTATAGCGGAAAGAAGACGACAGTGCGGTGTGGACATAGAACTGTTACTAATATGAATGGTGCAGTGAAGAGAGAGTTTTACCACCGGCTCGCCAGCGATTGTCCTGAGATGCAGTACTACCTTGGGATCAGCGACTGAATGTGAGCGCACCTCCGTGAACGAAGATGGCATTGCGGGTTTCTGTAGAAACTTCAGGAAATGACTGCATGCTATGATCACAAAGAAAAAAAAAAGAGAGGGTAAGATTTAGACGTAGAGTTTGCAATAATATTACACAGAGAAATCGGTACAAAAACGTACCAGGATAAAACCTTTCTCGTGGGATCTTGCGGAGAGAAGCTAAATTCAAGCGGGGACCGATATCGGAACTCGAAGGAACAACTGATCCTGTAAATAGAGCCGCTAATTAATAGAGGCTTGACACACATATACACAGAGACATAATTAGTTTGATAGACAGGCAAACCTACAGAGTGTTGATAATTGTAGGGAAGCAACGTGCCAAAGAGCGGATCGAGACGCCTGATATGCCGTCCCTGGCAACGGGGGTGGAGTCACATATTGAGTCTTAAACAGCATGGCTGGAACGCTGCAGGAAGAACGGCCCGCCATGATGGAAGGAGCAATATGGGCAATGCCAACCGGTTCCAGCGGTGCCAAATGGACCAACATCTTCTGTGAGACATGACAGGATCATCATCGACTTCACCCTCTCCTTCTCTTCTCACATATCTTGGACGTCTCTAAGAAGTCAAACTATCAGCTGCACCTCTTCAGAGGTATTCTTCCTTTCCTCACTTTCCCCCAGAGGCTCACTGTCTCCAGAGCTCGGATTCTCTCTAGGCTGGACTATTGCAACGCCTCTTTCTAAATCTTCCTGCCTCTGCAACTTCTGAGGTCTGCAACCTCTACAACTTATCCAGAACAGGACTGTAAGACTTGTCCTTGGCCTCAAGCCCAGAGATCGTATCTCTCCAGCTCTGAAATCTCTTCACTGGCTCCCTATGGCAGCAAGGATCAAGTTCAAGACCCTCTGCATCGTCCACAAGGCTTTCTGGGGCCTGGGGCCACACTACCTCCAACTCTCTCTTCCTAAATATCTCCCTTCTCAAGCTCTCCGCTCATCCACCTCCAACTCACTGAGGGTCAGCCGCTTTTCCTCGACTGGGGCCTCCCTCTGGAATAGCCTCCCTGCCTCTCAAACTTGAGCAGACCCACCTCCGGTTCTGGAAGCAGCTGAAGACCTTCCATTTCACTTCCACTTTCTCTCTTCCTCTTCGCTGCTGATGTCCCGTCTCCTCCACGCACTGGTCACCCGACTACCCTCTTAACTTGGGCCCAGGCACCTGCATGTCCAGTCATCCTTGCACTGCCTCTTGGCTTCCCGAACACTTGTGGTCTGTATGTGCAACCCTGATTCCCCTCGCTCTGCACGTATGTGCCAGCCGCCGGCTACATTGTCAGTTACCTGCACTTCTCCCCACCCCCGTCCCTCGGCACGTCTCCCCTTCCTCTTCCCTGCACTTGCACGATCTGAATGACACAAGGCCTAGTATGATCGTTTTTCTGTCCTCCCTCCATTTCCCTCTCCTTGCCTTGTCACGCCTAGAAACACTTGTTTACAAGCGCATTATAAATGCCATTTCATATCATATCATATGCTCAGGAAGATCCACCCTTCTCTTTGTAATTTTTTATTGAGAGGGAACACAGATCTCTGGCACGGCCGGATAAATGAAAGGAAACCGCACTCCTCTACTGAGGAAGGCACCTTCACATTGCTGGTGCACGTGGGGAGGAGCGCCATAGGCAAATATGAAGCACCTAGGCATAAAATAATACTTAGCAAATGATGTAAGTAACTGGGCTGTTAACAGCAAAACCTGGTGCAAGATTTGAGCTGCTAGGCATATGGTGCCAGTAGGTGGCAAGTGGGGTGACTACCCAAAGAAGTCATGGCAAAGCGAGACACATGAGTAATTGCAGTTCCTGGCAATACCTGGAAAATGCTGTGTGTGGGGATATGAAACCATCTTCTTTTCTCTGCATCTACATTTAGCAACGGGCAATGATTCATCAAAGTCGGTAGTACCTGAAAAGCACTATTAAGAAAGCTGATAGGGCTGCTGACACTATGAAAATGCTGACTTTGCTTGGTGGCCCCTGGCACTTGCAAGTGATGCACAGCAGATGTTTGGCAACATATACAGATACATTGACTGCAAAGATGCAGGACTAAGCCGGGATTAGCACTTGCAGATAGAAAAGCCTGGATTGTCATGTGTCGGAGAAGGCAGCAGGTAGCAGTCAAGGTTAACTCTAAGAAGGACACTTTTGGAAAGAATGTCATGTGACCAGAGGAAATGGTCAGTGTAAAAGATAAAAGGTGGACTAGCAGGAGTTTGCTCGCTGAAGCCACTTCTGGGGATAGAATTTGGTAACCGGGTTCCTAAATCCCTCTGTGCTCACCATTCCGTATTCTCATAGACTTTGGGCTGTCGCATCTCAGGTGCACTAAGGTATCCCCATACCTTATTAATTGCAGAGCAATCCAAAGTTGGTCCTTCCTGGTTAGCGCCAGCCACCTTGATTAGTATTTACCTTAAATTCAATGATTAGGATTACTGGTTTTAAATTGTTATTTTGAGTTTTTGACTGGCATTAATTATAGTGTGCAATAAACATCACAGTTCCATCATTTTCAAAGGAATGTGTTCCAAAACAATTGGAAAACAAACAATTAAGAAAAACCAGACAAAGAATTAGGGTTGGTATGGGGATGATTGGTAGGAAGGGAGAATCAGAAAATAAACTGCCTTACATTGCATTCATGTTGATCAAATATTCCCAATTTACCATCACTATACATGGGCAGTCCCGTGAGTCTGTCACCGTCCACAAGCCTATATCTCTTAGCTTGTTGGGTGCAGGTGTTATGTGATCACTATCACATTGTACCCGCCCATATTGTTCACTGAACTGTTAGCCGTATCCATTTTGTAATTTGGCTTTACTCCAAATCATTATCCCACTCGTTTAACCTTCCATACTTCTATTCTCTGTTGTTGAAGTTAAGTGAGTCACTGATCAAGGGGGCTGGCGCTAACCAGGGGGGGGACCAATTTTGGATTGCTCGTCTCAGGGAGAGTATCACTCTCCAAGTCAGAATGCGGCAATTTTTAATAAGCTACTGAAAGTGTATAAAATACTCGTTGCACTGGGAGGGCTGTTGCTGCTTTTGGTTAACAAAGGTCAATTCTGCAGGCTATACTAATGAATTGCAATATAACAAACCGACTTCCTCTTGCTCCATTTTCCACATCGTTGGTGTGCACTTTCTTTTTCCTAACAATCTGGTGCTGTGACTTATATCTACTGGAATCCCCGAAGAAGCTTTGCGACCGCCTTCCTCTTAGCCCCGCATAGCCTCTTAGCCTCTAACAGGTAGGAGAACACCCTAAATCTATCTCGAGGTAATCCGAGGGAGGGTTCCTTCTTTGGGTTTACATAGGGGACTATATTTTAGCATCATAACAAGAACTGACTCAGATTGGTGTGGGACGAAGAGGCCAGTCCTGTAATCTGTAAAAGTCGTGTCAGGTCAGGTCTGGATTACAAAAGCACAGGTCTATGAGACCAAAACATAAAACAAGAAAAACATGAATCAGTCAGTGTAAATCATGCAATCTATGGGCCTCATTACGAGTAACGCGGTCTGGAAAAAATGCTGGTAAAATGGCCAGTACTACCGTCTCCGGAATTGTTTCTGGACCGGGTTACTCAGAGTCTGCCAGTATGGGCAGTCAACTACTGGCAGGCCTGACCTGCTGGTAGTTCAGGCCCCTACTGGCAGGTAATTCAGTGAAGCACTGGAACTGTTAACAACGGTGCCAGTGCTTCAGTGGTTCCCATCTCATGGACACCTATGGGACTCCATGGGAATGGGAACTTACTGTTGCTCCGCCGCCCATAATATCCTGGTAATCCTGGGATATCAGGCAAAAACAGTAAGTCGAAATTGCTGGTAATCCGTTGGTACGACCGCTTGCCGGCAATCTTGTAATGACCTCCTATGTCAGCCAGTAAGGTGCATAGTCAGTTCCCGTGAGCAAGAAGCAGAAAGAATGAGCCAGTAGGGGATAACACTGGATGCCTGAATTCAATGAATGGGTGTGCATGAAGTTGTCTTGGTCTGGGGCTATCCTGGATTTCGGCCAATCCGTGGATATTCCCTGCCTAGCAGGAGGTATGGAAAGCAAGGTGGAGGCGAGCCCACCATGACTTGGCAGCTTTCTTTCTGTCCTGAAATTCTGTGGAGCTTCCATGAGTGAATGGTTTCCTCGTCTATGCAGTAAAGTGGAGTCCACCTTTTGAGTGAATGAGGACAGAGTAGTTAAGTGACGGGCTCTTTTATAACTGTATAAGATTTGTGGGTGCGTAAACAAGCACCAGGTTCAAAAAAGCCAGTCAAACATGGGGAGAGGCCAGCCCAAAGATTTGCACACACCATATAAGGGCACCCCAGCACATTACATGTACACAAGAGTGTATGGAAAAAACAGCATAAGCAATTCCCGATTTCAGGTGCCTGAGTTAGACAAACTGGTCCACTTGAAGAGAGCTCTCAAATCTAAGAGGTACAATCTGTCCAAATCAGTGGGGTGCTTATTCTGAAGGTTATGAGGAGGCTTCCATTAGAAATGATGCATCCAAATTGAAGGGTTAAAAGAGCGGAGTAAAAAATTAAAAAGCCAAATTAAAAACTTGAGATCGAGGAGAAAATGTACTTTTTTGCTTTATCCTCTCAAGTAATAAAAGATATGCAGGATGAGGAAATAGCACATAATGAAATTGATTTCTTTACTAACATCCAATTAGTCCCACAACGGTCTACTCCTGCTCTGGTCAACACATCACATTCTGTCACCTAGCAAATGTCCCAACCTAAACACAATCACTCCACAATTACCCGTCATCCAGCAGCCTATTGCTTAGTAACAATTTCTAACCCAACAGTACTCCTTGGTCCATCTGCCCACAATGGAACCTCAAGCCTATAGTTCGAACACTGTTGCTGGGGAGGTGACCGCTCCATATCCACTCCCATGCAACACACCCCTTCCCCACCCTCCACTAGCGTAAAAATAAAAAAATGTACTCTAACACACACCCTCTAAAATCACAGTGAAAAATGCAGCAAAACTGCCAAATCCCCGATGCAGTGAAACAGTTTAGACCAGGTTGTCGGGTCCCTATACAAGACACCCCATTAGTCATGATTCTTGATATGTGCCCCCAGAAAACTTACTGGGGAAAGGTAAATAACTGCAGCAAGCTTTTGTTCAGAGATTTCTGTTCAAACCTGTAGCAGCGCTCAAGATATGTGGAGTTTGGCAATTAGAACTAGCTATAGTTGTGAATCACTGTGCAGCATGTCAGGAATAGTAGAAAGAAAACACAGTGAATAAAAACTCTCCAATGGCAGACATCTCGGGCGGCAGGGGTTCAGCAGGAAGGCGGGAGAGGACAGAACAGAGAGAGGGGCAAATGAACAGCACAGAACATTCAGGCAATGGGTTTAGAAGGTCCATCACTTACAAATAATGTAAATAGGAGGGTCGTCAGAAAAACAAATGCCTCAACAGGGTCCAACTTACTTTTCAGGCCCCTCTGCCAAGTCATTCCCAATGCCCAAATACAATGCATCGGCTTTTATGGCAGAGAACTCAGGACACCGGTCCCAAATGAAGGTCACTATTAGGACAGCCAGATAGATAATACCCTGGTCATAAATCATCAACATCCATTGACCAAGAAGGACCCAATGTGCAATGTGTTAGGGGAGTGGGGAAATCTATCTAATGTCTCAGACACTGGAGCCAGTAAGTCAGCCATGCAATCTGAAAGCTTGCTATTCTATATATTTCTTACATAGCACCTCACACGCTTAGGGCTCAGGGCGCTGACTTGACTAACAACAAGAAACAAATAGATGAAAGCTTATGCAAAGATCATGCAAATTAGTCTCTGCCATTAACCAAAAAGGAAAGTTTTCATTGATTGTTTTGCCTGGGCCAAAGATGGAATTGACATGAGTGGAGGGGTTGGGGGGCCGTTCCAAACGAGGGAGCCCAGGCATCAAAACCGGTGCATCCAAATTTCTTAAGCGACAAACAAGAGTCATTCAAAAGGAAGCCTTTGTTGGATCGCATAGTACGCCAAATCGGTGCCTTCTTAATGTGTGAACAAAGGTATGCAGGGACATTCCAGATCAGACATTTACACACCAGCGTGGTGGCTTTCTGTTGAACTCTCGATTTCACTGGAAGCCAGTGCAGCTTCCGATGAGTCTCGGACACGTGAGCCCACATGGGAGACCACATACTGCATGCACTGCGCCACTTGTAGTTTCCTAAGGTTGTCCTGAGAAGTGACAACCAAGGGACTGTTACAGTATTCCAGTCTGGTGTTTATAGTGGCAAAGGCAATCAGTGCTGTATTCTTTTCCATTAGGTATGGGCAAATTTGTCACAGGAGACAAGTCATGTACGAGCATGAGGAACTTTAATGTGAAACGTGTCTGTGAAAAGTGTCTTAACATGTTGAAGGATGGGTATAGTATTGTCCGAAATTAGAAAGCTGCTGTCCATTTTCTTAAACCTGCTACTTGTTCCGAGGATAAGAAGCTCTGTATTACAATCGCTCACAGCAAAAGAGTTCAGTGCCACCCAGGACTGTACTGCCACATACACCTTATTACTTTTCAACATCCTTAGCATGGGGACCCTGTTAGCTCAGGGAGCATCTGGGTGTCATCTGCATGCTCAGCAAACTGGACAACCAGACCATCCAAGAGGTCACGTAAGGACCTGGTGTACACAATAAATAATAGGGGTGAAAGGCATGAGCCCTATGGAACAACACACACAAGAGCTACGGTCGAGGAGCAAGCATCTTTGACAACTCTGGCTTGTCTTGACCCCAGGAAGGAGATAGACCAATGAACAGCACTAACTGAGAATTTTCCAATCTTGATCAGCCTGTCTGCAAGAAGAGCATGATCCACTTAATCGAATGCAGCAGAGAGTCTAAGCAATGGGAGCCATGCCGTGTGGCCCATGTCAACAGATTTTACAATGTTAGACTCCTGATGGAGTAGTCCCGTTTCTGTGTCATGCCTCGTACGAAAACCTGTTTGACCTACCGCAAGAAATCCCTGTTTTTCAGTGAATTCCTGGCATTGGTGGCAGACTGTCCCCCTTTCCACGGCCGCTATTAATCATAACAATACATCTATACCACATCTTGTTACTATTTTATTTCAGTTTCTTTAGGTCTGCTTATAGGTAAGCACACATTTTTGTTCAGTCCGTCATTGCTTGTTAATTTGCATCTCTCTTGTGTAAATTGAATGGCTCCATATAGTGCACACCTGATGGGAGTATTTCTTGAGATTCCCGATAACAACACTGAAGCTATATTAGTGACTCTGCAGGAGGGTCCATTACAATCCCAAAATCCCAAAGATGTCCACCTGTCCGCAGAACTCATTGAATTAGTGTCCCAGATCAATGATTATCCTTGTTACTCCCATAACAATGAGGAAGGTTAGATTCAAAACGCAGAACCCATTTTTATATGGGTTGACTCATCCAAACAATTACCAAGAATTCCTGAGTACTAGTTATGTCCATAAGCAGAAAAGGATATTGCCCCATTCATTCAGTAATTGCTAGAACAGGGAATTATAGTTCTGGCAAGTAGCCCTTGTAATACCTCTACCCTCACTGCAGGAAGGAATCGGGAGGAAGACACAGACAAAGGGGTGTCATGGTAGTTAGCAAAGAATTATTAACCAAAGTAAAAAGAAAGTTGGAGATAATCCTATCTTGCCCTAACTCTAACAGGGGCGTCCCTGCCTCAACAAAATTAATTGTGTCCATGTCAGAATGTCCAAAGTAACATTCTCTGTCCTGTGTCCAAATCCTAACCTTACATGTTAAACACAATATAAAGTGAAACAGGAAATGTCTCTAACCTGGCCACTCACAGTTCTTTTTAAAGTTCCAAAGAAAGGTGCTGAAAACAAAAAGTTCCACAAGTGAAGGGGTGGGGGCGTTCCCTTACTGGGAGTTTCTTCAGGTTTCATAAAGTTCACACACTCTTCCCTTAAGCTTTCCCAGATTTCTACAATTCACAATCTCAAAGGGTTTAACTCCTCCCTTGAGTTTTCCAATTTTTTCACAGGGTTAAGAAGCAACTCCACTTCTTTTAGCCTCTTGACAGCACCATGGGGATGATTTCCTGATCACAATATGTCCCAATTCCAGTTCCAGGGGGTTTAACGCCTTCCCCTGGATTCCAGACACTAGGAATTTCAACAAGCATGAGAGTGAGTCCCAGACCTGCAATCCTTCTGCCTGGTATACTCTCCTGCCAGGGCGTTCTTGACTTGTTCATATGTATTTGGGCGCATGTCCCAGACTTGCAATCCTTCTGCCTGATATACTCTCCTGCCAGGAATGCCTATCAATGCACAAACTTTCCTTCTTTCTCAATGTTAAACAGCTCCAAGATTTAATATCTGCTTCTTTTATACATTGGGTTTTTGACCCGTTCCGATCTACCTTTTTTTCTCCCAACAATGTCTCGGCACTCCAGCTCCCCTTTTCGGGCTCACCAAGTTCATACAATTCTGTTCTAATGGTACACAATGACGTCTTGAGGTGTCCTGGCGTCCCAACATCCCTTTATGGGGTGTAAGGAAGGCATGGTATCAACAGTAAGACAGACACAAGTGACCCCAGTTCAAGGGTGTTTATTGAACTTTCACAAGGATGTGATAAATCTATGGATGGGAGTAAGCCACGACCATCAAATAATAATAATGCAGTCCTAGTGGAGTCTTGTCAAAATAAAAGGGCCTATACTAAAAATAACCATTGCCAATCCTTACCACTAATTTACAAATAGTGTGGGGTAATGTTCATGAAAAAGAAAGAAGTGTTCACAAAAGGATATGTCAGGATGTTCGGGCTGTTGGCCTCCCTTCGACCCGTTTTCAGCTCAGGGTAAGGAGGTTCACTCGAGCAAAGCACAGACTCTGGCTTCTTCGACACAAGGATACAGTTCCATTTCCAGCAACAGGGCCTTCTGTGCCCAAGTCTCTGTCACGGTTTTATAACATGGCACACTCCAGCCAGGGACTCCTTCCCCTGACAATGAATGTGGCGCACAATAAAAACGCTTTTTATCTTTAATAAACCACGGGTTCTTTTATTTGAGTAGGCCCCCAACCCATCTCGCACCCAACCGTCACAAACACCCCATGTCACAATGAACTAGGAACCTGGCCGGTGTGTATCAATATGATATTTATTAATTTATGATTTCATGAAAAATCAACTAATTTTACAACAGCCACCAATGTAGTGTCAACACAAATGCAATGATTCCTACAAAACAATGGGTTCAGAAATCCTAACAGTTCACACCGATCTTTAATGACAGCCCAGGAAAAATAGTTTTAAAGCAAGTGATAGCACCAAGGTTAAGCACTCCCAGAGCGAAAAACTCACCCCTAAACATCAGCTAACTTAATTCCCTTTGAATGGAAGGCAGTGGCAAGGAGTGAGGATAGAGAGAGAAAAAATAAAATTCAGATTTGGAATACAGCCCACCACCCCAAGATGGGAAGCCAGAAAAGAAAATGAAAACCAGTTTTTGGAGAAAAACGGCTCGGATTTTGCTTATTACTCGCATGGCTACTCACAACTGCTATGGGACAGCTAGAAAGGAAATTAGTGTTGCTACGCTTACAGAGATAGGGAAGCTTAGAGACTACTGCTCAGCACACCAGGGCAAAGTGGAAACAAGGTAGGAAAATCGATTTTGAGGAGAAAGCAAATGCAAAACAAAAATATACACAGCAAATGGGAATTCATTTTATACGGGATTAGCAATGACAGGTAGCTAAGGAAAGGAGCTTAGCTGTCAAAATTGGAAATCGGTTTCCACGGACAAGAGGCACGTAACAGATAGGATTCTAAGGGATTGCTATCAATGGGACTACGGTTTGGGTTTTTAATGGAAAGATGCAAGTTAGGAGTTTGTGGGGAAATGTACACAATACACAGGCAAATTTGGTTTTCAGTTATGAGACTAATTCTGTTGAGGCGATACTTTAATGATTACAATAATTAAAAATACTTGACTGTTGATTTCGAATGGCAACAATATTGAACGTGAATTTCAGTGGGGGAATTAATAGATTTATTTCGGAATGATACTAAGGACATACAGACAACTGAAAGATTTATCAAAAGGAATGCACTAACATACACAGGCTAATACTGATTCTTCTATGGAAAGGTGAATGAATTATACTGCCAATTTTGGACTTTCCTTGGGATTTTCAATCGATGCAATGTTACAAAAGGAGAGGGGTATGCAATGTGGGGCTGGGGTTATTTGCTACTTACAAAGTAAGCCTTAGATTGGGATTCTGGGAAGTCAGCTGGATCATAGGACCCTCTGGACAGCTAGGGAAGGGGTCTGGTCTCTGCACTCTCTTGGATGTGATCAGCTTCCTCCTCTCCATCCTCCTCCTGTCTCCCCAGATTCTTGTTTGTTTGTGTCTGTTTGTTTGTCTAGTACAGTCCCCCCTTATATAGCCCAAATTACATTATTCATTTTGAAATCTAGGGGAGTACTCTAGAAATCCTCCTACCCCTGGATGGGACAGTTTCCCATTCATCTCTCCGTCCCCCTGGCATGATTGGTTCAAGGGGGAAGAGCACCATCTGTCTGTTTGGCATTCATTACAGTTCTTTGTTCTCTTGGCCAACTTTTTAGCAAAACTGAATTATCTATCATAACTTCAAACTTATACTAGACACCGTCATATGAAATAGACAGGCGGTTTCAGGGGGTCATAGGGAATTAGGCAAGCTGATCACCAACTCTGTGCAAGATAGCATGGCCTCTTAGCACCTTGGCACCTTTTTGTCTTTTTCATTTAATGCACAACAGTGATAACTCTGCAAATGATTAAACATGTTCATAATGTCCATCTCCATCTTTCCACCAACTTCCATATTTGCCCCATTTATAATCAGCCAGAAACAAGTCTTTGTTCGCAATTTCAGTCCACAAAGTCCTAGGAACATGCACTCAGTCTCTTCAGAACCCCCTGCAAATCACCTAGAAAAATATCATAAAACAAAATTATTGGGGGACGCTGTTGAGCAGCCTGCAAGATGGCTGCTTAGCTTTCCTGCTCCGTGCCCGGCTGCTCCTCATCCATCTATATCAGCGGATCTATACTTCATCTGAGGTTCAGAGTGCGAAAATTAAGCTGCCGATGTAGTGGGCGACACTGCGATATCCGTTCTGAGCGGATTGGAGCGCAGGCTGCGCTGGTGCCGGCGGGCTCTTCGGGCAGCCGAGGCTTCGTTGCCACCGGATCGGGCTGCGGCCTCGCCTGCTGAGGATCTCCGGGGGCTGGGTTTCCAGCCTGCCTCCTGCCTGCGGGCCCTAGGGCTTGGGCGGTGACCTGAGGACTCACCCGCCCTCCCAGCTTTGTGAGCGGGCCCCGCGCACCGCTGGGCCTCCTCTTCCCGCCCCCGTTCTCCCTCCTGCCCGCCACTTGGGGCCGACTCCTCTTCCCAGCCCTCCTTCCGAGTGGGACACTTACCTGCGGGAGCCACCGGAGCGGCTTCCCCAACTTGACTGCTGAAGTCGCGCGGGCTCGGTGCCCCGCTCTCCCTTCTGCTGCCGGTTCACTGGGCCCCCTCTGGCCTCCTTGTCTGGATCCTCTGCCGGCGGCCCCGACAGCCCGTGGTCCCTGGAGACGCCTGAACATCGTGGGCTTCCCCAACTTGACCGCTGAGCGGCGCCCCGAGGACTCTTCTGGCCACCCGGCTTTGTGAGCGGGCCACGCGCGCCGCTGGGCCTTCTCTTTCCGTCCTCGCTCTTCCTGCTGCCCACCACCTGGGGCCGACTCCTCTTCCCGGCCTGCCTCCCGAGTGGGACGGGGGCGGGCAGGCCCGCCGACACTTACCTGCGGGGGCTGCCGGAGCGGCTTCCCCATCTTGACTGCTGACTTCTCGCGGGCCCGGTGCCCCGCCCTCCCTTCTGTTGCCGGATCGCTGGGCCCTCTCTGGCCTCCTCGTGTGGATCCTCCGCCGGCGGCCCTGACAGCCCGTGGTCCCTGGAGACGTCTGAACATCGTGGGCTTCCCTGCTATTTCGCCTGTGCTCTGGTCCATTTGGGAGCTGGGGCCTTCATTCCCGACCTGCTCTCCCTGCCGCTGGTCGCCTGCGGGGCATCCAGCCTCCTCCTGCTTCTCTAACCGTGGCCTCCCCCCCGCTGGGGTGGACCCCTGTGATCCCCTGCCAGGCTCCCCGGCCCCGTGGGGCGCCCCTGGCCACAAGCGGCGACTGGCCCCCTCTAGGCTGCCCGCGGATCCTTGGTAGCCGTGCTAGACCTGGCCCGCCGCCGGCACCATATCCATCGGGCTGCTGATTGCAGGTGAGGAGTAGGGGGGTCCTTCACGACAGCTTACCGCCCTCTCTAACTTCAATCCTGGGGGAGGCGCCCCTGCGGAGCACAATCACTTGCCTGATTGCTGTGTATAGCTCTGAAGCCTTGCTGCGCCTGCACCACGGACGACCTGTGGGAATCGCTTAGGTCCTGCCATCCCCATTGCCAACCTCTCACTCCCCCGCCTGGGCACCCTGCCTGCTGGCCCGTTACAACACTCTCCTCCCGGCGCCCCTCGCCCGCCTGGCGTCCTGGGCCTGGGTTGCCACGCATGGCGATTGCTCCCTGATAGCTACTAGACCTGATCCTTGCTGTGCCCGTCTCCACGCTATATTCCCCTTTCACTCCTTCCAGCCGGACCTACTGCCTCCTCGTACAGGGATACACGCACCCCGCAACGTACCTGCCTACTGCGCACCTCGTTCTCATCCCTATATGGTGATTAGCCCTGCGTGGACTGTGCGGCCTGCTCCCTCGCCTTCCCCTCAGCCAGACCTTACAACATTGATGGAATCTATGGCCAAAAACTTTGCGTCGTTCCACGAAAAATTAGATGACATCAACGCCAGTGTCGCCTCACTTCGCACCAAATTGGACCAACATGGTACTAGGCTGGTTGAGGCCGAGACTAGGATGGGGGCCAATGAGGATTTGGTGCACACGCTCCAGAGCACGGTGTCTGACGTGGTGCGCGACATGAAGCAGGTCAAGGCGAAGTGCGATGACTTAGAGTCCAGATCCCGCAGGAACAATATCCGCATCGTGGGGGTCCCGGAGGCGGCCCTCAAGGGCAAACTGGAACATGCTGTTGAAAATCTCCTGAAAGACCTCTTGGGCAATCCTCAACTCTCCCCGTTTTTCACCATTGAGCGCGCTCATCGCGCACTGGCCCCCCGCCCCAAACCTGGCGATTTCCCCAGACCAATCATCGCCAAGGTTCTCAGCTTCAGGGATAGGGATCACATTCTACATCTGGCTCGAGAAAAGGGCGAACTGAAATTTGAGTCCCAGACAATCCGTATTTTTCCCCGACTTCTCTGTCAATGTTCAAATGGAGCGCAGACAATTCAATGGCGTGAAAAAACTGCTCAGGGAGAGGAGGGTGGAATATGCCATGTTGTTCCCCGCAAGGCTGAAGCTTACCCACCGCAATAAGTTGTACTTTTTCACGGTCCCAGAGGAGGCAGTGAAATTTGTTGAGTCCCATGTTCCTCTCCCTTCCCCTGCCGACGAACCATCTGCGGAGGGTTAAGCGGGTTGGCCTCGCCCCAAAGCTTGAATCCTTTCCTGTACCGATTGCCTCCTCGCCATCTGCATTTGCCTCGCAATCTCATGAACCCTTGTCTTGCATATCCTTTGTTTGCTGTAACTTGTTGTAACGTCTCCTGAAGTTTAATATGTGACGCTGGAGCACGAACTACGGTATATCTCACCGACCAGTGCGGACTTCTAGTTCTATACCCTCTGTCTATCGTGCTCTGGTGTGGTGTCTCTTGGAAAATCACCATGTTTTCTGCTGTACGCTATACGGTGCACACCACCGATCAGTCATCTTAGTCGGGCTCACGGCAGTAGCGACCCCCGCTGCAGCTACAACGCCAAGTTTGGCTTGTTTGATCCTTGGTTGCGGCCCCGTTGGGCGCGCGAGCGCGGGGTGCCCTGTTGGGGTTTGCACGCTCGCTTTGGTCTTCTGGGTGGGTACACGGGTACTGCTGAGTTGGGGGTAGCAGTGAGGGAGGGGGGGGTTCAGTTGTGGGATGTTATGGTAAAAAACGGCGAGATAGCAGTGGCTCATGGCCCGATTCAGCGTGTTACTGTTGGGGTGACCAACACTTATTTAACTGACTATGTCATGCGTTACTGGAATCCCCCTTAAAAACACTACTGAATGGCGGTTAGGTTAATGTCATGGACTATCAGAGGCCTCAGCAACTTCACAAAGGCGCGCAGGATTACTGCATATGCCCAGCGACACGGGGGTTAAAATACTTCTCTTGCAAGAAACCCACGCCCTCGCTCACCTCTCGGCTTCGATTGCCCCGGCATGGGGCCCCAACAAATATTACACGGTGTACTCCTCACAGTCCAGGGGGGTCCTTACCTTGATTCACAAATCCTTGAAATTCTCCCTGCGCTCCAGCCACATAGATACTGAGGGCAGGTACGTGATCCTCCACTGCTTCCTCGCTAATACTGAATGCCTGCTCGTTAATACTTACGCCTCGAGTATCGATACACCTGATTTCTTTGATCGCATTAATGACATCCTCCTAAAATATGTCGGGGTTCCAATTATTTGGGGGGGGGACATGAATCTCATCCTGGACTCCGAGTTGGACAGATCCGGTACCCCACCCAGGGTTTTGTCCAAGGCTGCTCGCCACCTCCATGCACACATGGTAACTGCTGGGCTGGTCTACCCTCTGTCTAAAGAGTTTACATTTTACTCTTCTGCCCATGACAGTCACTCTAGAATCAATCTCTTCCTTCTCTCTGCCAGGCTCATGGCCAAAACACTCACCACACAGATCCTGCCACGCACGCTGTCCGACCACTCCCCGATCACATTGGACATAGCCCTGCACCCGGCCCTCCCCCATCACTCTAACTGGCGCTTTAAGTCAGAGGCGCTCAAGGATATTGTCTTCAGGGCAGATATCCTCGCTGATATCACCTTGTTTTTTGACACTAACAAACGACATGACACAACGGATGGGGTGAGATGGGAGGCTTTCAAGGCCTTCATCAGAGGCATGTGTATCTCCAGGGAGGCGGGGGTCCTGAAAGATATTAGAAACTCTTTACGACGTTCTGAGTCTAGACTTGGGGGGTTTGAGCGCGAGTGCGCTGCCTCCCCTTCCCCACCGAAGCTGGCAGAGATACGTTCTGAATTGGATAGATTTGAATCCCTTGCCCTCAGCGAGATAAGATACCTCGCCCGACCAGTTGCGGCCCGGAGGTATGGGGAGGGTGAGAGGCCGGGTCGCACCCTTGCCCGCCTTGTCCGATCCGAGCGAGGCAGAGCCCGGATTGACAGTGTCATTGACAATAACGGAGTGCGACACTGGTCCGATCGGTCCATTCTCGAGACCTTCGCAGATTTTTACGCTACCCTCTATGCCCGACAGCGGGAGCACAGCCCGCAGGACCTGGATGCTCTCCTCGACCGCATCCCAATGTCCCTCATATCTTTAGCTACTAAAGAACAATTAGATGCACCCTTCACCCTCGACGAGATCGCCTCGGTCATCTCTGCCCTCCCTAAGGGGAAAGCTCCTGGCCCAGATGGCCTAACTGCCGAATTCTATCAAGAGCACGTTGCCCTTCTTGCCCCGCGACTTCGTGAGGTCTGGGTCGAGTCCCTACGCCTGGCCACCCTTCCCCAGACCCTGCGTGAGGCTGTCATCACTGTGCTCCCCAAGCCGGGTAAGCCTGTCGATGAATGCGGCTCCTACAGACCCCTGTCCCTCATCAATACCGATACCAAAATTTTCGCCAAGGTCATAGCAAACAGGTTCCTCCCCATCATGAAATATCTGATCCACCCGGATCAAAGTGGTTTTGTCCCTGCCCGCTCCTCTGCATTAAACATCCGGCGGTTATTCAACGTTATTTCTAGGATTGACCCCAGAGCCAGCGCGGTTGCCGTGACGCTAGACGCCCAAAAGGCGTTCGACATGGTCTCATGGCAATACCTGTGGGCGGTGCTGGTGAAGGTGGGGATCGGCCCATACATGTTGGCCTGCATTAAACTGCTATATACTAACCCTGTCGCCAGAGTTCTGGTTAACTCTCACCTTTCAGCTCCCTTCACCCTCCATAGAGGGACCCGTCAGGGCTGCCCATTTTCTCCCCTCCTTTTTGCGATGGCTATCGAGCCCATGGCGGATAGTGTTAGAGACAACCACACCCGTAAAGGTATACGTCTACAGGACACCCCTGAGATCATATCACTGTATGCGGACGACGTGCTCTTGTACATTAGAGACCCATCGGTCCATCTTGACCCGATCATTTGTGAAATAATCAAAATTGGCACCTTCTCTGGCTTCACTATAAATTACACCAAATCAGAAATCTTCCCCCTCACACCCGCAACTCCTCAACCTGCATGCGAATTCCCACTCAAGTGGGCCCCCGAGGGCATCAAATACCTGGGGGTCCAGGTGTCCCTCTCGAAAACCTCTCTATTGGCTGACAACTATGGGGCAGCCGCGCAATACACTGAGACTAGAATGAAAGATGGTGCCACCTTCCACTCTCACTATCAGGGAGGCTGTCTCTAATCAAGATGATCATAGTCCCAAAGCTCCTATATATATTTGCTAATGTCCCACTCTGGCCCGGAAAACAATACTTTGCTGACCTGCACGCGGGTTGCGCTCGCTTCCTATGGCATTCCGGTGCCGTTCGTAGGAAGTGGCAATTTATGACTCTGCCCTACGAGAAAGGGGGCTTCAATGCGCCCGATCTTACTCAGTACTGGATAGCCGCACAAGCTCAGCACGCCACTTACTGGTACCACCACCAGGACCCTCCTCCCCATGTTAAGCTCGAGAGACTCGTGACTGCGGAAGTAAATGTCATGCCCCTTATCCTCTTCCACTCGTATCACTCAGACGCCCCCGCTGACCCGGTGACCTCCACTATCAGAGCGTGGCGACAGGTTCTGATGCCCTACTCTGACTCCCCCCCAAACTATAAATGGCTTCCCTTATGGTCGATCCCTGGCCTCACCCCCACACAAGATAAGCTGCTGATGCGTCACTGGTTGGACCTGGGATACAGATCATTCTCCGACCTGTTCCCCGTTGGGAAATTTATCACCCCTCACACTTGGAGGCCAGGGCACTCCAAGTCCTTTCTGGAACTGCTGCAATACTTTCGACTCAGAGCGGCTGTCCAGGACATGTGGCCCTCGTATCCTGATGAACCCCCTGAGTCCCCAGAGATTTGCTATATTGCGAACTCCGCTGGGGGCAGGGGCATAGTGTCCACCCTGTATAAAATGCTGATGGCGAGAGCCGCCGAACCCTCCCATGCTGTCCGGGATGCTCGGAGCCGCGATCTGGGGTTAGACATCACTGATGGTATGTGGACCCAAATGTGCACGCATACACGCAAGGTTTCTCTCAACTCCAGGGTCAGATGCATTCAATACAAGTTGCTCAATCGCCTATATTACACCCCTCACGCGGTGGGGAGATTTGCACGGGACCACTCCCACTCCTTTCAGAGATGTATATCCAGCAATGCGGACCACGCACACATGTTCTGGTCTTGTGGGGCACTGGCTCCGTTCTGGGACGCGGTGATTGGGGCTCTCTCTGAGATGGTGGGATTCCGCGTTGACCCTGACCCCCTGTCTCTACTGTTCGGGCTCTGGGAGGGGACTGACGCGAAGTGAGCTGCTAGATTCCTGAATGTGGCTACGATTGTGGCCAAGAAGTGCATTCTGCGGTGTTGGAAACAGCGATCCCCCCCTTCACTACAGATGTGGTTGAAAGCCCTCACCTGGACACAAATATGTGAGGAAGACTACATCAACATGTTGCCTGGGAATGCTAGACCTAAAAATATTTGGACCGAGTTCTGTAGCTACCTGAACAGAAGGGTTGACCTGGAGCTTCTGTCTTCTCCCCCATCTCCGGGGCAGGGGACGGACCATGCTGTAAAATGAATGGCCTGCTGTAATTTACCTGCTGGTATATGCTTGAGTGTTCTCTTTGCTACGCCTTTGCATCGACCCCTACTCTTTTGACTTGTACCCTATGTTGTTACTGTAACATGTACCGTGCCTGCTACTGCTTCTTGCCAATAAAGAAAAGTTAAATAAATAAATAAATAAATAAATAAATAAAACAAAATTATTTCTTATTCCGAGTGCTGGGAGAAATGCCTAAAAGGAATCAATCCTTTCATGTCAATTGGAGGATCTGTCACATATGGAAGGCGGTTCTTCATCCCCCACAGCCAAATGTCTCCCGGTGGCTCAGCTTACAATAAAAGCCTATTATTACACCCTTTGAAGTTTGTCAGTTTGTCCTTGGGAGTGGGTGCTGGAGGAACTCATACTTCTTGGTCAATTGCTGGCCACGCTTGCTTTCTGTGTACTCCCTGCTAGTACTGCCTTCTAGCCTGGCAGAGCAGAGTATCATTACGCCCTCAGCCACCTCATATGTCATTGCAGAATGGTTCACTTATTGGTGCGACTTCCCGTGGGAAACAAGGCTGTCAACTGAGTTCTGTGCCTGAGCCCACAAACAGTTTTTTCTGGTATTCTGAGCCTCAAGGTGATGGAAGTCTTGTGGGGGAGAACATAATGTACATGGCTTTATTAAACACCCCGCCCACAGCATATTTCACTGACATTTTCTATGCAAGCAAAGTTCCCTTTCACAATGGTTTTTAAAAGTCATTTTTCTTTATTTAGAACAAGCGGTTTTTCATCTAACGTTTGAAATGCAGATTTGTAGGTCATGGGATTCTTTTAATTTGTCCTTTTGAGTGGGTTTGCATTTGCTGCTGGTGCATTGACAGGTAGGGGTACTGCACATGGTTCATTGATTTGATACAGAATAAAAAGGGAAAACCAAGCCGTTTTATCATTTGCAGTGTTTTGAGCGCTGCGGTTCACATAAAAGAGAAAACAAAAGCCGTGTCGGGTTGCAATGATGACATCCTTGCCCCTCATATGTATTAGCAGCAGGACAGGGCTGTTTTGGATGTAGTGCATACTTTTCGTTATTCGGATGTACAAAAAGCAACTGTAGAGCAATTCTGAATGCAGGGCATAACTTCTTGTGATTCAGATGCAAGAAAGCAAATACAGAGCCGTTCTTGGTGAAATGCTCAAATGCTTGCCAAATATGGGGGGGGTGCTGTTGAGCTGCCTGGAAAATGGCTACTTAGCTTTGGGCTCTGTGTATCTCAACACGTAATCCGACATCAATGGTGGGAGACGTATCTATCCAGCTGTGAATCATATCACTGTATGCTGTTAAGACCCTGGGCTACATTTGCTTCCAACCCCGAAGAAAATCGGAGCTTCAGTGCCTCAGAACGACTGCCTGCTCTTTCGGTGGAGTGAGCGGCCTGTCGGCGGCCGGACCATGGCTGTGGGTAACGTAGTGTAATGCGGCCGGCTGCCTTTACCTGGGGTGGAGCTGAAACTGGCAGGCTTGTGGTAGCGGTCCTGCACCGTTTGCATCAGTTGGAGCGCATTGTATCCTTCCATCAGCGGACATTGTGGCTCATTGCCACCCCTGTGGCTAGTGCCGCGGGTGCCCCGCCGCTGCATATGCCCCGCTTGCCATATGTGGGGCCATCTGGCCACTTCTCCTCATTCAGGTGCCGCCGGGCCATCCTGATCTGAGGGCCCCCCCCCGGTGTCCGCTCTGCCTCCCAACCCTGTACCAGTGCGGCGTGGGCTGGGACACCGCCATGTTGCCCATCTAGCTGGGTGCTGCTCCGGACTGCACCCAAACCCTTTGCATGAGGACTGCAGACTCCTTCATGAGCCCCGGATATCGGTGGGGCTGCCTCAGATACGGGTGAGCGTTTGAGGTGAGCCACATCTGGCAGACACTTGGCTCTCTCTCGCAGCAGCTTACCGGCCCCCACCGGTGCTCCCCCTCTCAACATCTCATTACACCCGCCTTGATTAGCGTCTGAACACTGGCGTGTTCCCCTCTGCCACACATGCCATAATAAATGCTTCCAGGCCGCGTGAGGACTACCGACTTCTTCATAAGCCCCGGACACCGGTGGGGCTGCCTCTGATTCAGGTGAGCGATCTAGGCGAGCCACTTTTAGCAGACACTTGCTCACTCTCACAGCGCCCTCTCAGCCCACTTTGGCGCTCCCCGTCTCAGCACCTCCTTAAACCTGCCTAGCGTAGCGCCTGTACAGCGGTGTGTTCCCCTTTGCTATGCACGCCATAACAAATGCTTCCAGGGAGGTCTGCACAGGCTCAACGTCTCCCCCTCCCCTTGGCTCAGCACCTGGGACCTGGCGACCTCCTCACATTAGGGGAGTTGGACTGATGCCCCCATGCACTGGTAATACATCATCCTAGTTACTTCCACTGAACGCTGCCTAGGGCCTTTCTTTTACAACTGTGGATCACTGTGGGTGAGCTGCAGGCATCCAGACACGCGCACGTCCGGTTTACGCTGCCGCTGCCTACCCCGCTTGCACTGCAGAGTTCAAACTTGTTGGCGCTGCCTGTGGCCCGACCACACTGTTGCGCTGGTGCCCCTGCTGGCTTGATGCTGGGCTGCCCCTCTGGGCTGGGGGATCCTTATCCCACTGGGTTTGCATCTTAACCTTTTTGACCCTTGGCTTTGGTACCTGGCTGCTGGTCGACTTCACTGTTAACAACCGCATTGCGCCCCATCAACAGGTGCCATACACTCAGGTAGCAGTGACCACCGGCTGCATAGCTATGTTGAATAGAGCTCTTGGCTCCCCCAATGTTGAATAGAGCTCTTGGCTCCCCCAAAGTGGGGGCCATGGACAAATTTACAAAGGCGGCCCCCCGGCCTGAGCCGGGCCCCTCATCCACCAACCAGGAAGAACCTGACTCACGCCCAGGCCCACCAACTCCTGACTTGGCGTCAAAGGTAGAGTCCATGGCAAAGAACTTTGCTTCTTTTCACGAGAAGCTTGACGACATCAACACCAATGTCGCATCACTTAAGTCTCAGATTGATCAGGCCGGCACCAGGATCAAAGATGCTGAGTCCAGAATCGGCGCCAACAAAGATGGTCTGCGTACTCTTCAGAATACGGTTGCATCACTCACACGTGACATGAAGACTGTCAAAGCAAAGTGTGATGATTTGGAATCCAGGTCGCGTAGAAATAATGTTCTAATTATTGGTGTTCCGGAAAATGCCCTCAATGGTCGCATGGAACTAACAGTGGAAAACCTCCTTAAAGAGCTATGGGATGGCCCTGATCAGTCTCCTTTCTTCACAGTCGAACGTGCACATTGTGCTCTCTCACCTCGCCCTAAGCCTGGCGATTTTCCTAGGCATATCATCGCCAGGATCCTCAACTACAGAGACAGGGATCTCATCCTTCGCCTATCACGAGAAAAGGGTGAGCTGCGCCTCGGCTCCCAAATCATCAGGATCTTCCCTGACTTCTCTGTTGGGGTACAGCAAGAGAAGCGTCAATTCCTTGGTGTTAAAAAAAACTTTTGATGGCGCGGAATGTTCCATACGCTATGCTGTTGCTTGCATGACTCAAATTCACCTTCAGGCAGAAGCTATACTTTTTTATTGTCCCGGATGAGGCCGTGAAGTTCATTGAAGCGCAGATAACCCTTCACAACCCTTCCGAAGACCTCATGGACAATGACTGAGTCATGTCTCCTTTACCCTACGCAGTGCATGTCCTAGCAATCGATGCTCGTCAGCCCTTGGGTTAATGGCAGCCTGATACACTTGCTCCTCACGATAGTTGTGCTTTGCCTGACATATCCTAGAGATGTTGACATTCCGAGCTACGACTAACCACCTTCTGGTGACCGACTAGCTACCTTGTTTATTACCGTTAGACAATGTCACTTTTTTACCACACCATTTGTCGTTTACAACACCTGTTATCGATGGTCATGGTCATTGTTACTTTAACTTTGCTCCCTATCAATGCTAGCAGCAGTCTGGCGAACCTTGTCATGGCGTTACACCCCGCCGATCTGTGTACCAGTTCCTGGTACTTCATTGCTCCTGTTTAGTTGAATGCATGGCAACTGCGCACCCCACTGCAGTTGCAATGGTTGTGTTTGAATGTTCGCCGGGTATAGGCCCCTGTTGGGCCAACAGTATGTCTGGACCAGGTTGGGACGGGCCTGCTGATACCTATTCGGGGAACTCTGTTGAGAAATTTGGGAGGTGGGAGGGAAGGGGCACTGCTGTCTGTAATGGTGCAGTGAGGGTGGTGGGAGGCGTTGGTGGGGGTTATATTGAAAACGGCAGAGGTAGTTCGGTACTGCACAACATGTTGGTGCGCAACAACGGAAATGCTCCTTCACATGGATACACTTTGGGACACACTACTTGGGATGTTCGCTGCAATTATGTAATGTCCATCACTGTGATGTCCTGGAATATCCGGGGGTTAAGTAATGATACCAAAATGCGCAAAGTCACTGCTTACGCTCAGAGACATGGGGCTAAGATACTCTTTTTGCACGATACGCATTCACGAGGTCACCTAGTAAATAGTATTGCACCTGCTTGGGGCCCGCACTGATTTTACACTACTTATTCCACACAAGCCAGAGGTGTGCTTACACTGATCCACAAATCCTTCAAATTCACACTCCACAAGAGCCATATAGATCCAGATGGTAGATACATCGTACTCTACTGCACGATGGTAAATAGGGAGTACCTCCTTGTGAACACTTATGGTCCTAACGTGGACTCCCCTGAATTCTTTGATGCCATTGTCTCCATATTGCTGGGCTATGTTGGGGTCCAGATCATCTGGGGAGGCGATATGAATTTGATACTGGACCCCAGCATAGATAGGACTGGTACTGCACCCAGGGCCCTGTCTCGTGCAGCACGTAAACTACATCAACATCTCCCTACACTTGAGGTGAGAGACGGCTGGAGGAGACTTCATCCCCCAACTACGAGAGTGTACCTATTACTCATTGGTTCACGATAGCTCTTCCAGAATAGATCTGTTCCTGGTTTCGTTTGACCTGATGGGCAAGATAGACAGGGCACAGATACGTCCTCGTACATTCTCCGACCATGCCCCGATCACCCTGTCCGTGGACCTTCGAATACCAACACCTACATGCAGCACGTGGCGTTTCAGATCTACTGCTTTACTGGGCATTGTAGTCAAGGCTGACATACTGTCAGACAGATACCTTCTTTGCATGCAACTCCCTGCAGGACACCACAACTGGTGTCGCTGGGATGCCTTTAAAGTGTATATCAGAGGGATGTCCATCTCCAGGGAAGGCAGAGTGCTGAAAACCATAAGAAACTACCTCTGTAGATCAGAATCCAAGGTAAAAGCTCTGCAAAATGACAGCAGGGCAACAACAGACCCAACCAAACTCTTATTGATTAGCAAAGAACTCAAGGTCTTTGAGTCGCATGCTATGAGGGAGGTACGCTTCTTTAGCCGCCCACAGCCCACTCGGAGATATGGGGAGGGCGAGAGACCAGGCAAGACGCTGGCGAAAGTAACCAGAGAAGAATGGGGGCAGGCCCAGGTCACGTCCATCCAGGATGCACATGTTTGTCCACAATGGTCAGACCAGCAAATACTGAAGATCTTTACTGATTTCTACACTGATCTATACACCTCGCACCCTGAACATAGTGAACAACATATGAGAGACCTCCTAAATCAGATCCCCACCACAGTTATATCCCCCTCGACTAGGGACCAATTAGACTGCCCAGTTCTCCTAGAGGAGATCGTCAAAGCCATATCCGAACTACCAAAGGGTAGAACTCCGGGCCCTGATGGCCTCGCGCCCGAATTCTATCAAGAGCACATTGCCATCTTGGCCCCCAGACTGCTGGAGCTCTTGGACAAATCTCTCCATAGCTCTGACCTCCATCCATCCTTGCGCAAAGCGGTCATAACAGTGTTGTTCAAGCCTGATAAGCCTGGTGACGAATGCGTCTCCTACAGGCCCCTCTCCCTCATGAATATCGATACCAAGATTTTCGCCAAGGTGATTGCGAACCACTTCCTTCCATTTATGACATCTAGTTCATGAGGACCAAGGGGGATTTGTACCTGGCAGGTCCACCTCTCACAACATCCAGCAGCTTTTTAATGGGATGGCTAGAATCTACCAGGATTCAAGTGCTGTTGCTGTCACATTGGACACCCAGAAAGCATTTGATAATGTCTCGTGGAAATACATGTGGCTGGTTCTAGAGACAATGGGGATTGGTCCAAACATGATTGGGTACATTAAATTACTATACACTGCCCCGGTCGCTAGGGTCCGGGTCAACTCGCTAACCTCTTCATTATTTACGCTTTTTAGGGGCACCCGTCAGTTATGCCCATTTTTGCCCATTCTATTGCGATTTTAATCGAACCCATGGGCGACTAGATCAGAGAGCGTCACACCCGTAGAGGGATACGGTTAAAGGACACCCCCGAGATTATATCTCTTTATGCGGATGATGTACTGCTATACATCAGGGACCCAGTCACCCATCTAGACCCTATCTTGGGGACATCACACGTGTGGGCACCTTATCGGGGTTGACGATCAACCACTCTAAGTCCGAGTTTTTTCCGCTCACTGAGGCCACCCAAAAACCTGCCTCGGAGTATCCGCTCCACTGGTCCCCTGGTGGTATTAGATATTTAGGTGTCTGTGTGTCCTTGTCCAAGGCTACCTTGCAAGCTGACAATTACTTGGCGATAGCACAGCACGCCGAGTCGAAGATGGCACGGTGGCGCTCTCTCCCACTATCACTCGCTGGGAAGCTCTCCCTCATCAAAATGGTCCTGGTTCCCAAGTTCCTCTACATCTTTAGTAATGTTCCATTTGGCCCAGGAAGCAATACTTCACAAAATTGCACAAATCATGTGCGCAGTTTCTATGGCATGCCGGGGCAGTCCGTAAGAAATGGGCAGACATGACCTTTCCATATGATGGAGGGGGTTTTACAGCTCCGGACTTCGCACGGTACTGGACCGCCTCCCAAGCCCAATACGCGACTCACTGGTACCGGAAGTCCCCTTATTCGTCCTCATGTCAAGCTGGAGACTTTGCCGGTTACGACTGCCAATGTCATGACATTGATACTCCAGCGTGACTATATGCCGGATTCCCCTCTCGATACTGTAGCGGTCACCATGTTCGCCTGGGGCCGTCTCCTGTGCACAGTCCCCGAGTCCTGTCCCTACTATAAATGGCTCCCCATCTGGGAGTTTCCCGAGTTCAAGCCTACTCACGATGCAGCATTAGCGTGGCGCTGGGGTGCTCTGGGCTATCAGGTGTTGACCAACTTTTTTCCTCACGGGAAGTTTATTGATCCGCAGACATGGATGCCGGGCCATTACGGTTCGGCACTGGAGATGTTGCAATACTATAGGCGTTGCACCGCCTTCCGGGCCATGTGGCTCACATTCCCTGACGAACCTCCTGACACCCCCGAGATCGCCTATATAGCCAACTTGTGTGGTGCCTGTGGGGTTGTCTCCTCGCTTTACAAAATGCAATTGGCAGTGACCCCCTCCCTGCCCACTAAGGTGCGCTCTGAATAGGCGGATGAGCTTGGTCTTGAGATCTCTGACCCCCTATGGAAGAAGATATGTTCACACACCAACAAAGTATCCCTTAACTCCCGTCACCGAGTCATGCAGTATAAATTACTGAATAGGCTGTACTATACACCCCTTAGAATATCTAAGTTTGCTCACACTGTCACACAAACCTGTGCTCGCTGCAAAGCCGTAGATGCTGATCACCTACACATGTTCTGGTCATGTCACATGTTGAGTGAGTTCTGGGATGAGATCTTGAGGGCACTCTCCGATATAACTGAAACAGTGATCGATCCTGACCCGCTGGAAGCCTTGTTTGGGGTCTGGAACACTGACAATACTAGGAGTATTGCTAAATTCTTAAACATCAGCCGCCTGGTTGCCAAGAAATGTGTGCTACAGTCTTGGAAAAGCCCTTCCCCACCGACCTTCCAGAAATGGCTCAGTTTACTCACCTGGTCCCGGACTTGTGAAGAAGAGTACCTAACTATGCTTCCTATTAACTCTCATCCCAAGAACATTTGGTCCGCTTTTAATAGTTATCTAATTAACCTGCTGACAATCTATCCGATAATGGTTCTATCCCGGCTCCACAGGATTAATCTCTATTGCGGTGTTATTATGACATTGACTGTGTCTTTCCCTCCCATCTATGTCATCTCCCTCTTGTTGATATGTAGTGCCCTATGAGTGTATTCAATGTATGAGTTGCCCTAAAGTGTATGTATGTTGTAAACCTCTGCCAACACAAATAAAAGTACAAAATAAAAATACATGCTTGCCACACATGTGCCAGGGAAAACAAAGCACAGCTGTTTTTGGTGGCGCTGTTTAATGTCGTTTTTCAGGTGACAGGTATTTCTGTTAGGGCCTGTAAATGCACCCCACATCTTTTTCTCAAAAGTCTCTTGATTCAGATGGCCTGATGTACAAAAAAATAATATACACAATTCTTTTCATCTGACAAGTATTCATCTCGGGTGCATCACATCCTGAATCCCCCTCAGCCAGGCTCATATCCCTGTTATTTCACCGTCGTTATTGCTGATCTCCCTCTTCTGGGCTCCGATCCGTGTTATTCCAAAGTTCAGAGAATATTCATTTTCTCGGGTGACTCACAGTTCACCGTAGATCCCCCTCAGCCGGGCTCAGATCCGGGCTTGGATCCTTCCCTTTTCAATAAAGTCTCTCTCAACCGGGCTCAGACAAATTAGTAGTTCACTTTGGTTCATCGAAGACTTTCGAACTTTCGAATGTGCACAGGATTTGGCTGGACCCGTTGCAGGACCACTTCGATACACACTTCCGTTTCACAACAACAGCTGCCATTCAGTTGGATACCTAGCACATACCTTCAAATGAGCACCCATGTGGCGCCAGACCACTCTGCATACGGTATCTCACTTGGCCACTCAAAGTTAATTTAGTCCTTTGGTTTCCAATTATATTCACGTCACTCATCACATGCGTTTCAAATGCTGTCCTCTTTGGATTTCTTGTTTGAATCAAAAACATCCTAGACAGAAGACGTTAAGTGAATATCATGTGAACATGAAGGTGTTCTGAAGATGGTGTTCTGCTTGGATTGTTTTTCAAGAATAGGTTTTTGAGTCTTACAATGAGAGGGATTTTTGAAGTGACAGCAAGCCATCAGGAATTTAGAAATGAAAGGGTCTTCTTCATTTGGAAGGGAAGAATACCACATCTCTCCTCATGGGTTCACATCTCCCCGACAGCCATCACCTCCCATGTGATCCGCCCTCGTAATACCACCCCCAATGTCAGGGTCTGGATCAGTTAGTGACTGCTGTCCCTTGGCCATATTGGAGGAGATTTTAGGATTGGTATCAGTGATGAGTCCACAGGATTCATCACACTTCCTTGTACTCCATTCTTTTGTGCCAGACAACTGACAAGATCACTTGACAATGGTCACTTCCCTCTTGTGCAGCAACTGTCAACCTCTTACATGTAGTTGCTATATCACATGAGACAAATATATAATCAAGGGTTGACTGGACGACAGCATTAACACATGTGCACTTAGGTGGTATGTCGGCCATTAAATTACCAGTCTGGATTATCATGTCCCACTCATTCAGCATACTTCTGATTCTCCCTCTATCTCTTGACCCCAGAGAGACATTACGCGCACATAATATGTTGAAATAAATTTCATACAAACATTCACTGTTCAAGTCTTCCACCAGAAATACACCTGACCCGATCCCTGAAACATAGTTTTCAAACACGTTCCAGATCAATTTCAATAACTCTGATATGTATGCGGAAGTAGAGTTGTAATAAACATTCAATGTAATGCACACCCTATGAACAGAGAATCCCTATGAACAGAGAGTGTGGAATCCCACCAGTTCAATCCGATACCCAAGACATCGCTTCTACCAAAAACTAGGTTTTCCATAGTGATACCACCGTCCAAATGCAAAGCACACAGCAACCGCCCCATAGGGCCACCCTCTTGTGCCCCTTCTGGCCACCTCTGAACAGATCTCAAACCCATCCAACACTGGGGTATCAAGCAACCATGTCTCTTGTAGACAAATCAATTCACACATTGACCATACATCATATTCGGGGAGTCCACATGATCTTTGATTTCATACCCCAACTGTCTCAGGTTCAAGCCTTCCTGCAATACTGTGTTCTTTACCAGCTCTGAGAAGAAACCTCATCTTACCACATCGACTCTAAAATTATCAACAAATTGAACTTGGGCTAAATCCTTGCTTGAAATGGATTTTAGCCTAGGTCATTCCCTGAACAAGGTTAGACCATATTACCTATGTTAGGGGAAAGGGTCACTTACAGCAAATGCCCGTTCAAGGTGAACACATGACAAGTCAGCACCCCCCCCAACCCCTGCACCCCTGCCAGTTGGATGTTAGGCCCCAATGCATTCATTTTGTTTTCCGACTGGGGAGTCACTGTGGGAATGTGCTTGGCGAAGGAACATGATTGTGCCATTGATGTTTTCCGCCTTTCCTCCAAAGAGAGGGAAACCGGGGATGCATGGTCTGCTGTACAAGGTTGTTGGACTGCTGCCACAAAAGGCGTAGCCCCTGAAGATACATGGACCAGGAGATAATCCCAATTGCGGCGCCACCGACATGGCGCTCGAAGGAGAGTTTATATGGTGATCCTCTAAACTCGCCGGGCCGTTCTCTACTCCCTCGGAGTGAATCGTAAGTAAACTTGAGTCTAGAGAACGATTTGCGCCCGGCAATAATGAGGGTTTTAAAAAGCTTGGAATTAAGCTTTTTTCCTTTGCTTTTATTTGTTCTCTTAGGACTTGGCGTCCCTTTGTCAAAGCCCGGGGCTGTGTGTTAAGGAAGCAGCATAACCTCCCTGGAGGCTTCCTGCTTTATTTCTTCAGCCACAGATTCCGATGTTAATGATAGTGGACCCCCATCTTCATGCACACAATTAGTGAGAGGTACTTGTGTGGCCTTTCAAAGAGTGAGGGAATTCTGCTGAGAAAAGTAATGAATATTTTTTTTAAAAAAATATTTATTTAAAAAAAAGATCAAATCATAACAACATATGAACAAAAACACAAACAAAATACAAACATCATGCAATCACAGCAAATCAACATTAACTATATACATCAGAAACACAGCCCTCTCCCCTAGGAGTCACAATACAAGCAATAAAACAAATCTAATACAGTAACAGAAATTTGCCCCAGATCTTATTAAATAATGCATCTTTCTTTTCTCTCCGATACAGCACTCTCTCCATATCTGCTAGAGAATGCATCTCAGCAATCCATTCCTCAATAGTAACGGGGGTAGACGTTTTCCAATGTCTCAAAATTAGCTTCTTCCCCACCATTGCCCCACGAAAGATCCATTTCTTCGAGAAGTAGTCAGGTCGTCCAAAAAATCCCCACTACCCAGCACTATGGTCTTAAAATTAATTTCTCAAAAATAATGATTAATTAATAACGGTTTAAGTTTCCCAAAATCAACGGGTCTGTTCCACAATATCAATCCCTCTCACAACAGGCCCCGAATTCAGGATTTCACCATGAACTGTTGTCCAGGTTGTGCTTCTGGTCAAAACACCTTGTTCCGTCAATAAAATAGAATGCAAGCATTAGCAGTCTACTTGTACTTCCGCATGTTCTTGCAGTGAGACAAATGACGAGAGTGGCTGAACTCGACTCAAATGGATGAGGACACAACAGACGACCCTGGCAGTACGCGACGAGTGGAGAACTGGTTCCAAATGCATTTTTCAAAAAGCTTTGCTTCTACCGCCATCTAGAGGAAGTCTAACTTAAATTCATCACATACACGAGTTTCTTAAGAAATAATAACAAAGATAGTGGATTGGTTTTGTATGTTACAAACTGAGCCCAGGTCTGCAGAAAACACTGCGAAACCGCAGGACAACCGATGTTTAAAAAAAGAAAAACAATATTATGGTTATTAGTTTGATCAATTAGTCAACTGTTTGGAGATGAAATCAGACTAAAGCATGTATCAGCAACAAGTATAGGTTTTGGCTATCATTATGTCAAGCGCATCCTCATCTAAGATATATGTCAATTCTGCCGCATCCTAATTTCATCGGATTGGTTTTGGAGCATTTTTTTTCAGCCTTTTTTAAAACTCTTTATTTTTCTTTTTCAACAAATCATCAAAAGATTATAAAAGCCTTTTTTAACCACAAGCTTACAGAAGGTAAGTTGGTGTAAAGAATGTAGAAAGGGGTCGGTGAGGAGTTGGAGGAAGGCAGTGGGGGTCTCTCGTCTGCCCTCCCCGTCAACCCCGCTGTTTGTGGTAAAAAAAAAAAAACGCCAAAATCGACAACAAAAATTGGGCGGAATTGCTATTCAGCAAAAAAACGTCAGCAGAGCTTCATAGATCCTCATGAGATACCCAATGAACTCCATGATATGACTAATAGAGAACGGTAAAAGGAGCAAGTAAAATACTTAAAAATAAAAAAGGCAACGACTTCAATCAAAACGTAGATCAGAACAAACCCTGTTGTCATGCCTGGGCACCTGGCATTCGTTGGATTTCATTGGAAGTAGATGAAACGCATTGCAGCCACAAAAAGAATGTCCAGCTTTCAGCAAACTGCAGAGCCAGAAAGAAAGACAAGTAAGGAGTAAGGCGGCCTTATAGTCCGGGGTGGGGAGCACACCCAGTCAGTAAGAGCCTGAGCCCGAGCAAAGCAAGGGTCCCTTAAGGCGGGCGGACATGCGATTATCAAGAAGAAACATGCCACTAGCACCCGTGAACCAAATGCTGCACCGGTGCGCAAGTCTTTTCTTTAGATTATAAAAACGCAAAAGAAATAACCCCTGCATTTGTCCATTTGCACCCATAGCCAATTAGCCATCATTAGCTCATTCCTTCGCTGCACCTTGTTTTCTTACAAGAAAACGAATGGGCATGAGACAGTAGTTTCAAATGGAAAACTTGGCCGCAGTTTTATTTCCACAACAAAAAGAATCACTGTACACATTTCGTGAAATCCAGTCTGTAAGCGTGGCGCTTGCTCCTTGTCCGACCTCACCTGCTTCCCCCTATACCTTTGTATAGTGTCCATAGTAGGTCCAACTCTCCCAAACCGTTGTGCCTGAGCCTATCCTGCCCATGCAGGTGTCCGTTGGTGGGGAGAGCGCTGTTTCTTTATTGGGGGAAGCTGAGCCTTTGTTGTTACCACCAGACGCCCCTGCCGTTAGGCTCCCAAGAGGCGCTGGTCTGAGAATCTCACCCGCTTCCCCCTATACCTTTGTATAGTGTCCATAGTAGGTCCAACTCTCCCAAACCGTTGTGCCTGAGCCTATCCTGCCCATGCAGGTGTCCGTTGGTGGGGAGAGCGCCGTTTCTTTATTGGCGGAAGCTGAGCCTTTGTTGTTACCACCAGACGCCCCTGCCGTTAGGCTCCCAAGAGGCGCTGGTCTGAGAATCTCAACCGCTTCCCCCTATACCTTTGTATAGTGTCCATTGTAGGTCCAACTCTCCCAAACCGTTGTGCCTGAGCCTATCCTGCCCATGCAGGTGTCCGTGGGTGGGGAGAGTGCCGTTTCTTTTTTGGGGGAAGCTGAGTCTTTGTTGTTACCACCAGACGCCCCTGCCGTTAGGCTCCCAAGAGGCGCTGGTCTGAGAAGAGTGAAGACCCTTCCGGCTTCCTTCTGGCTCATCCAGAGTCTGTCTTTTGTGCTTGGTCGCCCAAACACTGCCTTACACCAGCCTGACCGCCCTGCGACAGCGACATCCAAGTGTCACCATCCTTCCGTTTCCTTTCGTGGGGTGGGTGGAAAACGAAATCCTTCTTCCACGGCAGGTAGGCAGGGTCCTATTGCAGGTGCTGGATGCTTCCTGCTGTAGGACCCTGCTCGTTATGAAGGGGCTTCCCCCGCCCCTTTCCTTTGTTTGCCCTTCGTGGGCTTTGGGGTGCTTTCAGCGCCGTTCCGCCCCCGCACCCTCCCCTTACCCAGGGGGAGAGGAAAGGTTAGGAGGACCCTGCAGCGGTTACCGTGCTGCCTCCTCCATTTTTCTTTGTTTCTTTTCTTTCCGTCGTCAGCTGCACACCTGACATCTCAGCAATACAACGCGGTTCGGTGACGTCATCAATATGGAAAACGAACTCTAGGAGATCGACGCTGCATCATAGACATGTGCAGGTAGGTTTCAGACGACTTTAGCACCCCTTCTGGGGAGTGCGCGTGCATAACGGTATGTGGGCAGCCGCTGGTGGGGCAAGCAGGGGAATGCCTGCGAGAGCCAAGGACACAGCACTCAGGCCGGCCTGGGTGTGGATTTGAACTAGTTAATACAGCTGTGCTCCGAGCAGCCTGAGTTGGGTGCTGGGGAGGATTGGCTTTCATACACACTTATGAAGCCCTTGGTGATGTCATTTGCAAAGTCATGTATATTAATTTGAGCAGTGCATAGTGGTGGAACGAACTAACTGTTGAACTTTGTTTTTCAGATTTTGACCTGAAACCAAATTTCAAAGGTCTTTATTGGAGCAATTAAACTATAATTTCCCTTGAACAAATCACTGATTTTATGTACATATTTAAAGCATGCGTAGAGACCCATGTTACAACTCACTAATGACACCCACCAAGTCTGAAACATGTGTGGGTTGCTTCTGGTCAGGCTTGGCTGCCCAAACCTTATTTTCACATGGTTTGTAATGGCAGGGCAGGAAATAGGCCGGAGCAAGAGACGGAGCGCCAGAGCGCTATCCTGTCCTGTCCCCAGGCCCAGGGACCTGCCCAGAACACTCACGGAGCTGCTCTGAAGCCATGTTATTGCAGGAAACTGAATACAGAAACAGCCAAAGCCTCAAATATGTGTAGAAGGTGTCCAAACTAGTATATATGTCCTGCAACATACAGACCTGCATTTCTTAGGGTGAGTAGTGTGACCAATCAAATCTGCAGAGCCCAACTTCCATTATTCGCTCAAAAGAGTTTCTTACTGAATAACTATGAGATATGTTTACAATTTAAACGTGTGGCCATTCTTATGATCCCATAATGCTCTTTGCTATTATGTAAATTGTCAAGATTGAGTTCTATGAAGAGATACTGTATTGCATGACCTGGCGCCTTGGCCCCTCCTCCTCCCCATGCCCCTGACCCTCCAAGGATAAGAGATTTGCCCCAGTCATTTCTTTCAATTTCCAGCACTGGGCATGGATGGCAATCTGGAAAATGGCGATTCTGAATATTGCCCAGAGCAATTCCAGTGGCTTAGATTAGTCCATAGCCTTCCAGCCATCACCTTTGCGTTTTTCAAGAGCCAAAAACACCACAAAGCATTTTAAAAGTGCCTTTCTATCACCAAGGCATGGGCAAATAATAATTGGCAAAACAAAAAGTTTAAGCTTTTTTCATGATGAAAAGGTTTTCTATGCTCACCCAAACATAGGAAGCGGGTCAGGGGGGTAAACAGTAGGGATGGCAGTGGGGAAAAGGCGCAGGGGAATAAGCTGCGTTGGCAAATATGTGTTTGTATAATAGATAAGCAAAAACGCATAGACTAAGGTAATAGTTTGCTTACTTTATAAGTGAAACCGCATATCTTAATTGTACATCCACAGACATACCAGTTATTTCCATCAATTGCCTTAATATGGTTCTCAAGTCACATGAGATGTACTAACATCAAAAGGACATGAAATATATGCTAGGTGGAGCAGATACCCACATCACAGGGCAAATTACCAACAAATGACAAGGTACTCACATCATGCCAGGCATAACCATCAACTATCAGCTACCCCCATTGAATGCACAACTGTTTACATTCTATACCATGTATTGCACCAGAAACAGCGTACTCTCAGTATATGGCAATCACTCTCTCTGTCATAATTGGTTAGTAGTCTGTGGCCCCTTCTGTTGTTTTGTTTCAGGTTAATGTTGCTTCTCTCAGAACTTTGGCTATTGGGTGATGGAATGGCCTTAGGCAGACCCTTTCACCGATTTGGGAAAAGTCATGTTTTTAAAGCTTTATGGAAGGCCATGTAGTCTTGATTGTGTCGAATATGGTGAGGTAGTGAGTTCCAGAAAGTTGGTGCCAAGGTAGAGTATGCTGACCCTCCAGGTATGGCTGAATTGGAGGCTGGGATCATTAGTAGGAGGGTTGTGCTTACCTTGGGGTGTGAGTTGGACAGTAGGGCATAGTCTTCTTTTGGAGGTATGTCAGGCCGGCCTTGTTTACTGCTCGGTAGGTGATGTACAGGATTTTGAAAGTGGCCCTTCGTCCAATAGGTAGCCAGTGGAGGGTGCGGTGAGCAGGCCAGATGGGGTCCCTTCGTCCCAGTGCAAGGAGGAGTTTAGCAGCTGTGTTGTGGACTCTTTGGAATTTGTTAAGTTGGCAGGCCAGAGTACCCAGGTACATGGAGTTCGCATAGTCCAGTCTGGACATGACAATGGACATAACAGAAGTCAGTCTTTTGGGGAAGGTGAGATAAGGGATTATGCGTCTCAGGCAGGAGCCTGGGGTGGTAGTGACAGGATTTGGATACATTATTGATCTGGTGGGACAGGCTTGGGCCTGAGTCCAATGTGCAGCCAAGGTTTTTGACTGTGTTGGAGGTGGGGGTGGGAATGCCGAAGGAGGGAGGTGAGAGAAACCAAAAGGTATCTCACGCGCTAGTTCTCAGGGACTCGTCATACAGGTGGACACGATACGTCCATCGCTTTTAGATCCAGTTCATAGGGGTGGACCAGTGCGGGAGGATGACCTGGGTGAGGGGTCTGCGGGGAGTGTAGGTGAGATAGCCTATGGTGATGCGGTATTACCCCCACTTTTGTACATCTACCCCATCCTATTTTTTTAGGATGTACCGATTTATAGGATTTAGTAAAGTCGCAACTCCCCCCCTGCCCTTTTTACACAAACACTGGGCAGAGGAAGGGGGTGACAGAGTAACCAGACTTAACTCTCTCACATCGTACTGGACATGTCCCGTTAATCAGGTCAGGCAAATTCAGGCACTTTACCCTAAGTGCATACATCTGATACCAATTAGCTCCCCTCATACGAATAAAGGGCACCACCTAAAGACACACTCTGAGCAAGGCAGAACACAAAAACGAGCAGAATTTCCGGGACGAAGGCACGCTTACTGGAGCAGAGCAACAGACCAATGGACGAGAGTGGCGGGCTGAAAACCCCAAAGCTTCCCGATTGAAGGTCGTTGCCTCCGTCAGGCCATGAAAGATGCGTGGAGAAGGCCAAATCCCACAAGTGAAGATTGCATAGTGTTTTAAGGATGCAGCAACACTCCCGGGTGAACGGCAGAGTTGGGAAGGTGAGGTCAAGCCTGTGGTACTAACCTTGACTCAAAAAATCGATAAGCGCCAAACAAGAAGGGGAAACACATACAGCCGGTGAGTTGGCAAGTGACCGGAGAGATCGGTGTGTGTTAAAGTGAATTAACTTTAAAGTGAAATACAGCCGCAAGATAAGCGATACTAAGTAACGGAGAGGTCCGGTGAAAGGAAGGTGCATTGTTTGAAGCTAAAAGGCGAACAAACAGCAAGAGTGAAAGTAAATAGTGAACATTGAACCGAAGTGGTCCTGCGGTGGTCTGTAAAGAAAGCCATGCACATTCGAAAGACTTTGACATCCGAAAGTGGTCCGAATACGTTTGAGGGGGACCCGATATAGATTAAGCTTAGGGAAGGGAGCCCCCTGTTGAACCATATTCGAATAAATACCACCTGATTATGAACATTGGCCTAAGACATTCGCATTTGTATTAAAACCTATGATTAACTCGATTTAGATAGAATTGACTTTGCCGCCATCTTGAAAACATCTGCCATTTTGATCCCAACTCCTGCTGCCTGTTCAGAAATGATTAACCAATGTGTCAGCTTCCACTGAGCAGAATGACCTTTGAGCCTATGTCAACACTAGGACTGCCAAAAGCAGAAATGTTTGTCCTGTGCAAAGAGACCTTGTAGTCAAAATGAACTCCCATTCAAAGTGTTATCTGTGCCTACAGACTCATCTTTCAAACAACGACACACAAAACAAAGCAACTACAGCCATGTGTTTTGGAAGAAATCCTTTATGCATCTCTTGGAACAGGGTTTATCCTAAAGCTCAAGAAACAAGGAAAGATCTACACAGCTGAATACAACAAAGTTTGCCAGTATTGTATCTTTAAGGAAACTTGGAGCCACAGTGAACCTCAATTCAAGTGTTATCTGCATCAATCACTTCAGCCACATACAAATATCAGAACTGAATGGCAGACAAACTAAAACCATGTGCCTTTGCAATAAACTATTGAATTTGTTTCCAAGGATAGGACAACATGATAAAAATGGGAACTAATATTGTTATATTTGTCATGTGAACTGAGCACAAACCTAAATTTGGAACTTATTAGTTTGGAGAAGGGCTGGGCAATGCCAATGACCAGGCCTGTGTATAAATACTGCATGCTTTGTGATGACCTGTACTCTCACCCCTCACGGTTTCTGCTGGTACACACTGCGAGGCGCTTGGGAGCCAGATAGCTATCTGCTTTAATATTTGTATCTGTACAGAATAAAGTTATATTCATAACTTTGACTTTGTGACTGGCGGATTCAATTTTTGGTGGTACTAAGCCTCGATATTCCTTGCTGATCTATCAAATGGCGCCCGAATAGGGACCCTCAAGATTGATGTCACCTCGCTAATCAAGGACGCGGCTACCGGACCTGGGTGGAGCATGAGAAAGGGGCCCCTTTTTGTATGAGACGCAACACCTCGACATTACTGCACGATCTGACCCCTGAACGGTGAGCAAGCGGTTCGAGAGGGCATCTTGACGAGGGCCCCCATATCGAGGCGGGTATTTTTGCCGAAATCGCCAGCCACGTTGATCCTTTGTAATCCGATCGGACCTCCTTAGTCTTTGAAATCAGGCGAGTCTAAGAATCCTGATATTGGTTGCAGTTTTGCACTTTTGCACTTGCAAAAGTACAAATGACGCCAGGTAACACCAGTGATATGACATGCCTGGGAAATTGTCTGCCTGTTTCAGGGGTTTATTCCGCAGAGACAATCTTTGGAACGAGGCCGACCAGCGCCACCCGTTGGTTCGCCTGCGTGTACTATGTACTGTAAGTGTGACATAGATAGTATTGTATTTAACGATATTTGGCACAGACAAACTAGACATGCTTCCGAATTTCAGTGGCCAGTTCATGGTAGTTTTGAAATAGCCTGTATAGAGTATTTAGAGTCTATATTGTTGAAGAAAAAGGCTAGGCCTGCAGCATTTGATGTAATTAAGGATTGGAGAAAGGAAGCTATGCAGCAACTTAATAGTAAAGAGAAACATGCACGTTGACATATGTCTAACTCTGAAAAAGCATTATTGCATGATCAACAGAAACAGTCGGAATCTATTAGAAGTATGGATAGGGCTTTTCAACTTGGAGTACAGAAAATATATCCGTCTCAGGATTTTCATAACTCTGACAAACTAAATTGATAAACTTTTGAATGAGCATAGGACTGTTGCCACTGCACCACCTCCTTATATGTCTCTCCCTGTTGTTTTACCTCTTACCGCTGTTGCACCTCCTCCCGTTGTTGTTCCTCTTCCTTCCGTTGTTGCTCCTGCTCCGGTTGTTATTACCCCTTCTGCATCTTCGCCCTTACCAACAGTTTCTGTTCCCTTAATTCCGTCTTTACCGCCAGTGATAGTGTCTCCATTGCCTATTGAACAAGATTTGTCTGAACTTTTTTGCAAGTGGTTCTGCTCCACTTGTAGCGATTGAAGGGGTGAGTGCTGATTTAAGAATAGTGACTCGTAGTACAGTATCTAAAGCTAGGAAAAGAAAATTGTATGCATAGGTTAATAAATATAAGAGGGTGAAAAATCAGCTGCCTTAACTGCGATTTCTGGCCAAGAAAGTATTCCCGAACAGAATATTTTGATAGAGGGGATGGGAATGCATTTGGCTGATATTTGGAGTGATTTGACGGACATCAATGTCCCACAGGGGTTGAGGGATTTGAATGTCTTAGTCCGCTCAAGGTACACTGCAGAGAAAGTACATGAGCATGTTGAGAGGGTTTTTGAGTTTAAGAGGGAGTTAGATTGATTACAGAATGATGAAATAGATGGTACTAGAGTGGAAGCCTCATATGTGCAGAAACGATTTCTTCCTTCATGTAAACCAGGGGTGCACAACTGATTTTGACAGAGGGCCGAAAGTAACTTACTATAGTGGGCCGAAAAGTAAATGTGGGTGGGCAGTAGGCGTGGTGGGGCGTGGCGTGGCAGGAGGCTAAAACACTATGCCCCATATACCCCACCCCTCAAGCAAACACTATGCCCCATGGCTCCCACCCCTTAACCAAACACTATGCCCCATGATACCAACCCCTCATGCAAACACTATGCCCCAAGGCACCCACCCCACATGCAAACACTATGCCCCAAGACACCCACCCCTCAAGCAAACACTATGCCCCATGGCCCCCACTCCCCGACCAAACACTATGCCCCATGACACCCACCCCTCATGCAAACACTATGCCCCAAGACACCCACCCCTCATGCAAACACTATGCCCCAAGACACCCACCCCTCAAGCAAACACTATGCCCCAAGACACCCACCCCTCAAGCAAACACTATGCCTTAAGACACCCACCCCTCAAGCAAACACTATGCCCCATGACACCCACCCCTCATGCAACACTATGCCCCAAGACACCCACCACTCAAGCAAATACTATTCCCCATGTCCCCCACTCCCCAATCAAACACTATGCCCCATGCCACCAAGCATGCACCATGCATACATACTCATACAGACCCCAACCCCCCACCCCTGCATACAAACAAGTATACACCATGCACCCATACAGACCCGAACCCCCACACCCCAACTCAGCACACAAACTCACAAGCATACACCATGACACCATGCACCCATACAGACCAGAACCCCCCACCTCCAACTCAGCACACAAACTCACAAGCACACACCATGCACCCATACAAACCCGAACCCCCCACCCCCAACTCAGCACACAAACCCACAAGCATACACCATGCACCCATACAGTCCCGAACCCCCCACCCCCAACTCAGCACACAAACCCACAAGCATGCACTATGTACCCATACAGACCCGCACACCCCACCCCCAACTCAGCACACAAACTCACAAGCATACACCATGCACCCATACAAACTTGAGCCCCCCAACTTAGCACACAAACCCACAAGCATACCCCATGCACCCATACAGACCCGAACCCCCCACCCCCAACTCAGCACACAAACTCACAAGCACACACCATGCACCCATACAGACACGAACCCCCCACCCCCAACTCAGCACACAAACCCACAAGCATACACCATGCACCCATACAGACCCGCACCCCCCACCACCAACTCAGCACACAAACTAACAAGTATACACCATGCACCCATACAGACCCGAACCCCCACCCCCAACTCAGCACACAAACTCACAAGCATACACCATGACACCATGCACCCATACAGACCCGAAACCCCCACCCCCAACTCAGCACACAAACTCACAAGCACACACCATGCACCCATACAGACCCGAACTGCCCACCCCCAACTCAACACACAAACTCACAAGCATACACCATGCACCCATACAGACCCGAACCCCCCACCCCCAACTCGGCACACAAACCCACAAGCATACACCATGTACCCATACAGACCCGCACCCCCCACCCCCAACTCAGCACACAAACTCACAACATACACCATGCACCCATACAGATGCGAACCCCCACCCCCAACTCAGCACACAAACTCACAAGCATACACCATGCACCCATACAGACCCCCACCTCCAACTCACCATACAAACTCATAAGCATACACCATGCATCCATACAGACCTGAAACCCCCACCCCCCAACTCACCAAACAAACTCACAAGCATTCACGCATACAGACCCGGACCCCCCACCCCCACATCTCAACATACACTGAACGTGCACACAAAAACAACAAACATTCAGGCAGACCCGACCCCACCACCCCCCCCCAGCATCTCAACACACACTGCACTTGCACACAAACACATTCAGGCAGACCCGACACACCCCCCCCTGCATCTCAACACACACTGCACTTGCACACAAACACATTCAGGCAGACCCGACACACACCCCAGCCCTGCATCTCAACATACACTGAACTTGCACACAAACACATTCAGGCAGACCCAACACACACCCCACCTCTGCATCTCAACATATACTGAACTTGCACACAAAAACATTCAGGCAGACCCAACATACACCCCACCCCCGCATCTCATCATACACTGAACTTTGACACAAACACATTCCGGCAGACCCGACACACCCACCCTCTCCGCATCTCAACACACACTGCAGTTGCACACAAACACATTCAGGCAAACCCGACACACAACCCCCCTCCGCATCTCAACACACACTGCACTTGCACACAAACACATTCAGGCAAACCCGACACACACCCCCCCTCCGCATCTCAACACACACTGCACTTGCAAACAAACACATTCAGGCAGACACGACACACACCCTCCCTCTGCATCTCAACACACACTGCACTTGCACACAAACACATTCAAGCAGACCTGACACACCCTCCACCCCTGCATCTTAACATACACTGCAGACATACAAATACAAACACCAATACACACCCGACACCCCCCCACCTCTGCATCTCAACATACATACAAAAACAAAAAACACAGTCAGGACGGACCCGGACAGACACACACACACACACACACACAAACAAACATACAGCCCCCTCACCATGCACCCATACAGACCCGAACTGCCCACCCCCAACTCAACACACAAACTCACAAGCATACACCATGCACCCATACAGACCCGAACCCCCCACCCCCAACTCAGCACACAAACCCACAAGCATACACCATGTACCCATACAGACCCGCACCCCCCACCCCCAACTCAGCACACAAACTCACAACATACACCATGCACCCATACAGATGCGAACCCCCACCCCCAACTCAGCACACAAACTCACAAGCATACACCATGCACCCATACAGACCCCCACCTCCAACTCACCATACAAACTCATAAGCATACACCATGCATCCATACAGACCTGAAACCCCCACCCCCCAACTCACCAAACAAACTCACAAGCATTCACGCATACAGACCCGGACCCCCCACCCCCACATCTCAACATACACTGAACGTGCACACAAAAACAACAAACATTCAGGCAGACCCGACCCCACCACCCCCCCCCCCCAGCATCTCAACACACACTGCACTTGCACACAAACACATTCAGGCAGACCCGACACACCCCCCCCTGCATCTCAACACACACTGCACTTGCACACAAACACATTCAGGCAGACCCGACACACCCCCCCTGCATCTCAACACACACTGCACTTGCACACAAACACATTCAGGCAGACCCGACACACACCCCAGCCCTGCATCTCAACATACACTGAACTTGCACACAAACACATTCAGGCAGACCCAACACACACCCCACCTCTGCATCTCAACATATACTGAACTGGCACACAAAAACATTCAGGCAGACCCAACATACACCCCACCCCCGCATCTCATCATACACTGAACTTTGACACAAACACATTCCGGCAGACCCGACACACCCACCCTCTCCGCATCTCAACACACACTGCAGTTGCACACAAACACATTCAGGCAAACCCGACACACAACCCCCCTCCGCATCTCAACACACACTGCACTTGCACACAAACACATTCAGGCAAACCCGACACACACCCCCCCTCCGCATCTCAACACACACTGCACTTGCAAACAAACACATTCAGGCAGACACGACACACACCCTCCCTCTGCATCTCAACACACACTGCACTTGCACACAAACACATTGAAATGTGGGCATTGGGTTGGTGGGGAAGTATGTGGGGAGCCATTGATTAATGTGACTCGTGCAATTCGAGGCACTAACCTTAAAATACATGCCACCTGTACACAATATCATCCGTTCGCATGGTCTGCACAACCCATGCTGGGGCAACTGCCAGCAGGCAATCTACTTTGTGCAGCGGCCGCACTTTTTAGTGGTTCAAGTTTTAAAAAGTTACAGTATTTCTTTCAGTTTGTGGGAATCCATTTCATTGCGAAAAGTCAGTTCTACAAATACCAAACAGATTATCTATTTCCAGCCATCAGCGAAGCTTGGAGAATGGAAAAAATGGCAATGGAAAGTACATTCGCGGGCAAACGCTTCAGGCTAGCCGGTGATGGACAATGCGACAGTCCAGGATTTTCAGCCAAGTACTGCACCTACCACTTTCAGGACATGGAAAGTAAGAAAATTGTGAGTTTGGTGGTCGTGCAGGTGTCACAAAGTACATCCTCAGTGGCCATGGAGAAAGTTGGCTTTGTAGCATCATTGCAAGAACTACAATCGCGGGGAATGGTGATCGACCTGATAGCCACGGACAGACACGTTTCAATTGCCAAGACAATGAGAGAACAGTACAAAAATATAAATCACCAATTTGACGTTTGGCATCTTGCAAAATCAATCAATAAAAAATTGTCGGCTGCAGGAAAAAAAAAAGATATGCAAGGTATTTCACAGTGGTCCAAGTCAATCAGCAACCATCTTTGGTGGAGCTCAAAAACATGTGAAGGGTCGTTGGAAATTCTACTGGAAAAATGGCGGTCAGTAATGTTGCACTGTAGCAACGTACATCGATGGTCGACAAATGAGCATTTCCACAAATGTGAACATGGCCATTTGTCCACAGAGGAGGCACGGAAGAAGAAGTGGTTGATTCCTTCATCACCCACTCACAAGGCCATTGAAAAGATTGTATTTGATAAAACTATAACAAGAGATTTGAGGGGACTCACGGAATTCTGCCACACAGGAGATTTGGAGGTGTTCCACAATATGTGCCTAAAGTACAGGCCCAAAAGATTGCATTTTGGCATGGAAGGCATGATAAATCGGACTCTTCTAGTGGTCTTGGCACATAACCATAATGTTGGCCGTCAACAAAGTAGGACGACCGGAACTTTAGGGACGCTTCGCTACAATAAGGCCTTCACTAAAAGAAGTAAACAATGGGTGATCAAACCAGTGTTTGAGGATATGCAATATGAGTTTATTGAGAGACTTATCGTAGATGTCCTCGATAGGCACATACATGGAGTGGTGAACGAACCTATGCAGGGGACAACTGCATTGCCACCCAACATTGCCTCTGTTCCATGTCCACCTAAAGCAGAGCTCATTGAGAAATACACATCACGGTTTAAATGATTGTAATTCGATTGTCTGTTCTCTCGAGTCTCCTCATGTTGCAGGCCCATTGCAATTAAACCAAACAGTAATATAAATCATTTTTACAAAAATTATAGAATGTTTCCGTATTACAAACACATGGCCGACCCATAGGGACAATAAAAAAAAAGGCACGCAGACAAGATGCCCTTACACTAACTGGAGCTAACTAGAAATGTGTGCTCGCTCAAAGTGAAGGTCAGCTGCTTTGATGTTTTGCTCGGGTGGCGGAACGGCCCACGACCCAATATAAGGTTCTATTGTGATTTGACCTTGACAGGCCGGGACCATCCTGAAAGACTAAGAAAAGATAATGAATAAAATTTCAGAAACGAAACGATGAGCCACGTTCATTAGAAGAAGTAACGTCGGCAAAGAAGGAGTGGTGTTTCGGGTCTGCCCTACACAGAGACACAATGGAAAATGCAAATATAATGTAAGTAACTTTTGATGAGTTTATACCGCAATTTCATTACTATACAGTGGCTTTAAAGACGGGTTCAGTTGTACTTGTTCGTTCTATGTGGCATAGTGTTTTCTACCGCGCACTATCTGGAGGAGAAACATCTGCTTTTACTGAAGCACCTCAAAACCTTCCTCTTTGCTTCTGCTTTCTCTCTCCCTCTCCCCTGCTACAACTGGTCCACTGTCTGCGACCTCGGTCCTGGGCCCTTCCACTCTCCACCTGCACTGCCTCCCTGTCAACCCCTGCACTGGGGGACTGTCTCAGTATCCTACAGCCCCCCCTTCCCAGCACTTGTTCTGCACTTACCTTGCACTTGCCACCAGCTGGCCCTATTTATTTATTATTTTATGCTACTTACCTTGTACTCCACTCCCCCCCCCCTCCATGCCTCGCCACGCCTTTAAACACTTGTGTACACCCAGTAGCGCTGTCCTCGCTATGAAATGAATAATTTTAATAAGGATCTGATGGTGAGACTAATTTCATTTTTTATGTTTTTAGGTACATCATTCACTACTGTCTGTGTCACGAGTACCAGACACCGGCGGACGGCTTCTACAGCCGCCAGTTGCTTCTCCGCGTGAACAACGTTACCACCCTGACCATTTTATGGGACGATCGCCAAGTACAAGTATGCCCTTACGCGGTACTAACGGTTAGATGCAACATACCTACCGTTGTGGTGGCCTAGTGCCTCGTTGTTGGAACAGCCATGCGATTATCAGTGCGACAGAAGAGCTTATTTTTATCGTAAACCAACACCCTGTGTACTGCACACGAACATCGCTTCCCTCAAGACGAACTAATTTGGATCGAGAGCAAAGAAAAATGCAAATCGCTGAATATTCTCTAAACATTTGATGTCCAATAAACGTACTTTGCCAAATGTACAATCTTGCCGTTTGCTTTTAAACCACGGTTTCACATTCCGAATTGTGGTGCTGTATTGTGAGATGCTCTAAGACCCTGTGTACAGCAAAGGACCATCGCGTTCCTCAATACGAACTTTTTGGAACATGAGCAAATAAAAATGCAAATCGCTGAATATTCTCTAAACATTTGATGTCAAATAAATGTACTTTACCACATTTACAATCTTGCGGTTTGATTTCAAAGTACAGTTTCATATTCCGAATTGTGGTGCGCTGTATTGTGAGCTGATCTGTGTTGATTTCCGGGGTCTGTGTGGAGTCGCGTAGAAGACGCCTGGGCGCGTTTGCCTACGCAGCTCAGTCACGTCACGGATAGAGGCGGGGAATATGAATGTTTTGATAAAGTCTGTTTCAGGGGCGGGGGATTTGATTTAGTGCCGCAAAGGCAGGTGAGCCAGGTCGATGCGGCGGAATGATAGGATTATCACAAAATGGAGGCTGATTTCGAGTGCGATAATGGGCGAAAAGTCGGGTAAGGTCCATAGGAAAGTTTCCTACGATCTACCGGATTATGCTTACAAACACATGGCCGACCCGTAGGGACAATAAAAAAAAAGTCCCGGAACTATCCTTTAACTCAGACAGTTCCAAACACCACTCTGGTAGTGAGACAAAGAAGAGGGCTATGGAGGCATACTGGTGGAACAACCAGGCATATTCACCTAATGGAGTTCTCCATAGTCAGACAATTGAACTCAATGACCCACACCTAGGGTCACTTAACACACCTGATCAATATAAGAATGCCAACCGCATTGAGAGAGGCGGAACAGGCTGGAGACAAGGGAGCTGAATACCCAGGTGCTGGGAGCTGTGCTGGGCAGCAGAAAGAAATGTTGGGGCCGTGGGTGGCCGTGAGAGGGTCTGGAGGTCCTGTTATCTTCCTTAACGGGTCCGCACAGCAGTAGCTGTGGAACTCCCATTGAAGCCAGCCACCCCGAGAAACCAGGAGAGCAAGCAGTGCTCTCTGCGGATGCCGTGAGGGAGAGGCAGAGACTGGGGAAGCTGGAAAGCTGAAGGAGCGTTGAGAAGCCTGTTGAGAGGGACGGCAAGCACAAGGAAGCTGTGAGCGACCAGTGAGTGTAAAGCAAGAAAACACTTATACCGGGGCACTCCGGTAACTTATAACAAAGTACTTTTTGAATGCTGAATGAGCTGAAAGTAATTACAAGCACCTTTGAATGCAGAAAAGTATTTCATATTGACTGAACTGAAAGTTATTGAAAGCATTTTTGAATATCACACAGAGTAAAAAGCAAGTTGAGCGCATGTGAATGGAGTGAAAGCAAAGTATTACATGTGGCAGATACCACTGAATGTATTATATGAAACAAATATTGGCAAAGTCAAGAGAATACCAAGAAGGGTATGCAATTGAGAAAACAAGTATTGGCCAAAAGCAAAGAGGGACACAGGAAGTGCAGGTTAAGCGGAAACCTGTTTTGGCAAAAGCCAGAGAGAATATGTCCAGAAGGCAAGAGGGACCCAGGAAGTGCAGGTTAAGCGGAAACCTGTGTAGGCAAAAGCCAGAGAGAATATGGCCAGAAGGCAAGAGGGGCTCAGGAAGTACAGGTTAAGAGGAAACCTGTGGTGGCAAGAGCCAAAAGGAATATGGACAAGTGTAACAAACTGCATAGTGCCTAATCAAGTCACAGTACAGTGCCTGAGGAGTGTGACAATGGGAAATCAACTAAACATCACTGTCAGATGAAAGCAGAGGCTAATTATTGATGGAAGCAATCAAGAAGAGGTATCAGTAATGGGTGGACCGTGTGGTCCAACAACTGCGCCTAGACCGAGTGCCTTGCAAGGAGAAGGCCAATGAAAGTATGCATTAAGAAGCTTGTGGTTTTGTATATGAATATGAAGTCAAGAAACAGAACAGCCAAAGTGAACTGGTATAAAGGATTGCTATCAAAGGAAAAAGCCAATGAAAGTATACATGAAGAAGCTGGTGTTTTGAAACAACCTTATATGTGATTTTGGAAGTCGAGAAACAGAACTGTTTATGTGAATTGGTGTAAACAACCAAAATCAAAAGGAGCTGGGAAGTGTCCCAAGGAACTGTGTTGTTTTGAAAGCTGGAAGATTTACACTCTTGGGGAAGGGAAACTCGATATTTTGTGAACTGTTTTGAACTTGGGCAAGGGGTCACTGATTATAAGCCGACAGCTGGAAGAAGCTCAGAATTTTCTTTTGAACACTATTCTTTTTGATGCTGACATCCCTGCACATTGTATACAGTTAGTTGTGAGGGCAAATATAGGTTTTGGACACAGACAATTTGGACTTCCTGGCACAGACTATCCTTAGTTTTCTTTAGGTAGGGAAACAAGTTAGGCCTTACTCCATCCCGCATTTTAAATTAAATAAAACTTTTGACAACAAATTTGAATCTATTGTCCATCTACCCCATGATGCCTTTCCATACCCTATAAAAACCCAGAGGTTTCTGTGTTAGGGGAACAGATTTTTGGGATGGTGATACTATGCCAGTTTCTGCACAGCTGTACGGAAGTAAACCAGTTTTTACCTTGCTGCTTTGCGCCCGAATTGGATCACTGGGTGAACAGTGGTGGGTTCTAAGCAAAACATTAGAATTTGGAAAAGTTACACTTTCTGGGCCTATAAGCAGATTTACACTGCCATGGTGAAAGCATAAAAATAGGTGCTTGCTTCTTCCTACTCAGTCAATCCAACCTTGTGGTTCAGCTCTGCCTTCCATCTGTGTGATGCAGCTAGCTCCCCAGCTTTGCCAATCTTGACATCTGCTCATCAGGAACTTTGGAACTCTGTGTCTGTCTGCCCTGTGGTTCAGCTTGTTTTATAAAGCCCACCTATATCCTTGGCAGTCCATCTTGACTTCTGGGCATCTTTCTCTTAATCATTAGTTATCATCTTTGAAAGTGCCTGGCAGGATAATTTCCCTCCGACTTGCCAATGATTTTAAGAATTAAAAGTATGGAGGTAAATTGTGTGGTGCAATCTGGATCTCCTTCCCAAAACTGTAATCTTCTTTCCTCCAAACAGTGTGCAGCCAAAGCAAACCTTGAGACTGATGTGATGAATCCTGCAGAGTCATCACAAAATCCCAGCCTAAGGTCGCCTCCCATGTGGCTAGGGAAAGGCAGCCGCTACCTGATCCTAACCCTGGGGGTGGTATCCGGAGGGAGGATCACATGGGAGGAGACGTCTGTCAAGGGAAAGCGGTGACTCCATTAGGGGAGATGCAGTATCCATCCCCTTCTGAGGATGAGATTTCCTGATGCCTAAATATGTAATGGCATGTTGTCACTGTAAGACTCCCTCTCCCAGAACTACTCAACGTGCCAAGTATGAAGATCCTTTTCATAAACAGACTAATTGTACACCCCCTGAGTCAAGAAGTGAACATGACAACTTCCAGTAGTTACGATTCTACTTTATGTTTGGATCTGCGACCCAAGGGAAGCACATCAACTCCTTTAAAACCCTCCCTTAAGTGTAAATCCTCTCAATCACCCAATCCGATTGGTCTAGTTGATACAAGAATAAATAAGAACATTATGGACTTCAAGTCCCATAATGCTCTGAGTACTGAGACGAGGAAGTGGGGCCCAGAGTAAGTAAGCTATGGTGAGCGGTCTAGTTATTGTAATGACCAACACCTGAGCGTGGCCTGGAAAGATTTAAAGTCCTTCCAGGTGCAGGCGAAGAGGAAGCAGCAGAGAAAAGCCGAAGTTGAAGTTGCTGTTGTGGCGGCAACAGGATGCTGTGCAGAAGACGTGGCAGAAGTTGCGACTCCTGATATATTCAGAGGACGCGCAGCGGGAAGCAGTGTGGAAGCGTGCCAGCCCAGGAGAGAGAAGCTCTCTGCACGCCATGAACTGCTTAGGTAACGGCTTCATTGCGTGGAGTGCACAGAGCTGCAGAAGCTCCATTGGAGGTCAACGAGAGTGGCGGCAGACCGACTGGAGCTGTCAAAAGGCAGAGGAAGTCCCGCCGAGGGAAGCAGAAGGATTACCAATGAGTCAATGAGTTGGCCTGAAGCAAGTGACCCTGGGGCGCTCTGAATGAGACTGCTAGGAAGCAGTGGTTATTTTGAATACCAAAGAATTGAAGTAAGGTAAACTGGGCACAAGTCTCCTACTGAGGAATTTAGATTATGGGAACATTGTAACCCCCACTGCCAAAGAGAAGTGATATGAAGGCAAAGTGAACACAGCACTCCTAAGGAGAGGTTTCGCATATGGGGGACATTGTAACCCATAATGCCAAAACCAGAGAAAACTGATACGTAGAAAAACTGGGCTCAACTCTCCTAACCAGGGATCATTAGGAGATTCTTGTGATCTACTTTGTCAAGTTTACAGAAGAGTGACTCCAAGGCAATTTACATAGGGTGCTTATAAAAAGAGAGATCTAGAGGTAGGAAGTTGTAACCCGCATTGCCATCAGCCAAAAGGTTGCACAAGTAGAAGTCAGAGATTGCAGGAGAAAAGCCCTCCTTGTAAAATGGATCAAGGGGGAGAGAACTGTAACCTGCATTTCCTGTGGCAAACAAACCAACCAGAGAATCATTGTCTTTTTGTGAAACATCCATTTGAAAGAAGATGTAAGCCAATTGTGTTAGAAGTTGAAAAGCTGACCAGAGAAGCAGTTGCTGGCTCAAATCTTCTGGTTGATGGTTCTAGTGTGAAGAGTTTGGAACAAGCCTTACCGCAGAGTACAATTAGCATCAGTAGTAGGAGTTTTATCCTGGCAGGCGAGTAAACCAGGAAAGGGACAAAGTGTGGTTAGCCCCGGAAGGCGAGTGGACCAGGAAGATGATGATGATTGAATGTACTATGGTTGTGGTAAAAGGTTGTGTTGTAAAAGAAGTGCCAATTCCACCACCTAGCTTTGATGAACTTTTGCATAGACTACAGCGATTGTTGCACCATCCGGACTTAAGTGTTTCTTTTGAATGAGCCACCTTGACTAAAGTGTTTCCTATAAAGAAGAAGCATGGTTTGTGAACAAGTGATTGGCCTGTGGAGAAAGAACACTTGTACTTGATTTCTGAATTGACGCTTGGAGAAAAAGACTTTTGGTTTACTAAGCAGGAAAGGTTGGAAGTGTTAACAATTTCTTTGAACTCTGAAGGAACGTTGGAAAGTGAGGAAGTTATTTTATCCATTGAAAAGACGTATTGAATGGAAAAGACTTTGTATCCTATATTGAGTGGAAATTTGTTACTTAATCAAACTTTCTTGAAACTGAACTTTAGTCCAAAGAATCCTGATTCAATCCAGGGGAAAGGAATCTATTCTGATCACAAGGATTAATGGTTATAATCTTTGAGTATGAATTTTATTTTGTGGAGTTTAAAAATGCCAAATAATTCCTTTTTGTTGTGTATATTAGCGTAAGAGTCAGACACTTTTTGGACACTAGGTCGTTTTACTTTAGCCTTACTTTGTCAGGTAGGGATATTCCTGTTAGGTTAGGAAAAGAGGCATTTGTCTCACCCCTTATTATTTAAATAAAATGGCAACTTGTTAGAAAACTATACCTTGTGTTCGTCTCAATTTTCTGACCCCTTACACCGCCCACTATCAAACGTTTACTTTACTTTATAACATTTGTATTGCGCAGCCATATACCCGTGGGTGTGAGGGCGCGGACAAAGACAAACTATAACAAAAAACAGGCAAAAGGTATCCTGAGGTCAGAAGGTTTACCGGAGGGAGGATATAAGATGGATGCTTATATAAAAAGGAATATTTTTAGACCCTTTTTGAAATTACTCAGGACTGAGGAATTGCTCAGGTGACTAGGCAAGGCATTCCAGAGAGCCGGGGCCGCAAACAGAAAGGTACCCAATTGCGCTTTTTTGGTTTTAAATCTTGGCTGATTAAGGAGGTTAAGATTGTTAGATCATACATTTCTGCTGCAGGTTTTTTTTCTTATATACCTTTGTAAGTGAGGGGGCATCGCTCCCTTAAGACATTTGAAGGTGATAACCAAAAGTCTAAAGGGTATCCGCTACTCTACAGGGAGCCAGTGCAAAGCTTGACGCACTTCAGACACATGGGCTCTATACAAGACTCTGACCGCGCCATTCTGAATCACCTGGAGACGATTGATGGTGAATTTACTAGCACCTGCTAGCAGACTGCAACAATATTCCAATTTGGCTCCTACAATCGCTCGGGCGATAGACTCAGCATTCTGTTGAGAGATAAACGGTCTCAAGTGTGCCAACAATTTGATGTAGTAGGTGGCAGATGAGACTATGCTGGCTACATAGGGCTTCATGTTGAGCGACTGATCCAGGATCACACCCAGGATTTTTACTTTATGGAGAGTGGGGATTTGATCATCCCCTAACTGGAAATGCTTGGAAGCTGGATCAAGTTTAGCTAAAATGCCCTCCGATCCTACCACCATAAGTTTAGTCATTTATCAGTTGTCGTGTGTGGCATTGCTCGGCCCTACCACAGTGCTACCTAGCCTCGTGGCACTCCCTTATCACATTGCACACCCATGGCCAAACCATCCCATGCCATATATTGTAACCCCACTTCTAACCTCATATGATATCCTCAATGACATGTACTGCACTCTATTGCTTCCTAGCAAGGTTTAATGTATATAAAATCCCAAAATCAATCACATGATGGAAGGATTCAAAACTCACTTATTTGCACATGTGGTTTGTTCATTCTTATGCTACAACTTGGAACTAGGAACTTGCCAAATGTAGAAGGAACTAAAGTGGTGTTGGATGGCAATAAAAACTTAACAGGGAATTCCTACCAGCTTTTTCCATGAACTGTGCAAGCTATAGAGCAACACATAATGGGATTGACAACAAAATAAGGAGATTGACAGCAGGAACATTGCAGGATGTCTATTTATATAAAGAGCTGAAGGCTTCGGTAATGAGATGGGGATTATTGTTGCTGTAGCACTTTGACCACCATTATGCCTGGCCTTTATCCCATTTTGGAAGCAGGTAGCCATCCCATGGGCATCCTTTCAATCCATGTCTAGAGGTGCTCCACAGACTGTCATCCACAGGAAAGGTCTGTACAGACAAGGGCGGGTTCTGTTCTGTTTGGCCCCTTTACAGCTTAGTAGATCCTAGGGCCACACATGCTGCTCAATTAGAACCCCATCCGTTTTACGATTAATGCAGAACTACCACAGGAGTCCAATTTCCCAAATATGTGCATTCATGATTATGAACTGCCACCAACACATATACCAACTCCACCTTATAAATAAAATGTCTTGGTCATCTATGACCCTGGGACTTACATTTCTTAGTCACTTTGGACCATGTGGTCCTACTACACTTTCTCCATCACTGCTGGTGTACCATGCTCCTGCCAACATGCGCTTCTTCCATAGTATTCTTTCTCCTTCTCTCTAGAATCCATCCACCCCTTTTCTTCCCGCTTCTACACCAGCACTGCGTCCCTGGTCTCCCTATCCCCATTATTCACTCACCTCCCAAACGCTGCTCATCTCTCTCCTATCCGCGCCTCTCCAAACTCATCTACCCCTGACTGATTCCGTTCCTTTACTATAGCCACTACCTCCTCTACCTCTGATCCCTCTTTTGACCTCCCCTTGTGTCCCTAAAATGTCCAATACCTATGCAAAAAATCGAATTTCTGTCAAATCATTTAAAAAAGTCTCAGGAGGCAACTCGCTCGTCTGGGAAACAAGAAGACGCGGAGCAACACAGATTCGATCCCCGGGTCCCCACCTTGGAAACCTCTGGGTATTAAGCATGTTATAAATATCCAATAATACATTGTATACATTATATATATAAATTTCCACCGCCCAAAACTATCAGTGATGGGTATCACCAAATTCTGGATTCCCAGAGGGACACCGCCACCCGAACAGCCATTCCCACTGACCTTACCTTTTTCTCTCACTCCCCTCACATCTCCAGAAAAAAACGCAGTGTTGGTTTCGTGATCAGCAAGGACACAATATCGGCACCCTTACTTTCTTGGATGTTAGTCCCTCCTCCTTTGAGCATATTTAAATCAAAATGTTCACTCAGACCCCTCTTATTATACACATCATCTACCGCCCATTGGCGACCTCTTCTCTGATCTTGACCTCTTGCTTAAAACACTCCAAGCTGATGTTCCTGCCATCATAATGAGTGACCTATACCTCTCCAATCGGACTAAGACTGAACAGGTCCAACTTGAAGCTACTCTCTCTGACAACTAACTAGTCAACTTACATAATCGTCCAACGGATATCCAGGCAACTCTCTCAATCTCACATTCCTATCTTCTCTTCTGCTTTCCTTTGCTCACGCAATAGCTCCCTCCCCGCTCTCTATTCCTCGCCACTCTCTCGTCCTTTCCCCATCAGCCGGTCAAGTGGCACAGCGAGTAGAGCGCTCGCTTTGACATCCGTGCAGAGCTTGCTAACACAGGTTCGAATCCCGGCGGGGCCAAACTCAGCCTTTCATCCTTCCGAGGTCGATAAATGAGCACCACACACCGTGGGTAATAATAAGCAGCGCTCAGATACCTGGGGGTTCGTAGCGCTATATAAAATGCCAAATAAAAAGCCAAATAATCTAGAGTAAACTCAAGCCTAATTCCATTGTCCTCTACTCCATGCCCTCTCTTTCCCACTTGCTCAAATCATTCTTTCAACAACCTCCATCATGCATCTCCCCCACCATCAAGCTGCTGAGTACATCAAAGAATCACTGCTTACACCGTTGGAGCAAAGACTGATCCTCCACTGCCAAAAAGGACTGCCCACAGCTCTCGGCACTGCCAAATGCTCATTACACTAATCTTGTTTTCTCTGTCCAGTCGCACCCTCTCAAACTATTCAGGACCCTCCAGGCAATGCTTCCCCACTCTGCCAAGCACATCTCCTTTTCAACCTCTCTCTCCTCCAATGACTTTACCTCCTACTTCTCCAATGAAATTATGGGACACCTTATCCACTTTTCTAGCTCTCCCATCACTGCATCATTCTCCCCTCCTCCTTCCTTCCTACTTTCTACTCCATCTTGCTTCTCTTTCACCTTCCTCACTGAACATCTATCCATCCTTTGCTCTGCCAAACCTTCCTGCGCTCCAATTGACCACTTTGCACCACAAATTATTAAGGAACTTGCACCTGCCAACTACAGTCAACACTCCACCTTATTCAACATCACACTTTGAACTGGTATTTTTCTAGACTGTTAAAAAAACTGCCAAATCTTGTCTATCTGTTTTCCTAGGATGCCGATGCAGGTGTTGCTTTTGTGAGGTAGGGGCGTTGTGCGGTGGCCCGTCGGTATGGTCAATGGGTTGATAAAGGTCTTGTTGTTGCAGTGAAACAAGTGTTGATGGTGTGGAAGACGAGGAAGAAGCCTAGAGTAGAGAATTGGATTAATGGTTTGTTGGTACTACGAACTTTGAACGGGCGATGTTTGTGAGACAAGGGAAAGAGGATAAGTATCAAGCCCTTTGGAAACCATTTAATGACTTATATGGTGACTATATATCGGAGGATTAGCAACCCCTATTGGACCAGACTACCTGATTGTATATATGCGCATTCATTGAGAGTTTCCCCAGTCTTGTTTTTGTTCTGTTTTATGTAGTCTGTGTGTTGTCTTTATGTTTTTGTGTTGTTCTGTGTCTTAGTTTTTTGATATGTGAGAATGTGCGTAGGTGTATTATTTTGGTTGTGGTTTCGGATTTAATTCACATTCTCTGAACTATTTCTGTGCTTATGCATACTTTGAACTGCTTTCATTTACTTACCTATGTATTATTGAGTGTTGAGTTCAATGCTTTGTTAAGCTTTTGGCAAAATGTATGCTGATTGTTGGAAAATCTACTAAATAAATTGAAAACAAAAATGATAATAAACTGCCAAAACAACAGTCATATCTCATAAAGACATCATCTGCTGATTGAAACAGCCCCTCATTCTACAGACCTGTCTCTTTCCTTCCCTACCACTCTAGAATTCTCAAGAAGGTTGTCTTCAACTGCATTTTCTTAACATCGTGATATACGTAGGTGCCCTGTTACCATTACCCTCTCTCCCCCTTCCTTTCCTATCCCCAACATATAACAAGAAACTAAACAGCAACCAGGTCGCCGGCAAGTACCATCCAGTCTTTGTACATCAGTCCTCTGACATGTTGCGCATCGGTAAACATCATATTCCTAGGCATCACTTGTTCGGTGCAGTTTAACTGTTCACAGAGCAATCCAGCTTCAGGGAGGTCTGTCATCTGGGGAGGTGAATAGCTTCCAGTTCGCAATGCTTCCTGCCAGACCGCGGTCTCTGCAATGGTCCATCTTTGTAAATCTTTCCACCATGTCTCTATATTTGGTTCCTCTATGGCCTTCCATCCCATCGCTATTCGTCGCTTGGCTAGTGCCCACGCTAAGTTAATCATCTTGGCCATCGCTTTGCTCTTATTTGGATAGCTGTAGAGGCCTATGAGACAGGCTTCCTAGGTCCATATCTGTCCTTTTATTCCTTTGGCTCTCAAGCGCTGCTCTATTCGCTCCCAGTACGGTTGTATTTTCGTCAAGTCCCAGAACATATGTCCCAGATTAGCGTTTTCTTCTCTGCATTTTGGGCAGCTCTGTGTGTCAGCCCCCGGGAAGCGCAATATTTTCTCTGGGGTTAGATATGCTCCCTGGAGTATGTAGAATAGTAGTTGTTTTAGCCTGCCATTTCTCGATACGCTCTTCGGGTACAGCTTCGCTTTTGTCCATTCTTTGTCTGTTATTTTTCTGCCTAGTATCTGTTCCCATCTCCGCTTCCCTTTATTTTTATCTCTAGGGAGTTCTTCTGTAATTGTTTGGTAGATCCTGGACACCATGATTCCCCCGTCAGTGATGTCGTAGAGTAAGCCTAAGGTTGGGTCTTCCTTTTGTCGCTCTGCAGGGGTCGGCCATCTAGCGTTCAGTTGTTTAGTGAGCCCAGCATAAGTTATATATTGGCCTCTATGTAGACCATGGGACTCCACCAGGTCTTGAAAGTCGTGTGTCATACCTTCCGGTGCCAGGTCCCCAATTGCGATTATCCCTTCGGTCTCCCAGTGTTCTCTGCTCTGTTTAAGGTGTTCTCTGGTGGTACTATTGAGTGCTGCCAGTGGTATCTGGGGGGAATATGGCTCTTCAAGTTTCAGTAGCTTCTGTGTTCTCTTACATATTTGCTTCCCTAAATGCAGGCACATGGGGACTCGTGGAATCTTTTTGTCTTCTATCCATAGCACTTTTTTTGAGGAGGTACAGGACACAGCATCGCTCAGGAGTGTGTGCTCCACTGTTTCCGCATATGCTAGCCAGTTAGCCACATGCTGTAGTTGTCCAGCAAGATAATATAATTCAAAATGTGAAAGTCGCTGTCCTCCCTCTGCGTAGTCTTTGTGTGATATTTGTGACTGTGTCCATATCTCCCCAGTCGGGGGAAGCATTGATAGACCTGCCTCTCAAATCTAGTAGGGATTTTGTGTCCAGATTGCGTTGTATGATATTCAGATTGCATTAATAAGCCTCTCTCCCACTATACAGTTCTCTCAAGCGTAGCAGGGGTTTTGTCTCCAAATTTCAATTTTTTGATACTCAGATTGCATTGATAGGTCTTTCTCTCAAATCTAGCAGGGCTTCTGTTTCCAGATTGCATTAAGTGATATTCAGATTGCATTGATAGGCCTCCCCCCCACTATACAGGTCTCTCAAATTCACTTACCAACTCACTCTAAAGTGAGACAGAACCCACCACTAAACTACTGTGGAGTGATACTCCGATTAGGGGCTCACGCCCGATAAGGCGTAAGTCCTAGCTGCGCCGCTCAAAGTCACTCCTCAACTAGTGCATGTCCTTCCTAAACCTACATGGCTAACTCACCGCCACAGTGAACCGTGTTCAGGGAGACGGAGACTAAAACGAGCCACCGACAACACCCAACTATATATAACTTTATAACCCTTAACCACCTCCCATACCCCCTCCAAGACAGCGACTGAACAACTAGGCAACATCAGCCAGAAATACCACCTACAGACAAAGACTAAAACTGGTAGCGGACAGCATCCACACCCAGTACTACACCACAAGACAACCAGACCAAAGCAGAACCAAACGGACATCGGCAAACAAACGAAGACTAAACAACTCTGAATCTTATAATGCCGCACAAACGCCTCATCCCGAGGGAAAGAAAAAGAGAAGAAAGAACAAACACTCTGGAACTGCAACAAAGAACCACAACTACAGAACACACCCCCACAGACAGGAACAAAAATCAAACCAACACTGAGAGAAGAGACAAATCCCTCTACTTAACTCCATACCTCGCTGACAACTGCTCACCAGACCAAACCAACCCAACGCTAGAAGCGGCAACATCAAACAACCTAACAGAATCATGCAGAAGAAGGATGAACAACACCAGAAACAACAAACACACGACCGAAGCGATAACACCTTACATCACCAAAGCTAGAAGAACTTCCAATCGACAACCAAAACTCCTGGAAGACGAACCCGATGAAAACAAAAACCCTAGACAAAATCTAGAAGAACTATTTGAGGACGCCGACACTCCGAAACCTACACTACAACAAGATCAGAAGACAAACCTAACAAGAAAAGCCAAACCAAACTACCCCTCCAAACTCCACTGCAATCTAATAAATGCAAGATCCATGTCAAAACACTCTAAAGAGATCTTCGACCTACTTGATGACAACTGCATTGACATCCTATTCATCACAGAAACATGGCTGGACGACAACTACAAAATCACACTCCAAAGTTGCCTTCCAGCAAACTTCAAATGCCTTCAAATAAACAGGAAAAACTAAAAAGGAGGAGGCACCGCAATAGCATTCAAAGAACACCTAAAAATAAAAACAGATGAACCACTTAACATCCTCAACTGCAAAACCATGGTTATACACCTAACAGGGAGCCCAAAAACCAACATCACATTCATCTTGCTGTACAGACCACCAACTTATGATGCATCATTCGTCGACAACTTCATGGAAGCCATCACCAACATAGCCATCAACCACAAACACCTAATCATCCTGGGGGACTACAACATCTTGTTCGAAGACAGTCACGCCAACTCCCAAAACTCACTGATTGAACAACTCACCTCCATGAAACTATGACAACTAGTAAAAGGGGCAACACACTCGGCAGGACACACCCTGGACGCAATTTTCGCCAAGGAAAAACTCATCACCACGGTACCGCCGATACAAATACTGTGGAGCGACCATCTCATCATCCCATTCGTGATCACTCTGCCTACTCAAGGCTGCATCCAACCTCTTAAACTTAGAACCACCACAAAAAGAAACTGGAAAGACGTCAAAGAAAGCAATCTATTCAAACAACTGGAGTTAACCAAACCCTCAACTTCAGAACTAGAACTAGCTGGTGTAGACGGGAAAGCGGAGCTATTACACAAATGGATTGCAGATACAATTGACAAGATTGCACCAGAAAAAACATTCACACCATCACAAAAGAGAGCAATGGCAAAATGGTTCACACACTATTAAGCACATGGAAAAGGAAAAAATAAAGATGGAACTGGAATGGAGGAAAGAATACAACCCAGACAAAAAAAAATAAACACTGTTCCAGAAACAAATCCGCGCATACAAGAAGGAAATTCAAAAGGCGAAGAGAAGGCATTATGATGACAGAATAACCAATGTCACCAACACACAAAAGAAATGTTTAACATCATTAAAGAAATGAGAAACCCACCAGGCTGTGACAACACCCCAACCCCCTCGGAGAAACTATGCAACGACCTGGAAGACCACTTCAAGAAAAAAAAAATCAATGACATCCAACAAACCATTCAACAGAGGCCAAAAAAAGCACAATATACAACCAAACAAACCTAACTCAGAACCACAGCACAAACTCAAAAGCTTTCCTGAAATATCAGCAGAGGCATTAACAATGCTGGTAAAACAAAGCAAGAAAGCTGGTTCACCCATGGATCCCTGTCCCCCGGACATCTACAAATCAATCCTCGCACAAGGAACGCCAGCAGAATATTACAGAAACCTTCTAAATCTATCACCAGCAACAGGAACTGTACCGAGGACCTTCAAATCAGCATATCAAACCACTTCTGAAAAACACAAGCGGTGACGTAGATTACCTCTCCAACAACAGACCGATCTCAAACATCCCCTACCCGGCAAAACTCCTAGAAACCTACGTATACAAACTAACCCAAGAACACGTTGAAAAACACCACCTGCTAGACCAAGCTCAAATTGGCTTCAGACCCACAAGAGGAACGGAAACAGCACTACTAGCCATCTGGGATGACCTAAAAACAAACGCAGACTCAAACACAACCTCAGCCCTTATTCTGCTCAACCTCTCCACAGCCTTTGACACAGTTAGTCATGACACCCTAACCAAAAGACTAGAAGACATAGGCATAACAGACACAGCACTATGCTGGACTAAATCATTCCTAGCAGACAGAACAGAAAACCGTATGGATTAAACCCTTCAAGTCCACCCCACGAGTTAAGGAGTGTGGAGTGCCACAAGGATCCTCACTATCACCACTGTACTTCAACATCTACCAGACCCCAGTTATCAGAATATTCAAGAAATACAACATTACATGCTACAACTACGCAGATGATACTCAAATCATCTACAAAATCAAAGACATCCAAGCTGATCATTCAAACGTAACCGACTGTCTAAAAGAAGTCTTGAACTGGATGAAGGCGAACAACCTGAAAATCAACCCAGGAAAAACAGAAATCATGACCATATCCAAAAACCAAGAGAACGGCCATCCCGTGGCCTATGGAAATGGGAAGCGCACCATCACCATCTAAGGTATTAAACAAATCTGGGAGTCCTGATGGACAACACCCTAACCTTAGAACCACAAATAAATTCAACAGCCAAGAAATGTTTCTTCGTCCTCCACACGGCAAGAAGAATCCTACCTTTCCTCTCCTTCATGCACAAAACACTCACTATCGTCACCCTCATCATGTCAAGAATCGACTATGCAAACAGCCTCTAACTCGGAATGCCAGAATACCTCCTGAAGAAACTACAACTGATACAGAAGCCAGACTACTCCTCAAACTATCCAGAAGAGACCACATCACTCCTGCCCTAAAACACTACACTGGCTCCCAGTAAAACACTGCATCACCTTCAAAACAATGTGCATAACGCACAGGGCAATCTGTGGACCAGGAGCGGAATTCCTACAAAAGAAAATAACAATCTACACGCCAACGAGACCCCTCAGGTCAAGCAATGAAATCCACCTGGAACTAAAACCATACATTAAGAAAAAACTCAGAGGCACCGCCTTCTACCACTTAGCCGCAAAAACCTGGAACAAAATCCCAAAAGAAATAAACACCAAAGATCACCTAAAATTCAGAAAATTACTAAAAAGCTGTCTCTTCAACACCACAGACTCAAACTGAAAACCGAAACAGAAAGGAAAAAGAATTGACTAAACAGGAAAGGACACTGAGAAGCTCCCAGAACCGACAGAGCTCCCACGGCACCTGGACGGGTGACGTCGGGCAGAGTGGAACACCGGCGACACCCAAGGAGACGGAGTCAACAACACCAGCCAATCCCATCCAACATCTTCACCCACCCCGTAGCTGCTACTAGGTACCACCGGGTTGTGGAATTTTAGAGATACTACCAATCACCACACTGAGTTGTGGACACTGGCAGGTGCACTGGCCATGTAGGTGGGGGGGGAGAACATGTGGGGTTGTTAGGGAGGCTAGTGGAGGTGGCAGCGAGACGTGAAAGGGACCTCGAATGCAGGACGGGCCCAGACCTACCCAGAGGCACAGGGTGCCCCTGCACCCCATCTGGGGAGATTTGCAAGCCCAACTCGTCAATTCAGGATAGAGATGCCAACTAACCAATTCCACTAACAATTTCCTCCTCTGCATACACCTCTCAAACTCCAAACCAAACACTACCAGAAACCTACAGCACAACAAAACGCACAAACTTCACTACACCGCAACAACAAAACAAAAGAAAACACATAGACTTGCATAACAGTACACAACGACTACCGGCCGCAAACACCCCAAGCCCAGCCAACGGACCCACCGGGCTGAGGCCACCGACAGCACATCATTGCACTCTTGCATTTTTCCAGCCTCCTCCCACTAACTCACGCTCACTCCCTCTTTCAGAGCCGCCAGAGCGCCAGGGAACCACTCCGGTGGTGAAAGTGCGCGGTACAAATGTCCTTTAACATTAGCATTTGGGGACATTGAGCTACGGTTCTTGACATTCACCTTTGGTAGACACTTTGGGGTGTGGGGGCCTTACTGCGTAGGGCTCGCCACCTTCGTTTCCTTCCTGAGGGGCTGGTGCATGCGCCCTTCCCCTGAGTTCCGTCCCAAACACACATTCCTTTCACTTCAATGTAGAACTTGTCCTTCCTTCTGTTCATGAAGAGCAATCCCTATAAGAAATTCCAACTTGTGGCCTCCTAGATGTGGGCCGGGCTGTCCCATACATGCCAATCCCCATGATTAACGCAGGAGACTCCCGATTTTGTTAGCAAAAATGTTGCTATTTTTTACTGCCTCTCTCCTAAATAATTCGAACTCTAATGCATTTGAATGGGGAAATTCAACTCTCCGATTGCTCGTAGAGAATCTCCCTCCCACCTGTGGCAAAATGTTGGCCTTTATGCTGTGCATATATATATATATATATATTTATTTATGGATAGGACAGCTTCCTTCTGGACATGTGACTTTCTACTGGTATTTTTTGCGGCAGGCAAAAACCATCTGTGGCTACTATCAGCTGCTGGGCCAAGATAACCATTTTGTTGTGCTATGAGCTGTTTGGGATTCCCCCACACTGGAGCATTTATGGCACGGTCCACCCAGGGTGGGGCTACTTCTTGAGTGGCCTTCAAGGGTGGTGGTGTTGCCGTTAGTGGCATTTGTTGAGCAGGCACTTGGGCTTCTCTTTCCACATTTGAGTAGCACTACAATACCATACTTAACCATAACTATAGGATCCCCGACCCTGCAATATATCAGTATCAGTAAATATATGTGGTGCATACATAAAAGCCTAAGTGCATGTTTTCATGGTTCATGGTGTAGTGTCCCCTTTCAATGACTGATAATAGTAAGGCAGTTACGGAAGGGAAGTGATGCAGGGACAAGGAGGAGGGTTTATAGTCATAATCTCGAATACAAATATGTCGAAAGTCATAATGTCGAAAAAATAAAGTCGAAAACAAAAATGTCAAATTTCTTTTTTTTTGTTGATTTTTATTCGAAATGGGGGGGTTCCCCCCCAAACCCCCTTTTTTAATTTTTTTTTTAATGTTTTACCCCTTTTTTTACCACCGGAACCCCAAAAAAACATGTAAATTAAAAAAAAAAAAAATTTGACATTTTTGTTTTCGACATTATTGCTTCGACATTTTGTTTGAGATAATGACTGGACACCAAGGAGGAGGCAGTTGGAGAAAGGAAAATAAAAAACCAATCATATCTCAGCCTCCTGTGATTATTTATAATCGTGTGCTGTCCGTTACGTGTGACCCTGCCAAGTATATTGCCCTTTTAATGTGATTTGTCCCTCCCACGTGTAGTGCCCTTCTAAGATGTGGCCCAAGCCAATAAAAGGAGCCCCTGCAGGAACGTGCATCACAACGGCTGTAGACTCCAACTAGGGAACATATGTTGTCTCTGTCTTTCATTCTGGGCCTGCAGACCTACATCGTGGGATAACGGTCCTGCAGCCCTGGCCTGCAGGCCCACAGCGTGTGATCACAGTCCTGGAGGTACCTGCTGGTCTGGGGCCCCCAGACCAGCCTGGTGCCCTGGGTCCAGCCCAGGCACCAACACCATCCAGGATGCTGTCGGCACCCGGGCTGTATCCCCACAGCCTCACAGAGTCCAAACCTGTAACCAAGTAAGTCAGGATGGCCCCAGCACACTAACATGGTGTTGCCCCCCTCCCCCAGCAGTGCTTGACCGCCGGTGTAACGTCACTTTTAGCTATGTGTCAGAAAATCCTATCCTGCTGACTGAGCATGCGTGCTCATGCTCAGTCATTAATTAACGGATAGGATTTTTTGACACCAGGAATGCAGTGTGCCTGTCTTTCTGGGGTCCCGGGGTGCAATATGCTTAACTTTATGAGAGCCAGGCTCTCTCAAATAACAGATACGGTGAAGCCGTGTCACTAGCAACTCCAAAACGCACATAAAAAGCACAAACCCAGCGGAAGAAGGAACCTGAACCCAGCGGACACTTTGTTTTATAGGCTCACAGGAGTCTAGTAAGCACTAAATGTGCAAAACATATTTAAGAATCCATCAAAAATGTGTATGTATGTGAACTAAGTGCATTATTTACGTGATAATAATGCACTTTGTTCAGATACACGTTCATATTCGTGAAAAGTCCGGCTGACGGCGCATGCATGCTCATGCTCAGCGCGTGTGAGGAAGCCTGAATTGAATACCCTACACAGTGGGGACCTGCACTGGCAGCAGCTCCAGGGAGAGCCTGCCTGTCACACGGGCTGTGCCCAGCAGTAGCCCCAGCCCTTCCAGCTCTAGTGATAGCATTGAGCCGAAGCCTGGATTCACTACACAGTGGGGACCTGCACTGGCAGCAGCTCCATGGAGAGCCTGCCTATCACACGGGCTGTGCCCAGCAGTAGCCCCAGCCCTTCCAGCTCTAGTGATCACATTGAGCCGCAGCCTGGATACACTAGGCACTGGGGACGTGCACTGGCAGCAGCTCCATGGTGAGCCTGCCTATCACACCGGCTGTGCCCAGCAGTAGCCCAGCAGTAGCCCCAGCCCTTCCAGCTCTAGTGATCGCATTTAGCCGAAGCCTGGATACACTACACAGTGGGGACCTGCACTGGCAGCAGCTCCAGGGAGAGCCTGCCTATCACACGGGCTGTGCCCAGCAGTAGCCCAGCAGTAGCCCCAGCCCTTCCAGCTCTAGTGATCACATTGATCCCAGCAATAGCCCCAGCCCTTCCAGCTCTAGTGATCCCATTGGGCCGAAGCCTGGATACACTACACAGTGGGGAGCTGCACTGGCAGCAGCTACAGGGAGAGCCCGCCTATCCCACGGGCTGTGCCCAGCAGTAGCCCCAGCCCTTCCAGCTCTAGTGATTGCATTGAGCCAAAGCCAGGATACACTACACAGTGGGGACAGTGAAGCTGTGTTAAGAGAGACTCAAACCAAATGGCCTCACGCTGCCCTGTGAAGGCGTGGGGTGGAGTGTGCCGTAAGCTGATGCCTTGCTTTCCCCTGGAAGCAGCGCTTAAAGGACGCGCCCACCCTAATAATCATGCTCACCCTAGCATCTTCCAGCACTCCACCTAAACACAGATCGTGCACCTCCGCACAGAACACCACCCACCCTGGTTTGCTCCGTCTCTACAACCCACGCCCTCAAGCTCACCTCATCAATGAACTATTCAAGCACTCTTGCCACCCACCACAACCCTAACTCACTGCAGCACAACAGCTCATGCCACCCAACTTCCCCACACCACCCACATAACCCACCCATGCTACCTCAGCCCGCTTCCTCACCAACATCAGCCCAGCCACCCTTAACCCACCACCTTGCCCACTCCATCCACTCACCAAAGCTCAACTCTCTCTTACCTCATCCCAGACATCCTTACCGCACCACTTCACCCAACATGCACAGATCCTAACTCATCACAGCCCACCACCCATTCACCTTACCTCACACAAACACACCCACGCCATGTTGTCCCAGCATGCTACCCACCCTGGTTTGGCTCAACACACCAACCTGCACACCCAACAAAAACTTACCCCAGAACACCTCAAACAACCCATCCTACCTCATCCCCAGCACGGTATAGTCATTCCATCTCACTGCCTCCCACCTTAACTTGACACAGCATACCTCCCAGCAACCCTCGATCGCCCCAGCACAACATCAGTCATTCTAGATCACCCCAGCAGCTCATCCTTCCACACTAGATCACCCCAGTAGCCCAACCTCCAGTATATGCTCAGCCGACCGCCCACCCTTTCATCCTACCTCACTGCAGCACTCCCACCCTAGCATGCCCTGGCCTGCCATTCATTAACCCAGCCGAGCCCCACCCAGAATCCCAAACGTTCCCTAGCCCCTCAACCACCAACCAACCCTCGTTTACCCCAGCTCACCTACTTCACCCTAGCACCCCATCATAGATCGTCTCGTCACCCTACCTACTCCCGAGCCTAGTTTACCTTAGCACTGAATCCCACTCACTTTACATCACCCCAATAGTGAATCCCAACCATCCGAGCACACCCCAGTCCTATGTTATGTTATGTTTCTTGGCATTTATATAGCGCTCTGTACATCATTGGTATGACCTCAAAGCACTGGTAGGTTTAACGCCCTCTGCAACCGTAGTTTTGGTCAACAACTTACCTGCCTCAGATCTGCCCTTCCTCCATCCATGTACCCTACCACATGCCAGCCTAAAGCTCACCACACCCAGCCTGTCCCAATGACCTAACCTGACCCTACACCCTCACCCAGAAATCTCAGACCGCCCACAATGACCCCACTAATACAACTAATTCCACCCAACCACTGCATCTCCTCAATCAAACCAAACCCCCCACTACCTCACATCACCCGATCTACAGCACCCACCCAACCATGTCACCTGCTCACCCAACCTCATCACATTAGCTCACCTCATCCAACATAATATCACCCCACCACCTCACTGACCTCAGGACCCCTCCCACCTAGGCTAACAAGAGCACATATGTTTGATGACCCTAGCTTACCCTCGCACAATACCCACCTACCCTAGCTCATCCAGGCACAACAACCCATTTTTCATAACTCGCCCCAGGACACCATAGCTCACCCCAACAACCCACTCACACATGTTAGGTCACCTCAAAGTAACACACCACCCTCCCAACCCAGCGTGCCCCAGCAACCCACCCAGAGCTCACCCCAGGAGTCCACCCACCCAAGCATCTCAACAGCTCACCCACACTTGCTACCCCAGGATCACACCTAACCCTCTACCCACCCTTCCTCACCTAGAATACCCCCTGCTGGTTGCAGCATCACACCAACACACACACACCCTAACAACCCACCCAAGCTCACTCCCATACCCTAGCCCACCCCATACCCTGACTCCCTGATCACTCCCAGCCCAGCTACATCACTGCAACACATGCGGCTCACCCCAGCACCCCAACCACCCTTGTGCACCTTAGCAAACCCTAGCTCACCCCAGCAAAACTACCTCACCCCAGCACAACCTACTAACACAGGAACCCTAGCTCAGTCAAGCATTCACCCCAATGAAAATGCAATAAAAACAAGCACAACTCATTCAACATAGCTCATCCCAGCAGCCCACCTATCCAACCACTGCCAAAGCATCCCAAAAAACATGAGTTCACCCCAGTGCCCCATTCTCCCCAGTCACACAACCTCCCTCACACCTCACCCGACCTCACACACCCCACCAAACTTCAACAAACCACTTTGCCTCATCCTACAGAAGCTTACCCCACAACATCACCCTGTCCTAGCTCCCCAAAATAACACCGACCCACACTAGCTCTCCGTAGCACGCCACCCATCTACCCTAACTAATCCCCCCACAATACATGTCCACCCAAGCTCCCTCCAGTACATAAACCTCCCGGCCTAGCTTGCCCTGGCACAATACTTATTGTAGCTCACCCAGGGCACCATATGCTGCCTCAGCAAACCATTCCACACACCAATCCCAGCTTGCATCAGTACACTCCCGACCTTTCCTCTCTCCAGCTCACCACCCACCCACCCTAGCTCACAACATAGCTCACCACAAAAACAAAATCCACTCACCCTAACTCTTACTAGCATACAATCTACCCGCCATAGCTCCCCTGTGCAGTACAATCACCCTCCTCTAGCTCTTAGCAACACCCCCTGCACCCTAGATCACTTCGGCATAAGATCACTATAGCACCCCATCTGTCAACTCAAGCTCACCAAAGCATCCCATCATCCAAGCATCCTATCCACCATGAGCTCCCCCAACACTGCGCACATTTGAACTCATCTCAGCCCCTAGCCACTCACTCTAGCTCACCATAACACAGCACCCACCCACCTAGCTCATCCGGTACAACATTCACCGACCATCGCTCACATCAGCAAAACGCCCCAGTCTAGCATGACACAGACTAGCACGCCGATCCTAATTCACCCCAGAAAACCATCCATCCTAGTTCACCCTAGCCCCACACCCACCAGAGCTATTCCCCATCAACCCCACCCGGCTACCCTAATTCACCTCATCATCCCACTGGACCTAAGCTCATACCAGCACCCAGCCCACTTAACCTAGCCACCCAGCATCTGAACAAGCTTACATAGCTTATCACAGAACATCACCAACCCACCCTTGGATACTAGAACAAATAACAACGTCACTGTGGCTCATCCAAGCACCCCACCGTAACTCACTCCAGCACAGCACCCACCCAGACTAGCTCACGCCAGCAGCCCACTCACCCACATAAGCTCACCCAATCTGTATAGCCAAGCACCCAATTACATCCCAGTACAGGCTCCTTTGAATACATCAACACCACCCTAGATTTCATCTTGTCGATGCCCGCCCACTGCATCAACTGAGCAAACCCTAGCTGACACAAGCATCCCATAGCTCACACAAGCATCCCATAGCTCACACAGGTATCCCCTAGCACACACAAGCATCTCATAGCTCGACCAAGCACAACACACACCCAACTGAGCTAAAAGCAGCACACTTTAAGGACCTCATTACAAGTTCAGTGGCACGGCAAAAAGTGGTAATTCCATCAATGCCACCTTTTTGGGCAGTAGCAGAATTACCGCCATTTTTCACAAACCACTGAATACAAACACAAAAGTATGCCATTCAGGTAACACAATGGTGTCCCCTCCAAAACCATCTTTTTTTGTGCAGATACCCCGATTGCTGGACAATTATCAACACACTTGTTCTGTGACCAAAATCGTACAGTTTCTCCTCATGGTGTATGAAATGGTAGGATGATCCTATAATTTCAGCCAACCGCGCGTTGCACCCTGCAACTTGGAGTTCCATATTAAATTTGACATATAATAAATACTACGAGCTCCAAAATGCAGAAGCCTGTAGCGCTATGTAAATGTAGAAATGAATACTAAAAGTGTGCAGTGGACCTCTGCTGCACCAGTCTGTATGCAGGCCTGTCCACATTGGCCTCTTGTTGGCCCCCACACCTAACACTTAGTGGTGAGCCCCCCACCAGCCATGGAGATTCACCGGCTTGGGGGGAAGGTATGCAGGCAGCTCCAAGGGGAAGGGGCGCCTGGCAAATGGGAGAGTGTGTATAAGGGAGGGCATGCTGGGGTGAAGAGGGTGGCAGGAGGCAGAAGGACATTGGCCGAATACTGGGGCACGGTGTGAGGGGCTGTCCAGAGGCAAGGCTGGATAGTGGGAGGCAGGGAAATGTTTATATGCACAGGTTTGGGGAGTAGTAGCCCTCTTTGTTTGCTGAATTGGACGGTGAAAGGTGTAGAATCCCTGAGTAGTACTGCTGCTGCCTTTCCAGGTAAGTTTGTTCTTAAATAACTTACATTTGCTTTTGTTTCCCATTTTGCTTACTTATGGCAACTTATTCAAAAGTCACTTCCATGGTTGGAATTGTGCTGTAGAAAGACCAGGGCATATTGCCTCTGTGATGTTTATGTGTAGTGAAGCATTGGGGGCAGGGGCGCCGAAATAGCAGAGTCTCGTCTGCTCCCCCCGTCAATAAGCGGCGCTCAGATGCGCTATGTATATGCATTTTTTAAAGCCAAATAAAGCACAGCTCCTGCTCCCCCTGTAAAAGCAGTCGAGTGGTGCCGTTCTGCATCGCGTGCGATAGAAGATATATTGGAAATATTAAAGTAAGTGTTCCAAAAAGTCTGGTCTGCTCTCTACCTTTTGGATTAAATGCGCCCTCTGAATATCCCCAGTCTCGCTCATAACAAAAACCTGAGTGGGGGCTGTAAGTCCGGCTACCTGCAAAGCGCCTGGCTCTTCGGCGAAGGCCTCACAGGGCTGCCAGGTGCTGTCCCTGACCTCGGTGGCAACGGCCCGCCTCGTCGCTGACCCTGTGTGTGCTGGTGATTGACAGTTTATTCTTTTATGTATCATTTTAAGTAGATATGAAATGTTTACCGTGAATGTTACAAATTCAAAAAAGCGCCATGACTACCTTCATTAAACGCTACTTCTATTTTTGCCTGCTGTCGGTAGGATTTTCTGAGTGTAGGAAAAAAAATGACAGGTCAGGCAGTCTGATTTTCCTACCCTGTCACTTTTTCCTACCCCTGGGTGGGTTGCCCAATGCCTGCTGTCGGTAGGATTTTCTGATGGCAAGCTACTCCTCATTGATGACTCCCAACAAGGTTGAAACATGTCTGTGGATGCTTGTGGTCTTGTGAAGAAGGGATGGGACCTAGCAGTTCGGGCTGGACTACCCCTTTGGGGGTGGGACCAAGCCTTATTTGCATATGGTCTTTCCCTTTTGTAATGGCTTGGCAGGCAAAGAACGATGGTGTGGATGGTTGCCCAGAGCAATGCCAGAGGTTAAGATTTATTATAAACCTTCCAACCATCACCTCTTTTGTTTTGGGAAGGAAAAGATGACAGGTCAGGCTGTAAGTTTTTCCTACCCCGTCACTTCTTCCTACCCCGGGGTGGGTTGCCCAATGCCTGCTGTTGGTAGGATTTTCTGACGGGTAGGAAAAAATAGCAGGTCAGGTTGTCAGATTTTCCTACCCCGTCACTTTTTCCTACCACTGGGTGGGTTGCCCAATGCCGGTAGGCTTTTCTGACGGGTAGGGAAAAATGACAGGTCAGGCTGTCAGATTTTCCTACCCCGTCACTTTTTTCCTACCCCTGGGTGGGTTGCCCAATGCCTGCTCTCGGTAGGATTTTCTGACGGGTAGGAAAAAATGACAGGTCAGGCTGTCAGATTTTCCTACACCGTCACTTTTTCCTACCCCTGGGTGGGTTGCCCAATGCCTGCTCTCGGTAGGATTTTCTGCCGGGTAGGAAAAAAATGACAGGTCAGGCTGTCAGATTTTCCTACCCCATCACGTTTTCCTATGGTAGGATTTTCTGACGGAAGCAAAAAATGACATTACAATTCCTGTCAGATTTTCCTACCGATAGGATTTTCTGACAGATAGCAAAAAGTGACGTTACACCCAGCCACCCAACAATACCGTCATTGCATGCAAGGTCCCCATAACAAATAATTTGTTATTTATCAATTACAGATCAGAGGTAAGCCTTAGACATTTGGGCCCTGTGTACCTCGATTCCTGGAGGCGCCACTGATATAAGCACTATAGGAACACGACAAAGCAGGGCTCCTGCAAAACATGTCTTGCCAGAGCGGTGCTTTTGCCGCCCTGTCACACTTTAAAAGAGGTTGTCCTGAAGCTGAGGAGTTTCCGCATGCTTCAGCAACCCACGTTTCTACAAACAGACACTGAACATGGGCAAAACAGCCAAAGCTTCACATATTTCTTGTAGTTTTCCAGACTTCTTCTTCTTCTTAATTATCGGAGGCGTGGGCGGACCCACGCAGGCGCTTCCCCATCCTATAGGATGATGTGCACCGTACCCACTAATTATTATTTAGCTCCATTTAAACTCACAACTCCTCCCACCTCCCCGTCTGCCTCACAAAATCCAACATCACACTACTCCTCCTCCTGCCTCTCTCCCCATCACCTCCCATCAAAACCCTCCCGCTCAGCTCAGCCACACCCAACGCAGTCAACCGAACCCTCATCAATTCTCTCTCTGCAACATGTCTCTCACACCTAATCAGAAAATGTCCCACCGTTTCAGGCACCCCACACACTGCACAGTCCCTTGATTCACGCTTCCCTATTCGAAATAGACAGTCATTCAGTCCCACATGACCTATCCTCAACCGATTCAGCATCACCTCCTCCCCCCTCCTCCATTCTGAACTCCCTGCATCCACCTTCACCTGACACTTTCCCACAAACACCAAACATCCACCTGTCCTTCACCCCACTCACCCACCTCTCCTGCCACTCATCCAGGACCCTTCTCACCATCACAGCCTTCACCTCATCCACACTCAAAGGCAACCTCACAGGTGTTTATATAAGTCCTATGATGTAGGAGACTTTTATTTCTTAGAGTGAGTAGTGTGACCAATTAAAATTGCAGATCCTCAATTCCATTTTTCTCCCTAAGGGGTTTCTTACTGAATCACAATAAGACATGTTTCAAATGAAAAATTCTGGACATACGAATGTTCCCATAATGCTCTTTGCTTTTATGCAAATCGCCAGGATTGTTTTCCATGAAGAGAAACTATATTGCGAGACGTGGCCTGGGACCACGCCCCTGGGCCCCGCCTACTCCCCCACGACTCCACCCCTCCAAGGATGACAGGGTTGCACCAATACATTTCCCCCATGATTTCCAGCACAGGAATATCTGTTATAAGATTAGAGATCGCTTTAAATGAAATCATCTGTGAGAAATGTTCTGAAATACGGCTTCACATCAAACTCAAAACGTAGCTTTGGCAGAGCTTGCATCCTTCAAAAGGTCACTAAAACACTACTGTACCATTATGCCGCTGACAAGTCATGCTTTCATATACCTATCACAACCCCGAACTGCTCGTTCTTGTTTTTTTTTTATAAATGTCTGCATTATACAGAACGCTGTACGTGTCAGAGCAAACCTAGTGAGCACGCTAAGGTTGGTTAAAGCATTGGAATGAAATATGAGGCGACCGGGTAATAGCTCTGCCTGACCCACACATGGCGGTTTCCAGGGACATAGCTCCGCCCACCCCAATAGAGGCACGCAGAACTGGCGCACAATGTTGCCATGGTAACCAAACATTTTTTTACACTGGCATTCAAGTCGCTAAAGTTGTAGTGTAGCGTTACCCGATATACGGGTCAGTGCCATAAGAAAAGTTCCGAACCCTAGTTGCAAGCAATGGCCAGCAGAGAGACTGCATTTTCACAATGTGACCACAACCTTCCTAATCCCACCCTTGCTTTATTGCACCGCTCACCGCCTCTCGGGACTGGGATGCCGTCTTTATTGCCTGATAGGAGAGTTCCATGGTGCTTGGTCTCCAAGTGGCAGAAGGCGACCACTTGGGGACTCCTCCAACAGGAACAGGAGACTGACAGACCTCCCAAACGTACAGCACAGACTCGGCAGACAGGCGAATGAGAGATGCTCCTGAGCAACCTCTCTGGGTGACTAACATAAAAGAAGGACGAGTTCGACAGCATCACCGCGCTAGACATAGAAGAAGACCGTTTTTTACTCGTATACTGCTCCCAAGATGTGACATTTACTAGCTTGCCTTGAAGAATGTGTTAAACAATACGGAATGTCACTTTTCTTATTTACTCCATATTATATGCTTATATTTGTATAGAAACAGAGGAACTGATTCTGAGGTGCATGCAAACACAGGAAAGTGTTCTTCCATGAAGGAAGAACACTTTCCAAAAGCACCATATTCTTTCAAGTGAAAATGTGATTGTCTAGCATAAAAAGCCTAAACTATTGCATGGGCGTGATTTATGGCTTGACAACAGCCCTAGCAACCATCAGGTATGTAGGGCAGGCACTGCGAGGGGATTCTATGCAAAGACCGGAGGCTCAGATTATGCTTCTCTTTCATTTTACCACTAACTACTATACTACTATTTTACTAGTAACAAAGATCAAACTACAACTTCCACTTAAGACATAGCTCTCAACTCACACGCTTTTGGCGGGTGTCACCCGCCTTGTAAACAGCTGCCTCACCCGCCAAGCCTCCTGCACGCCTATTCGTTTCAATGGGCCTCTCACCCGCCAAAATTAAAATCGGGTGTTTTCACCCACCATTGCCACATAAATGGTTGAGAGCTATGACTTAAGATAAAGTCTTTGGTAGTCCCAATATTATTGGTCTCTGAAATGACTGCGTGCCCAACATAACCAAACATTACAGTCCATGTCCATAAACATACTGAACATCCTTCATCACTTTTCTTTCTTTGCTGCTCCTTTGCTGCTCTGCAGCGAGTTAAGTACGCATTTATTTGCTTTATGTTTCATGATGGGAAAACTGTGATTATTGATTAATATACTATAGCGTACGTGGACAGCGTGGGATTTTGGCAGAGCATATCTGCAGGTGTGTTGGCAGAGTATGCTGCGGCCGCGACAGGGCTGGTGCTCCGATGACCCCAACGACTCAGTGTACCAGCGGATTGCAGCGCGGTCACGGAAGAGAGAGCACAATGGGACTGCATAGTTCCGGCGCTTCCATTTTTCTTCAGTGACTGGTTCGGTTAAACCCGCAAGAGATAGATGACAACATTCTAAATAACTATTATCTCTAGTGGGTCAACGCTCGCACTCCTGAGAGCACTGGGAATTCCAGCATCACAATAGCGGATCGCGACTGCTGAGTACAGCGCCCTGCATGTCACAAGAGCCACTGCATCTCTTCTTTATGACGGGCACAGTCCCAGGTAAAACCTGCTACTTATACATATAATTAAGCCTGGCCGACCTGAAACAACTTTATATACTTACAAATTTTATGGGATTAACATCCTGACAATATATATAATCCGCGGTATCTGTGCTAACGATGAGCTCCTCCAGTCATGAGGGTAAGGCCAGTATTAGCCAAAAGACGAGCCACTCGGACATGACTCAGGTGGTGCAGAAGGCTCTGGGAGCCTCGTTGGGCCAGGGCCCTAAGCAAATTGCTCTGATAGAGGATTGGCTCAAGTTCTCACAGAGGCAAGAAGGGATTAGATTAAAGCACAGGGGAGAGTGAAATGGGGCAGAAAAACAGCCTGTGGGGAAGATGAGGCCCATACCCCCACCTGGGCATGCCACCAAATAAGAAGGGTGGTAAGAGAAGAATGGTGGGAGCCAGAGCAAGGCCTAGCATGTGGCAAGGTGGATCTTCCGATACCTCATACCTCGTACAAGGAGTATGACGGGAGGATAAATATTCTGATGAGGAGGTTTTCTCAATATCATCCTCGGATGAGGAAGGCCGTAAAGCTCTGAAGAAAAAGAAAGTAGATAACGAGGATGTTACACTTGGGGCACAAGCTTCCTTCAGTGCATCGCTGCCTACCTCCATTTTGTGCTGGAAACGTAGCGCCAATGCATCCATCTGGCACAGGCATCGGTTGCCCTGGAGACTGTTTGCGAGAAAGACGCTTCTGCGTCACGTGACACGTCACGTGCATACTGCAGACGCACGTACGCGTTAGCCCCTCACCTTGGGGTTTAAGTTTGGCATTGTTGAGGAGTTCTGTGCTGCTAATTGTGGTGTTAGTCGTTGCCTTTTGACTCCTCCTCCGATCTTCTTATCGGAAGAACTCTTTCTGCCAATTCTGGTTTCTGACACGAAACGTCCCTGGATTGGCTTTGTCCTTTCCTGATTGAATTCTGCTTACTTGGCATCTGACACGGAACGTCCCTGGACTGCCTCCGTCCTTCCCGCTTAGTCTCTGCTTACCTGGCATCTGACATGGAACGTCCCTGGACTGCCTCCGTCCTTCCCGCTTGGTCTCTGCTTACCTGGCATCTGACACGGAACGTCCCTGGACTGCCTCTGACTTTACTGCATCTAAGTAAGTCTTACTATCATATTTGTGTGTTCCTTCTCGTACACTTATGCACAGAGAGTAGTGTATTCCGTCTAAAAGTTATCCTTTCTACCGTGAGATACTCTATATCCATCTCATAACTAAAGCTTCACTTTTGGGAAGCAATTCTGATTGCTGATTCAACCCGGACCTGCACTGTGATATTCCAGCTCCCTTGTGCATATTTGAACGCTCTGCTGATACATGCACCATCCCGTGACTAGTGCGTCCCTCGTGCCGTCCAGGTTACTACCCCATACCAAACTTCCTGTTTATTATTTTTTCCTTGTCGTTGCTTAGTACTGCAAATATGGTATTTACTAATACTAACTCAGTTGAACCTCAGGTTAGTGAGCATCAGTAGGCATTCCTTAAGGAATCTAATTGTACCTGTTATCCAACTTATTGTGTGGGGTTTCTCTTATAGGTCCTGAACAAAGTCAGTAATCTACCTTCCTAGCCATAGCTGTCTTTCCATCAGGTATTCAAGGGTGTTGGGTTTGCTTGGTAGTGAAATAACCAACTACAATTCCTGTTGTTAACCCTTTACCTTGTTTCTTGCAGCACTGGTTTGGCGGTGCGTGTGTTCACCGCTCTTTTGTACGATCAACTCCTCTGTCTGTCCACATTGGAATAGCAGAGAGGTGTGTCGCAAAGAAGAGCCCCTCTTAGAGGAAGCCTGAATCTTTGTATTCAGGAGTACTGGAGTACTGAAGATTGGTTATCACTTCCTGTGCTACACTTCTTGCTGGGTCGTTAACTCATCGCCCCGAGCTGTCAAGTGTGGTGAGTAACAGAGGAGGACGGGCGGGGGTGAGAACTTCGACCCTGAAGCATTGATACACCCTCGGTCTTCCGAATGGGTCCCGCCAAAAAAGATTGCAGTCAATCTTTAAAAACGCCTGAGGGCACCGCTGGCGAAAGAAGTCAGAAGCAAATTGAGGATGGAATGCCCGAGACCACACCTCCCTGAGGGAGCCGCAGAGACTCCAGGGATAGATGAGAAAATTGTCGAATTGATGGGGAAATATGTAAAGGATGTGAGGAAATGTTCGGATAGATCCTGGCGCTCCTGCCAGGACAAGATGTTGGACATTTTAGAACCTGGGTCCTAGAGACACATAGATTTTTACACAACATCACACCAGATGGACCCCTCAATGCGCATATGTCCAGGCATAGAGGATCTACAGTTGTTAGAGGAAGAGCTAAATGGACTGGAACGCAAAAAAGTTATAAGACAGGTGACAGACTCCTCAGTAGGGTTCATAAGCAACATGTTCCTAGTGAGGGGGAAACACAAAGTAAGACCAATCACAAACATGAAGGGTTTGAACGAATTTTTGATATACAGACATTTCAAAATGGAAGGGATCCACCTGCTAAGGGATACATTAATTCAAGGCAACTGGCTTGCCAGGATATACTTGAAAGACGCATATCTGACTGTACCCATAGCAGCAGAACAGAAGAGATTTCTAAGATTTGTCTGGGGGGAGTCAACATGGGAGTTTCGGTGCCACCTTTCGGGCTGGCATCTGCACCATGGTGTTTCACCAAGGTAATGAAACCGGTGGTGACCCATCTGAGGGGTCAGGAGATTCGACTCATAATCTACCTGGACGATATATGCATAATTTGCCAGGACAGGGAGTTATTCCATATACAAGTGCAGACAACGGTAGAGTTACTGCAGAATCTGGGCTACCTGATAAATTGGGAGAAATCCAAGGTTCAGCCAGAGCAGACCATGGAATTTCTGGGTTTGGTGGTGAACTCGATACAGGGTTCTCTCAGTTTACCAATTACCAATGTAAACAACATTAAGAAACAGATAAGACATACTTTATCAAGAAGAGAGATGTCGCTGAGAGACATTGCAAGGCTGGTAGGACGATAAGCGTCATTGATCCAAGCTATATTCCCGGGGCCACTACACTACAACGCCCTACAAAGATTAAAGATCCAACACCTCATTATGGGCGCATCTTATGAATCAAGCGTTACAATCTCCCAGGAGGTAAGGGAGGAGTTGGAATGGTGGCTGCATCACATGGATGCCTGGAACGGGAGAGCTATATTTGGCTATTTTTTTCTATTGTTGTGGAGAGTTACAATTCTTTCCATTGGTTAAGAGATTTGCGTCATTTATACAACTTTACAAACCAATAGAAAAAAGTGTAACTCTCAACAACAATGCAAGTACTATAGCGTTGAACCGTAGTGTTCTGCGCCTCTGTTGCTGTTTATGAAAGGCTCCTAGAAAAGTTGTTAATAGGATGTAGAGTAACTATAGAGTGTGCACAATGTAAATCTGCAAATGGAGTGACAAGAAAACAAACAGTAGCAAACTACAAAGGCACAGGAAGGGCTGTCAATGGGCATACATCTAGACACATGGACTTTAGCCGTGCGTTCCTTCCATCAATGTTACCACGTTGCATGGCTGGGCGGTGTCGCTCTTGCAGCTTGTTAGACTTTAGCATTGTAAGTACATTTTACCACAGTTGGTCTATGTTGATAATTCTACTTCCATTCGTTGTCCTGCCCATATTTGCATATTGCATTTTGTACACGGTCATGCAAACAATGCGTTTGTGAAGTTCCAGTAATATATCACATTTTTTTATTGCTACAGTGATATGGGCACTGGCCTTCAGCAATCACCCATCATGCACATGGCCAATTATGCAAATTAGGCGATGATGTAATTTAGCTACTTCTAGCTACTTTTAGGACAGCCAATAGGTACTTTCCTTACTAACTAGTTCGTTACACTGGCTCTATGCGACCGCACAGTGCACAGCATACTCGCACAGACCACATTACACCACTAAGGCGAGCATCCAGGTTCGCCGAGAGTTAAAGACCCTGTGATTTACCAAAAAGCAGAATCCATTTCGAAAACACAATTATCACTGAGCCACCACCTTCCTGGGCTCACTCAAACTTGCCTTTTAAAATGAATTGTGCCATTTGTATGTTCGCATATCTAACTACATTTTCACACAAACACTACTCGCTTGAACAGTTCAGAAACCATAGCAACAAAAGCTTACAATGATTTGTGTATTTCTGAAGCAATTAAACAAAGTCGCCATTTTCAAAATAATATTTTTAACATTTCCTTTCTTCGAAGTTCAATTGGGACCTACGCTCCTTCAGAATTCTGCCTCGTCTGAACGCCGCCCCCCTCCTCCAAACCCTGCCCCCGCACTAGCCATTGTGGAATCCCACTCCACATTTCTTCCATTTCCACCACTTCCTCTACCTACTTCACAGTGCTCACCTTTTATGCAAATCGTGCTCTGAAATACTCCCCCATGTTCGCATTCATATGTTCAATGTCTGTGGTTTGTGTTTATAATTACGTTTCATCCAATTATCAGTTATACAATAACTTGCTGGCTGCACTACCACTTTTCTGCTTTTATTAGTTGTTTTATTTATTTATTATTTATTTATTTGTATTGTTTTGCATAGCACTTTACACTTCTCCCCATCCCCCATGCACTTTCACCCTTTTCCTCTCTCATGCACTCCCACATTATCAATATCACTGGGCCTAGTAAGATTGTTGTTTAGTTCTCCCCTATTCCCCTCCCTTCGCTCGTGCACTCTAAAACACTTCTGTATGAGGGCAATACAAATAAAATATCAATATCATTTGTTATATTCCATTACAAAACTTTTATTGTCTTATCTCGACAGATATCTTCTACCATACTGCATATGCCACAGTTTCCAGCTACCATCTGACGGATTGTTTAATCTGCATTGGAAAATAATCATCCACAGAATTTTCTCCATCTCCATGATATGGGACAACCAACATGGGCCAATCTGTCCTTTTGCTGTACTAGTAACAAGAAGCAACCTGTCAGCCTTCCAAATGTAGCAACGTGCAGAATCAAAAACATTCTGCTTCAAATCGCAAAGAAAATTACTTCTTCTCCCACAAAAACCACCATGTGCGTCATCCCAATCCTTGACTGCTGCAACATGAAGACACATAAGAAATATGTGATATTCCTTAGCTGTAACTTCCATGGGAAAAAAATATTGTTAATTTCGTGGACTTAATAATGTCTTGCAAACGTTCTTTGTTAAATAAAAGCACTTGTTACATTGAAAACGGTTACTTCTTCCTTACAAAATTCTATATGTAAATACCATTTTTAGCAAGAAAGAAAACGTACCCTGTGTATGACGATATCTGTGTTTATATTCCTGGTTCTGCGTTAAGTAACGCTTTGGCATAAATGATAACGAGGCACGTTTGAGTACGATGACCACAAAGGTAATAAAAACAGGTAGAGCAGATCATTGGGACTATGTATATCACCTTCAGGAGCGGCCCATCTCTATTATTACCTCAAAGGAATTTTAATTTAGGGCAATACATCAACTGTTAACATTAGCATGACATCACTGCACCCAATATGTTGTTTTCCCATGTATGAAAGTGAGTAAAAGTAAGGTAAGATGCATAGAAAAACTTTTATAATTGATCACAGTATGCTTAACAGGAGATGCCCGAACGATCAGAACAATAACATTTTTGAACGCACTTCCCCGTTTGTTTCACACAAAATGTTCCACCGTGGTGTACTTCACAATCTTATAAAAACAACACAGAGATCACGCTCAACCCTTAAAAAATAACCGCAGAAAACAAATCCAGGAAGCTCTCATTGACAGTGTAATGCTCCTCAAAAGGGAATTGTTTATATTAATTTTAACCAGAATAAAACCACTAACAAAATTAAGCAGCAGACTACAAAAAGTAGTTTGAAACATGCCAATGTCAACAAGGATACCTTGCAAACTTCTCTGCAGATGACTTCATTCACACAACCAACACAGGACCATATTTCAATAAAAACGCATACACACAAGAGCATAAAAACCCAATTGCCATACATAACAGTGGTCGAGGATATTACATTTATAGACATCACCAATATGTCTCAAGAAACCCTCATTCAAAGAAATATGCCAAACAAACTTACGATATGCTATCCAATGCACCCAACCAATCCGTCCACTCTACAAATGCCCCTGCACCTCAATGTATAATATATGAAAAAAATACCAGTTCCACTTCAATGGTATTGTCCTACTGTGTTCCAAAAAGTGTACACTGCCTATACAGTATGTATAATCACTATACACATATTATTGCAATACTTCTTTCCAATAGCCAAATTCCATTGCTGCACACATATTATTACAATAATACAATAATACTACGGCCATACACCCAAGAGTCTAGGGACTGGCCACAACCACCAGAGCATCATACCGCCATGCACCCATGAATCTAACCAGTGGCCACAATCCATACACATAACCCAGGCACCTGGATACATTATTGCTGGTATGGCTATATGACACTGCAGTAGTTGTGCCACTGCCTAGATTCTTCTGTGCAGAGCATATCTGTAACCTAAGCAAACATCTTCATATCACCTACATTCCACTCACCTACCCTTATGAAGCCTCCCTGCAATCACCAGACAATCCGCCCAGTAGTCCTGTGTGCGGACTACCGCTGTTTCCGCCAACTGCTGTGCCCCACACGGTCTTCTTCCAACTAAGCAAATACATCATATCTACCATCTTTCACTCCCCCACACTTCCTACCCCTACTTCAAACACCAAATGCACCAAAACATGTTTCCCAGCCCTTTCCCCCACTGCGCTATCCGAGGATATATGCAAATACAACATGGTGGCATTTTGGGACAATTTGACACATATCACGCTTTCCTCCAGCCAATCAGTGGGCACGTCGTCTGTCCGCGAACATCAAGCGGTCCTACGGGCCAATTAGAGTCCTGTTCGCAGAGCGAACAGGGAAGTGGGTCCGCGAACCCGAGCCAGATATCACACATTTTTTGGCACCTACGTTTTGCCTGTTTTAAAAGAAACTACTGGACACATTTCCAACAAATTTACGAAGGAATCCTTTCAGGATAAAGCCACGCTCCTGGTGCACATTTAGTGAAAATCCGTCCAGCGGTTTGGGCTGTAGCCGTGAGCAACATTTGTTTCCATTATGTCTATGGAAAAACAAATATTTTTGGGACCCCCCCTGTAACTTTGCCCCCCCTTGACGAAACCTCACCAAACTTGCCAGAAAAATTCAGAGCGGGAGTGATGAATCCATGCGGAAAAGCACAGATCACCTGTCAGGCACCGGCTCTGGTGATACCAGCAGGAGTAGGCTAAGCAGTGCAACAAGGGGTTGAGGATTCATGTCAACCAGGGTGAATGGATTGACAGTATGTGTGACCAATCACAGCCGAAGTTCAAGTGTTGACTATTTTCTTTTTTCTCTCTGTCATTGCTAGGAGACAGGGGAAGGAGAGCTGGAAAGTGACAGTTATGAATGGGCGTATTGAAAAGCCCAGCTGAGGCGGAACACAAACAAGATAATTTTTCTTTTGTTTTGAAGTTGAATGAAGTGAAGCGCCGTTGCGCTTTCTTATCGTTTATGGTGGCGGACTTGAAGCTAGCCGACTTCAGCAGTGAGTGAGAGAAATCGGAGTTGGTGATCGGAGCGGAGCGTAGAGGAGCTGTCATCCCGGGGAGAACGAGGGCAGTCGGCCCGACTTTGAAGAAGAAATCACCACCCCTATGATGGTAAGGCGGTAGCTGAAGAGGCTACTTAGATTCTTGATTCCGGGGATCGCACAGTGGGGAAGCCACAACGTGAAGCTGACTCAGAGTCGCCGGGTCGGAGGAGCCAGCTGAGGAGGGGGCGGAAAAACCCGAGAGCCACGGAAAGGAGGTGGAGAAAGAGGGTTCCGACGACGACATCGCATAACAGTAAACAGCTGTTTAGAGGGACGAAAAGGCTTTCATACGGAAGGGAGGCAGGAGGGGAGAACTGTACGACGGCAAGAAGCACTGAACGTTGTGGGCTCTCTCAGGCTGGGTAGAGTTTTACTCTCAAGAGACTTGTTTATTTTCACTGAACACTGACATTTGTAAAAGGGTCGTGTGAAACGTATAAGAGAGTGAAAGTATGTGCACTGAAGCTGCGGGGCAAAAGTGAATGAAAGCCTGAGAAGGGGAATGTAAAGACAAATCAGACACAGCCAAGTGCAGAAGTGATTTAAGACGGCAATAAGAAAGTATTGATACTGTGAGTGGGAATTTGTGCGCCATATAAAAGAAACAACAGAGCCAAAAACCAAAAACGCTGAGGGAAAAGAGCTGAGAATACACAAAGACAATAAAGAGAGGAAGTCCGAAAAGAGACAGACTCAGAGGAGTCCAAATAGGAAGTCCTAAGATAGTTTGGACTGTGATAAAAAGAACTTTAGCGTTAAGGAGAGGAACACCTGAAAGACTTACCTGAAGAACCTCACCAAATCGCCTGAAGTTACTTCTTGTCAAGGCGGCCAAGAGAATTCAAGACGTATCCTTTACCTATAAAAAAAAAGAAAGTTAAAGTTAATAAAAGTGGTTTTACCTGAAACAGAATACCCTACTTACAGTCTCAGAGTAATCTTTTCATAAGACAGAGAACACAGGTTTACAAATTTGGTGTCAGAAGTGGGATCGTAAAACGCCATGGAAGAACTGATCAAAACACTGAGTGAGGGACAGCAACTTCTCCAGCAAGCTTTGCAACTACAGAATCAGCAAGCGCAAGCAGATAGAGAGGCGTTCCAGCAGGCCATACAAGTACAACAAGCCCAATTATTGGAGGCTACTGCAGTACGTAGACATGCTCAGGTACCCGCTTCAGTACTTCAAAAATATACCACTGGAGAAGATACCGCTCATTTTTTTGTCAATTTCGAACGAGTGGCAAGGAATGCTCAATGGCCTAATGAAAGCTGGTGCCATTATATTGCACCACTCATGACAGGCGAGATGCAGAATGCATATCAGGCGGCCAATCCAACGGGGGAGACGACTTATATGGACATGAAGAGAGTGGTCCTGGAGCGTTTGGGACACGATGAGGAGGCCTATAGGCTAAAATTCGGTGAGATCAGTTACAACCGGAAGAGACACCCCGACAACTCTTTTATAGGGTGAACGAGTTGGGAGGTAAATGGTTGCAAACAACGAATACCACCGTTAAAGAAATGAATGAGAAGATTGTAATGGAACAATTCATTGTGGCCCTACCTATCCCTATGCAGCGCTGGGTCCGTCAACATCATCGGCCCAGTCTTGTGGAGGCCGTTAACATCGCCTCCGCTTATCAAAAGGCCGGTCAGGGGCGCTCAATGGTATACTTGTCGAACACCAAACCAAGTACCAACTTCAATGGCCCTCCTGCCAAGAACCTAGGAGCTGCAAGATGGCCTAACTCTATGCTCAGGAAAACAGATTGGGAACCTACTAGAGTAAGACCCGGCAGTGAAGGTCCCGCAGGAATGCGAACACCAAGTGTGATACCTAAAGGAATACAGTGCTTCGAGTGTGGAGAATGGGGGCATTTGGCCAGAATGTGCCCTAAAAGAACCAAGTCAGAGCCAATGGACGTGGGGAACATGGAGGTTCACAAGGAAGGAGAACCGTCTGAAACCGCAGGAGTGACAAAGTCGCCCTATGCCTACACCTGTGAGACGGAGGTCGATGGGAAACCAACGAGAGCCATGTTAGACACCGGTAGCCTACAAACCGTAGTAAGTACTGAATTAGTAGGAGATGTGAAGTTTACTAACAAAACGATCCCTATACGCTCTGTCCACAGGGATGTAAAATCTTACCCTACCAAGGAAATAAATTTAAAGGTGGCTGGGGAACAAATGGAGATCAGGGCCGCTGTGATGCCGGTATTGCCAGAGCCACTCCTGATTGGGTCAGATGTGCCGAACTTTGCCAGAATAGTGAAGAAAGTTGAGGGGAGTTGGTTGCAAGACGCTCCTTTTGCTCACCATGAGATTCCTGTATCCCCAACTAAAGAAAAGAAAACCAAAGCCACAATAAGAAAGTTGAAGAAAGACTGGGAGGAAAAGAATGTCTGTCCAATAGTGGTCGACTGGAAAATGGATGAGGGTGGCGATAGTTTTCGCATGGCCCAGGACCTGGACCCGTTATTAGCAAATGCTAGGGCAAGTGTGCAAGATGACATATCAGGAAAAGGTCCCTTTTTCTTCAAAGAAAAGGGATGGTACTATCGGTACAACGAGGATGAGAATGGAACTATCACTAAACAATTATTGATCCCCAGAAAATACTACCAAACAGTCATGGAAGTGGCACATATGTAGTTGGGCGAAGGGCATTTGGGAACAGAGAAAACCATACGTAAAATTCTAGGGAGGTTTTACTGGCCCGGGATATATGCACAGGTAGCTCGATTTTGCCAGACTTGCCCAGAATGTCAGAAGAAAAATCGAGCCAATGTAAAAAAGGCGCCACTTCAATCCATGCCAATCGTGTTGGAACCCTTTAGTAGAATTGGGTTGGATATTGTTGGCCCTTTAGAACCATCCTCCAGAGGACATAAATACATCTTAGTGGTCGTTGACTACACCACTAGGTATCCCAAGGTTTTCCCTCTCAGAGCAACCAGCGCTCCAAGCAATTGCGACGTATTGATACCCTTTTTCAGTCGAGTAGGTATACCAAAAGAATTCATCACTGACCGTGGGACCAATTTTATGTCAGCAGTCATGGAACAAGTTTGTGGGATATTAAAGATAAAACATCTGAAAACGGCTGTGTACCACCCCCAAACTGATGGTCTTGTGGAGAGATACAATCAGACAATCAAACAGATGTTGCGCAAATCTATGGAACCTGGAGAAAGAAGTTGGGACCGGATTTTACCATGGATATTACTCACACTACGCAACACACCCCAGTCCTCCACCGGATTTTCTCCATTCTAATTGATGTTTGGGAGACCCGTGAGAACGCTGCTCGACATTTTAAAAGAAAGTTGGGAAGAGAATCCAGGTCAGGAGATCTCTTTAACAGAGTATGCCTTCCAGCTTAAAGAGAGGGTGGAGTTCTTACAGAAAATTGCACGAGAACATTTAGTGAAGAATCAAATCAAGCAAGAATATTATTACAATCGGATCTCTCAGTTGAGAACCTTCCAGAAAGGAGATAAGGTGTTGGTACTATTACCAACTTTTGAAAACAAAATGTTGGCTACCTGGAGAGGACCATATGTAATCGAAGAAGTCCTGGGGCCTTTGACATATAGAGTAAGACAAAACGATTGAAGATATCCAACTCAAATGTATCATGTGAACCTGCTTAAGAAATGGTCCGAGCCAGCGACGGCTATAGCAATGATAAATACTAAGGAAATACCTATGGAGCAGTTCCCACAATTAAAAGGAAACCTGGGATTGGAGGCATTGAATATAAATGAAAGTTTGTCAGAGAAACAGAAGATGGAACTCTTAGAGCTTAACAAGAAATATGCAGAAACCTTCTCCAGTTTACCAGGAAGGACGAAGTTGGCCTTCCATCGCATTGAGACTCATCCTGGAGAGGTAGTCAGGCTCCGACCTTACAGAATTCCGGAGGCAAAGCTAGATTCAATCAATAAAGAGTTCCAAGAGATGTTGGAATTAGGGGTCATAGAGCCCTCCAGGAGTGAGTGGTCGTCACCCATCGTTTTAGTCCCTAAAGCAGATGGATCTACTCGATTTTGTCTAGACTTCAGGAAGTTGAATCAGATCTCAAAATTCAACGCCTATCCTATGCCTAGGATTGAGGATTTACTGGATAAACTCGGAAAGGCCAAATTTTTAACGACCATAGATTTAACAAAAGGATATTGGCAAATACCGCTTCATCCTAATGATAAAGAAAAGACCGCTTTTGCCACTCCCTTGGGTTTATTTCAATTTACGGTCTTGCCTTTTGGGTTACATGGAGCCCCTGCAACGTTCTTAAGACTGATGAACTCAATCATAAGGGGGCACGAAGCTTATGTTGGAGCATATCTGGATGATATTATCATCTTTAGCCAAACCTGGAATGATCACCTTGTTCATCTGGAAACAGTTCTGCGACTGTTACGAAGTTCAGGACTTCATGTGAATCCTAAGAAGTCCTTTATGGATAATTTTCATACAAAGTATTTGGGCTATTTTGTTGGGCAAGGCATCATAAAACCCCAAGAGGAAAAATTAGTGGCTATAAAAGACCTACAATTTTCCGAGAGTCCTAGGCAAGTGAGAGCCTTCCTAGGGTTTATAGGCTACTACAGGAGGTTCATATCCCATTTTCCCACGTTGGCAACACCTCTGACCAATCTTTTGAAGACCTCAGCGCCGCCAGGAAAAGAATGGCGGACATCGGAAACGGAGAGAGCTTTTAGCAACCTGAAGGAGGCTCTTTCCGAGAAGGCAATTCTTCACTGTCCAGATTTCACAGCACCATTTTATCTACATACGGATGCATCGGGTACCGGCCTTGGGGCAGTGCTCTACCAAAACCAAGGGGAGGCGGAAAGACCGGTGGTGTTTATAAGTAGGAAGTTACTTCCCCACGAGATGCATTACGCCACAATAGAAAAGGAATGCCTGGCAGTAAAATGGGCTATAGAGGCACTACGATATTATCTGTTGGGGCCGAGAATTCACTTTGGTGACTGACCATGTTCCACTGGTGTGGTTATCTCGTAATAAGGACACGAATCCCAGAGTGCTTAGGTGGTTTCTTGCCCTTCAACCTTTCACCTTCAAAACGGTACACCTACCCGGAAAACTATTGGCACAGGCTGACTTTCTATCCCGTAACACCACCCTTCCCAAGCGTAAGGGTATAGAAGAGGGGGTGTGTGATGAATCCATTCGGAATGGCACAGATCACCTGTCAGGCACCGGCTCTGGTGATACCAGCAGGAGTAGGCTAAGCAGTGCAACAAGGGGTTAAGGATTCATGTCAACCAGGGTGAATGGATTGACAGTATGTGTGACTGTGAGGATGTGAGGGTGGACACCGGAGAGCGGGACGCCCGGCCAGTGGAGCCCGCTGTACCGCGGGCGTGTGCGGCGCTGAGGGCGGGCGCCGGGGAGGCGTCCCTGTTAAAGGGAGAGCCTTGTCGGCATCCCGCGACAGTGCCGGCGTTGCAGCCGCAGCACCGCGTGTGCCCACAGCCGCAGCCAGGGGTCTATGGGGAGGTGGCGAAATTCTGTAAGGAATGCAAAATCTGCCAGTTGACGAGTGGGGAAAAGCCAGCCAAGGCGCCTCTTCAGCGGATGCCCTTGATCACCATACACTTTCAAAGGATAGGTATAGATCTGGTAGGCCCGCTCGAGCCAGTCAGTCGTGGATATCGATACCTGCTGGTCATTGTGGATTATGCCACCCAGTACCCCGAGGCCTTCCCCCTAAAGGGGACGTCGGCTAAACAGATATGTGACCAACTCATCCCCTATTTCGCACGGGTAGGCCTACCCACCGAAATCCTCACCGATCAGGGTACACACTTCATGTCGGCTGTCATGCGACAAGTCTGTGAAAGACTACAGATCAGACGGCTGCGTACCTCAGTCTACCAACCCTAAACGGATGGGTTGGTGGAGAGGTACAACCAAACGATAAAGAAAATGATGAAGAGGGTAACAGGCCTGGAGGGGAAGGACTGGGATAGAGTCATACCCCTGATCCTAATGGTATTAAGGGACACCCCCCAGTCCTCGACAGGATTCTCCCCGTTCGAGCTGCTGTTTGGAAGACAGCCCAGAACAATCCTAGATCTGGTCAAGGAGGAATGGGAAAACACTAAGGAAACGTCCCTCACCGAGTACGCTGAGGACCTTAAGAAACATCTGTCTACTTTGAGGGGACTAGCAGAATCCCATCTAAGTATAGCCCAAGACCGGCAGGAGAAGACATACAAAAAGGGCTGTCGCCTAAGAAAGCTAGAACCAGGGGATAAGGTACTGGTGTTACTACCCACCAGTACGAACAAAATGTTGGCTCGGTAGATGGTCCTTATGTGGTGAAGGACGTGGTGGGACCAGTGAATTACCGGATATACCAACCTGACCGAAGCCCATCACATAAGGTCTACCATATAAACCTGCTGAAGAAATGGACCGAGCCTGCCCCGGTCGATATTCTGGCCACCCAGGATACGGGGGTGTTCCACGCAACCAGCCAATTGGATGCAGTGCAGTGGGGTGAAACACTCACTGAACACATGAAAAACGAGATCCTGGAGACGCTCAAACCCCACCGCAACACCTTCTCCCATTTACCTGGAAGGACCAGCCTAATGGAGCATCGTATCGAAACCCTAAACGGACACATAGTCCGGCTGAGACCCGACAGGATCCCAGAGGCCTGAAGGTTGATCATTAAGAAGGTGATCGAAGAAATGATTAGGTTGGATATTATTGAACCATCAACCAGTGCGTGGTGTTCTCCAATCGTACTCGTACCCAAGCCAGACGGGGCTGTACGATTTTGTATGGACTTTAGGCAACTCAACATGATATACCACTACGAAGCCTATCCCATGGCCAGGATGGATGAACTGCTGGAAAGGCTGGGTGCTGCCCGTTACCTCAGTACCTTGGACCTCACCAAGGGATACTGGCGGATCCCACTATGGGAATCTGACAAAGAAAAAACGGCATTTGCTACACCCCAGGGGCTCTTTCAGTATAAAGTACTGCCATTCGGGTTGCATGGGGCTCCGGCCACCTTTCAGAGGGTGATGGACGTCCTCCTACAGCCCCACGACCAGTACGCTGCAGCCTACCTGGACGACATCGTGATATACAGCGCATCATGGAATGACCACCTAACCCATCTACGCGAGGTGGTCGGCACCCTGACCCAGGCCGGACTCCAAATCAACCCAGCGAAATCGGTCCTAGGGACCCAGGAAACCAAGTACCTCGGACATATAGTCGGTGGCGGCGTGATTCGGCCACAGGTGTCCAAAATCGAGGCTATTCAGGGGATCCCAGTACCAACTAACAGAAAACAAATTAGGGCCTTCTTGGGGTTTATAGGGTACTATAGGCGCTTTATTCCCGGTTTTTCTTCCCTGACTGCGCCACTGACCGAGGCGTTGAAAATCGGGAGTTCCGCGGACCTGTCAACCAATCACACAGCCATACTGGCCGTCGAGGGGCTGAAGCGCAGTATATCATCCCACCCGGTGTTGGTATGCCCGGACTTCCGGAAGCATTTCTTCCTGCAGACGGATGCCTCTGGCATGGGGTTGGGGGCGGTCCTGACGCAGGAGGTAGACGGGTTCCTACGACCAATCTGTTTTGTGAGCCGGAAGCTCCTTCCACATGAGTTAGCGTATTCCACTATCGAAAAGGAATGTCTCGCCATTAAATGGGCGGTGGACTCTTTGCGATACTACCTACTGGGGAGGAAGTTTACGTTATATACCGACCATGCACCGCTGCAGTGGTTGGTGAGACACAAGGACACCAACCAACGAGTTCTGCGATGGTTCCTGTCCCTCCAGCCCTTCGACTTCGTTACCTTACATAGACCTGCCAGCTTTCAGCTGGTGGCGGATTACTTGTCCAGGAGTTCGATCCGGCCCGACCGGCCTGGATCTGTGGTGGGGGTATGTGAGGATGTGAGGGTGGACGCCGGAGAGCGGGACGCCCGGCCAGAGGAGCCCGCTGTACTGCGGGCGTGTGCGGCGCTGAGGGCGGGCGCTGGGGAGGCGTCCCTGTTAAAGGGAGAGCCTTGTCGGTGTCCCGCGACAGTGCCGGCGTTGCAGCCGCAGCGCCGCGTGTGCCCACAGCCGCAGCGCCGCGTGTGCCCACGAGGACCCGGGCCACTAGCGCTGCGGCTGGGAGAACCGCGAACACGGCGTACCTCGGCGGCCTCGGGCGGCGAGCGGCGGTGAGGCTCGGGAATTAGAGAGCCCGGCTCGTGCCGACCGCTCGGCGTCGGAGGTGCGCCAGACAGCTGGTCAGGAACCAGACAGGGGGGACAAAACAGAACCCCCTCCTTACCTCAAGCAGGGCAGACCCCTAGCAGCAGCATGGGGCCTCGAGCAGGACGGGCCTCCGGGAAGTATACCTCAAGGGAGACACCATGTTGGGGGGGCGGGGCCGATGGAGAGGGCGTGGCTGACAACAGGGAGGGGGAGCCGGAACCAGGCAGCCAGGGTAAAGGAGGAGGAGGAGAGGGGGCAGCTCTATTCATAGAGGGTGGGTGCCTAGAGTCCCCACCAATCGGAAAGGGGGGAGGGAAGTTGTCCCTGATTGGCCCTTTTTCCCTCCAAGCACCAGGTATAAAAGGGACTGGCCTAATGGCATTTTTGTTGCTTTTTGCAGGGAGAAGGAGAGGAGAGTGAGAGCAACTGGTGGGCCTATCCGGGTCTGTGAGAGTAGGAGACACTTCAAGGGAAGAGGAACTCCTGGGGCCTTTTACTCACAGTGAAGTAACTGTGGGGTCAACCTGGAGTCCAACTACCGTGGTTAAGACATTACATTTAACCAGTGTGTAATAAAGGTCTACAAAAACTCCACATCGGTTACTGTCCTGATTTCTACAGTGACCAATCACAGCCGAAGTTCAAGTGTTGACTATTTTCTTTTTTCTCTCTGTCGTTGCTAGGAGACAGGGGAAGGAGAGCTGGAAAGTGACAGTTATGAATGGGCGTATTGAAAAGCCCAGCTGAGGAGGAACACAAACAAGATTATTTTTCTTTTGTTTTGAAGTTGAATGAAGCGAAGCGCCGTTGCGCTTTCTTATCGTTTATGGTGGCGGACTTGAAGCTAGCCGACTTCAGCTGTGAGTGAGAGAAATCGGAGTCGGTGATCGGAGCGGAGCGTAGAGGAGCTGTCATCCCGGGGAGAACGAGGGCAGTCGGCTCCGACTTTGAAGAAGAAATCACCACCCCTATGAAGGTATGGCGGTAGCTGAAGAGGCTACTTAGATTCTTGATTACGGGGATCACACGGCGGGGAAGCCACAACGTGAAGCTGACTCGGAGTCACCGGGTCGGAGGAGCCAGCTGAGTAGGGGGCGGAGAAACCCGAGAGCCACGGAAAGGAGGCGGAGAAAGAGGGTTCCGACGACGACATCGAATAACAGTAAACAGCTGTTTAGAGGGACGAAAAGGCTTTCATACGGAAGGGAGGCAGGAGGGGAGAACTGTATGACGGCAAGAAGCACTGAACGTGGTGGGCTCTCTCAGGCTGGGTGGAGTTTTACTCTCAAGAGACTTGTATATTTTCACTGAGCACTGACATTTGTAAAAGGGTCGTGTGAAACCCATAAGAGAGTGAAAGTATGTGCACTGAAGCTGCGGGGCAAAAGTGAATGAAAGCCTGAGAAGGGGAATGTAAAGACAAATCAGACACAGCCAAGTGCAGAAGTGATTTAAGACGGCGATAAGAAAGTATTGATACTGTGAGTGGGAATTTGTGCGCCATATAAAAGAAACAACAGAGCCAAAAACCAAAAACACTGAGGGAAAAGAGCTGAGAATACACAAAGACAGTAAAGAGAGGAAGTCCGAAAAGAGACAGACCCAGAGGAGTCCACATAGGAAGTCCTAAGATAGTTTGGACTGTGATAAAAAGAACTTTAGCGTTAAGGAGAGGAACACCTGAAAGACTTACCTGAAGAACCTCACCAAATCGCCTGAAGTTACTTCTTGTCAAGGCGGCCAAGAGAATTCAAGACGTATCCTTTACCTATAAAAAAAAGAAAGTTAAAGTTAATAAAAGTGGTTTTACCTAAAACAGAATACCCTACTTACAGTCTCAGAGTAATCTTTTCATAAGACAGAGAACACAGGTTTACAGCGGGCCATATACTTCTTTTGCAAAGTTTGGTAAAGATTCATCTAGGGGGAGCGAAGTTATAAACCGCCCAAAAAGTGCTCTTCCTATGAGATGAGCAACTTAACCATAACTACACGGCCGCTACCGCAGGCCGTGTAATATATATACATGTTAGTGCTGGCAACACCGTAGCACTGTAATGTACACCTTCTAAATCTGGGAGTACCTCGTTTCTGGTGATGTTGATGCACAGTGTGCGTATGTGCTGGACCCTACTGCTTCTTGAGGGTTCTTCTGGGTCAGGACAGCCCCCAGGCCATGACGGCTGGTGTCTACTAACAACTGTGTGGGTTTTGACAGATAAAGGTACACTTTTGTCGTGATGGTGGCTAGTGCATTTTGGTTGCATGAAAGGCTTATTGCTTTGGAGGACTTATTGACCATGGTTTGGTGACTCTCATTGAAATTAGCAGTGGGTCAGCGCAGATGGCAAGATCCTGTTTCAACCTGCTGCAATAATTTACCCTTCCAAGGAAACGGCTTGCCTCAGATTGAGTTTGCAGAAGGGCAACAGATTTAATGCCTGCTACTTTGTGCGGGCCCGCTGAGATGCTTTGACGGCTAAGGACATAACCAAAGAACTCCAGTTATTGTTTATCAAATTTACACTTCTACCAGCTCAGATTGAGTCCATGCATCAGCAGGTGCTAAGCACTTGAAGAAACCTTGAGTGGTGTTCTGAGATTGAATTTGCAAAGATAAGGATGTCATTGCTGACATTTATGACCCAGAGGTTCCCAGCCTGGAACCCACAGATAGTGTTCTGAAAGACCACTGCCCTTGAAACTCTGGAGCTGAACTTTTTCTGTCAGTGTAAGCCGTAGATGATGAAAAGGCAGTGATTTAATGAGAGTCTTGGTGCAAGGGAATCTGGTGAAGTGTTTGCCATTTTGAATATAGGCAATGAGGTTTCTGATTGTTGGTGTTGAATGGCTTTACTGTTTAAATGCTTTGTTGGGCAGGCTCATATTAAAGCAGACTGTGACCTCAGTAGTGGGGTGGAATACCTTTTTCTCTGATGTTAAATTTCACAGCCGCTCGTCCATTTTCATACCCACTGAACCCCTATAAATGTTTTTGTACCCCAATAGTTGTTATATAAAATGTATTGACCCCCAAAATTGTTGATTCAAATTTGATAAGAGCCCCAATATGGGCTATAAATAGATGATATATTGAACCGCTATGAATTTAATGGACCCCCCAAAATTTTATTTGAACCCCAACATTTTTAATATACATTGTATATAAATTTTATATAAATGGTATATACAATTTTATATAAAGTGGACATGGCTATACATAGATCTAGTTCTGGGGCAGTTCTAAGGTATGATACTGTTGGGTGCGGGTCTTATAACGTGTATATAAAGCTGCTATTGAAGGCCCTGAAAACATTTGCGCTCTTACGACTTCCAAGGGGCTATCCCACATGGCGTCGGGAAAACTGCAATTATGGACCGCTAGAGTTACGATGAGGGGAAAACAACCCCCGGAAGTTCCGGAGATTCCAGTAATAGTTATACACCTTAATGTCTTATGAGTCTTGATTCAACGGAGGACTCCCAGGATTTGATGGTGGACCATGAAGCGTGAGCTCTGCGAGAATATGGCTACACTATCTATCAGCAATGAACCGCCGATCCTCGTCACTGTCACTGGGCGTTCTGTTGGAGATTTCATTCAAAACATTAAGGAGGAAACAGCAGCAGCCACGGCTAATTTGGAAATGGCTACCTGTGGTGATAATGTGGTTCTGGAGAAACCTCTGAGTGCAGATCCCGAGCGATCGTGTACAGACTAGGTGGAGTCTGAAGACAGCGGATACGAGTCCATGGTCAGGAGGATACAGTTAAGATAACGGAGAGTGACACCAAACCCCGGGGGGTTTGTTAAAATCATGGGCTCATGTGGACTGGATATTTTCAGCCAGTGGGTATATTTTTAAAGCAAGCATTTGTATTTTGTAGGGGTGTGAACACTATACCGGCATTAAAACGATGCTTTGTGTCTACAGACTCTAACTGACAAAATGAATGGCAGTGGGGAGAGCCAAGCTCTAATAGAGACTATCAATATTTATTGTGTTTGCTGTTCAAACCAAATTGAAAACACATGGATCGCAATAATAACATGTGTAAGAAATGCATTTTGCTAATGGACACCAAAATTGTTAAAGACGATGCAGACACATCAGCTCGGAACTTGGTCGATGTCCTAACCATTCAGGGGTTCACAGCAATAGTGGAATAAACGTGCTTAAAACAGCACTTTTACAGATGGTACTCCGGGCATAAAATTGATGATCCCCAACAGGATGCTCATGAATGTTTGGATATATCTTACACAGATAATTTGCTACGTAAAATAGGTCACATGTTGAGCCCTAAACGTCCGGTTGATATGATGTGCTTAATACCGCCGTTAACACGGCTTGCGAAAGGGGCTGAACGATGTATGTCTAAAACATTGTAGGCTATACAATTGGCGGATAAACCTCTCTTGAAAATTAAGCAGTTTAGACAGGGGTGTCCGATGTGTGTTAGAAGTATCATTGAAAAACGGTTCACAAGTGGGGGGATAAAGTATATATGCGGCAGAGCAACGTGCATGGTGCCCCGTAAACTGACTTGTGAAGATTGAGAATGTACATAATGGGGCTCATTATGAGTCAGCTGGTCCGGAAAGAACGGTGGTAGTAAATCCGCCACCACCGTTCTTTCCGGACTGGCTGATTTCGAGTCCTGCGGGCGGGCCTCTGTGCCACCCTACATTCACTTAGCTGGAACCACTCCAAAAGTAGACTCACCAAATGGTTATCGCTCTGCGTTACCCTGTAAGTCAGATTACAGAAATTGGCTCTGTGTTCATACCATACTGTTCCAAAACTATGCCACCCAACATGCAGGTTAATTGGTATCCAACAACAACTTAAACTCACCAAATGTTTTTTTTTCTTCAATTTATCCTGTAGGTCAAATGGCAGAGGTTATCTCTACATTTATTTTCATACTATTCCAAACAGCCATAGTCATTATGAGATGTTCCCAAACATGCGCTCCTGTGTACTTACAATAAGTAGATTGGAGCGTTCCTTTGAAGTAAGTATTAAATGATATGGATAATGCTAAAGCCAGCTGTCCCCCTTGTTGGAGTCTTGTAAAATGTTATCACAAATGCTAGTCATCTGTAAGTCCCTTATATAATATTAATCACACCTAGTGTATTGTCTCAAAACATAAAATGCACATACTCACAAAGATTTGGTGAGCTCTCCTGTATGGAGTCACTTCATGGGTGCTCCGCGTGCTTGCCTCACGCGGGAGCTCCAAGATTTGTTGTAATTACATTTTTGCGGATGCCGCGCACAGGCTTGATGACGTCATCATGTTTTTCAATGCATGGCCTACTGGGAGATGTAGTTCAATTATTATTATTATTTGTTTTTATTTCTTTTATTTATTTATTTATTTATTTCCTCCCTATTGTGTCATCAAAAAATATAATGAAAATCCATTCATATATGTATATCACAGTACCTATTCAAATATTGTTGATGAAAGTTATATAGAATGTGCCCAAAGTAAGTACTTGTAAGTGCTCCATTAAATTCTACAGGCAGTTTGAAATAAATGTTGCTTGGTTCTATGCGAAACCGTGCTCCCCTAAAGATGAGAGACTTTATCTCCGGGTGCACCTGTTGCATCCAAATGGTTAACATCAATTGGTAGGCCACCGAAGAAAAGTCCTCAGCACTACACGTTATTTGGCAAGGATAAGTGTCATTCCCTTTAGTAGTGTGCCGGTGGAAAGTTATCACACAGCCAGAATAGCGCCCAATTGAGTGACAGACCAGCCTGTTCGAGTGCCAGAAAGTTTTATAATGTAAAGTACAGTAAGTTACCCCTTCCCAATAATAGTGACCTGCTAGTTGGCCAGTACAGTAACAGTACGGAAGTCTGTTCCATTATTTATAGATTTTGTCAATTCGTAAGCATCCCATTTGATGGTAAAATGTCACAAGTGACGAATATTAAACATATAAGACCCCTGTACCCCAAAACCTGTGTGAAGTGAGCATCCATTAAAATGCCTATGCGTTTAAAGGTCTCATTGCATGAGCATGTACCCTCTTATGTCATCATAGCCATAATAGCAACTGGTAAATGTTTGCGCTCTTTGTTGAGCCCCTCTGTTGTGCAACTGAAACGACATATACATTTCGTTTCCATTTTGCGAAGTTTCAATGTCAAATCAACCCCTCGTTTGCCACATCTGGCTTTCATCAGCCCAATAAATCTAATATTCTGTTTATTGCCCATTTGATGCTCAGTTTGCCAATGTTCTGCTAGAGGTAGCCTAGAGTCATTCTACTGGCCCTCCAATGTCAGGTGGCTGGCCTGGTCCATCCCCATGTCATTATCTAGAACAATGTTGCAGTGTGAGGGTCTTACCATTGGTTCTTACCTGTTTCTACCCACCCCTAGGATACTAAACTGTGATTGGCTAGAGCTGATATCCACAGGCCTGGGATCCACAAAGGTTCTCTTCTCTTGGTGTACCTTTTCAAGGTAACAAAATCACTATGTGTCTGCATTGTAACTTGTGTGTACCACCTTAGACTATGAGAGTGCGTGTTCATCTCGTGAAACACTTGTCTCACATTGTAGCATCTTTGTTACGAGCGTCTGTTTGGTAGCGTGAGATTGGCTCCCTTTCTCAGGGCTGGTTGTTGTCCATTGTCTGTGCCGGCTGGGTAACGTGTTCTGAGATCATGATTTGGAGCTGTGCAGCTCTGAATTATGAATAATTATTCACATTTGCTGCAGCTGGGGCTACTGTCTTTCAGGGAATGGAATGTCATCCGTATCTGGTGGCCTTGGCAGCGGGTCTGGTTTCACACATTCTGCTCTCTGTACAGCCTGAATTCAGCTCTGCTCGGTTCTTGCTGAGAGGCTTGCGGCCTGCTGTAATTTTCCTAAAGCACAATGCAGCTTTAACAATGTTCGTGCTATTCTATATTCTCCATAGGTTAGTCACGCTTGGTTCTGTCAGGTCCCATAGGTGTCCCTGCAGTTCCATAAGGTTATTCCCATGTAAGCATCTGCAAGCTTTGTTCAGAATCTCTTGCTTCTTGCAGTTTCTGTGTTGCGACGTCGAGCTAATGACAAAATAATAAATGCAAGGACAGCATGCATATGTATCTGTCCTCTTAACTATAGAACAACACACTTGTGTTCTTTGTGTATTCAAGTGCATGTTTGTGTCCTGAAGTGCGGATGGCACGTGTGCTTCAATTCTAACGCTGCTAAGTCGTGGTGTCTCTATCGACGTCAGCAACATGGTTTCTTGGTGCTTTGATTGATACTGTCAATTGAGGTGTCTTTTGTTGTAGCCTGGGGCTCCTTGTCCACTCTTGGGTAGATTTGTACCACCCCTGGCCTGTAGGGCCGGCTGAGGGGGTATCTAGCAACATAGTTGTCCACCATAGGAGCACTGGGAATTGGTCCGAAATAATATGGGTGATCGCGGTATCTTCTGGCCTTCTTCTGCATCATGTATCTTGTAGGAGGGGGAAGGAGGGGTAAGCTTCCTCATTCCTCTTCTGTCCCCCCTCTGGTCGACCTATTGACCACATCCTTATATGACAGGCCTTTTGTTCTTGGCTGCCATATCTTCGTTATACCTCAAAGGTGTCCATAATAGTTTGTGTGGTCGTCGAATGATCAGTGCATGTAGCAGCACACTCCTTCGGTTACAACAAACCCATTTCCCTTCATAAAACTTTGGGTCATGAAGATTGTCCAGCTTCAGGGATCCTGCTGGAAATAGTTAACACTGCGCAATCTTCGCTCTGAGCTTGTCTCATTCTGCAACAACCTTGTCCTTTGTCCCTCCTATGTTCACATCCATTAGGATCTGCATTGCGATAGCTTCTTCTGCTGTTTATTTGTATCTTGCCATGCAGAGCTTGATCCCACACACTGATGCTGCTCCCAGCACGAGGGATCCTGCTATCACCTTCAGTCCCTCTGACAGCCATGATGGCATCCAGGACCATATATACGCTAGCCAGCTCTTGTCCTTCCCTGTTCCTTGTGCTTCATCTTCCATTTTGGCATGCATCTGTGCCAGCTGTGCTACTGCATCTGAGAGAGTTCCGTAATCTTCATCGTTACCAGATATCAATGTGCGACAGGAACACCTTATCTTTGTGCAAACTCCTCCTTCCATAGCTGTATGGAGATCCAGAACATACCTATTCTGGTGCTCCAGCAAACTGATTGCTTGGAGCGTTAAACCTATTTACTGTAGAGTTAATCGTTACCATCAGCTCCCAACGAGTGATCTGTAACCACTTGGCATTTGTGTATGTCTGTATCCCTGGTATTATTGATGCAAAGAACATCTGTGTCCTACTGAACAATCAGTGTTCTGCTGGAATCGCATCCAGTGCCATATCTGCTGCCTCAGAGAAGTAATTCCCAACCCCTCTTCGCTCTGCTCAGTCCTCCCCAGTTCTCTGTCTTCTCTGTTGGTGTCACATCGACCGATCTCTTCCTTCTTTTATTGTTGTCTATGTTCGGGAATTCATCGAGCTTTACATCTTTCTTGGGTACGACCAATGAGGGCATATTAATGTGTACCAATGAGCCAACTCCTCCCCATTTGGGTGGCAGCCTCTCATATGCTTTCGACCCACATGTCCAGTAATGATCCTTCAGTACTGCCATTCCTGCCCTCATAGCTGTGAGTTGTTCAACTGTCTTGCACCCAAGGTTCTCGCCAATTTCAACCTCTCCACTGTTCTTGTAGCACAGGGCTGGTGTCTTCAGGGGGATTATTGGCAATGGTACAGCCTCGTTCGCCACTCTTGTCAGTAACTTTGCGCTCATGTCCCACTCCTTCAGGCACTTGTCATTTTCCTCCTGCAGCTTGTTCACTGACGATTAGGCTAGTGTCAGTGCCTTGCTTCCCACCACTCTTTCTTGCCATCCATTGTTAGTGTACACTCGTCCATGAACAAATATCTGTGGTCTTTCCCGGCATGCAGACTCTCCTCCTATCTCCTTCACTCTTGTCCAGGGAAATGTCAGTTCCTTCAATGTGGTAGTCTTTGTTTCTCCCTTCTCAGGTCCATCAGGTATGTACGGTATGGCTTCATCTAGCTGCTAGTAATTGTTCATCATGTCCAATGACTTTATGTATTTATCTTCATATGGGAATGTTCCTTTGGACATCCATCTCAGTGTTGCTGTCTTCCCTTGGAATCTTCCTTGAGTTTGCACCATTGCTTTTGCTGCGGGTATTTCTGTTGCTATGAACGTTCTAGAGGCACTCATGGGATAGGGGATTAAAAAGCAGACACAACAGCTCTCCCCAGTGGTTTCCTTACCTACTTTGGTCATATGTTTGTACCACATGTTATTAGATACTCGAGCTGTGTCAGTGAGATACATGTCTACTCCCTTCATGTCTGTGTCAACACTGCACTTACCTCTCCTTACCTTATAAGCAGTGCCTTCTCGTCCACCTGACATGGTTGTCCCACCTGCTTGGGTTGGGGGAATGTTAGTAGAGGGTATAGCGGTAGCAGTAACAATATATGATTGCCAGAATATAAATCCCATCAAGCCACTGGGAATTAACAGACATGACGATAATGTTCTTTATTGTTCCTTTCATATCCACTTATGCTGCTTGATCCTTGCAGCCTGGTGATACAGTAGCCCGCCTGAAATGCGCAGAAAAGGTGTTAGTATTTGTCAGTACCCTCAAGCCCTGCGAACCAAATAATCACCAATTACAAAGGCAAATACCTCCCCCAAGACCTTCCTTACTTGGGGGTCTCTTAATGCAGCCAACACTGGGAGTTCACCATGTTGAAGTTGTGGGTATGTTTAGGCCAAGTACTCTACAAAAACAAGATAATATACTGCAAGGGATCGTGCTCTAAATCGTCTGGGTCTTATCACGTAATGGACAAATTGATCAGAGAAAGTTTCTGGGTGATGGGTGGAAAGTAACATCAGTGAAACGAACAATACAATCCCCGCAACATTCACGAAGGCCCTGCATGTGCGGAAAGGGAAAATAACAAACGGACAGTGTATCTTTAGTCAATTTGAACAAGTATTCTAGTTGCTACTTCTGCTGCTTGGGATCGTCTGACCATGGGATGTCCGGGTCTCCCTAATTGGGTAAGATATGCACACACTTGTAGTTCATCTAGGTCCCGAACGTTGGCCCTGTCGGTCACAGAGACTCTGTTGCCAGGTGAGGCCACTGTTTTGTAGGGCTTGACATCTTGTAGGTGATTCCATACAGATTTACTTACTAGCTTAACAGCGCAGTCTGCCACTGCCTCCACCACATGGGGTCAGTGAACCTAGGTGCATTCCAGCGCCTGACAAAATTCTGCAGGAGGACAATATCTCCCACTTTCACAGAATGTTTCAGTTTACAGTCTTGTGGTGCATCGTCAATCTCTTTGCCGTCTTCTGGGACCCACTGGATTCGCTGTATCTGGCAAGAGATACAAGAAGCGCTAGCCACCAAAGAAGTAATGTAATCATACATCTCGTGTCCTAGCACAACTGCACTTTTCGCACAGTATTTCAGTGCTCTTGTGGGAGGAGCCAGGGGACGAAGCATGTGCCGTCCTGTCCTCACGTTATGGGGCGCTAAATGGTGGTCGGACCCTGGTTTATTGCGCAATTCTAACAAGGCAAGGGGTAAACAGTGCAACCAATTTTTCTTGGGCGCTTTGCTGAGTTTTTGCTATGCACTTCTTTAGGAATCCATTCAGGCATTCACACATCCCATTTGCTTGCAGGTGGTACACACAGTATGCTTAATGCCTAGCAGGGTTGTGATGTGTTGGAACAGCTCATTGGCAAAGTGAGGGCAAAGTGAGGGCCGTTGTCAGACCGCAGGACCGCACACATGCCCCATCTTGGGAAAACATCTCTGGGCAAAAATGTGGCTACCCTAAGGGCATCAGCATGCGAACAGGGACTGGCCTCAATCCACCTGGAGAATGGACAAACAACCACTACCATGTAGCGGTATCCTTGGCAAACTAGGATCAAATCCACATAGTCCACGTGGAGGTGCAGAAAAGGGCCTAAAGGCTTTGGTATAGCTCCTCTCACAACTGTCAAAGTATGCCCTGCTGTAAACTGTTGGCATGTCAAGCAGATACTGACAAAATCAGCTACTTGTTCATTCACATTTTGGCAAAACCATGATTCTCCAATGCATGTAGCAATGACCTCCTTACCTGTGTGTGTTGGATAGTGCAATTGTGCTAATGCTGTCTTCAACAATGCTAGTGGCATGACCACTTTCCCAGTGTTGTTCTGTCACCATAAGGCATCTGTCGGAGACATGGAGCACCCTCTCCTTACCCATAGCTCCTTCTCCTCCTGGGGCGCAGCTCCATAATCTGTGTCTCTGGTAGTTGGTAGTACATTGTAACCTTCCTTCATCACCATGCTCCTCACTCCTTCCTGAACCTTTTGTCTCTCTTTCAGTTCCCACAATTGCCCAAAGTATGCAGCGCATTTTGCCTCATGATCTGCTGCTTCATTCCCTCTTTAGATAGGGTCTTCCCCTTTTTTGTGGGCTTGGCACTACACTAGTGCTACCGTTTATGGATATGCAATCACCTCACTCAATCTGTCCAATAATAGTGTATGCTGTACTGGGGTCCCGTCTGCTCTCCTGAACCCTCTCCTGAGCCATCGCGCCAGTCATGAGTGTACTGTTGACATCACGTTGGCGGAATCAGAATAAATTGTCACCTCTTTCTCTACACTGTTTTCTACTGCAAATATGAGATCCACTAGTTCTGCTGCTTGTGCTGATTAATGGGATGGTAGCCACGCACTTGCAACCACCTCACTTGTCCCGTACTCCTTCACTCTTACCACTGCAGTCCCAGGATGTCCTAATCCCACAAGTTTGATCAATTGTCGATGAACTGTCAATGTACAGCATATCTCCCCACTCAAGTGCGTCTTCCTCCACTTTGCGTGTCTCACTGAGCATCTCTATGTTTTTGTGCAGTTGTGTGCATAGTCAACATATGCCATGAATGTTGCTGGGTTTACAGTCTTGCATCTTACTATCTTCAATTTTACATTCTATAGTATCACCTCATATCCTGATGCTCTCTATGTGGTCAGTGTGCTCTTTGGTTTGTGTAGTATCGCAAAGAGGGCGTGCTCCACATACATAGTGGCGGTGCACTCCATTGTTATTGCTGATGACTTCTCCACTGCTAAAGCTGCAGTTGCCAAACATTGCTCGCACAGATAATGTCTTCTCATCACTGGGTCAAGTTGTCTACTGTGGTAAGCAATTGGCTTATGGCCCATGCTTGTCTTCTGTGCACCTTAATGACCCTGAAGGATAATTTTTTACACCGGGACATCTGGTACAGTCACCGCAAAAGTAGTCAGTCTTTGGGCCATTTCATATACAACATGCACAAGAGTGCGTAGTTAAAATAATATAAGAATGCATAGACACTTGAACTAACAAATTTGTAATGCTTATATTTATTTTTATTCTATGTCACAAAACTTTAAGTATTGCATATGTTTGCAACACCAGTATTCATGTTTTTGATAACTTTGAATGTTCTAAGCACAATTATTTGTGAAATTTAGCACTATATCTGTTGTTTGGTCAAATTTGTATTATGTTTATTAGTGAATTGTCCATAATTGAAGAATTAAACATTTTCTTTTACAACACTAAGAAGTGGGTGTTCTGTAACAGAACCATGCACCACTGACTCTTTAAATCTTGGAGCTATGGTGGTAATTTGTTCCTTACATACTTCAATTGAATGCAACAGGGATACACTCATTTTGTTTAATTATGGCCCATGCTTGTCTTCTGTGTCAGAACCACCTTCATCACAACACAGTCAGTGTGCGAGAATAAGAAGAATTCATTTTTGTAGTCTGGGGTCCCTAACAATGGGGCAGTGCTTATGGCTTCCTTCAGTTCTTCAAAGGCCTCGGTCATGTCTGTGGTCCATGTCAACATCTTGGTTCCCCTCTGTGCCTCTTTCAGGGCATACAGTAGAGGCCTGGTGCATGTGCTGTAGTCAAATACCCATGCTCTGCAGTAATTACACAACCCCAAAAACTGTTGCATCTCCCTCACTGTTGTGGGCTGGGGTGTCTTGCGTATTGTCTCTGCTCTTCGTGGGGCAATCTGTCGGCCGTCCTTGGATATTCCCTGTCCAATGTACAGCATCTCCTTCTGGCAAAACTGTAATTTGGCCTTGTCCACTTTGTACCCTTTGTCAGCTAGTACTGTCAGCATGTGCACTGAGTCCCTTCTGCACTGATCTTCTGTCTCACTGCAAATCAAATTGTCATCTACATACTGTAAAACTGCACTCTCTGTCTGTATGTTGCTTCAATCCATCTGTATCACTCTGTTAAAGATATATGGTGACTCACAGTACCCTTGTCGCAAACAAGCATGTTTCCACTTCTGGTTTTGGTAAATAAAGCTGGCCAGGTCTTGTAAATCTGGGTGTAGTGGCACTGAGAAGAATGTGTTCTTCAAATCAATGACCATGAAACAGGCAGCTTCCGCTGGAATCCTGCACAAAATTGTCACTGGGTTTGCTGCTAGAGGATACTCTGCCTCTACAATATGGTTAAGAGGTCTTAAATCCTGAATAAAATACCATGATCCCCCATTTGCCTTGTGCACAGGTTACACTGCTGTGTTACAAGGGGATTCTGATGGTACCAAAATGCCTCTGTCAATCTGTTATGAATCGCCGCCGCGTTCCCCATCTCCAAACATCTCCAGTTTGGCAATGCTGGAGACTGGCTTTTCCGCTGCCCGTGTTTCGGGTAGTCATATGACATGGCGATTACGTGCATTACGTGTAAGGTAACGCCTCCTCATTTAAATACGATTGCCAAAGGTTCAACGCTGCTTCTAAATAGCGTTTGTCATTTCATTACTTTGATCCAGATTTCTTCCACTTTTTGAACTCGGAACGTTTCTCAACCTGTCTATCGGATTACCCTTGTATATCAAGTTGGACCGTGGCTAGCCGTCCCGTCAGCTTGCCGCACTTGCACGGCTCCTCGGCAGTAGTCCCGGCTGCTTGCCGAGGCCCCACGCTGTCTTTGTTCTTTCAAGCCAGCCATCCTGCCAGCACGCCGCACCTTGCAGCAGCTTCCTCAGCAGCGATTCTGCCTACCTGCTGAGCCCCCACGCTGCCTTTGTTCTTTCAAGCCAGCCATCCTGCCAGCGTGCCGCACCTTGCAGCGGCTTCCTCCGCAGCAATTCCGCCTACCTGCTGAGCCCCCACGCTGCCTTCGTTCTTTCAAGCCAGCCATCCTGCCAGCGCGCAGCACCGTGCAGCGGCTTCCTCAGCAGCGATTCCGCCTACCTGCTGAGCCCCCACACTGCCTTTGTTCCTTAAGGTAAGCCTGCCTGCCTACCCGCCTCTCCGGCTGTCAAGTCTCTGTGCTGCTCAAGTCTCTGTGCTGCTCAACAAACTCATACCGAAGCCCGTTATAGACGGATTCGAACATTCCTGTGTTTGGAAGTTACCAGAACTACCCGGGGAACTATCGTGTGAACAACTGTGTTTGGAACACTTTTCACCAGCAACTGTGCACTTTCTGAACGCTCTCCTGTAGTGCACCATCCCGGACCTAGGTTGCGACCCTCGTTCCGTTCGGGCTAAACTTCCCATACTAACCTTCCTGTTTGTTATTTTTTCCTACCGTTGATTAGTACATTCCTTCCTGAAAACACCTATTGGGTAAGCCTGGGGTCATTGGTGTTTGTTTTCCTGGGAATCAATAGGTTATCATTCTTACCTATCCTTTCTTTGTTTCCAGTATTCTTGGTCCCAGTCTAACCACCCGTAGTTGCCATAGAGCCCTATCAAACCCTTCCTTCAGGTACTGTTGTTTGGTCTGATCTTGAATTAATGAGTGATGTCCAACGTCAGTGATGTATAATTGTGCTTTTGTTTATTTCTTACAGCCTGGGTTTGGCGGTGTGAATTTCCCCGCTCTTTTGGGTAATTGATTCCTCTGACTGTTTTTGTTATGCAGCAAAGGGGTATCTTGCCTTAAAGAGGTCCTCGAGTTGAGGAGGTCTGGTTCTGGATCGTACCATTGTACACTCCAGCTTAGAATGAATAGTTACCGGAGCTGCTCCCTCTTCGGTTTATCCCAAGGTTGAGCAACGCCCGACCAGTCCAGCAACTGGTGAGTAACACAATCAGGGATGTAATGGCTCATAAATGCCCTCATCTGCCTCCTTGGTTAGGTGGTATTGTTTTACTCTTGGTAAAATCGCTCCTGGTTTCAGTTTAATCTTCACCTCTCCTATGCTCTTTCTGCATCCCACGTCATAAGGACTTGTGGTCCATAAACAGCTGGGTACTTTGGCCATGTCCTTCTCCCGGAATGAGGGTGGTACCTCCAGCGCCATTGGCATTTTCTGTGGCACCTCGCTGTAGTGTATTTGTAACCAGTAGGTTACACTCATTTCAAACACCATCTCAAATTCCTGTCTTTCTTCTTTGAATAGTTCCTCATCTGTCACTGTGGTCAGTCTGCTTCCTTCTGCAACTGCAATTATTGCTCTCCATGCCCTCCCTGTGTCATCCAACCTGTGTACTGCAATCCAATGCTCTCTTACCAACATGCCAACACTTTTTCTACTTCTATGGACACTATTGTTCCTTCTGGCTCATCCAGTGGTGTTTCTGGCCTGAATAGGTATTTGTTTAGAACTCGCCACACCTTAGCTGCAATGCCTGGCATCCATGCAATGGCAATGTCACCCATATTGAAACATCTCTGGTTCCCCTGGCACCCCCCTCTGTACCGTACGTCAACAATATGCTTGAACAATCTGCCTTACATTTAACATGTGTATGCCTGGTGTTGAGCACACTATGCCCATAACTGTGAATGAGTGGTCATGTTCAGTCTGCTCATGATGTCTCCTCCCAATAACTTTACATGTGTCTGTCGAGAGTAAAGTAGAGGTAGTGTTAAGTCGTGATCTCCTATAGATAGTGAGAGGTGTCACTTTGCGAGCCCCAGAAAATCCTTGAGTGTTCATGGCATTGCCTGACAACGTAAATGTTCCTTCCCTAATGCATGAACTGGTCACCCCAGTGTCAAAAAGAATGGGAAACATTGTGTCACCTATCGCCACCCCCATGCGAGGTTCCTCCCTGGGGTTGGGTGTGGTTGACAGGATGGGACACATCAAGTGCGTCTGTGGGCTGTCATATTGAGGGTACACAGATAACCCATTTGCTGTAAAGGGGTTGTTCCCCACCATGTTAACTCCTCCCAGTCGTCGGATGCGTACTGTTGCCACTGTATCCTGTATCTATGGTAGTTGTTGTGTGCTCCCTCTAATCTGTGGTGCTTGTAAATACTGTGGTAGTAGTGCTGTCATCTGTGGTACCTGCATCTGTGCTGGTGGTGCTTGTGATTGTGCTTGTGGCATCTGGTGATATTCACCCTGTATCTGCCCTTGTGGCTGTTGGTCCTGTGCATAATAATCTTCTTGCCCCCCTTGATATGGCATCGGGCCCTGCTCTCACCAATTCTGTTGCATCTCTCTAAATCAACATACCCTTGAGATGTGCCCTAGCTGCCTGCATGTCCAGCACTGTGGTGGCTCCCTCTCTTGTCCCTGAAAACCCGCCGAAAAGTCTCCTTGGTTCAGCTGCATCTGTTGTCCATACCCCCAAAATATTCCCGGAAACCCCCCTTGTTTGTGATGCATCTGTGGCCCAAAGCCACACCCCCTTTGTAGGCCTCCCCTTCCTCGGAACCCCTGCTGTGGGCTGCCCATCCCATGTATCCTCCCCCCCATGGGCGGTGCAAACTGTTGCGGCTGCAGATGCTGCAGTTGCTGCTGCGTGTGTGGGCTGGGGCTGGTTATAACTGCCCCTTCCATTACATACTTTGATAGCTTTTTCTATACTCATTTCGCTTCATCTGCCTTTCTGTCTTCTGCCTTTTGCTTTACCTTCTCCTGCCATAGTCAATAATGATGCACTATCATAAGCTATATCTCTGGCCATCCTTTCGCTTCCATCCCTACCAATTGCTTCAAACTATTCTGAACTGGCTCTGGTTGTCCCTGCACTAATATATGATAACATATTGCTCTTGTTTTGTCCCAAGCCTCTTGAGTTTTGAGGCGCCAAAACTCTTGAATCTCCTGAATGTACTGCACAGGATCTTTGTCCTCTCTCATCTTCTGTGACGTAATCGCCTCAATGTCTGATGTGTCTGGGTATTGTGTCCTTAATACTTGCCAAACTGCTGCCCTGCAGTTTGCAAATGGCACCCCGTTGTGTGCTGTTGTAACGCTCACCTGATTCCCGTAGAGGCACCGGTCTTGACTGGGCGTATACCGTATCTGCAAAGGTGATGTGTAACACACGGCTGGCTCTTTGGGCTGGACCTCTGTGCACTGTATGTCTGACTTGAAGGGTAAGATGTCTGCAGATAGAAAATATGGGATTAAGGAACTGGGTTCTTGAATGTCTCTCTCTTCTTCCCTTTCTCTTCTCCTGTAGAACCCCAAAGGTTAACGCTCTCACCTTAGGTAAGTGAACGCCGTGCTCTCCATCTGCCTCGGGGCAGGGTGCTGTAACCAGTTCCTTCACTGGATAAGGGGAGCAGGCCTCTTGACTTCAGAGGACTGCTGTCCGTCGTTTACTGCACGAACGGTAAGTTTCGAGTAATTCTAATGTCTTTAAAGTCTTTAGTAATGATGTTTCTTGTTTTGCAGGGTTCCGGCGATGGCGGATGACGGGCTGAAGTGGGTTGAAGATGGAGCCCGTGTGATGAATAGAAGCGCCTGGAAGCACGTAAGTAAGCGCTTGTTGCCTGCTTCACAATGCGCTCTAAGTGTCTTTTTATTTTGCAGGTACAAGTTCGGAGCGGCTGCAGGGTGCCGGAATACCCACTGGGTTAGATGTGGAAAGGAGTAATGGCACGTGAGTATTAAAGTTCCCCAATGTCTTTAAACGCACCTTGTTTTGTCTTTCAGATGCGGGATGCAGCGCCGAAGGCCTCCGGAGCGTGCGAAGAGTTGGTAAGCTTTTGTCTTTCAGATGCCGGAATGCAGTGTGAAGACCTCCGGAGCGCACGAAGAGTAGGTAAGCCTTTGTCTTTCAGATGCCGGAATGCAGAGCGAGGCGTTGGTGACAGCCGATGGACCAGGTAAGTGAAGAGCTGTCACTGAAGACCGTAATGCTAACCTGTTCTTTCTTGTCTTTATAGGTGTTGCTGAAGACTGGATTCAGGATGGTAAGCCTTTTTCCTTAGGCCCAGGATCAGATGCAGAAGACACGATGAACGTTCTGCTGCAGAGGATGCAGAATAACGCAAAGCAAGATTCATCCATCGGGTGTGGTTTAAATAGCCTCCTGTAGTGCTTAGGTGTCTCCTTCCACAGCCACGCCTAGGTAAGAAAAGAGTTCCTGCTTTCCAGAAGAGTTCCAGTGTTCTGAATCTAGGGAGTGGCTCCTGCCCCACCCAACAGGAAAAGTAGTTCCAAACAGAAGAGGATCAGAGGCTCAACTGGCAGGCAAGTAAGCAGCATGGTCTGCTGCAGGTAAGTCCACCCAAGCATTATGAGCCCGGCACTTCCAGCGCTGGGACTGGGCATATTTATGAGCCTGGTGCCACTGGCGCCAGGACTGGGTCCAAAAGGTCCCAATTGGGACTGGTTGGCACTCGGAACCTGGGTTATGGATCTGCTTCCAAGGGAGTTGGGAAAACCCTGACCTTTTGGAAGCAGAGATCATTACAGCTGTGTTCTGTGTCGCCACCCCTGGGAACCCTGTCCTTTTCCATACACCATCAGATGTGTCTCCTAATATCGATACTAATATTCTTTTTACGTCACCCACTGCTAACCTGTGGCAAGCGATCATTTTCTCCATCTCATAAATACATTTCCCAGGTCCTGCGCTGAACTATGGTAACCTACACTTCACATTTTCCTTGTCTGTGTGCTTTCATGGCACCTACTGGGCTCTCACCACTCCTCTCTCTAAGAGGCATCTCGGAGTATGCCATCACCTGTTCATGTGTCCTTCTCGTCAGTCTGATTTGTCGAGGCCCTCTCTTGTTCTCAATGTCTGTGCATGCATCTACTGTTTCTAATATAGGCACCCTCCTGTTATCGTCAAAAGCTCTAGACAATCTTCCTCTTGATCAAACTATGGCTATCTCCCTCTCCTTCCTCCTGGAGGATCCCTTAGTATATTAACATATGTGTTGTGTGTGGTGCAAAGGTCGTTCGTCTGTCTTAAGTAACTTTGGGTCTCACCCTAAGTTACTAGGGGAATCCAGACGTGGACCCCTTGCTCACTATTCTTAGAGAGGCACAGATCCACCCTACTGATGAGGTCCAACCAGACCGAAACACGTGTCTGTGGTTTCTGTTGGTACTCTTGTTCAGAAGAGAATTGCCTAGCATTTCGGTGCTGGACTGCCCCAGGGCCGGACAAAGACTGATATGTTTGGGATATTTCTTCTCTGTGAAAGATAGTGAGCTAAAGACTCTGGGTAAGTCTCTCGTAACCAGGACTAATGTCTGGCAGAGGGACTCCCAGGACCCCCCTTGTTAATTTGCATATTTAAGTAACTTTGGGTCTCACCCTAAGTTACTAGGGGAATCCAGACGTGGACCCCTTGCTCACTATTCTTAGAGAGGCACAGATCCACCCTACTGATGAGGTCCAACCAGACCGAAACACGTGTCTGGGGTTTCTGTTGGTACTCTTGTTCAGAGGAGAATTGCCTAGCATTTCGGTGCTGGACTGCCCCAGGGCAGGACAAAGACTGATATGTTTGGGATATTTCTTCTCTGTGAAAGATAGTGAGCTAAAGACTCTGGGTAAGTCTCTCGTAACCAGGACTAATGTCTGGCAGAGGGACTCCCAGGACCCCCCTTGTTAATTTGCGTTCGTCTGCTGAGCCTGATCCCATGAATAGGCTCCGCCTTCTCCTTGTCTGTGGGTCCTGGATTCCCATGACGCCCACTTGTCTGTCCCCGTGGACTGTGATCCGCCTTGCTCCCCCCTCTCGTCCCGCTGTATTTGTCGTCATTGTTGAATCCTGTGTTCATGTTGCTACAGAAATCATCGGCAATACGTAGTCTCCTCTATGTCGTCCGTGTTCGGTTTCATGCTAAGATCGATGTCTATTAAATCATACTTGCTACCTCCTGCCCAGGCCCCTAGGCCTGCTCCTCCTCCCTCAGTTACGCTGCTGCGTCATGAGTTTGTGCTATCGGGCTCAGCTCGTCTGTCCTCCTCGCATCTATTCTTTTCCCTATCCAGCACTGCCTGTGTCCTCACTGCCCTTAGAGCTTGCTCGTCCTCTTCCCTGCACGCTCGTTCCCTTGCCATTCTGTCCAACTGCAATTTCCTCTGTTCCCTCTCTGTTAACTCATGTTTTTCTTGCTCTGCTATCTCTCGCCGTCTCTCTGCCTTCTCCTTTTTCTCCCTCATCTCCCTTTCTTCCCATTCCCTTTCTAAGAGTTCCCTCTCTTCCTCCTGTCTTCGTTCCCTATCTTCCCGTTCCAGTTTCTCCTCTCTCCTTCTCTCTCTGTCTTTGCGCTCTAATCTAATCTAATCTAATCTAATCTAATCTAATCTAATCTAATCTAAGCAAAACCCGTTTTGGCCTATTTGAGTATCCAGTGATGCCTTTCGGTCTCTGAAATGCCCCGGCCACTTTTCAGGCGTTTATGAATGACGTGTTTCATGACATCCAAGACCGTTTCGTTGTAGTTTACCTCAACGACATACTCATTTACTCTGCTTCAATGACAGAGCATGTTCAACACGTTTCAATTGTCCTACAGAGACTAAGAGAAACTCACCTATATGCCAAGGCCGAAAAGTGTGTCTTTCACTCCTCGGAGGTGGAGTTCTTGGGCTTTAATATCACCAACCAAGGCATCAAGATGAGCCAGTCCAAGGTCAAAGCGGTCTTAGAATGGCCTATCCCGAAGACAGTCAAAGAACTGCAATAATTTCTTGGCTTCACCAATTTTTATCGGCGTTTTATTCATTCATTCTCGGCTATTTCAGCTCCACTTTCAACCTTGACCAGTTCAAAGGTCCGTTATACCTGGAACGATGATTCTCAGTCAGACTTTGATACCCTGAAGGAGGCCTTCACCTCGGCTCCTCTGTTACAACATCCTAATCAGGACATATCTTTCTTTGTTGAAGCAGATGCCTCAGGGTATGCCATAGGCGCCATACTCTCACAACCCTGTTCGCTAACAGGGGAAATGCATCTGGTTGCTTTCTTTTCCAGAAAACTAACGGCTTATGAAAGGAATTATCCAATCACGGAACGAGAACTGCTCGCCATTAAAGAAGCCTTCATGGAATGGCGGCACCATCTCTTGGGTGCCAGACATGTGGTTAATGTCTATTCAGACCACAGGAGTTTACTGGCATTTAAGACCATGAAGTGTCTCACCGTCCGACAAGCTCGTTGGCACTTGTTTTTCTCGCAATTCCAGTTCATCATCACTTATCGACCAGCACGCCTGCACGTTCCTGCGGATGCCTTGTCAAGACAGTGGGCCGATGATAAAACTATTCCCAAAAATCCGGTGACTGTATTGGGGGGAAAAGGTAATATGCGGGTGCACTGTCCAACCCTCTCTACGTTCCATCATTGAGGATTGGGTGATTTCCAAACTATCCGAAAAAACGTTGCTTAACTTAGACATTCAAGGGGGTCTTCCATTCATTCAAGGACGCGTTTACATACCTCCTGGCCCGACCCGGGTTCACACCTTGCGCTGGGCTCATGACTCTGTAGTGGCAGCACATCCTGGTCATCAAAAAACGGTAGAGTCCCTCCGCCGGTGGGCTTGGTGGTCATCAATGTCCAGAGACGTCATGGATTACATTTCTACCTGCGCCATTTGTGTTCAGTGCAAAAAAAATCTAGAACCAAACCCATGGGTCTTCTACAGCCATTACCGGTACCATTCAAACCATGGCAAATGATATCTATGGATTTCGTGGCGGAACTTCCAACCGTTAAAGGAATGAACATTATCCTAGTAGTAATTGACTACTTTACCAAGTATGCAGTCTTCATCCCTTGTGCTAGTCTACTTAATGCCCCTACTCTGGCTGAGTTGGTGTGTTTGCACATATTTCAACATTTTGGTTTGCCTTCTATTATTGTATGTGACAGGGGGACGCAGTTCACCTCGCGATTTTGGAGGGCTCTTACTTCTTCTCTCCTTATAGATGACCGGTACTCCTGGGCCTTCCATCCTCAAACGGATGGGCAAACAGAACGCCTCAATGCTACTATGGAGCAATATCTGAGGTATCTTTGTCTCCAGTTTCAGTTCTCTTGGCTGTCAGCCTTACCTCTGGCTCAGTTTGCACACAACAATTCACTACATACCGCTACAGGGGTGTCTCCTTTCTTTGCTCTGTATGGTTTCCATCCACGTTCCTTACCCTTGGACCCTTCATTACCCATGGACAACCCTGCGGCTTTGACGAGCATTAGAGATATGGATCAGCTACATCGAGATGTCCGGTTGCACTTGCTACGATCCCAGGTTAGTGCTAAAAAGTGCGCTGATGCACACCAAAACCCCGCCCCGGTCTATACCCCGGGCATGAAGGTGTGGTTGTCAATTCGAAACTTGAAGATTCCAGGAAAGAAATCTCTCTTGCCTAAATATGTTGGCCCATATGAAATCTCGGTGTCATCAACCCTGTGGCGGTACGGTTGCCCCTTCCATCCGCATGGCGGATCCATCCGGTGTTTCATGTGGCATTGGTTAAACCCTGCCTCCTGGCTACTTGTCTTTCTCGCCGCCCGGCGCCCGTTCTGGTTGACGGGCAAGAAGAATTCGAGGTTTCTGCCATTCTTGATGTCAAGGCATCCAGAGGTTCCCTTTACTATTTGGTGGATTGGAAGGGATATGGTCCGGAGGACCGCACATGGGAACCCTTGTCTAATATACACTCACCTGCTTTGTTACGCGCCTTCCATGCTGCCAGGGGGTTGCCGTGGCCTTTGCGGGTGGATACTGTTATGAATCGCCGCCACGTTCCGGGTCTCCAAGCATCTCCAGTTTGGCAACGCTGGAGGTTACCATGGAGACATGACTTTTCCCCTGCCCGTGTTTCGGGTAGTCACATGACATGACGATTACGTGCATTACGCGTAAGATAACGCCTCCTCCTTTAAATATGATTGCCAAAGGTTTAACGCTGCTTCTAATTAGCGTTTGTCATACCATTACTTTGATCCAGATTTCTTCCACTTTTTGAACTCGGAACGTTTCTCGACCTGTCAATCGGATTACCCTTGGATATCAAGTTGGACCGTGGCTAGCCGTCCCGTCGGCTTGCCGCACTTGCAGCGGCTCCTCGGCAGTAGTCCCGGCTGCTTGCCGAGCCCCCACGCTGCCTTTGTTCTTTCAAGTCAGCCATCCTGCCAGCGCGCCGCACCTTGCAGCGGCTTCCTCAGCAGCGATTCCACCTACCTGCTGAGCCCCCACGCTGCCTTCGTTCCTTAAGGTAAGCCTGCCTGCCTACCCGCCTCTCCGGCTGTCAAGTCTCTGTGCTGCTCAAGTCTCTGTGCTGCTCAACAAACTCATACCGAAGCCCGTTATAGACGGATTTGAACACTCATGTGTTTGGAAGTTACCAGAACTACCAGGGGAACTATCGTGTGAACAACTGTGTTTGGAACACTTTTCACCAGCAACTGTGCACTTTCTGAACGCTCTCCTGTAGTGCACCATCCTGGACCTAGGTTGCGACCCTCGTTCCGTTCGGGCTAGTCTTCCCATACTAACCTTCCTGTTTGTTATTTTTTCCTACCGTTAATTAGTACATTCCTTCATGAAAACACCTATTTGGTAAGCCTGGGGTCATTGGTGTTTGTTTTCCTGGGAATCAATAGGTTATCATTCTTACCTATCCTTTCTTTGTTTCCAGTATTCTTGGTCCCAGTCTAACCACCCGTAGTTGCCATAGAGCCCTATCAAACCCTTCCTTCAGGTACTGTTGTTTGGTCTGATCTTGAATTAATGCAGTGATGTCCAACGTCAGTGACGTATAATTGTGATTTTGTTTATTTCTTAAAGCCTGGGTTTGGCGGTGTGGATTTCCCCGCTCTTTTGGGTAATTGATTCCTCTGACTGTTTTTGTTATGCAGCAAAGGGGTATGTTGCCTTAAAGAGGTCCTCGAGTTGAGGTCTGGTTTTGGATCGTACCATTGTACACTCCAGCTTAGACTGAATAATTACCGGAGCTGCTCCCTCTTCGGTTTATCCCAAGGTTGAGCAACGCCCGACCAGTCCAGCAACTGGTGAGTAACACAATCAGGGATGTAATGGCTCATAAATGCCCTCATCTGCCTCCTTGGTTAGGTGGTATTGTTTTACTCTTGGTAAAATCGCTCCTGGTTTCAGTTTAATCTTCACCTCTCCTATGCTCTTTCTGCATCCCACGTCATAAGGACTTGTGGTCCATAAACAGCTGGGTACTTTGGCCATGTCCTTCTCCCGGAATGAGGGTGCTACCTCCAGCGCCATTGGCATTTTCTGTGGCACCTCGCTGTAGTGTATTTGTAACCAGTAGGTTACACTCATTTCGAACACCATCTCAAATTCCTGTCTTTCTTCTTTGAATAGTTCCTCATCTGTCACTGTGGTCGGCCTGCACCCTTCTGCAACTGCAATTATTTCTCTCCATGCCCTCCCTGTGTCATCCAACCTGTGTACTGCAATCCAATGCTCTCTTACCAACATGCCAACACTTTTTCTATTTCTATGGACACTATTGTTCCTTCTGGCTCATCCAGTGGTGTTTCTGGCCTGAATAGGTATTTGTTTAGAAATCGCCACACCTTAGCTGCAATGCCTGGCATCCATGCAATGGCAATGTCACCCATATTGAAACATCTCTGGTTCCACTGGCACCCCCCCTCTGTACCGTACGTCCACAATATGCTTGGACAATCTGCCTTACATTTAACATGTGTATGCCTGGTGATGAGCACACTAGGCCCATAACTGTGAATGAGTGGTCATGTTCAGTCTGCTCATGATGTCTCCTCCCAATAAGTTTACATGTGTCTGTCGAGAGTAAAGTAGAGGTAGTGATAAGTCGTGATCTCCTATAGATAGTGAGAGGAATCACTTTGCGAGCCCCAGAAAATCCTTGAGTGTTCATGGCATTGCCTGACAACGTAAATGTTCCTTCCCTAATGCATGAACTGGTCAACCCAGTGTCAAAAAGAATGGGAAACATTGTGTCACCTATCGCCACCCCCATGCGAGGTTCCTCCCTGGGGTTGGGTGTGGTCGACAGGATGGGACACATCAAGTGCGTCTGTGGGCTGTCATATTGAGGATACAAAGATAACCCATTTGCTGTAAAGGGGTTGTTCCCCACCATGTTAACTCCTCCCAGTCGTCGGATGGGTACTGTTGCCACTGTATCCTGTATCTATGGTAGTTGTTGTGTGCTCCCTCTAATCTGTGGTGCTTGTAAATACTGTGGTAGTAGTGCTGTCATCTGTGGTACCTGCATCTGTGCTGGTGGTGCTTGTGATTGTGCTTGTGGCATCTGGTGATATTCACCCTGTATCTGCCCTTGTGGCTGTTGGTCCTGTGCATAATAATCTTCTTGTCCCCCTTGATATGGCATCGGGCCCTGCTCTCACCAATGCTGTTGCATCTCTCTAAATCAACATACCCTTGAGATGTGCCCTAGGTGCCTGCATGTCCAGCACTGTGGTGGCTCCCTCTCTTGTCCCTGAAAACCCGCCGAAAAGTCTCCTTGGTTCAGCTGCATCTGTTGTCCATACCCCCAAAATATTCCCGGAAACCCCCCTTGTTTGTGATGCATCTGTGGCCCAAAGCCACACCTCCTTTGTAGGCCTCCCCTTCCTCGGAACCCCTGCTGTGGGCTGCCCATCTCATGTATCCTCCCCCCCATGGGCGGTGCAAACTGTTGCGGCTGCAGATGCTGCAGTTGCTGCTGCGTGCGTGGGCTGGGGCTGGTTAAAACTGCCCCTTCCATTGCATACTTTGATAGCTTTTTCTGTACTCATTTCGCTTCATCTGCCTTTCTGTCTTCCGCCTTTTGCTTTACCTTCTCCTGCCATAGTCAATAATGATGAGTTACGCTGCTGCGTCATGAGTTTGTGCTATCTGGCTCAGCTCGTCTGTCCTCCTCGCATCTATTCTTTTCCCTATCCAGCACTGCCTGTGTCCTCACTGCCCTTAGAGCTTGCTCGTCCTCTTCCCTGCACGCTCGTTCCCTTGCCATTCTGTCCAACTGCAACTTCCTCTGTTCCCTCTCTGCTAACTCATGTTTTTCTTGCTCTGCTATCTCTCGCCGTCTCTCTGCCTTCTCCAGCTCCCGCTCCTTTTTCTCCCTCATCTCCCTTTCTTCCCGTTCCCTTTCTAAGTGTTCCCTCTCTTCTTCCTGTCTCCGTTCCTTATCTTCCTGTTCCAGTTTCTCCTCTGTCCTTCTCTCTCTGTCTTTGCGCTCTAATCTCACCTCCCTGTCAATCTCTCTTCTATCCTTCTTGACCATTAGTTCTGCCCAGTCTGTCATGTCGCTGTCCCTTTTCAGGCCTTCTGTCCCTTGTGGCTGTTGGTCCTGTGCATAATAATCTTCTTGTCCCCCTTGATATGGCATCGGGCCTTGTTCTCCCCAATTCTGTTGCATCTCTCTAAATCAACATACCCTTGAGATGTGCCCTAGCTGCATGCATGTCCAGCACTGTGGTGGCTCCCTCTCTTGTCCCTGAAAACCCGCCGAAAAGTCTCCTTGGTTCAGCTGCATCTGTTGTCCATACCCCCAAAATATTCCCGGAAACCCCCCTTGTTTGTGATGCATCTGTGGCCCAAAGCCACACCCCCTTTGTAGGCCTCCCCTTCCTCGGAACCCCTGCTGTGGGCTGCCCATCCCATGTATCCTCCCCCCCATGGGCGGTGCAAACTGTTGCGGCTGCAGATGCTGCAGTTGCTGCTGCGTGTGGTGGCTGGGGCTGGTTATAGCTGCCCCTTCCACTGCATACTTTGATAGCTTTTTCTGTACTCATTTCGCTTCATCTGCCTTCCTGTCTTCCGCCTTTTGCTTTACCTTCTCCTGCCATAGTCAATAATGATGCACTATCATAAGCTATATCTCTGGCCATCCTTTCGCTTCCATCCCTACCAATTGCTTCAAACTCTTCTGAACTGGCTCTGGTTGTCCCTGCACTAATATATGATAACATATTTCTCTTGTTTTGTCCCAAGCCTCTTGAGTTTTGAGGCGCCAAAACTCTTGAATCTCCTGAATGTACTGCACAGGATCTTCGTCCTCGCTCATCTTCTGTGACGTAATCGCCTCAATGTCTAATGTGTCTGGGTATTGTGTCCTTAATACTTGCCAAACTGCTGCCCTGCAGTTTGCAAATGGCACCCCGTTGTGTGCTGTGTTCTGTGTCGCCACCCCTGGGAACCCTGTCCTTTTCCATACACCATCAGCTGTGTCTCCTAATATCGATACTAACAGTCTTTTTACGTCACCCACTGCTAACCTGTGGCAAGCGATCATTTTCTCCATCTCATAAATACATTTCCCAGGTCCTGCGCTGAGCTATGGTAACCTACACTTCACATTTTCCTTGTCTGTGTGCTTTCATGGCACCTACTGGGGTCTCACCACTCCTCTCTCTAAGAGGCATCTCGGAGTATGCCATCACCTGTTCATGTGTCCTTCTCGTCAGTCTGATTTGTCAAGGCCCTCTCTTGTTCTCAATGTCTGTGCATGCATCTACTGTTTCTAATATAGGCACCCTCCTGTTATCATCAAAAGCTCTAGACAATCTTCCTCTTGATCAAGCTATGGCTATCTCCCTCTCCTTCCTCCTGGAGGATCCCTTAGTCTATTAACATATGTGTTGTGTGTGGTGCAAAGGTCGTTCGTCTGTCTTAAGTAACTTTGGGTCTCACCCTAAGTTACTAGGGGAATCCAGACGTGGACCCCTTGCTCACTATTCTTAGAGAGGCACAGATCCACCCTACTGATGAGGTCCAACCAGACCGAAACACGTGTCTGGGGTTTCTGTTGGTACTCTTGTTCAGAGGAGAATTCCCTAGCATTTCGGGGCTGGACTGCCCCAGGGCAGGACAAAGACTGATATGTTTGGGATATTTCTTCTCTGTGAAAGATAGTGAGCTAAAGACTCTGGGTAAGTCTCTCGTAACCAGGACTAATGTCTGGCAGAGGGACTCCCAGGACCCCCCTTGTTAATTTGCGTTCGTCTGCTGAGCCTGATCCCATGAATAGGCTCCTCCTTCTACTTGTCTGTGGGTCCTGGATTCCCATGACGCCCACTTGTCTGTCCCCGTGGACTGTGATCCGCCTTGCTCCCCTCTCTCGTCCCGCTGTATTTGTCGTCATTGTTGAATCCTGTGTTCATGTTGCTACAGAAATCATCGGCAATACGTAGTCTCCTCTATGTCGTCCGTGTTCGGTTTCATGCTAAGATCGATGTCTATTAAATCATACTTGCTACCTCCTGCCCAGGCCCATAGGCCTGCTCCACCTCCCTCAGTTATGCTGCTGCGTCATGAGTTTGTGCTATCGGGCTCAGCTCGTCTGTCCTCCTCGCATCTATTCTTTTCCCTATCCAGCACTGCCTGTGTCCTCACTGCCCTTAGAGCTTGCTCGTCCTCTTCCCTGCACGCTTGTTCCCCTGCCATTCTGTCCAACTGCAACTTCCTCTGTTCCCTCTCTGCTAACTCATGTTTTTCTTGCTCTGCTATCTCTCGCCGTCTCTTTGCCTTCTCCAGCTCCCGCTCCTTTTTCTCCCTCATCTCCCTTTCTTCCCGTTCCCTTTCTAAGTGTTCCCTCTCTTCTTCCTGTCTCCATTCCTTATCTTCCCGTTCCAGTTTCTCCTCTGTCCTTCTCTCTCTGTCTTTGCGCTCTAATCTCACCTCCCTGTCAATCTCTCTTCTATCCTTCTTGACCATTAGTTCTGCCCAGTCTGTCGTGTCGCTGTCCCTTTTCAGGCCTTCTGTCCCTTGTGGCTGTTGGTCCTGTGCATAATAATCTTCTTGTCCCCCTTGATATGGCATCGGGCCCTGCTCTCCCCAATTCTGTTGCATCTCTCTAAATCAACATACCCTTGAGATGTGCCCTAGCTGCATGCATGTCCAGCACTGTGGTGGCTCCCTCTCTTGTCCCTGAAAACCCGCCGAAAAGTCTCCTTGGTTCAGCTGCCTCTGTTGTCCATACCCCCAAAATATTCCCGGAAACCCCCCTTGTTTGTGATGCATCTGTGGCCCAAAGCCACACCCCCTTTGTAGGCCTCCCCTTCCTCGGAACCCCTGCTGTGGGCTGCACATCCCATGTATCCTCCCCCCCATGGGCGGTGCAAACTGTTGCGGCTGCAGATGCTGCAGTTGCTGCTGCGTTTGGTGGCTGGGGCTGGTTATAGCTGCCCCTTCCATTGCATACTTTGATAGCTTTTTCTGTACTCATTTCGCTTCATCTGCCTTCCTGTCTTCCGCCTTTTGCTTTACCTTCTCCTGCCATAGTCAATAATGATGCACTATCATAAGCTTTATCTCTGGCCATCCTTTCGCTTCCATCCCTACCAATTGCTTCAAACTCTTCTGAACTGGCTCTGGTTGTCCCTGCACTAATATATGATAACATATTGCTCTTGTTTTGTCCCAAGCCTCTTGAGTTTAGAGGCGCCAAAACTCTTGAATCTCCTGAATGTACTGCACAGGATCTTCGTCCTCTCTCATCTTCTGTGACATAATCGCCTCAATGTCTGATGTGTCTGGGTATTGTTTCCTTAATACTTGCCATACTGCTGCCCTGCAGTTTGCAAATGGCACCCCGCTGTGTGCTGTGTTCTGTGTCGCCACCCCTGGGAACCCTGTCCTTTTCCATATGTCATCAGCTGTGTCTCCTAATATCGATACTAACAGTCTTTTTACGTCACCCACTGCTAACCTGTGGCAAGCGATCATTTTCTCCATCTCATAAATACATTTCCCAGGTCATGCGCTGAACTATGGTAACCTACACTTTACATTTTCCTTGTCTGTGTGCTTTCATGGCACCTACTGGGGTCTCACCACTCCTCTCTCTAAGAGGCATCTCGGAGTATGCCATCACCTGTTCATGTGTCCTTCTCGTCAGTCTGATTTATCGAGGCCCTCTCTTGTTCTCAATGTCTGTGCATGCATCTACTGTTTCTAATATAGGCACCCTCCTGTTATCGTCAAAAGCTCTAGACAATCTTCCTCTTGATCAAGCTATGGCTATCTCCCTCTCCTTCCTCCTGGAGGATCCCTTAGTCTATTAACATATGTGTTGTGTGTGGTGCAAAGGTCGTTCGTCTGTCTTAAGTAACTTTGGGTCTCACCCTAAGTTACTAGGGGAATCCAGACGTGGACCCCTTGCTCACTATTCTTAGAGAGGCACAGATCCACCCTACTGATGAGGTCCAACCAGACCGAAACACGTGTCTGGGGTTTCTGTTGGTACTCTTGTTCAGAAGAGAATTGCCTAGCATTTCGGTGCTGGACTGCCCCAGGGCAGGACAAAGACTGATATGTTTGGGATATTTCTTCTCTGTGAAAGATAGTGAGCTAAAGACTCTGGGTAAGTCTCTCGTAACCAGGACTAATGTCTGGCAGAGGGACTCCCAGGACCCCCCTTGTTACTTTGCGTTCATCTGCTGAGCCTGATCCCATGAATAGGCTCCTCCTTCTCCTTGTCTGTGGGTCCTAGATTCCCATGACGCCCACTTGTCTGTCCCCGTGGACTGTGATCCGCCTTGCTCCACCCTCTCGTCCCGCTGTATTTGTTGTCATTGTTGAATCCTGTGTTCATGTTGCTACAGAAATCATCAGCAATACGTAGTCTCCTCGATGTCGTCCATGTTCGGTTTCATGCTAAGATCGATGTCTATTAAATCATACTTGCTACCTCCTGCCCAGGCCCCTAGGCCTGCTCCTCCTCCCTCAGTTACGCTGCTGCGTCATGAGTTTGTGCTATCTGGCTCAGCTCGTCTGTCCTCCTCGCATCTATTCTTTTCCCTATCCAGCACTGCATGTGTCCTCACTGCCCTTAGAGCTTGCTCATCCTCTTCACTGCACGCTTGTTCCCTTGCCATTCTGTCCAACTGCAACTTCCTCTGTTCCCTCTCTGCTAACTCATGTTTTCTTGCTCTGCTATCTCTCGCCGTCTCCTGCTCCTTTTTCTCCCTCATCTCCCTTTTTTCCCGTTCCCTTTCTAATTGTTCCCTCTCTTCCTCCTGTCTCCGTTCCCTATCTTCCCGTTCCAGTTTCTCCTCTCTCCTTCTCTCTCTGTCTTTGCGCTCTAATCTCACCTCCCTGTCAATCTCTCTTCTATCCTCCTTGACCATTAGTTCTGCCCAGTCTGTTGTGTCGCTGTCCCTTTCAGGCCTTCTATCACCTCGGTTGGCCCTTCTGCCTCTCCATTTGTCTTCTTTTGGAGCTTCAAAAGTACTTGAGTTGCTATCCATTAGTTCACGCTTATGCCCTCAAGCTCCTCTTTTACGTGCTTTTACTGCTCACTATTTGCCCCTGAATCACCAGCCGGTTGCCCTGCGCCTTTTGGCTTCTCCTACTTTGTATATGTTGGTGGCTTATATGTCGGATTTAAGTACCCTTCTGCTTCTCTAAATTCCCTCATGGGATACATTCCCTGCTACTCGTCTGTATCATCAGATACTACACTCGGAGGGGCAGAGGGGGTGCAGAGAGATGGGTGCCTTGGTCCTTCACGTCATGCTGGCTTAGGATCCACTGACGCCTTGAGGCATCCCCCTCTCCTTCCTGAAACATGCACCACAACTCGAATATGGCCATGGGTTCGGTCTATTTCTTCCCCTTATAGGTACCTTGTATGTGTGTCAGTAGTGATTGCAGCATGTCTTCGGAGAAACTCCCACAAGGTGGCCATGGTTTGGTTAATTTTCCCTCAGTACTTTTGGACCATTCTATGCTATATTTACAGATTGTTCCCTTGTAAGGTGGAAGCGCCTTACACAAGTGCTGAAGGGGCATATCCCTCCCACATTTACCTTGGTACATCTCATTACATTTTACCTGACATCCAGTCGAGGGTTTTGATAATCTGCTGTTTATGGATAAAAAGTCACAATGCAATGATAATACTTTTCAGCTTCCACAAGCCACTCTGGCTCCACAACTTTTCAGGCGTGTTCCGCGCACTGCCCCGCGTTTACAACCACTGACTCCTCAGGCACACCCACAATCTTGTACATGCGCCTTCCGCGCACCGCCGCTCGTTCACCTCGTCTACCAATCTCAAGTTTCCAATACTAGCTCCTCACCGTTTTAAGATCTCTGTGTCCTATGTGCAAACCTAAAGGTGATGTCACCAAGCTACCAGAACGTCCCAGGAAAATCAAATATCACACTGTAATAGCCCATTACTCCCAACCCACACAAAATCCCCACAGCTGTCTTCCTGCACACAGACAGAGTATACCAGTATTCTCTTGTGATCGAACTGCACCCTCTGCCTCGCCTAACGTGTCAAATGCCTCACTCCAGGAGCCTTACCCAGTCAACTCACCTTCTGCAATCTAGGCCAGCTCCCTTGCTAACCCTCACAGGGATACCGTCATCTATGGCCCGAGCTAAAATGCCCAACCCACACGAATACCTTATTTACATAACTTTTGTCATCCAAGCCCATAAGTCAATAGTCTAGATTATTCACCAGAACCTTTTACCTCTAAGACCGAATGTGCCCTAAACATAAAAAAGGGACTTCTACCTCTGTTCCCATCCCTACTCAAAATAATACTACTGAACAATACTTGACAATACACAATGATACTAAACAATACTCCACAATACTGGGCTGCCCTCCCTCACACCCACAGTTGCCATTAGACTGGGTCATTTTTTAGCTCGCCTCCCCATCCTGGTCTGCCTGGACAACTCGCTGACTTCGGGCAGGAGATTTCCAAGGGGCTCCTGACGACCTGTAAACGGGAGTACTTTTTCTTGTCTTCTCGAAATATGTGAGGGTCCTGCCGCCTCTCCGGTTCGGTGGTGGAGGAGTCGACCTGGTGCCAGGCTGGCACAGACAACCATCCTCTGCTACCAACTTGGTGGAACAAACTCCCAGGTATGCCAGAGGGCCACTAGGAGTTTGCGGATCCTAGGAAGGCCCAACACCCTCCACAGGACAAACTGAGGACTCAGTCAACGGCAAGTTCAAACTTCGGTTTATTACAAATAAAACCAACAAGGATCAGCACCAGGATAGAAGAAACCCATGGACATCTCAGCTTCTGCTGGCTCGCTGGCCAATTCTGTACCCCAATTGCGTCAGAGTGATGTCACAACCTGGGCCGTACTCCAGAAAACCTACCCCCCTCTGGGATTGGTCATCAGGAGCCTAATAGCCTATATGATTGCCTATATGTGTTATTCTACTGGCTCTCCCATGGCAGGTGGCTGGCCTGGTCCATCCACAAGTCATTAGCTATTACAGTGTTGCAGTGTGAGGGTCTAAACATTGGTTCTTACCTGTTGCTACCCACCCCTAGGATACTAAACTGTGATTGGCTAGAGCTGACAACCCCAGGCCTGGGATCCGCAAAGGTTCTCAGCTCTTGGTGTACCGTGTCAAGGTAACAAAAATGACTATGTGTCTGCATTGTAACTTGTGTGTACAACCTTAGATTATGAGAGTGCTCGTTCATCTCGTGAAACACTTGTCTCACATTGAAGCATCTTTGTTGCGAGCGTCTGTCTGGTAGCATGAGATCGGCTCCCTTTCTCAGCGCTGGTTGCTGTCAATTGTCTTTCCCTTGGCCGGGTCACGTGTTCCGAGACCATGATTTGGAGCTGTGCAGCTCTGAATTATGAAGAATCATTCGCAATTACTGCAGCTGGGGCTACTGTCATTCAGGGAATGGAATGTCATCTGTATCTGGTGGCCTTGGCAGCGGGTCAGGTCTCACACGTTCTGCTCTCTGTCCAGGCAGAATTCAGCTCTGCTCGGTTCTTGCTGAGAGGCTTGTGGCCTGCTGTAATTCTCCTAAAGCACAATGCAGCTTTTACAATGTTCGTTCTATTCTATATTCTCCATAGGTTAGTCACGTCGGTTCTGTAAGGTCCCATAGGTGTTCCTGCAGTTCCGTAAGGTTATTTGCATGTAAGCATCTGCAAACTTTGTTCAGAATCTCTTGCTTGTTGCGGTTTCTGCATTGCTACATCCATCTAATGGCAAAATAATAAAAGCAATGACAGCTTTTATATGTATCTGTCCTCTAACTATAGAACGGCACACTTGTGTTCTTCGTGCATTCGAGTGCATGTTTGTATCCCGAAGTGCGAATGGCACGTGTGCTTCATGTGCTTCATGTCTAACGCTGCTTAGACGTGGTGTCACTATTGATGTCAACATCATGGCTTCTTGGAGCTTTAATCGTTAGTGTCAATTGAGGTGTCTTTAGTTGCAGCCTGGTGCTCCTCGTCCATTCTGGGGTAGATTTGTACCGCCCCTATCCTGTAGGGCTGGCTGAGGGGGTATCTCTCAATATACTTGTCCACCATAGGAGAACTGGGAATTGGTCAGAAATAGTATGGGCGAAAGCAGTATCTCCTGGCCTTCTTCTGCGTCATGTATCTAATACGAGGTGGAGGAGGGGGAGAAGGGGGTAAACTTCCGCATCCCTCTTCAAGACTACGAATTTGGCAATTTCAGCCTCTTATTTACTGCTATTTGATTTAATTATATTGAGTGTCATTGCTCTTCTTGTCCGTTTTTCATGTTTCGCTGCTACAACCCTATCAGCAAAAGAGTCCCTCACATTCAAATCTTCCTCGCCCACCACTGGTAGTTGTGGAATCAGAAGAAGAATACGAAGTCTCACAAATCATTGATTGCAGGTGGCGAAGGAATATATTGTATTACTTGTTAGAAAGGAATGGATATGATCCCGAAGACAGTACCTGGGAACCCTCTTCGTTTATACATGCACCAAATCTCCTTAGAGATTACCATCTGCACAAACCCCACAAACCAGGCCCTGAGAAAAGGTCTAGAGGGGGACCTACTGTTAGAAACTCACCGGTGTAGCGGCATACCCACTCATCTGTGGGATCGGCTCTGGAGACTGTGACTCCTCACCTCCCGAAAGGAGGGTGCCAGCAGCGGACCCGCTCCCCATGACACGGGAGACTCCCCCAGCCCGTGACTCCTTATCACCCATAAAGTGGCGCCAGTAACAGATTCGCTGCCCACAGTAAAGGAGACTCCTGCAAGTTGGGAAACTTCCCAGACCTTGGTGCCTGTACCCATGATGGCAGACAGGGCCGGGATGCAAGCACAAGGGATGCAAGTCCAATCATACCTAGAAGTGGGTATGAGTATGAAGGAAGCCCTCACTACCCTCTTGCATCCGATCAACTGACCAGGTGCTAGTATCCAGTGATGACATTTCTGAAATCAAGTAAGTTTATTTAGATAAGGGAAAGCCAGACAGACCTTCTGTAAAGGTTCCTTAGAGAGTATCCTTGTTTCCACTGTCCAGTTCACCTGTAATACCAAGACTCTTCAAAGCTAGGTACACACTACTTTTTGTAAGTAGAATACCTTGGGGTTATCCGACCAATGGGAGAGTGGGAGAGGCTAGCTGAAATGCACCACATATATACCTGTTTTTGTTATTTTATATCCTGATCAGATGCTACTGTTAGACAGAATCCTGTGCAGTTCCCTTGGGGAACACTGCAAGAAGATTAAGACTACAGGAGTAAGCAGTAAACCCAATTGGTAGCAGTCTGCACCACCCAGATTTACCTGGTAGCTGTGGCTGAGCAGTCAGACTTCTCTCAAGATGTGTAGGGCAGTATACAGAGGATACACAATAGGGCTAATAACACAGTAGAGCAAGCAAACACTGACCAGAGCTTGGTATCAAAAGTGTATAATTATTTATTTAAAACACACTTTAGGAAATACACTAAACACTATAAATCAAAGCAAGTTCAAACACAGTCAGATAAAGTATACACACCTCCCTTAATAATTATTAGACAAGTCTAAGTCAAAACACCACTATTTGTGAAAACAGATGTGAGCGCGTAACTTAGATGGCACTCCAATAATTAAGTTAAAGGGAGAGAAAAAGGCAGGTCATAAAAATAAAACAGTTCCCAACACTTTTATAAGACCACAGCAAGTTAGTGAAGGCAGAGTCTACTGTAGAGCCAAGGTTCATAGGCCAGGCCCACTTTAAATGGATCAAGGCGAAATGTGCCCAAGATCACACAGTTTAAAAAGCACTCAAGTCTTTTCAGAAATGTTCAAAGGAGGTTGGTTTGACGCGAAATGGTAAAGTTAGAAGGTCTGGGGGCCAACCCAGTTGGAAAGCCAAGGAATTAAGGGTCACCTTTAGCAATCCGCAGAAAGGGAGGCCAGGTGGAACACAGTACCTTAAAGAGTGAGGAAGCTCCAGCGGTGGCAGTTGTTCCTGGCAGCAGGTGCAGTTCATGGTTTCGACCAGGGGAACAGAAGATCTCGTCGAGGAGGAAACTTGGAGTTTTTGCACTGCCCAGGGAAGAGACCAGCCACGTAGTTCGTTCGGTTAAAAAGGTGCATTCCTTTTATTCGCGGTCACAGTGGTGAAGCTTGGCTATCCGGCCGCCGGGGGGCTTTGCACTGGCGATTCGACCAAGAGACGTCCTGGAAGGTGAAGGGCGAACTGGTTGTCCCCACCAGCTCAAAGGGAGAAGACGCTTTCAGCAGAAGATCTTCTCTTGTCATCGGGAAAGTGGTGAGGTCGTTGCAGCAGGGCTCCACCGGTGGTGTCGTCATTGCAGATGGCTCAGCTTCTCCCCTCTTCGGATTTCTTAGGTCCTGTGGCAACTTCTGAAGTTCCAGTCCCCAAAGCCCTGCTTTTATGCAGAAAAACCCCCATTCAACAGCCTCGCTATCACTCATACATGCTAAGTGGTGAGCCGGGCGGCTCACCACTGGGCCAATCAGAACAGAGTGCGACTTGGGTTGCTAAGGCAATGCAGTCCAGGGTGCCAATTCCCCCACCCACACATCCTGTGGAACCCAGACAGAGTGGCACCAGTTGGAGGGCTTCTGAGGAGAAGCTCGCCAAAAAGTGGAACAAAGGGCCCGACCTTGGTTGGAGTTACAGAGACGGACACAAACACCATTTTAGAAAAGAGTTCTGGCAAAAAGACCCAACCAGTGATTTTATATTAAATAAATAAACCAGCGGTATCTTTAACATTGCACCAAAAAGTGGTGCGTTTAAAATCAATGGGAAAATCCCATAGGAAATATTCCGGTGGAATATTTTGCGTGGTAACCACTGCCACCAGCCAGAAACTCGACAAGGGGGGACTGGACAGTGCCCCCTTGGAAACAGACCCAGGGGCAATTGAATTAACCCCTTCCAGTACTTCCACAATATCACGGTTTGTACTAGTTCTGTTCACAATTTTGGACTAGTAAAGCCAATGGTGACTTTACATGCCCTGGGAGAAAGTAGTCAGTCCCAGGGTATGGAGTCTATGTTTGGGGGTCACTATGACACCCCTGTGTTACTGCACTGAGGGTGCTGTGTAACACATACACTAAAACAGATGATACCCTATGGAGTAACAAGACCCCATAGCCCATAAGCACACAATAAGTCAAAGGCATACCTCAAATCATGCCTAAGAGTGGGAGGAAAAGAGTCTCACTCTTAGCAGGAGAAAAAAAACAAACCCCATAAATCCAGCAAAGCTACTAGGGGACTCAGTAGGTTTGGGAAATTAGCCTTATAAGAGAATTCTCCCTAACAGCTACTGACCCAGAACACCTGAAATCACTAGACCCATTACGTAGTTGTGGACCGTACGAGAGAGGGAGATTCTGATTCTACTCATTAAGAGTTTCAAATACTCTGTCTCCGGTTTGGTTTATAACATTTGCCCCTGCTGTGGAGGACCCAATCTTGCCAGGACTACCCGGTACTGACAATTATGTAAAGTTGCAGGAGCTTACTGTGTTATGTGATAAGAAGAGAGCCTACATCCAACCCCGCGACTCGGCCAAACTTTTCAGAATCTGCAAGGAGCTGGTCAATCCTGCTACAGTCTCTACCTCTCCTGTTCCCTCCTCTTCCTCTACCTTTTCAGGCCCCTATCCGGCCGTTTTGCCTCTTCCTTTCTCCTCCTTCCCCCTGTTCACCCCTGACGATGTTGCTCGACAAGTCTGATTCATGAAAGTCTTGTCAAAGAAGGTGCTCCCCTGCTCCTCCAGAACCATCAAGGACCACATCGACATCGACACCCTTGCTCCAGCCTTGGCTGATTTCTGCAATCACTCTTTTGCCACTAGAAACCTCCCCTCCCCGTTAAGCACTCCCTTGTGCACCCCCTTCTTAAGAAGCCTTCTGCCGATCCTTCTTTTCCGGCAAACTCTTGCCCGATTTCCATCACTCCTTTCCTGGCCAAACTCCTGTAAAGGCAGGCCATCTCCCAGCTTAATCTACATACTGAATCTATTGGTAGTCTCCATGACCACCAGTCTGGCTTCAGAGCTGCTGCTGGTCCCTCTACCTGGACAGTGCCCCTGCTGGGCAATGCAGTCCCTGATGGCCACCCTATGTTAGCCGGGCAACTCAGCACCTATATGTCTGTGCCCCTGCTGGGCAACTCTGGCGCCGTCTGTGGTGATGGCCTGGGTGACCTCAGGCCATTGAAGCACCCGTGTGATCACGGGGCACAGGGTGCTCCCTGTCACTGGATGTCGGCTGGGTGCTCCCAACAGTGGTTTGCCTGGCCTGTGTGACCGCAAAATTTGTGGTGGTGTGGAAGAAACGGCCCCCTGGTGTCACCCCGGGCACGGCAGCAGTGTGTGTTGTCTGGCTCTGGGACAGGAGAGGTGAGTGCCGGGACCCCTGAGGGAAGTTGGGCCCCAGCATTGAATGCCCCGTGCTCCTATCATCGGCACTCGTGGGGAAGAAGCTGAGGGAGAGCTTGCTGCTGCATACTTGCCAACCCTACAGATTTAGGCAGTAGGCTGCTGCTTTTTAAGCAGTCCTACCGCCTACAGATTTGAGTGACTGATCCAACTGGTTTTTACAGGGGCAGGTAATTTATGTGACTCTAAGGCAGGCTGCTTGAGACCGGCCCAGGACAAAGCATGCAGCACATTAGTCTGTCTGTGCGTGAGCGGGTACGTGATTACTTTGAGTGATGGGCTCAGACCAATCCAATGACCTGACAGCTACATGACTTTGCCCTGCACTCTGGCCGGGAAAGGCCTTAAGTGAACCACCACTGAAGGCAAGTGGCAGAGCATACCACCATCACACAGCATCTGCATATCAGACTGAGGAGGGAATCAGTCTCCATGTTGTTCAGTTATTATTCATGCACTGCAGGAATACATATGTATTGCCCAGGCTGCTGCTACAGAGCAGTAGCAAATGTTGCCTACCAGCTCTGTTTGATTACCTTCTGTGAAGTTAGGTAATTGAATTCAGTGTTAAAGGAATGGTTCGGTCAGAAATATTATTGTCCCTATGGTTCGGCCATGTGTTTTTAACCATAAGTCGATCGATCGTACAAAAATTTCCTATGCACCTTACCAGAGTTTTTGTCTTTTGAACACAAGCGAAATCAGGCAGAAGGGTGCGGCCATCTTGTGATAATCTTATCACTTGCCGCATCGCCCTGGGTGACCTGCCTTTGCAGCACTAAATCATATCCTCCGCCCCTGAGCCTGACATCACCAAATCATTGATATTCTCCGCCTCTCTCTGTGACGTTATTGGGCAGTGTAGCCAAACGCACCCACTCATCACCTACGCGACTTGATGCATAACCCGGAAAACAACACACATCGTCTCACAGCACAGCGCGTCACTATTAGAAATATGAAACTGTACTTTAAAAGGAAACAGCAAGACTGTACAATTGGTAAAGTACATTTACTTCACATTAAATGTTTCGATAACATTCGGTGTCTGACATATTCAATCAAAATAGAACTTTTTTTCTTTGCTCTCGATCTGCAAATCCGCAAATGTTTATCGTGAGTCACGCACTGTTCCTTTTTGGTACACAGGGTGTTCGTTTTGGATAAATGAAGCACTTTGGTCGCACAGTGAATTGCAAGGCTGGTGCATCAACTTGGCACTAGACCACCGTAAAGGTTGTTATGTTGCTCCTAATCGCTGGTACAGCGTAAGGGCATATTGGCCCTTGTTGATCGTCCCAAAGAATAGTCAAATAAATCCAGTGATTGACATTTAGCCGCAGCTGGCGTTTGAAGAATCCATCGGTTGGGGTCTGGAATAGATGACAATCGCAGAATGGCACGATGTACCTGTTTGCAAAACATAAAAATAGAAATGTGTCTCAGTAGCCGAACTTTATTACAATTATTAATTTTCTTTATTAGCACAGAGGTGACACAATGTGAACCGAGAGAATACAACGTGGAATATCAAAGTACCGCTATTTGCTTCCGAGAATAGTGCAATGGAGTATGTTGAGCTCTAAACGTAATGTGTAAACTGAGGCAACAAGTCGAGGTGCACAAACAATGTAATGATTTATTAGCGTAGAACCAGGGGGAAACCAGCGGTGGTCTACATGCGTGTCGATGCTGGACTGCCCATGTGCCCGGTAGATAGCCCAGCACATAAAGGTTGTACTAGCACTTCATTGCAAAATGCCACACAGAACAAACAAGTGCAATGTAACCCAGCAATAACGGTCAGGTATTCATATTTCGACTAGTTCTAGTATAAAATCGTCTAAAGAGAAACTTACATTATATTCTGCATTTCCATTCTCTTGGTGTAATGCAGACTCCTCAGTTCGTGTCAATGGTTTTTCATAAACTGAACTTACATGTAACTAGGTCCAGTTTCAGAATGGACAACCTTATCATATCATACGTTATTACACCCCTCCTTCAATTCAATCCCTTTCGGAATGGTCCCTGTCTCTCAAGGTCAAAAAACAATAGAACCTTATACTGTGTGCGCGCGGGATGTTGGATGAAATATGCGACGCGTGGGCCTCCCAGCTCCCAAGCAAAAATTCAAAGCTGGTGACCTTCACTCACAATGAACATAAATTCTTACTTTGCAACATCCGGTGTCAACGCATCCATGAGAACATGAATTTTGAAGCACAGGCCCCTGAGGGTTCGTAGCGCTTTATAATGCCAAATTATTATTATTATTATTATTGATATCTTTGTCTAGTTCGTTGGTCAATAGTGTTGATGCTTCAGTCTCTGTCATTTCAACATCTGTTACTTGACCATGGATAGGAGAAAATATCAATGTCGACTGTTTTTTGGGGGGCATTTTTTGGGCGGGTGTCGATTGTGTCAAGTGCTCTGCGAGTAATGTAAAACTATCTTCTATACATTCAGTTTCATCTTCATCTGGCGGAGCAGTCGCATTGTAGCAATTGTCCAAAAACACTTTGCTGGATTCGCCGGTCACATTAAATTCATTTTCTGGCCACTGGACAAAGGCATCTCGAGTGTGAGCACGCCGCGCCTCAATTAATAGTTCCCACATACTTCCCTCTCACTGAATCCACACATTTCAGCATCTTTATAATCTCCATCAAGCTGCTGTCGAATACTATGTATTTGGCCTCTTTTATTAGACTGTCATCCTGCATCACTGTTGTTTCGGACTGAACTGTTGTGGACATATCAGCCAAACTGGACATACCAAACTGGACAGCCGGTCAAGTGGCACAGCGAGTAGAGCGCTCTCTTTGACACCCGTGCAGAAGGCCAAACTCGGCCTTTCATCCATCCGAGGTCGATAAATGAACACCACACACCATGGGTAATAATAAGCAGTGCTCAGATACCTGAGGGTTCGTAGCGCTTTATAAATGCCAAATTCTTATTATTATTTTTATTATTCTCATTATTATTGATATCTTTGTCTAGTTCGTTGGTCAATAGTGTTGATGCTATAGTCCCTGTCATTTCAACATCTGTTACTTGACCATGGATAGGAGAAAATATCAATGTCGACTGTTTTTTGGGGGGCATTTTTGTCGATTGTGTCAAGTGCTCTGCGAGTAATGTAAAACTATCTTCTATACATTCAGTTTCATCTTCATCTGGCGGAGCAGTGGCATTGTAGCAATTGTCCAAAAATACTTTGCTGGATTCGCCGGTCACATTAAATTCATTTTCTGGCCATTGGACAAAGGCATCTCGAGTGCGAACATGCCGCGCCTCAATTAATAGTTCCTCCATGGTGAAAACAGTTTGTCAAGCAGCATCTCTCATTTGTATCGCTGTCTGCATAGTCCGTACTCCATTGGGCAACTACAGGACAGATAGGAAAAGGGATGTTCAGTGTAAACCCAACATACAGTGTCGTACAATTTACATTAAAAAAAAGCATATAATGAAGGCCTCAGCACAAAAGAATTGCTAAAAATATAAACTGTTTATAACTAACCTTATTTTTCTTTCTTTTCTTTGAAACCTTCTTTACTCTAGCATCACCATCAGCAAGCTGGTGCACCGGCTCAGATCCACGTGCCTCCCGATCCAATGTACGGGTCTTGTATACATCCCTAGAAAAGAGTATCCATTTAAAATAAGTAATTTGCATTACACATAAAATTAGACCGACTTTCTTTCATTTGTAAGTGGTTTCAACCCAGCACTCCACCTAAGTCAATGCCTAGTATGGGATGGCCAATGGAAACCCTTATTTATATATTTTTATGTCAAAAGTTCTTTTATTTCTGGATGATGTACCCTTATATAATGCCCCTCTCTTTGAATCCCCCCGGTCTCACTGAACCAAGAAGGAGGTTGTTTTGCAAACTTAAAAGATTTATTTGAAGAATTTAACAATATGTATTTCACACTTTCATGAATATGAATAATATTTAAATATCACACTATTATGAATATGAACAATGTTCAGCAATGGGTAGTATTACAATATCAACAATCTCTTTAATCAATTAGGAGTAGGAATAAGAAGAAGAATGTAGCAGAGAATAACTTTGTATGGGTTCACGAAATTGCAATGATAGGAAAGAATGCAACACAGAAATAAAACTTGATATGAATTCAGTCAAAGACAAGGTGATCACTCTTTCTCCCTGTTATTTCTTACTCCCCCAATATGGAATATGAAGAGATGGAAGGAGGGCACACAGGTTTCAGGAATAACAATCGACAATTGCAGTTTCAATCCCGATTCCCCCCCCAGCAAGCTTAGAGAGAACAGGATGATTTTAAACAGTTCAAATGCTTTTGAATGTAATATGAAGTGATGGGAAAAATGCTAAAAATGATTTTAATTCGCTAAACAGGATTCACAACTAGTGAGAGTTGCTTTGGATTGGGTCAGGTAAACACTAGCAATGATTGTAGAATGATTATCAGATGGAAAACGAAATTCAGAAGTTGAAAGCAAGAAATAGCTGTTTTTACATGTGGTGAAATTGAGCCAATGCGAAATAGCGGCAAACTTCTCAGCGCACAAAAAAAAAAACACGAGTACAGCAATTTAAATATCTTTCCTAGCATGTACGGTTCAGAAGTTACAGAGGTTTTAGTCAAGGTCAATTTTTCTCAAAAGAGTCAAGATTTCAAAATGAAAGATGCGCTGTTGAAGATTTGAAACAAAGATTTCTTAACACTAGAGAGTCTATGGAGCCGCACACTACATGGATAGCACAGCCACCTATCCAGAGGCGCCTCCGGATGTTTTCTATCTGCCTGAGACGATTGCCTTTCTCCAGAAAGGCAATTCCCCACTGAGGCTGCAAACATGGGAGGAGTGCTGCAGCAGTGTCCTCCACCTTGAGGGCATCCATGGGATCGGGGATGCTGAGGCAGGAGTGATCCTGCAGATGCTGGTAAGTGCGCAAATATGAATGCCATATGAGTACATGTTGAGGCCAGGAGTGGCCCAAAGGACCCATTAACAACCCCCCCAGCCAGTGCATGAGTGGGCCAAAGGACCCATTAACAACCCCCCCAGCCAGTGTATGAGTGGGCCAAAGGATCCATTAACAACCCCCCAAGCCAGTACATGAGTGGGCCAAAGGACCCATTAACCCCCACTTCCAGCCAGTGCATGAGCGGGCCAAAGGACCCATTAACAACCCCCCCAGCCAGTGCATGAGTGGCCCAAAGGACCCAATCATGATCCAGATGATGATCCACATCACTACAATACATGTCCGTCGACAAGCACTTGCATATAAATGCTACTGTTAACTGATCAACCTGTCTGATGCATGTGATGCACCCATCAGGCACCACCACACAACTAATTGCATGCCCTCTGTGTCCCCACAGCCATATCAAGTGACAGTGACACCGCACAACAGCCCAGGCAATCAGCTCCTGCACGTGTGCAAGCCAGCAACCATGTCCAGGAGGATGCTGCCAGCAGTTCTGCATCTCTGCCCCCAGTAGCATCTGCTACACATGTGCCGGCCACCATCACCAACATCTCCCCATCTCTACGCTACCTGATGCAACACAGGTGCCACGGGCACCCATCATGCCTATACATCCCACCACAGAAAGTATCTGCACTGCAGAGGAGGCAGCATGTAGCAACAACAGTGCCCCGGCACTGCAGTCTGATACAGGGCCACAGGGGGGGTGCCCACCCTGGATGACTTGGCATCGTTCCATGAGCTGGAGTTCAGACCCACATCACTCCACAGTCCGATGAGGTCACCTACCCCCTCAATGGCTGAGCTCAATTCCCACATGCAGCGGATGGAGGAGCAGCAGGCTACCCTCACCCAGCTGGTGGAAAGGCAGCTTGAGTAATCCAGGCTGCAGAGGGAGTGCTACAGCACATCTGTACGTCGCCTCTCAAGGTCCAGTGGACGCTTCGCCAGCACAAAAGTGACCCTGGCACGCCATGTGCGGGAGAGCAATGACAACACTTTGAGGATTGTTGAGTCCATGTGAGTCCATGTTGATTGGCCAACAGGCACATCTTGCACATTTGCCACCAATCCCAGCTTCAGTGCCATCCACTACTACCACCCCATCCAGCTCCACCTCTGCCAGTCCATGGAGGCGCTCGAGTTGGCTAACAGGGCCCTCGGGCAAGGATGCACAAGCGCCGAAGCGCACACGGAAATGATGGCATGTGTGTCAGGCACTGCAGGACACATGGGGACTAGAAGGGTGTGAGGGGGTGGGAACGTTTGGGTGTTGGGGAAGGTCCATTAGGGGGTTTGTGTATTGGGGCCTGGTTGGGGGTGGGAACGTTTGGGTGGTGGGGGAGGTCCATTAGGGGGTTTGTGTATTGGGGCGGCCTGGTTGGGGGTGGGAATGTTTGGGTGGTGGGGGAGGTCCATTAGGGGGTTTGTGTATTGGGGCCTGGTTGGGGTGGGTACGTTTGGGTGGTGGGCGGTCACGGGTGTACAGCTTCCCTAACCATTGCACCTCCTTCCCTGTTGTAATGTCATGAATATATCATCATTTGAAAAAACACATTCATGAGTGGACATCCATCATTTAATTTGCAGTACAACAATTTATTTACTGGCATCACCATATCCATGCAATGCTGTGAAAGTGCAGTCTCTCAAAAGTAAATGCGAATCAGTACATCCCGTGCTCGTTGGTCATCTAGTGGACCCCCAGGAGGAGGTTGAGCCATCCCATCCCCAACCCCATCACCATCCCCGTCTCCATCTTCATCTCCATCTCCATCTCCATCCCCATCTTCATCCTCTGTGTCTGGGGGCATCGGAATGTTCCTGCGCAGGCACAGATTGTGCAGCATGGCACAAACAAGCGTAATTTTACCCGTCTTCACTGGGCTGTACAGCAGTGATCCGCCAGATCTGCTCAAACGGCGGAACCGGGTCTTCAGTAGTCCAAATGTCCTCTCAAGCATGCCACGTGTGCAGACGTGTGCCCTGTTGTACGCCTCTTCATGCCTGTTCCTTGGCCTCCGTACAGGCGTCATCAGCCATGGCGTGAGTGCATATCCAGCATCACCTACATGGGATGTAGATGTGGGGGACATGTCAGTGTTTGTTGTATCATGTCTTCATCAGATGCAGTGCAATCTTGTGTCATTGTTCATTCATGCAAATGTGGCATGCAGTGGTTGGACTGGTGGGTGATTTCCATCCTTTGGTCATTGTAGTGGACGGTGGCAACTGGGCATTGACCAACACATTGGTGTGCATGTGTACTTTGCCCTGCGGGTGACATTGGCTGGTAAGTATGGTGTTGTGCAGTGATGTGCACACATGGCAGAGTCAATCAGTCGACTGTGATGATGTAGTCGATGCAGGATGTCTCATGTGCAGGCATCATGTGCATTGGGAGGGCAGTGCTGCATATTGTGTGTGGGGGTAAACATTGGCTCCAGGTGTATGTGCCAGCAGCAGTATAGGCTGTGTGTGTCATGTGGCAGGGTGGGTATGGGCACACTGTGGCAACCTGTCATGTGTTGCTTTGTGATATTTGGGTTGTGTTGTCTATTCAGTTAATGGGCCGGGGGTGATGCATGTGCAGTCGCAGCAGCCCACTCACATTGCTCATTGCCCTGGACACACACACACACCACTTCCACAGGGCCAGTGCATTGGCAGCTGTACTCACCCAATAGCCATGTGCTTTGTCCAGCATAGCGTACCGTGGCAATGTGGAATTCCGCAGTACCATTGAGTCATGTGTTGAGCCCGGGAAACGTGCACAGCAATGTGTTATCAGTTGTGTGGCATCACATACCATCTGTACATTCAGTGAGTGGTACTGTTTTCTATTGCGGAACACCATCTCTATTGCACGTGGTACTATCAGCTCGATGTGGGTGCAGTCGACTGCACCTATGCAATTTGGCATGCCTGCAATGGCATGGAAGGCCAACTTGGTGGCAATGACCTGGGGAAGGGTACGGGGTAGGGCAATCTGTTCAAACACATGGCGCAACAGGGCATCCAGTGCCTTTACCAGGATTTTAGAGAAACAGGGTTGTGATAGGCCGTGCAGCTCACCAACTGTGTGTTGATAGGTACCAGTGCCAAGAAAATGCAGTACAGAAACAACCTTCAGGAGGGGGAGGGTGGCGGTGGCGGTATCTATGTGGCTGCTGATGTCGTCCTCTATCATGGTGGTGATGTACAGGATTGTTGGACGGTCCAGCCGGTATAATGTGTGGATCTGTCCTGGGGTAAGGTTCCAGGGTGAGGCCCTGATGCGTGGTATTGCAGGCTGCCTGCATGGTGGTGCCGGCTGGACAATGGGGTTTGCCATGGGTACAGGGTTAGCTGGTTGCCGCCTGCGCCTCCTACGCCTCCTCCTCTGCACCATTACTGCCATCATGTGCAGTGCTGCCTGTTGGTTGAGTAGGCCCAGTCCCAATGCTACTAGAGCTGCTGCCTGCATGGTTCTGTTTTGAGTTGGCCTGGGTGTGTCCCTTTTGTAGGCTCCCAGTGGCCTGCTGGGTCCAGCTGGTCTGATTTGGTACACCTGTGCCCTGATTCAGGTCTCCAGGCACTGTTTAACGTCATGTTCGCGGTGGCGGCGGTACCGCCACCGTGGTCACGGTTTTAGCGTCATTTTTGTGGTGGTGTTTCCATGTCCGTGCTACTTGTGATGCTCGCTGTGTTTAGTATGGCCAGTAACGGAGGGTTTCCGTGCAGGCGAAGTTTACGGGTGCTTGCACTCCGCAGTGGTGGTTTATGGTGGTGCTATTTCCGGGTCTGCAGGTCATGATTTGGCGGTCGCAGAAACGGTGCCGGTATGGTTATACCGGCAGCGTTAAGTCCGGACCGGTGTACTTGTAATGAGGCCCATGGATGATGAATCTTGTTGCTTCATATTCGGTGGATAGTCATGGAGTTGTAAAGGGAAAGTATTATTTGATTTAGAAATGCCAACATTAAAAACTGGCATGTAAGAAGACTGAATACGAGAAAATTATGCTTATGTAAATGTATAATATAGCACAGTTATCTGTGCCCATAAATCAATTTTCTATGAAGGTTCTAAAAACAAGGACTGATGTTTAGCAAAATGGTCATTATTTAAAAAGCTATTCAATCATATAAATATCGAAAGTATTATAAGTGACATTTACACCTAAAATACAGGCCTGAAGCTAAATCCGGAAGCGTGACTCACCTGTGGCGGCATGTGAACGAATAAAGTCGGAATACGTTTGGGAGCAATTTTTGAGTTGTTCTCAGTTGATTCTTCTTTTTGTACAAGGATGTGTCATACCTATTCAGGGTTACGTGCAGGCTGCAGATGCGGTATCGATCACCCCTCTTGTCCTCCAAGACTTTTGTAACTCTACTTTCAAGCTCTTCCGGTGGATATCCGCAATATCTGACCCATTTTCTTATTCGATCAACAGTTTTAGGGAATACATGCATTGTAATGCCTTCAGATTTGTCATGGGTCTTCAAAGGGCAACCGAAAATAGAACATGCAGGCATTGTTGTAAATTCGGCAAAATAAAGGTCAACATTACTCGAAATTTATTTTGCACAAAAATGTGAGAAAGAAGGAATTAGACCATACATTGTTCAATGCACACTTTCTTTTGGGCACCACAGCAAAACCAGTGCAGCGTGGGCGGCTGTATTATAGGATAACTTTTACAAACAATTAATTGATGTGTTGAAAATCAGAACATGTTACTCGTCCCTTGAATGTACTATCGTGCATGAAAAGGAAACATGCTTATGTTATAGACACGGTCTGCGATGGATGCAATTCGATGCCAATTGACACTGATAAAAATTGATATATCGATAACATAACAAATGAAACTCAAGTCAATAGCAATGAGACAAATGAACATAGCACTACTGAGTATGTTACTTCGAAATAGATAGAAATTTACAAATGAAGGAGATATGATTAGGATACATGCCCTTACCATGACCAACAAACAGATTCAGCAAGCAGAGTAGTTAGTGGCAGGAGAACAGGGAGATGTTCACAGGTAGCACACTGACGAGTTCACTCGAAACGGTCACAGAAGTTCACAGATAACACGACGAAGAGCAGATTAGCATCGGTCACCGGGCTTCTCAAGTAGCACGTTCACGAGTTGACTTGCAGTGCTCAAAGATGTTCTCATGATAAATATCAAGTGGTTTATAAAGAATTACAAAAAGGGGTGTGTTTGTGAATGAATGACGTGTATATGTCGTGGTATTATGTGGATTGCAGGGGCGCGGCCTGCTTCAAGGGGAGCCTGCCTGGAGACACAGGGTCTGAGGAGGCCTTGTGAACAATGACCCCTGCGCGAAAGATAGCTTTCAAGTGTACATGGTCTTTGGCACCTTGGCCGTTCGTGCCCCTGACTGGTGCGAACTGCCTTTGATAGTGGAGGGGGGATGGATGGGCCTGGGGCGTGCAGACAAGGCACCGGAACACTGCTGAACGGAGACACAGCAGGGGCGCGGCCTGCTTGAAGGGGAGCCTGCCTGGAGACACAGGGTCTGAGGAGGCCTTGTGAACAATGACCCCTGCCCGAAAGATAGCTTTGAAGTGTACATGGTGTTTGGCACATTGGCCGTTTGCACCCCTGACAGCACCCCTTGGCAGCACACATCCACTGGTGCGAACTGCCTTTGATAGTGGAGGGGGGATGGATGGGCCTGGGGAGTGCAGACAAGGCACCAGAACACTGCTGAATGGAAACACACTTGATTCACTTCAAAACGGAAACAACCATTGATAAAAAATATGTTGTGTTTTATTTTGTTTTTTATTTTGATGGCACAAAACTACTACACATTGTAAAGTTCTGGTTGCAGCACAGCGAGAGAAAACCCCTGTACTGACCACTGTCACTGGGGAAAGTTTCTCTAATGGCACCAACGACACTGGCGGTATTACTCATCGAACGCGGTGTCCAAGCCTCCCATGAAGCCACCATGTAAACGAACGATAGGCCACCAGCCTGTACCACCTGTGAAAAAGAAAGATAGAAACTGTTTTAAATGACCAACATAAGTGTATTAAAGCTTAGTTGTCAATGACAATTCTTGTATCCAATGGCATTTTTGCCAGGACAAATGCTAACTAGACACTGCACAATACTTACTGAACAACATTTATGCGGCTATTACTAGAGAATTGCAAGACTAAACTGATATGACAATGATATATTGAAGTTACGAGAATATAGGCGACAACCATGAAATAGTAGTGGCCTATCTGACATCACAACCAGAGTATACGTACTTGTTACTTGGATTACGAGGGCAAACTGTTGTGTGAAGTTTGTGCATAAGCACCATCAAAATCCTCAACACGGACCGTGTGAGGCAGGCTGCCCTGAAGTCTGGCAGCTCGGTAACACATTGCGGCCGTGGTTAGCCTTGCGATATGTAGGACAAGCATCCAGAGTTTTCTCGGCAGCAGCAGTTCTCCTCCTCGGTTGGCATTAGCACGCACAGATTGCAGGTACACCCGGTAGAAACACCGTCCATGCGACTAGGCCCAGGCTCTTCATCTGTTGAATCGTCCTCCCAACTGTCGTCCGAAGCTCCATTGTTTCCGCATCTTTCTCGTTCCAGTAATTCCTCCTCGGAATACTCGGGCTCATACTGGTAGGGCATTATTGTTGCCATTGTGTGGTAAACAAACGGAAATAATTTATAGCGATGGTACTTGTATCTGTTCACACGGGCTACAAGCAATGAAGGTAGCTGACCAGAGCACAGAAACGAGTCACAGAATACTCAAAGAAATACAGTGAGAGGAATGGAATAGAAAATCTGCTGTTGTGTGTTGTCAAATGGTCTGTTTATACTTATTGAGGAAAGAGGTATCCTGCCATTTCCATGGCGACACGTCATTAGCTGAGGCACAGAAAATGTTGACACGAGACGTGCTTTGGCGTTGTGAAATGGGCGGTACGCATCTAGTGTTGTCAGGCTCAAGGGCGGGGTATATGATTTAGTGCCACAAAGGTAGGCCACCCAGGGCGATGCTGCAAGTGATAAGATTATCACAAGATGGCCGCGCCCTGCTGCCTGATTTTGCTTGTGTTCAAGAGACGAAAACTCTGGTAAGGTGCATAGGAAATTTTTGTACGATCGATCGACTTATGGTTCAAAACACATGGCCGAACCATAGGGACAATATTTCTGACCGAACCATTCCTTTAACTTAGTATTCAGAATCATACATTTTAAACATTTGAACATCGTTCCATGTTTTTCTGTATGATGGCTTGTGTATTTTAGAATGCTCCAGTGGTGCCAACAATGTATGTTTTGTATTTTCCTGTGATGGAATTGTTATGCGAAGTATTATTTTTGAAACTTGAATGTTGGCAAGTATGCTACTGCAACGCTGCACCCGCTCCACATTACTATGTTTGCCTCCCGCCCGTGGTGGGAAGGGGGAGAGAAGAAGTATTGCGGCTCTCTGCGCACTTCCACGTGTACCTGGTGCGCAGGCGGTGAAGTTTCATAAGTTCCAGGTTGGAGCATGTAATAAAATGTGCAGGGCCCTCCATAATGAGGTTCCCAGGCCTGTCAGCAGGGATTAATGAATAGGCCGCAGGAAGATGTAGCGCCACGCGCCAGCGCAAGGGAAAGGAATGGGCCCATTCAACAACCCAGGCCCATCAGCGGTGATTTGACCGCATTCCATGCTGGAGGCACAAAAACAAAAGAAAATGCGGCACCCCAATGTGATTCCCGGGTCAAACCGGCGAGGTAGATGAAGATGCTTCGTGGCAGGAGAGGCTGTGGAAAGATGAAAAGTGAAAGCGTGTGGCCGCCCACATTTTTCTAGTATGTGCAAACAAATGTAAAGAAAGGGAAGGAATGTGGCCGCCCACACTTTTCTGCAGAAAAGGGCCAGACAATTCAAGGAAGTCCACGCCTCAACGTGCCATGCAGGCACTACAACTGTGCTCCAGGGCTTAGTGGCAGTGACGTTTGGAAAACACAATAGGAGAAGGTTAGGCAAAAAGGAATAAAAGAGGGTTACAGCTCTTAAGAGTGCTTGTGCGCCCTCCTATGACAATGGTACCTCACCTGGAAGGGGGTGTGAAATGAGTGATCTGTCACCCAGCCACCGAGGACCAGGCCGATGTGGCCCCTGAGGCCCCCAGGTGCGGCATTGTTGCCCCGAACTGTGGACTGAACTGTCCTGAACCAATACCATTGTATGTTGGGCTGGTCTCCTGCAGCCGGCAAGTGCTCAAAATGGACTCAATAGCCATCCATAGAAATGCTGGGAGCCTGCAGACCCTGAACATGCTTAAAGGGGCCCCAGCTAAAATGTGGTTGTTAAGATGGATTTCTGAACTCGGACCTGGAGGGGCAGAGGTTCAGAAGGCCAGCCTAGTTTCTTGGAACAGGGTAACCTCTGGACAAGCCAGACCAATCAGGGTAGCGATGTCAGCGGTCAAGACTAAGGGCCTGATCACGACTTTGGTGGTAACGCCGGCGGTATTACTGCCGGCGGTATTAGCCCTACCGCCGAACTCCCCGGCGCTAATAGCGCCGGATCACGAGTTTGGCAGTAATGTAATTCCCCAATCCCCATTGAGCCCATCTGGGAATGCCCCATTCCCCATTGGGCTCAATGGGGAAATTTCGCGCTCTTACCGCCGGCGGATTTCCCGCCGGCGGTAATAGCACAAATTTTCAGCGGATTTCCCCCCAGCTCAGAGCTCGGGCGAAATCCGCCGAAGTCCTGATTTGGCAGACCCTTAAATCTGGTGGTAATAGCGCTACCGCCGGATATAAGGGTTACCGCCAAAGTCGTGATCAGGCCCTAAGTCTCAAGAGGGGTGAGGGTGACTGAAAGCCCGCAATGAGCACACAAAGCAAGGACACTTACAAATTACTCCAGACAGGTGTTATATTAAAAATATAGACACATTTATTACAAGGCCTTTGTAACATCGACCATAGCAAAGAATCACAATAATACTAAAGTAAACCAACACATCACAGCCAATACAATATATATATATAAGACCGAGGGGTCTAAGGAGTTAGGAGCACATAATATGTAAACCACCTAGATGGGGAGGAAAACAGGCAGTGCAAGTAATCATTAGACCCAGTTCGACATCCGAAATACACCTAACTAGGAGGAAGTCCGAGCCCTACGAAGAGAGGAGCCTTATGCTCAAGAGTACCTGCACGTGCTGGTGCCAATGGACAAAAGAGGGCCTCTTCAAGGATATCAGGCAGTTCAGGAAGGTGAATGAAGCGATACAGAACAAGTCCCCACTACTCAAGCAAGGCCTCCACTTCTGGGCTGAGGCAGGGTGAGAGTGCGGGATAGAGTTGCCATTTCGCAACAGCGGTAGAAAAAAAACGGGCTCCTGCGCGAGGGGCCACCGGTTGGGGTATGGACTGGGGTATGGCTACTCACCGGTCCCCGACGCAGGCAGACCCAGACTTCTCCAGTTCAGTTCACGTTGCTGGCAGGTCCAGCTGCGATGATCAGGATGTCTCGACACCGTGTAGATTCTACGTAGCAGGATGCAGGGTAGAGGGTGTCCCAAATGCAGCGGACGTGCACAGGTTGTTACCACATGGCAACATGGCCACCGCGTTTACTCCGGGCGCATTCGTCTCACTTCAGACCTGGGAATGCCAAGTGTACAAAATTCGGTGTGAGGGTGCCGTGGATGCAGAGCAAGCAGTAGACCACGTTTCGAGGGCTTCCCCGAAACGGCGGCGGTGACAGAGCAAAGCGTCCTGCGTAAGCTGGTCAGCCCACTGTTTGGCCCAGGGACACTTCCGAAGAGGCTTACTTGCAGGGTTTGATGAAGGTGCCGGGAATAGTTGATCCGACTATTCCAATGGGTCGAAGCGCCTTCGCAGACCTTCTAGGACGATCAGATGCAGAGGGGTCTCGCAGGACGACAGCAGTTCAGGGTGCCAAACCTTCAGCAGGTCACCAGCGGTTCCTCAACTCAGCTTCTTCTTGCAGGATACTTGGCTCCTTATCCCTTGTTCAGTGTGAACTCAGGAGATCAACATGGTAGTGGTGTTTTCAGCCTCCTCTTATCCAAAGTTCCCTTTGCGCCAAAACGGAGAGGATCCAGTGGGAGATCTGCTCACAAACACTCACACCATACGTGGACCTATCACGGACCACGGTGGTCCCAGGCATTCAGGACACTCCAGACTCTCTGGCACCCAGGATGTGTATTGGGAACAGACATCCCAGCCCACATCCTGGAGGCACACCCAAGGCATGCAGAAGCCTACGAAAGCTTTGGGGTTTCGCAGGAAAGTGCATGACCAAATAAGGACTGCCCCGGGTCGGCTTGACCTGGGGGAAGGTGAAGGGGCAAGACGGTCAGCAGACAGGACAAAGAACCTTGTGGCATGGCCATTTTGGAAGCCATGCCACTTCCTCATGCCAAACGCGGTAAGCGCGGAAAACATGGCAAAAAAGGGTTCAAAACACAAAATAAACAATAGCTGCCACCAGTCCTGTCCGTGACACACTTGCACAGTTCATAATAAGTCCAGCGAGAGGTTTCTAGGGCCTTTGGAATGACTAGAGACCCAAGAGTGTGTTAATTTAGGTTACAGTGCCCTCTTGTGTTATGTTGCACACAAAAGCTGCAACATGAGAAAAGGACTAAGGGAAACAAAGTCTCCCCGTACTGACTGTCTTAAGGGCATGTCAGTTTCCCCATAAGAATTGTGCAAAAGCCCAGAGGAGTGCAGCGGAAGGCTGCGCTTCTCTGGCAAAGTCTAGATCAGGGTGCAAAACAGCAGCAAAACGTTTGGGGGTTGCCACATAGAGGGAAAATTACATACAATATGAAATCTTTCCTAACACTTGCCCCTCCCAGACTAAGGACAGGGGGAACTAATCCACCCATGGATGAGTTTCTTGTTCAGGTCGGTTAAACATTCTGGACAACCCATCAGCATTGCTATGTTGGACACTTGGCCTATGCTCAATAGTGAAGTCAAAGCCTTGTAGACTTATGGACCACCTAAGCAACTTTGGATTCTCTCCCTTCATGTTCATCAGCCACTTTAAGGGCTTATGGTCAGTTTGCACCTTGAAGCGGGTCCCATAAAGGTAGGGCCTCAGCTTCCGTAGGGCCCACACAACAGAAAAACATTCTTTCTCTACTGTGGACCATCTGAGCTCTCTGTCCTTAAACTGGCGACTAATGAAACCAATAGGGTGTTCCTTACCCTTCTCATCTGCTTGTGATAGTACAGCTCCTATCCCAGTGTCAGAGGCATCTGTCTGCACAATAAAAGGTCTTTGGTAATCAGGGGCCCTGAGGACAGGGGCCTGGCACAAGGAGTCTTTTAAGCCATTGAAGGCCTTCTCACACTCTTCAGTCCAAGTTACCTTCTTGGGTTTCTTCGGAGTGGTGAGAGTAGTCAGAGGGGCAGCTATGGTGCCATAGTCTGCCATGAAATTTCTGTAATAACCCGTGAGTCCTAAGAAGGCTCTCACTTGGGTCTGTGTAGTGGGTGTAGGCCAGTTTTGTACTGCTTGTACTTTACTGGGTAGAGGCTGTATCCTCCCTCCACCTACTTCATGTCCAAGGTAAACGACTGAGCCTTGTCCAATCTGGCATTTACTGGCCTTTATGGTCAAGTGGGCTTTCTGAAGAGCCTGTAACACAATCCCAAGGTGTTTCACATGGTCTTCCCAGGTGGCACTGAAAACTGCTATATCATCCAGATATGCAAGACAGAATTCATCCAACCCATTCAACACATGATTCACAAGCCTCTGGAAAGTGGCAGGTGCATTCTTCAACCCAAAAGGCATTACCCTGAACTGGTAAAGACTTTCTGGAGTTGAGAACGCTGTCTTCTCCTTGGCATGTTCTGCGACGGGAATTTGCCAATAGCCTGCAGTGAGGTCAAACATGCTGAGGTACTTGGAGGCACCCAAGGTATCTACCAGCTCATCTGTTCGAGGCAAGGGGTGGGTGTCTGTCTTGGTGACAGCATTCAGAGCCCTGTAATCCACGCAGAACCTCAATTCGGAAGTACCTGCTTTTGGAACCAAAACCACAGGTCTGGACCAAGGACGACTAGAGGGTTCAATCACCCCAAGATCTAATATTTTGTTGACTTCTGTCTTAATGTGAGACCGCACTTTATCTGACATCCTGTATCCCCTACTTTTGGTATGTACACTGTCTCCTGTGTCTATGTTATGTTTGCACCAAGGTGTCAAACCAGGGGACTGTGAAAACAGGGGGTGAAATTGCCTAAGCAAACTTTTCACCTCAGCCTGCTGATCAGAAGTCAGGTGAGGGGCCACTCAGACACCCTCAAAGGAGCTATCTGAAGGACTGCTTTGAAACAGGTCAGGGAGAGGTTCAGACTCCTCTTCCTCAACATCTGAAGCCAATAGCAGTGCTGTGATTTCAACTCTTGGGATGAAAGCCTTCAGCCTATTTACGTGGAACACTTTTGGAGCCTGTCCAGGCCTTCCAAGGTCCACTAAATAGTTGACCTCACCGAGGGGCTCCACCACTGTGTAAGGGCCTGACCACTTATCCTGTAAAGCTCTAGACCTTATGGGATTCATGATCAGAACTTGCTGACCAGGTGTGAAGTTGATGAGGGAAGCTTTCTGGTCATACCAATGTTTCACCAGGGCTTGTCCTGCCTTCAACTTGTCACTAGCCAGACCCATCAGGAGTACCATCCTTTTTCGGAGCCCTAACACATAGTCTACTACATTGGTAGTGATAGGGGGAGTGGGCATCTCCCATCCCTCCTTGACTATGGCTAAGGGTCCCCGCACAGGGTGACCAAACAGAGGTTTGAAGGGGCTGAAGCCAACACCCTCCTGTGGTACCTCTTTGTAGGCAAACACTAAGCATGGTAAAAGAAGATCCCATTTTCTTCTCTGTGGTTCTTCCAGAGCCCCAATCATACTTTTTAAGGTCCTGTTAAACTGTTCCACCAGACCATTGGTCTGGGGGTGGTATGCGGAGGAGAACTTGTAGGTGACCCCACATTCTTTCCACATAGCCTGCATATACTTCGACATAAAGTTGCTGCCTCTGTCAGACACAACTTCCTTAGGGAAGCCAACCCTAGTAAAGATGCTGAGTAAAGCTTTGCGACTGACTTGGCAGTCACAGTCTTCAATGGGACGGCCTCAGGATATCTGGTGGCATGGTCGACCAATACCAGGATAAACCTATTGCCTGAGGATGTTTGGGGGTCAAGGGGACCAAAAATGTTGATCCCTATCCTCTCGAATGGTACTCCCACAACTGGGAGTGGTACCAATGGAGCTTGGATTGTTGAACCACTCTTACCAGATAATTGGCAGGAGGCACAACTCCTGCAGTGACTTTCTACTTGCACCCCCATCTTGGGCCAGTAGAAGTGCATGGATAACCTTTGCTTGGTCATCTTAATACCAAGGTGACCAGCAAGGGGCACTTCATGCGCCAGCTGCAGGAGGACGGGTCTTACAGCAAGGGGAACCACAAACCTCCTATGGTCACCTTCTGTAGACTCTGTGGGCTCACTATACAGGAGTCCACCTTCCCAGTAAATCTGATGCTTCCCAGGAGGTTCACCCTCAAGCTGGGAGCAGGCCTGTCTCCTTAGGCCTTCCAGAGATGGGCACTCACATTGGCCTTTACTGAATTCTTCCCTGTCAGGCCCACCTTCTACTAACAAATCGTTTAGTTCAGGATGGTCAATAGGGTCAAATACTTCAGGCATCACCACCTCCTCGTCAGGTCCGGGTGATTGACCAACTACCTCCACCGCAGTGGTAGGCGAGTTAGGGGGAATATTTTCTTTCCCTCTTTTTGGTTTCTTGACTCCTTTAGCCTTGGGTTTCCCCTTTGGCTGGGGCAGGGCATTGGTCTTGGTCAATGCTGCCCTCGTTTGAGACCTTGTGCAGGGTCTGTCAGCAGTATCTCCCACAAGCCCTAAAGCTCTGAGATCATTGCCCAACAAGACCTTTCCTGGGACACTCCTCTGAATGCTCACTGGAATCTTGACTGCTGTACCATTGATAGCAAGATTTACAGGTATTACTGGGAACATGAGAGGTGGGCCGTCAGCCAACTTAGTGGGCATCAGAGTAGCTCTGGCAACTTTCTCTGAGTCTACTAAGTTAGAATCCACTACAGTTCGACTGCACCCACTATCCCTAAGAGCTGGAGTATCTACTCCATTGATCAGCACACTGTCCTTAAAGTAGTGCTTGGTGTTATCTGGAATCCTAGCATAAGCCTCTGCGACTTTAGGCTCCCAGGAACCCAGGGAAACTAAAACTACCTCAGCTTCTATCCCACTCGGGAAGGAGTCGAAGGATAAGAATGCTCCAGTAATCTCTTCTTCCTCGTAGGAGGAGAAGGCCAGATTAGCAGAGTGGACCCCCAAGGTTTGACCTTACATCTGGGATCCCCCTTCACGTGGCCAGTTGCTCCACAAGCAAAACAAGATACATTAGGTCTGTTTACATCGGGAGGTTTATTATAACCAGAGTTCTGTTTTCGAGGCTGACCTCCACTACCCTATGAGTTCTCTTGTGTCTTAGCCTTATTTTTCTTTTTGTGGCCCTTTTGGGAAGAAGATTTATCAGTTTCCCCACCCTCCTTATCTCTGGACTTTTTCCCTTCCTCCTGCTTACCAGGATGAATCTTGTTTTTATGGGACACTTGATGTGACACCCATAAATCTGCTGCAATGGCAAGTTTCTTAGGATCTATCGCCTTTGAATCTGCCAAATGCTGCTTAGGCTCAGGGGAAGAAGATGCAAAAATATGTTCCAGCATGACAAGACCTATCATACCTTCAAAGGTAGAAACTTTATAACCTTCGACCCAGCCAGTCAAGTTTCTTAAGGATTCAGTTACATAAGATACCCAAGTACCACCTTCTTTTTTCTTATACTCTCTGAAACTTTTTAAGTATTGGGCAGGAGTCTTTCCAAACTTTAAAATGAGAGTCTGCTTCAACATTGCTAAATCTGCTCTCTCAGCCTTCGACATTTCCATAATGGCACTGCAGCCAGAATGGGGCAGTCTGCTAAGTAACCAGGACATTTTATCAGCATTGTCAACTTTTTGAACTTCACATGCATACTCAAATGTATCCAGCCAGTCCATAATGTCATTCTCAGACACACTGAGCAGATCTTTTGGAAACCTTGGATGAGAGGAGGCCCCAGACCCATGTCCAGGACCCTTGGATCCATTGGCAACTTGAAGCTTGGCCAGTTCCAACTGGTGATCCCTGTCTTTCTGTTTTTCTGCCTGTTCGATTTTTAGTTTGGCCATATTGAAATCAAGCTCCTTCTGCCTAAACAGCAGCTCTTGCTTCTTGAATTCAAGTATGGCCTCCCCATCAGTACTGGCAGAGGAAACATTGGACATTTCATCCTCCCTGTCCTCATGGTCCCTGTGGACCAGTGCAGCGGCAGAACTGTAAATCTTACCAGTGAGAGCAGCCCCACCTCCTTCTGCAATGTCCTCTGAAGCTATAGCGCTAAGCCGAGCTTCTTGCCACGCCATGATTCTTTGGATAATTTCCATTTTGCTGCCTTGAGAGGAGACACCTCTCTCAGCGCATATCTTTTTCAATGTTTCGGATTTAGAAGCATTTAAAGTTAACAAGGTACTTGTTTCCATACTGTTAAATAGGACTATGGCCTTTAAAAAGTTATACTACGACAATTCACTACGTGTCCCGTTAGAAATAACTTGAAATGCCTTCTCTCATGCACAACACTGGATACCTTCGGTCGTATCCCACCGCTGTACACCAATTTGTTAAGATGGATTTCTGAACTCAGACTTGGAGGGGCAGAGGTTCAGAAGGCCAGCCTAGTTTCCTGGAACAGGGTAACCTCTGGACAAGCCAGACCAATCAGGGTAGCGATGGCGGCAGTCAAGACTAAGTCTCAAGAGGGGTGAGGGTGACCGAAAGCCCGCAATGAGCACTCAAAGTGAGGACACTTACAAATTACTCCAGACAGGTGTTATATTAAAAATATAGACGCATTTATTACAAGGCCTTTGTAACATCGACCATAGAAAAGAATCACAATAATGCTAAAGTAAACCAACACATCACAATCAATACAATATATATATAAAACCGAGGGGTCTAAGGAGTTAGGAGCACGTAATATGTAGACCACCTAGATGGGGAGGAAAACAGGCAGCGCAAGTAATCATTAGACCCAGTTCGACATCCAAAATACACCTAACTAGGAGGAAGTCCGAGCCCTACGAAGAGAGGAGCCTTATGCTCAAAAGTACCTGCATGCGCTGGTGCCAATTGACAAAAGAGGGCCTCTTCAAGGATATCAGGCAGTTCAGGAAGGTGAATGAAGCGATGCAGAACAAGTCCCCACTATTCAAGCAAGGCCTCCACTTGTGGGCAGAGGCAGGGTGAGAGTGCGGGATAGAGTTGCCATTTCGCAACAGCGGTAGAAAAGAGACGGGCTCCTGCGCGAGGGGCCACTGGTTGGGGTATGGACTACTCACCGGTCCCCGACGCAGGCAGACCCAGACTTCTCCAGTTCAGTTCACGTTGCTGGCAGGTTCAGCTGCGATGATCAGGACGTCTCGACACCATGTAGATTCTGCATAGCAGGATGCAGCGGACGTGGACAGGTTGTTACCACAGCAGGGCAACAAGGCCACCGCGTTTACTCTGGTCCGGGCGCACTCGTCTCACTTCTGACCTGGGAATGCCAAGTGTACAAAATTCGGTGTGAAGGTGCCGTGGATGCAGAGCAAGCAGTAGACCACGTTTTGAGGGTTTCCCCGAAACAGCGGCGGTGACAGAGCAAAGCGTCCTGCGTAAACTGGTCAGCCCACTGGTGGGCCCAGGGACACTTCCGAAGAGGCTTACTTGCAGGGTTTGATGAAGGTGCCGGGAATAGTTGATCCCACTATTCCAATGGGTCGAAGTGCCTTTGCAGACCTTCTAGGACGATCAGATGCAGAGGGGTCTTGCAGGACGACAGCAGTTCAGGGTGCCAAACCTTCAGCGGGCCACCAGCGGTTCCTCGACTCAGCTTCTTGTTGCAGGATACTTGGCTCCTTATCCCTTGTTCGGTGTGAACTCAGGAGATCGACATGGTAGTGCTGTTTTCAGCCTCCTCTTATCCAAAGTTCCCTTCGTCCCAAAAGTGAGAGGACCCAATGGGAGATCTGCTCACAAACACTCACACCATACGTGGACCTATCACGGACCACGGTGGTCCCAGGCATTCAGGACACTCCAGACTCTCTGGAACCCAGGATGTGTATTGGGAACAGACATCCCAGCCCACATCCTGGAGGCACACCCAAGACATGCGAAAGCCTGCGAAAGCTTTGGGGTTTCGCGAGAAAGTGCATGACCAAATAAGGACTGCCCAGGGTCGTCTCGATCTGGGGAAAGGTGAAGGGGCAAGACGGTCAGCGGACAGGACAAAGAACCTTGTGGCATGGCCATTTTGGAAGCCAGGCCACTTGTGCCAAATGCGGTAAGCGCGGATAACATGGCAAAAAAGGGTTCAAAACACAAAAGAAACGATAGCTGCCACCAGTCCTGTCCGTGACACACTTGCACAGTTCATAATAAGTCCAGCGAGAGGTTTCAGGGCCTTTGGAATGACTAGAGACCCAAAAGTGTGATAATTTAGGTTACAGTGCCCTCTTGTGTTATGGTGCACAAAAGCTGCAACATGAGAAAAGGACTAAGGGAAACAAAGTCTCCCCGTACTGACTGTCTTGAGGGCATGTCAGTTTCCCCATAAGAATTAAGCGGAAGCCTAGAGGAGTGCGTCGGAAGGCTGCGCTTCTCTGGCAAAGTCTTGATCAGGGTGTAAAACAGCAGCAAAATGTTTGGGGGTTGCCACATGGAGGGAAAATTACATACAATATGAAATCTTTCCTAACAGTGGTGTGAAGCTGTGCTCCTACATGTTGCGGGAATGTTTTAAAGGGTGCCAGGAGCCAACAATGGTGTCATTCAGTGGGCTAAGTTCCACTCACCCAGTTGAATAAAGGGTCTTTTGTAATGTGGAATTTCCACCGTGTCACCAGTAGTCCACCAACCCTGACTGTTACCCTAAATGTGTACCCAAGCGCAGTATATGTATTATGTTTGAAACTACCAAAATAAGCTTGGAGGTAGTGATTGTCCCAACCTGAGTTCCAATGTACGTGACTATTATTTGCACCTGGATTCCAAGCATTACTTTTTGTGACTGTTAATTGATTTGATGTCCAGTGGTGTTTGCCATTTGTTTTTTCGTTATGGAAAAGGAGGAGTGTGGTGTGCCACCCCATTTGAGGGAACGAGTCACTCCCAGGGCTCGTGCTAATTTCACATGTCTGTGACCATGTGACTTAAGGAATAAAAGGGACGAGCCATTTCCGGCTCGTCAGTGGATGTTAACTGACTCCTGCCTGTGACATTTTTGCTGCAGCGCAATGATGGCCCTGCGTAGCAGGCAGAGGGCCTGCTGCTGCAGGGCCCTCTACTCGGACAGTGCCCCTGCTGGGCAATACTGTCCTTGATGGCCCCCCCTATGTTAGCAGAGCCCGTCAGTCAACTCTGTACCCACATGTCAGCAGAGGCCCTACCGTGCAACTCTGCACCTATATGTCAGTGCCCCTGCTGGGCAACACCGGCTCCGTCTGTGGTGATGGCCTCGGTGCCCCCAGGTCATAGGTCTCAACTCACCCGCTTTTTGCCGGTGTCACCCCCCTTGCAGGCAGAGAATCAGAGAATCACATGCCAAGTCCCACCTACCCGCCAAAAAGAAAATCGGGTGTTTTCACCCGCCTTGGTGACACAACAGGTTGGTGTTGTGTATTGAATACGCTTGTATACGCATGCGCGAGCAACATCGAGGCTCGCGCATGCGCAATGATTATTAAAGGTGGTCACATGGCAGTTCGCGCCGGGGACTGGAGCAGACGCACGTCTCCGGCGTACTCTCTGTGTGTGCCTGATTGCATGCCTGCACGGATGCGAGCGTGTGGCCCCCGCTAGCCCCCACGCCCACAACAGTTGGGAGCTATGCCCCTCGCCATTGAAGCCCCCGTGTGATCACGGGCGGACAGGGTGCTCCCTGTCACTGGATGTTGGCTGGGTGCTACCAGCAGTGGTGTGCCTGGCCTGCATGAGCGCAGGTCCTATGCTAATTAACCATTTTTAAACTTGAAGACACATATACCTTTTTGGTCACAGAAAGTTGGCATGTATAGTCTAGTGGTCTGGCATCCTAAGTGCCAAGGCATAATACGGCAAGGATTGTGATATAGTCCTTTTTTAATAAACTTTGAAAACGTTTGCTTCCATTTCACCGGGTGTAAACTTAACTTTTCCTGTCCGACAAAAAGTGCCTATGTGCCTTCAAGAACGGCCAATAATAGTTCAAAAGCACGTCTATAAATTATAACTGATAAAACGCGGACTTATTTGTGGTATGAGACCATATGCTAAATGCGTTTTTGTTCCAGCAGTAACTGCCATTGTTCGGGAAACACGTGACACGTGCCACAGCACGCGCCAGTCAACATTGCGTGCCGTACATCTGGGGGCGTGTGTCCGCAGCTGTCACACAGCAGGTGCTGCTGCGAGGGGGGAAGCTGCAGCTGATCCTGTACTCTAGCGTGCTGCTCCGAGGTCACATGACTACGGTGGCCTCAGAGAGCCATGGTGTTTGCGGGTAGAAAATGGCTGACTTCTCAGAGCTGCGGGTGAGCGATGTGTGTCAGTAGGTCTGTAGACTGCTGCGGGGGAGACGCGGCTGGGACTGGAGGGAGCGGGCGGGTCACGCTTCGGGGGTGGGAACGGAAGGTAGATGCAACTGCTTTCAAAGACGTAGAGGTACTCCCCAACCGGGTGAGCAGACATAACATAGACACAGATAATGCTGTTTACGATGTGTAGTCTTTCTTCTTTAGGTGTCTTTGCAACCCTATCTATTTACGAGTTCCCACTTATGCGCCTTTTCTACTAGTCTTCCTGACTTTCTCGCTCTGTGGGACTTTGACTTACCCTTGCTGAGAGATGTTGCACTTTATTTTTTTCTTTTTGTGTGTTTTCTATGAGACTCCTTTTCACCTCTGTTTCCTTCACTTTTTTTTGCTCTTATGCGTTCTTTCGCCCTCCTTTTATTGAGGCTGTGGTACATCATTTAACTCTGATAGTGTATTTCCATTTTTGTTTTTTTTTCCGTTAATCTTTCACTGTTTTATTTTCTATTGTATCTCAAAATATTTCACCCATCTTTTGCTTCTCTTCCTGCTATTCGTTCCCTTCTTGTTGACTAGTGCTTTTTGAAGGGGCACTGATTTTCACTCACCTGGCCCTTTTTTCTTTTTCCTTCCTAGTTTCTATTTAAAACTGACAACTTTTCACTGTTTTTTTATTTTATTGATTGATATTTTATTTCTATCGCGCTCGTACACAAGTGTTTAAGAGCGCGACAAGGCAAGGGAGGGGAACAGGGGAGAACAAAACAGCGATCTTACTAGGCCCAGCGACATTGAGAACGCGCAATGCATCGGAGAGGGGGGAGGGGAAAAGTGCATGGAAGGGGGAGAGGTGGAAAGTGCGAAGCAGAGGAGAAACAGATAAATAACAATAAATAAATAATAAAGGCAACAAACAGTGGTAATGCAGCCAGCAATTTGCAAGTGCTAGGTTTAAGGCAACAGACAGGGTAGGTCTGATAAGTGCAGAAAGAAAAAAGGGGAGCTGTATGGGTACAGATACAGACCGCAGTACGGGAGGGTGGCAGGATGAGAAGGTACCTGGGCCCAAAGGACAGAGGGTGGTCCGGTGCATGGTGCCAAGAGAGAACAGATCAGCAGGGCAGAGGGCGAGTGAAGGCAGAAGAAAAGAGGAAGGTCTTGAGGTGCTTCCGGAACCCGAGATCATTCTCAAGTTTTAGAGTGGCAGGGAGGGTGTTCCAGAGGGAGGCCCCAGCCGAAGACCGAGATCTACCCCCAGCTCGTTTCTTAGAAAAACGACTGACCCTGAGGGAGTTGGAGGTAGAGGAGTGAAGTGCTAGAGAGGGAAGGTATTTGCGGAGGGATAGCTGAAGGTATTTTGGACCCATGCCCCAGAAAGCCTTGTGGACAATGCAGAGGGTTTTGAATTTAATCCTTGCATCCACTGGGAGCCAGTGGGGAGATTTCAGAGCTGGAGAGATACGATCCCAGGGCTTGAGGCCAAGGACAAATCTTGCAGTCCTGTTCTGGATTAGTTGCAGAGGGCAGAGAGTAGAGGCAGGTAGATTTAGAAAGAGGCTGTTAAAATAGTCCAAGCTAGAGAGAACCAGAGCTTGGGATACCATGAGCTTCTGGGGGAAGGAGAGGAAAGGCAGAGTACCTCTGAGGAGGTGCAGTCGGAAATGTGACTTTTTAGAGACCTCAGATGTGGGCGGAGAAGGAGAGGGAGGAATCAAAGATGACCCAGAAGTTCTTAGCCTCGCAGGTGGGGGTAGGAGGAGGGTCAAAGGAGGCCGGCCAGAGAGTGAGGGGAAAGGATGGTGAAGGTGTGCCGATGAGGAGGATCTCCGTCTTGCTGGCCTTCAGACAAAGATCATTGGCGGCACACCAATCTTGAATGGCAGTTAGGCAATCAGAGATGAGAGAGGGAGAGGAGGTGGCAGAGGGCAGCCTGAAAATGAGTTGAGTGTCGTCAGCTTAGCACTGGAAATTTGAGCAGGAAATGGCAATGCAGTGGGCGGAGTTGCCAGGTATTGGTTGAAAAGCCAGGGCGAAAGGTTAGACCCCTGGGGAACACCACAGGTAGAGAGGAAGATAGATGAAAGGAAGGACCCAAGTTGGACCTGGGAGGGTCGAACTGAGAGGAAAGAGGTCAGCCAGGCCAGAGCCTGATCAGTAATACCCAGGTTTTCACAGAAACGGTTTAGCAGGATGGTATGGTTGACTGTGTCAAAGGCAGAAGAGGGATCGAGGAGGATGAGGGCAGAGGGAATGTTAGAGTCAAGGTTGGAGAGCAGATCTTCACGGATGTTCAGGAGAGCAGATTCTGTGCTTCTGGCAGCTCTGAAGCCAGACTAGTGGTCATGGAGACAGCCAACAGAATTGGAATGAAGGTTAAGCTGAGAGATGGCCAACTTTTCCAGGAGTTTGCCAAGAAAGGGAGTAATGGAAATTGGGCGATAGTTAGCTGGACAAGAAGGATCAGCTGTGGGTTTCTTGAGAAGAGGATGCACAAAGGAGTGCTTCAGAGGGGAGGGGAAGGATCCAGAGGCAAAGGAGTGGTTGCAAAAATCAGCAAGGGCTGGAGCGAGGGTGTCAATGTGGTCCTTCATGGTTTTAGAGGAACAGGGATGAACCTGACTTGTCTAGCAACTTCGTCAGGGGTGAAAAGAGGAAAGGACGAGAAGGATGGTGGGAGGGTGGCTAAAGGAGGGTCAGCAAGCACAGATGGAGAGGGAAGAGGAGGGGTGTGGGTGGAGAGGGTGGACAGGATGTCCAGGGTTTTTGAAATGAAGTGAGAGGCAAGGGCATTGCAAAGCGCCTGGGAGGCAACAGGAGGGGTAGAGACTGCAGCAGTGCTGGCCAGCTCCTTGCAGATTTTAAAGGGTTCGGCCGAGTTGTTAGATGCTGTAGAGACACAAGTTTGAATGTGGACTCTCTTCTTGGTGAGGACAGAGAGTCGGTATTGCCTTTGTAGCAGGCGACGGGCCAGTTTGTCAGAGGATGAACAGGAAGTCCTCCATTTCCTCTCAGCTGCCCTACACTTACATTTAAGTGTAGCTAGGGCAGAGTCATACCAGGAATTGCACTTGGCTTTGGACTTCAAACGGATCCTCGTGACAGGGGCAAGAGCATCAAGCGTATCAGAAATTTAAGAGTAGAGTGGGGACAGGGCTGTGTGAGGATGTGAGACAGCCAAAGGTGGAGGGAGGGGAGAGAAAGTGGCGGCAAAAGCCTCAACTGACACATGCTTCATGGGCCGGATGTCCCAGAAGGTAGGTGGCGGTGATGGGGTAGGCTTGGCTTGGGGGGAAGAGAGGGAGGGATGAGATGAGAGGAGGGAGTGATCACTCCAGGAGAGAGGAGTGGTCAGAGGGATGGAAAGGGGGAGGTCAGAGGAGATCAAGACATCCAGTGTGTGCCCTGCAGAGTGAGTCGGGCCAGAGGGGCGGATGGACCGGGAGAGGGAGTTGCAGAGGTCACAGAAGAGTACAGAGGAGGAGCAAGCAGAGTCTAAATGTATATTTAGGTCACTGAGGAGGAGGAGGAGTTGAGTGGTAGAGGCCAGGAGGGAGGAGGAGAGGTCTGCCCACTCAGAGAGAAATGAGGTGATTTGACCAGGCGGCCGGTAGATGGTAACCACAGTAAGAGAATGGGTAGACGAGAGAGAAAGCCTACAGACAAGGCGTTCAAAAGAGGAGTAGGTCTGAGTGGGAATGATGGAGGCAGGAATCCACTCAGGAAAGATAAGGGCTACCCCCCCACTGGACCGGGAGGATCTGGGTGCTGAGAGGATCTTGTAGCCATCAGGCAGGAGAGTGTCAAAGCTCGTGACAGAGCAGGCCGTGAACCATGTCTCAGTAAGACCAAGGACATCAAGGTCTAGTTCTTCAAGGAGGTGGCAGATGTCAGAGTGGCAGAGCGAGAGTTGAGAGTGGCAATATGAACAAAGTTGCCAGCCTTAAAGACCTTTCGGGGAGGGGTACAGATCAGAGGTACGCCCTGCGGAGGAGAAAGAGCCCCAGGAGGGGCAGAGGAGGAGGAGGAGGAGGAGGAGAAGGAGGAGAAGGAGGAGGAGGAGGGGGAGGAGGAGGAGGAGGAGGAGGAGGAGGAGAGAGAGGGCAAGGTAGCCAAGGGGGGAGAGAAGGGGACAGCAGGAGATGAGAGGAAATTGACGAGGCGATGGAAGCACCTATTAAAGAGGAGGAGATTGGCATGAGGGCCTTGACCATGACAGTGCCATTTAGGTTGACATTAATGATGACTTTAGAGGAGTCGAAGGAAGCCATGAGAAATTTCCCGCGAGTGCCACCATTAATGGGAGAGGAGGAGATAGGGCAGAGCACAGAGACCATATGAGGAGTCCATAGATCAGGCGAAGGAACGACAAAGAGGATGCCGGTAAGGGTCTGTCTGGCGGAAGCATTGGAGTAGGTGTCGGCGATAGGAAGACCAGGATTAGAGGCCAAGATATCCTTTTTGAACTTCTTCCTCCCAGACTTAGTGAGAAGGGAAGGATAGTCAATGGAGAAGCAGTTGGAGAAGTTAGGAGAAACAGAAAGCGCCATTGGGGTGGAAGTAAGGAGAGGATGGGGATACTGAGGGGCCAAGGCAGATAGGTGTGAGACAAGAGAGTGGTGAGGTCACTGGGCTGGCAAGTTACAGAGAAGAAACAGTATACAAGCAAAATGCAGAGAATTTCGCAATGGGCAGCAAGATTTGACTTTTTAGCACAAAGCAAAAACTTCAAGATTTGACTTTTTAGCACAAAGCAAAAACAGCAAGATCTGTCTCTTGCTTGATCTTTTATTCTTTCCGGGTCATTTCTCTGCTACACACACACTTGCTTTTTCTCTCTTGGTGACTGAATTCCTTCTCCCTTCAACCATCACACGGTCTTCCTCTTACTCAACACAACTTGCCCCCATTTACTCCTGTATTTCCCTTGGTTCTCTCAACCTCTGTCCTCTCACCTATGTAATTCTCTTTCTCACACTATTCTTTTGCATACTTTCCTCCCCTTCACTCAGCGGATCACCTTTGAACCCTCTCTTCCCTTAGTGTTGGTATGTCTTTCTACCTCTGTTTTTAGAAGTGCAGCACACTATACAATCCAGATGTATTGCAGTGAGAGAGCAACTTTGGCCTCAAGCCCAGGGACCATATCTCTCTAGCCCTAAAATCTGCACTGGCTGCCTGTGGTTGCAAGGATCAAATTCAAAACCCTCTACATCATCCACAAGGCTTTCTTGGGCCGGGGACCTTGCTACATGCAACTCTCTCTCCCTAAATACCTCCCTGCTAGAGCGGTCCTCTAGCTCCAACTCTCTGCAGATCAGATGATTCTCCAAGCTGGTGGTGGGGGGTACATCTCTTTCTTCGGTAGGAGCCTCCCTCTGGAATGGTCTCCCTGCCCCTCTACATCTTGAGCCGGATATTCTTTAAGTTCCCGCAAAGTTCTTTCCCCCTCCCTTGCTAGCACTACCTGCTGTTGCGACTGGTTGCCTGTGACCCTTATGAGTCTTCCGGGGTCAGGCCTTCCTTCAACATTCTTCCCTTGCACCCCTTTACAAGCACTTGCCCTCGTGCTCCCTTCCCTGACTAGCCACCCTCAGTCTGGTCCACCCTTATCCTTGTACTATTCACCCCACCCCTCCCTCCTACAGTTCTCCCTGAACCCCTTCCCTCTCCTTTCCCTTGCTCTGTTCCTCCTCCTGCACTTCATGTTAATGCACTTGCACAATCCAAATGTCACAAGGCCTAGTATGACCGTTACCATAGTTTTTCTTCTCCTTATCTGTCCGCCCCACCCCCTTTTTTGCTTGATGCACCTGGAAACATTTCCTGCGGTATAGGCGCCATACAACTGTTCAATAAATACAATAAAAAATAAACCCAATATGTGTAGGCTTACAAACCCAGCTGTCTCTTAATTGGCTTAATTGAACATAATTTATTGTTTGGAACAAAATGTGACCAGCTGCAGAACGTGTGTGTGTGTGTTGCTAGAATTGCTCATTTATATCCTCTAAAATAGGCATTGGCAAGGTCGGCACAGTGCCTGCATGAGGGTATCTTTTAGGTGCAGATCTAGTTTCTGCGCCATTGCTTTGAAGCAGGAGAAAAAATCCACAAAGTGGTCCTGGATCAAAAAAGAGCACAACAAGGTGCATCCTCCTGCAGTGATGGACGAAGCAACTTTTTCACCATTTCAGGCTGGTCATTCTGCAAATGGAATCCTCTACACATGTGCTTGCTCCACATTTGATGTCTGCCTTCCTCCAATTTTCCTCCATCTAAAGGTTACTTAGCAGCATTATACCTGCTCTTCCTAGTCAGTCTTAAACATGAGGTGGCTGTAGTATCTTGGTATTGAAGCAGCAGGTATGAACCAGGAAAGACACCACATAATACAAAAGGTAAGGCTTTACTGTACATACAGGTTACAAACAGGCAAGAGGTTCTCTGAAAGGTAACCATGATTCCATCCTCTGTGATCCCAACCGTCAACCCTCACTCTCTTATGCATACACACATTCTACATCCGACTCTAAGCATTCAGCAAGCACCATGCATGTCGGCCCCTTAGAACAGAACATTTTAGGTACACAAAGTAAAATACCACACACCACCCTTCCAAAAGCAACCAAATCAAGGCTAGCACTCAAGCCATGACGCATCCAGCCAATAGAGGACCCTTCCTGAGCCAACAATACGTGGAGGTTGTCACCAAACTCGTAATATGTGTGCACCACCATGCATAGTGTGCGCTAAAGGAACATAAAAGATGCAGGGTTACAGAGGCTATTGAAAACGCACAACCATCTGAACCGTAGAGACAGCCAAGTGTCTGCAGTACAGGGGCTGCGTTTAAGATTTTCACTCCAGTTCCCAAAAGGACGTAACTATGAGAATGGCACATTAAACTGTGAAAATAAGCAATGCCTGAGTTTGCGGCATGGTGGCTAGTATTTCTCCTAATTATCCAAGCCACATCAATTTGGTATCACATTTGTCAGCCCAAATCAGCTGTGGAAGGGTTATTGTATCCCCCATGCCCCTGCCAGGCTGTCTTCATTGCGCCTAGTAAGACTGTATCTCTGGGAATTGCCTCTTTGTTCCTTTGTGAGGGCACCCTCTTCAGAGAGATAGACTCCACAGGAAGCTGTCCTGGGCACACCTATTCACAAAAGGAGTAGCCTCACATCAGGGTGCTGCATACAAAAGGGCCCTTAATTCTTTTGAGAAGGGAACAGGTGGGTTAGTGCAGACAGTGTACACGTTTTTAATCAGGCAACATCTAATTCGGGGGAAGGTTCCACCCACCCCAAACCAGATGTGCACAATTTTAGTTTGGGCTATTAGGTGGCGCTGAAAGGGGTACCTTTTAAGACAAAACTATTGTCATTAATATAAGAGCGTTGAATGAGGGTCTTTCCTCTCAGATCGACCCTCCCAGGTCCAACTTGGGTCCTTCCTATCATCTATCTTCCTCTCTACCTGTGGTGATCCCCAGGGATCTAACCTCTCGCCCTGGCTTTTCAACCAATACCTGGCAACTCCGCCCACTGCATTGCCATTTCCTGCTCAAATTTCCAGTGCTATGCTGACGACGCTCAACTCATTTTCAGGCTGCCCTCTGCCACCTCTGTTAGGCGGAAACCTGTGCAGTTCCCTCTGGGACCACTGCAAAAGATTTAGGACTACAGGTGTTTGGCGGTGAACCCACTTGGTAGCAGTCTGTACCACACAGATTCACTTGGTAGCTGTGACTGAGCAGTCAGACTTCCCTCAAGAAGAGTTGAGCAGTATGTGGAGTATACAAGATAGGGCAATTCTTCCCAGCAAGACAAGCAAACGCGCAACGAGGCTTAGTGTAAAGATATTAAGGTATTTATTTATAACGAAACATCTATGAAAAACACTATGGCACTTTCACGGCAAACAAATCAAACACAATTACTCTACGAAGAAGAAACTATCAATCCCCCTAGCAATATTTCGACAAGTCTAGGTTCTACTGGCACCACTTATTTACAGACAGAGGTGTATACCTCAACCTAGATGGCACTCGAATATTAGTTAGGACGGGAGAGAAAAAGATAGGCAGGTTACGAAATCAACACAGTTCAATACTTCACGGGCAAAAATGTACGGTAAGAAGGCAAGAACCACAATAGATCATAAAGTTCAGAGGCCAGGCCCACTCGGAGAGAGGCAAGGCGCTATGTCCCGAAAAAGTCTCTAGTGGAGATGCATTCAAGTCTTTGTAGCAAATTGTTATCGGCAGATTGAACCAGTTCAGAACAATAAATGAGAAAAGCTTGGAGGCGACCCAACGGAAAGGGGAGGATTAAGACACCTCACTCGAACCGATCGAAAGGGAAGCCAGGCGGACACAGTACTTTGTTGTGGAGGGCAGCTCCGGCGGGGGCAGTTGTTCCTGGTGGTGGATGCACGTCGGGTCTTTGCCAAGAGTAGAGAGGTTCTCGTCGTCGAAGAAAAGTGAAGTCCGGTGCACCACCAGGGAAGAGACCAGCCGCGGAGTGCTCCGTCACAAGGCACCACCTTTTGGTCGCGGTACAGGGGTAGTGGCTATCCGGTTGCCGAGGGGCGCTGCACGGGCAATTCGACCACTGCGTCCTGAGGCGAATAAAAAGCAAAGGGGACTGGTTGTTCCCACCAGTCAGGGGAAGAGACTCTCCGGCAGGGAGATCTCCTCTGTCGTCGGGAAGTGGTGAGTCGGCTCAGCAGGGCTCCACCGGAGGTGTCGTCGTTGCAGGTCGGCTCAGCGTTACCCTCGTCGGATTCTTAGGTCCTGTGGCGACTTCTGAAGATCCAGTCCCAAAAGCCCTGCTTTTATGCAGAAAACCCTCATTCATTCAGCCTAGCTGTCAATCAACACATGCTAAGTGGTGAGCGGGAAGGCTCACCACTTGGGCCAATCACTCCAGAGTGCGACCGGAGTTGGCAAGGCAACTCGGTCTAGGGTGCCTAAACCCCCTTCCACACCCCTGTGGTAACCCAGACAGAATGGCACCACTTTAGAGGGTCTCTGTACAGAGCCTGCCAAAAGTGGAACAAAGAGCTCAACCTTTGGTTTAGGAGTCACAGAGACGAACACAGACGCCATTTTACAAACCGAGTTCTGGCAGAAAATACCATCCGATAAACCTATTTAAGATAAGTAGATCGGTGGTACGTTAGAGATTAACGAGAAAAAGTATCAATCGCCAACAATGGGACGAATCCCATAGGGTTAGGTTCGGGGTCGAACATAACAAGTAGTTTCCACTGCCACCAGCTAAAACTCGACGAGGGGGGATGGGACAGTGCCCCCTCGAGTAACAGATCCAGGAGTAATCGAATTACCCCTACTAGTACGTCCACAATAAGATGGTTTGTACTAGTCCTGTTAGTAAATTTAGGTCTAGTAAAGCCAATGGTGACTTTACATGCCCGGGGAGACAGTAGTCAGTCGCCGGGTATGGAGTCTATGGTGGGGGTCCGCTAGGACGCCCCAGTGCTACGGCACATAGGGTGCGGTGTAACACACATAGAAAAACATATGAGACCCTATGGAGTAAAAGACCCCATAGCCCATAGAACACATTGACATTCAAAGGAATTACACACATACATGTCCAAGATCTTTGTCTGAATGCAAGCAAGACGGAGATCCTCCTCATCGGCACACCTTGAGGTCTCTAAAAATTAAAATTTCCTACTGCACCTCCTCAGAGGTACTCTGCCTTTCCTCTCCTTCCCCCAGAAGCTCATGGTAACCCAAGCTCTGGTTCTCTCTAGGTTGGACTATTGTAACAGTCTCTTTCTAAATCTACCTGCCTCTATTCTCCGCCCTCTGCAACTAATCCAGATCAGGACTGCGAGACTTGTCCTTGGCCTCAAGCCCTGGGATTGTATCTCTCCAGCTCTGAAATCTTTCCATTGGCTCCCAGTGGATGCAAGGATTAAGTTCAAAACCCTCTGGATTGTCCACAAGGCTTTCTGGGGACTGGGTCCAAAATACCTTCAGCTATCCCTCCGCAAATACCTCCCCTCTCGAGCTCTTCGCTCCTCTTCCTCCCTCAGGGTCTGTCGTTTTTCAAAGAAACAAGCTGGAGGTAGATCTCTGTCTTCGGCTGGGACCTCCCTCTGGAACAGCCGCCCTGCCACTCTAAAACTTGAGGAGAACCATCTCCTGTTCCGGAAGCACCTCAAGACCTTCCTATTTTCTTCTGCCTTCACTCCCCCTATCCTGCTGATCTGTTCTCTTGGCACTGTTGCCCTGGCCACCCTCTGTCCTCCGTGCCCAGGTACCTGCCCACCCTGCCACTCTCCTGCACTGCCTCCGGGCCACCCCTTGCACTGGGGTCTGTATCTGTACCCATACCCGTTTTTCTTCCTGCACTTATCAGACCTACCCTGTCTGTTGCCTTAAACCTAGCACTTGCAAATTGCTGGCTGCACTACCTCTGTTTGTTGCCTTTATTTATTTGTTATTTATCTGTTTCTCCTCTTCTTCACACTTTCCACTTCTCCCCCTTCCATGCACTTTTCCCCTCCCCCTCTCCCATGCACTTGCGCGTTCTCAATGTCACTGGGCCTAGTAAGATCGCAGTTTTGGTCTCTCCTGCTCCCCTTCCTTGCCGCGCTCTGAAACACTTGTAGACGAGCGCGATAGAAATAAAATATCAATGCTTTTTCAATGGAGGTGACATTTGAGAACGGAAACACAGTTGTAATCCCTCCAATTCCCTGCGACTAGCTAATGTAATCCCTATGGCTAATCCCACCCATTCCTGCCCATCTCAGAACTCTTTCAGTTTCTGAGCTCGACCATAGACGCAGCCATCTTGGATGACTGTCTCTAAGGAAGCTCTCTGGAAACAAGGCAAAGCTAGTGGCCATCTTTGAATGGGAACAATCTCATGCATATTTAAAAAAAATTGTACATTTTTTACAGTTCAAAGAGTTTTATTGAGTTTTTAACAGGTAAAAAAATGTAAATAGCTAAAGTGGACCTGCCCATGTATGCTTCTATATCTATCTCTTTGTTACATTAATTGTGCATCATCCTATGTTCACCGCATATTTGTTACAAAATATTTAAAAGACAACCTGTTGGTTTGAAAAGCAGCAAATTACTACAGCAGCTTGGCGTCCACAGAATCATGACCCACAGCAGAAATGAGTAACAGCACAAGAAACTCCCAGCTGTGCTTTTAACAATGGGCAGGAAATGAGGTCATTGGGCGGGGTCTAAAGCCAGACATCGTGGGGGCGGGCTGCGGCTTTGCTACCGTTCTGACATGGTGATGCCACACTTGTGCAGCCGATTGAGGCACAGCTCTTGTTCTGGAAGAGATGGCCAGCAGCACAGCTGCTTCTTGCAGCACCCCCTCAACCTTTCCACTGCCTCCCCCACCCATGGTGCCTGCTGAGGAGTAGCAGTTGAACACTGTCTGCGCACCTCGGTGCGAGACAGTCAGGGTTTCTGACCGTGGGCTCGGGTGGCTTTAGAACACGCGATCAGGGGCTCGGGCTCCAGTTCTCATTTAGTGATGGTGAAGAATTTTCTGTCCGCACTGAAGGACCAAAGGGTGTACCAGAGGATATTGGCTGCCTGTCGAGACAAAAATAGGGAGCTGCTGGGGTGCCATATTCTATTTCATTGATTTCAGCTGTGCTGGGAGACAAGAACTCAAATGGAAAAGGGCGAGAGCGTTTGCAACACACTGGCTGCTCAACCTGGTGGGCGTCAGGCAGAGCCATCTCTGGCTGCTCGGTTGCAACTGCACTTTCCTGCTGGCTGGGTTAGATGAGCCGCGCCCGCTGGTGACCCATCAGTGCAGGGGTGATTGCAGGGGCAGCCGTGCTACCCGGTGTGGGCATGGTGTCCCTGTCCCCATGATTACAGCACGGTGAAATGACCGAAGATTGGGCGAACATCCGGAAAATGTGCACTGCGGCCACAGCGCTGCTTCCTCTGTCCACCCCCCACAGCTGTCTCAACCGGACCAAGGTTTTTTTCCCCTCACACCTGCATTCCTCTTTTTCCTGAAACCTTGGCATGACCATTGGCTCTGAGGGCGGTTTTGGGCAGCAGGCCGCTGACTGTCGGAGCTGCTGGCAGTTGTTGCTTTCTGGCTGTGCCCTGTCGGACGGGTATCAGCGGATATATACCGCAGCTCTCAGTGACCGGGCCCAAGGCGGCCACACGTGCAGTTAATGTGGAGTGATAGCTGGCTGAAGATACTGGTTTGCCCCATCAGAGGAGGAGCCTTGTGTGTTGCCTGGAGTCAAGTGCTGAAGGTAGACCTAGACGGCAATGCACTGTCAGGGGTTACCCGCATGAGAGGTGTGCACATTTGATTTGCTGGCAGCGCCTCAAATATCTAACTGTGTTCAGGTTGTGTCAATATTCCAAAAACACGTGCCCCTTCTCAGTAGACACGTGGGCGGTGTTCCCCTCTCCATACTATCAACCTGAAATGACAACCCATTTACACATCAACACGTTCTGCCTAGTCACCAGAAACTGCCGGGCCTCCACATCTTTGCTTTTTCGGCAGTGCAGAGGGCATTACAGGAAAGTACTTGTAGGGGCGGTGACTCCCTATGCTGCTTTTGTTCTCACAGCACCTAAGCAAGCCCACAACAGACACCCGTGGGGAGGTGAGGGTGTTTGCTTTAGAGTCTGCAAAAAGAAGTCGCTGTGTAGGTCTGGGTGTCACAGTACATGTGTAGATACTGTCCTAACAAGGCTTCAATGTACTGCAACGCCAATCCTGAACTCCGCTATCACACGCTAGTATTATGTATTCACTTAATTGCCTGTGGTGAAGCTTGATTTTTGCCCCCTTCCCAGTGCTCCAGATAAGATTTTGAGGTGGGAGTATTTTACGCATGCTTTTTGAAATTAGAGAGTAAATGCAATTTTAAGAGAGTAAACATGAGTTTTCTCCTCTGCAAGAGAGTAAAACGCATCCAACACATACACAGCTGTGGTGTGCCCACCCCCAAGTAGGGTGTCCAGACGTCCCGGAATTGGGCCATATGCCCCACAAGCTCGTTTTCATTATTGTTTTAAAGCCCTATACTGGTTTTGGTGGGGTTGACCACTGGCAGCCTCCAAGCTGTCACTGCTGGAAGAGTAAATCTTCACATCTCGATGCACAATGCTCATTTACCAAAAAGTCCACATAACAGTTCAAAATAAAATAAACATTAGAATAGCTTGGTAGTTTTACATTAAAATGAACACTTAAACTAGGTCTCTTACGTCCCATGGTGAGCTCGAACACCTGTCACATGAATTAACTGATTGTGCCACAGAGGCTGCTTGAGAATTGGCTTTATAACAATCAAAGCAAAAGTTCCTTTGTTTTTAACATGCTTACAGTCATATCAGCGCAGTTTACATTCAGGGGAATGTGTTGTATTCCTCACCCAACTGCTAAAGTTCTGTCATGACAGCCACTGTCAAATTACAGCGCTACTTTTATGTTGGTGGCCTGCCCTGGGTTTTATATCTTGAAAATGTTGTCACCCTACCACCGAATCATAAAATCAATTTGCGGAACCGTAGCCATCTAACACAAACATAAAGGATAGTAAACATATTCTAAGAAGTCTACGAAGTTTGATTTTCAATTCAAGCCGCAAATTTAGGAAATGTCAACAATTTCAAAATCAATTTAAGGACAGTTTTGCTGCTGCTTGATCAGAACTGAAGCATGGCTTGGACACTGTGGAATGAACCAATGACGAGGGCAGGTGAGATTTAGTTGCGGGGAGGTACAGCCAACGAGAATCGATGGGTACCTTGAATTATTTGTCGTCAGCAACAATAGAACTACTGCATCACATCAGTGGTCAAACAAAACATTCACCCTTTACATTCGGAATTCCACAAAAAAGTGTCTGCTCATTTTCTAGCACTGTGGGAGAACTGGAGGGGGGGGTCACACTCCCCAGGAATTGTCCCTCCCCGTCGAACAACTGGCATTGATTTTATTCCGGGGTTTTAGGATTCAGCCACAACCACAAGCTGCATGTACTGTGTGTTTAATCGGCAGCCACTCGATGTGCCTTAGTATGTGCAGGGTGTGATTGCGTGCTGGAGGCTAAATCCCATGTATGTTCTGATGGCGTGTCTCAGAGGGTTCACACATATTCACAAGAGGTGAGTCTCAGGAGGGTTCACACATATTCACAAGAGCAAAGAAAACACTGAATGCAAGCACTAGTATTAAAAGACTTCTATAGCCCACCAGTCAACTGAATCGCATCTAGGCACTTTGGACAGGTCTCCGACGGTGGACATTGCCAAATACAGGTTACTGGTTCACATGTGGGATAGTTTAGATGCTTCAAGCCAATTAACCTACATTTTTTATAAAATATACTTTGCTGCATTGAAAGCAATTGACGCAGAGCCTGAAGGAAAGTGCCATTAGATGCCTCTAAAGAGCAAAGGGACAATTTACACTATAATGTGCACTGTATAAATGGTTCCACTCGCTCCTTCAATCACGTCTTATTTAAAAAAAAGTGTCCTGCTCCACGCTTGCTATGCTGCTGATGACAAAAGAAACACTACAGTGCCATACTTGCCAACCTTTACCGATTTAGGCGGTTGGCTACTGCTTTTTAAGCAGTCCTACTACCTACAGATTTCAGCCACAGATCCTATTGCTATTTATAGAGACTGTCAGGCTCAGCAGCATATTTATGGGGCTCGGACCAGCCTGGCTATTTGTTGGCCTGGGCCCAAGACAGACAGCTGACCTGCAACCAAGACAGCCAGCTGAACTGCAATCGTAATCACTCTGTTTTTTACAGGGGGCGGCCTAATCTACCTGCCTAAACCCTTCTCTCCACGCGTTGCAAATGTGATTCCTTTCTGCTGACACAGAGCAGTGTCAAAAGCTCGTTTATTCTGCCATGTCTCGGTGATTCGTCTGCAAAGTTAGTCAGATAATTTTGGAGTGAAACTTGAGTAACTTACTTTTAATGTTACTTCAGAGGGCTAGTGCTTCCCTGCTTGCATTCTTTGGCATGATAGTCTGGGAAATTCTAATTATTGCTTGTGGCAGTAACTGTACATGATTTCAAAGATTGAGTCAGAGTGTAGAAGAAAAACTGAACCTTCCCTGGCAGTTTGTTCTTTGTGCTATAACTCTTCTGATTGGGATGCCAAGTAGGTAATTTGGTGTTAACTTTGAATTGCAGAATGTATTTCAAATTTGACATGGAAAGTAATCTGCGCAATATCAGAATTGTAAAGTTCACCCAAGCTAGAAATACAGATAAGCAGCCACTGCACACTTATTTCACCTTAGATCACTACTTCATTCACACATTGGACATTAGTAATCTACAGAACAGCTCTAAAACCACTTTCTGTAAACCCTGGCAGGTCATTGTGCATACCTGTTCCGATTAAACATGTTGTACTATAAGTACCACAATGCAACATGATAGTAGCATAAAAGCTATGAATTCATTATAATTTTACACGGGGCATTGGACAATTTGATATTGCCTTAAATAGTTTTAAAGGTCGTACTAAGTTGGAGCATAGTTACAAAACATGAGCTATTCCAATCTATGGTTGTTTATCCAGTTCTGTTTTTTCTTTGCATTCTGGGACTTTTAATCTGAGTTTTATAATGAGAAAAGCAGAACTACAAATCCCAGAATGCAAAGACAAAAACAGGACTGGCTAAGCACCATTTGACAAAGCATGCATCTTATTGTTATATATAACATACAGATAATTTGCCCAACACATTATCCCTTACAAAGGGCAGAAACCTTTGATAGGGCATAAACCGCTGCTCAATAATGGAAAGTTAATGAAAATATAATTGTTACTGGTTTTTTGATTAAAATGTTGTTAGTATGGTAAGAGCTGGGCACAGTTCTCAGAGGTCACCCGCACATGACTAGACTGACCTACACAGGTGCAGCTGGTCTGGGAATGTTTTCTAATTTTATCACGGCATTTTCACATGCAAAACCAACATGACAACCCTTCCTACTTGGGGATAGCGGCATATAGTGGTCCAGTCAGAATGGACATGCAAGAGCAGAAATATATTGTGGGAAAAGCATCATGAAATTGCTCCTGTGCACGCTTGGTGACCGAATGCAAACTGTGTGGTTCCATTTTTCAGAATGTGTGCTCTATAATGCACCTTTTTAACCCATTATTTTAAAAATGTTTGGGGGGATCAACATGGCCTCCCACAACCCCAACGCCTGACCCCCAAACAACCCTTTCCTTGATGTGGCTCCCTTGCTAGGCTCAGACACCTCTGTATAATTGTGTGAAACATTTACACTCCTCTAATTAAAGAATTCACAAGCCGTCACTGCTCATTTCAGTAATCTTATTGCTTATGTTATGATGCTCAGAGGATCTGGGATAGACCATGCCAGACAGTCATTTACTGTAATCTGTTCTGGACGATATGTGACATGATGTTATTTCTGGTGATGGCATCATGGTAGAGGTTATGTGATGTAATTTCCTATGATCTTATTAAGCTACTTACTATTTTTGAAACTACAAGAATCGTACAGCTTTTTGATCACATAATGTTGGCAAGTATGCAGTGCCATCTAGTGGTGGAAAATGTTTTTTATGAATTAAAGTGTACTCAGTACGCAGTAGGAAATGAAATAATTTGTATTGGCCATAAATGAATGCGTAAAAAGGAAGGATACACAGCTCATCTAGAGGGCTGCACCTTCCCTCAACCATGTTTCAGGCTGTGGGGAGTGGACATGGAATCAGAAGTCATGTTTCATGATAATAGGTACCCCAGGAGTTGACATAGTGCTTGGGACAACCTTCCTGAGTGTCTGCACCTATTGTCACAATTTGACAATACACAAGCCAGGAAATGTTGTGAAGTTCTTTTGGACTCAGAGAGACACCATTATGAAGCATTACTCAGAAAAATGCAATTGACAATGAGGATAATGGGTTCATATATTTTTAATCACATCTGTTGCCTACAAGCTCTGATTTGCATTGCACATGCTATAACAACAGCCACTATAGCATAGCACATTATCATACATATGAAAAGAGCTGTTATGTAAGCAAAGAGCAAGGTTTACATTAATAGAAAAAAGAACAAGTAATCATTTTAGTTTTAGCAGCTTGAGTGACCAGGGATATATACTATGTTCAGCTATGCTATGCTATGGAGTGGTGTAACATATCAAACGCCTTTTAGTCTGTAGATGTGCACAGTCAGACCCCACGTTCAACTCGCGCTTCAGAGCAAGAGGTGCAGCATATGAACCGACCACAGCTTTCTCTGCGGGATCTGCGATGGCTATATCCCCAGCCCCCACGACTTGAGTTCTGCTGATTGCGTTGCAAACCTTCGTTCCCTGCCCCGTCAGTTTGTGCTTTATATCTTAAGACGGGTCTTGGTCTGTCTAGAATGTGTGCGTCATTTCCACCACCTGGAAGGTTAAAGCCTAGCGCTTAAGATTGTTGCTTTGCTTTGCTTTGAACATATGAGATGCATATGTGCAAACTCCCCTGGTTTTCTCTACCATAGTAATTGGGCTTCCCTTCATTGAACAGGCAAAGCATGTCAACTGCTTCCACACCGCCTCAAAATCCATTATATTAAGTGGGCTTCTGAAGGGGTAAATCATATCACTCGTCCCCACACACATTTAACTGTACGCATGTATTTTGGTGTCATGCTTCCTGTCCTTTGGCTGCTTATCAGATCTGGATGGTGCGAAAAGCATCTCTTGAATTTGCTTCGAGCCGTTTAAGACATGAAGTTGCGACTTGTGGTTAGGATTCTCTGCTGGAAAGGGGAATCTACAATTTACTGCTCATCGCTTTTCGCTAAAGCCAAACAGCAAGTTATGTGTGTCTTTTGCTAGGACCACGCACGCTATTTATTCAAGGAACTTATATTATCTAAGGAAAATGTCTGTTTTTGTCCCTTGTAAAAAGGCTGTACCTTGCTGGACAGTATGTGTGTTATTATCACGGAGCATGTGTAGCACTCGGTTTCCCAAATTGTCTGCTCAGCCTCATTATCCTTGACAATATATAGTGAGCCAGTGATGCCATTTTGCACCAGGCTCTGTGTATTGTGCGATACCAAAGATAGTAGTTTGCACACTTTCTCTTTTAGGTGACTTTGGTAGTTGTTACTCCTGGGCCCCAGTCTTTCCATGCTGTTTAATTATTTCCACAATACTGCCTCCTTTTGGTGGTTTTAACCTTCTTTGTGCCATAATCCTGAAAGTGGTTTTCAGTTATCCATAAAAACCGAAACTAACACAACGAGGTACTGGGATTCGTTTGCAAGTAAATATATGCAGTGTCAGTCGTGTTGCTATTGGGGGGGAAATACCGCCTGAGAAGGATGAACATTCGCATAAGAAGGGCTTCCATAGCTTAGGCATATTTTTTAAGTGTAATTTATTTAACTCTTGTACTCAAAGAGCCCAATGTGTAACTTGTATACAATTCTTAACTACTCAAATTTGACAGCGTGTGTTGCGTTGATTCTGTTGCCTTATGAGTCGTGATTGGCATGGTGGAGGTGCAATTTATCTACCACAAACTGGAAGTCACTGCTTGCACACGTATGTTTTGCGTTCTGGAGCATGGGCAAGGCCTTTTCGACCCTTGTCTTAATGAACTGACAGGGTGGTGGTGCTGGGCCAGTACATATATAGATTTGGAATCTTCATGATATCCATTAGTTCATACGTACATCTGCTTATGAGGTATTCACTTTTAGCTAGCCTTCTAAAAGTACTGTGTGTCCTGGCTGAAGGTTGACATCAGTCGCTGCAAATGGATGCTCTTGGAGTAGAAATCCGAGGACGGGCTATACAAGAAATGCAGGGCTGTGTGTAATAAAGGCTGCGGTAGTAGTGGGTCTCTAATGCACTGCATGCACTTGTACGATGACATCATAGGCTTATTTCCAGAGACTGACACAGCCCCTGCTGCTTATTTCATCTTCCGTGCAATACACCTGCATCTTTTTTTGCGGATGCTGACTGGTCGTTTCCTTTGCTCACAACGTGACCACTTTTCGCAATGTTCCTCTCTTCTGGTTTCTGCTATTCTTTGGTCTGTTCTCTGTAGTTGTCATCCATTGGCACACACAAGACGTTGGGCTGGTGAATGCTTAGTTTGACGAACTTCTGAGATTCTTGACAGCAGATCGTGCAGTGAGTCTTGGAGAGATGCAACTATCACCAGTTTGGAGATAAAGTGCTGGAAGTGGATGTTAACATGCCGCTGCTGTGCATAGATATTACAGAGCAGCAGACTGTAACCGGAAGGTTTTCAGTACAACTTCCTGATTAAGACAATAACATTCAACGCGCCGTCTGTAACACCGTTTTCGGCTGTTGCAAATCGATGTGCTGAGGCTCACTGGGCCTGCACTCACATTTGACACCAACTCTTGCTCGTTAAGTGAGTGTATTCTGCAGAACGCGGGTGAGCAGCAGCAGCGGCAGTAACCGCAGCCCATGGGAAGCAAGGTGGTAATCTCAAATGCTCTAGAAAGGATGCAGTAACATCACATGCAATCCGACCAGTGGTTCCTAGCTTGAACCGAGACCTCATCATGCATAGCCGAACCTGCTAAAGTGATGGATAGAATGCCAGCCTTGAAAATGGTAAGGCTGCATGCCTATCGGGTTGCCTTTCTGAGTATGGTATTTGGAAGAACAGCAGCGTGTGATCTATTCTTGTATGAGTATTCTGTCTTGCCAGATGATTAAATTTTGTATATAGAGGAGCAGTTTGGTTAAGACATTTTGATTACACAAATGTTCTTTCAGCCACTATTACTTAATTTTGCTAGCTAGGATAGATGGCTGGGTTGAGCGAATGCTGCTGATTGCATTCTGTGCTCAATCTATAGGTCACATGTTTGAATCCTATTGAGCTAGAATCAGGATTTCATCCATCTGCGATTCACCAGAATTAGGACAATCGCATTTCAGAAAATTGTTTTTCTTTTTAGTAGTGCAGAGCTGAAACCTATGCTTTTCTTGTAGACACAGCGGCAAACACTCTTTTGGTTGCTACCTTATCTTTCAGCCAAGCAGCACACACAATTGATTACTTGAAGTTGTGGGGTCTTACTTGCATTTTGTTGCATCTCTTTGGATTGTGCGAGTACTGTATGTTGGAGACGACTCAAAGCTTGTAGGTATTTGTTTATTTGCCCACCCATTGATTTACCATGTGTATAAGTATTAGACATTTCGGAGGCACTGCTATTAGATGCCCACAAAAGCCCAAACTGTTGGCATTGCCGATGTTTGGTCTTTATTTACTACAGTTCTTTTTATATCCCAGGTGACCCCATTTAATAATATCGATTCCTCGGGATAAGAAACATGCAGGGTTGCGTTGCACAGAAGATCTATTTATTAAAAAATACAAATACATTGAATCAATTTTTATACACAAATTCTGCATCTATGACATTCCATACATCAGTGGTCAAAACGGCATTATTATGAAAGTGAACTTTCAAAACACACGCCTCAGAATGTGTACATTTGAATTATCCTGAGTATCCATCCACCATGCGTTGAACAGTGTATGAGGACTCGGGATAACATTGTCATTTTATAGAAACCCAAATTAAATCTGAGCATCCCTGTCCATCTAAATCTCTCTACTTCTTACTCATTGCAAATAAACAGCCCCCCCAATCAGTGGACATGTCTGAATCTTAAACAGTGCTCTCGAAAAACTCAGTTGAAACCAGCTACTCAACACTCACACATGTAAATTACTTGTAAAAGGAAAACTTATGTTTAGCCTCTGTTTCCTAGATTACCTTCAATGGTGTTCCTATTTGGAAAGGTGTACTTTTCTCATTTTCAATGGGCAACTTAAAGGTGGGAAAATAGGTGATAGTTAATTACCGTTTTCTGGATCTGCACGAGTAACAGAACTCTTGTTGGTGAAGTAACCATGAAATGGATTAACTTACTTTATTCTTCTAGATATGCACAGATTGAGACGTCCTTTGGTCTTCTTTGCTTCTACATTGCACACAAAATGGGTCTAAGAATTTTCCAGTAGACCCACCATAGGATCTATTTAATCAAATCTATAATTGCAAAAGCACATACACTTCTAAAATATTTAATTATTTATTGAGTTGTTTTGTTTGGCTGTCTCACAAGCTGGTGGGCACCCGCTTAAGGACTGGTTCAATTCTCCCTTGTGTAGGAACAGTTGGGCATGTGCAACACAGGTTCAAATCCCAATCCCATGCTTAGAAACCACTCGTTGGTATTAAGCGCATTATAAATGAACAATAAAATATATGTGTGTTTTTTTTCAACATATGTATTTTATTGTGTTTTTAAACATGGTAAAACAACAGACATTAGCATTTGCGAGACATACTACAGCACAACTCATTATCGACGTAGGCGCTCGGATTGTTCGGAGCCTGGGGAATATATGTTTTAAGTTTTGGGGACCAGTCTGCTTTCTCTTCCCCTTAACAAGACCTGGGTCTTTACATCTAGGTAGTCCTCTCTTAGAGTGCTCTGTTAGCAATCCGATAAAATTGGTCCAAAAAGGAAGGCCATTTATTTAATTCCCCTTTCTGGTATTATCAATTCTCCTTTGTCTCCATCAGTCCGTGAGTGAGTGTCTATTCCCCAGAATCTATGGGTCAGAAACTATACCCCTTTAAAGGTGTGTATCATTTCTCTAATCCAATTGGTCCGTGTATGTGATTGGACAGTGTTCCAAAAGTGACATCACACTAAACCAACCCTTCTATCGTCATTGGGCATATTAACCCTTGAAGTGCCATGGGTTTTTTTCCCCAGTCCTAAGGCCTTTTTTGGTGATTTCGGTATGTCGCCATTCAATGCCTGTTAACTTTTTTGTTATCTGAGATATCTCGGCCAAATTTGGCTCCCTTTCTTCCCACATGTAGGCGGTAGGAATCCTAGGTTGCTGTAGGGGGGTGAGAGAAAATAACCAAAAACAAAGAAGCCTGTGGTTTTTTTCCTTGTAAGAGCTAGGAACAAATGGTTTGTGCTGTGCTGAATTCCTCAATTTCCTGGCTTTCAAGAACAGGTTGAGTGGAAACGAAAAAACATTATTTTGATGTGGTTATCAACCGTTTTGTGAGAGGTAGGCAATTTTGGACATTTTTGCCAATTGGACATGCATGGACAGAATGGAGGAAAAGGGTAGGGAAGCCGAATTGGAGAGCAGAAAGGCATATATTTCTGAAAAGTAGACAAGATTTCAAGTTTAGAAAGGGGTAATTTGCGTAGATCGGGCAACAACTAGGTTGGGAAAATGCCATAGATTGGGGGAAAAGCGGGAAAATGACCAGAAAAAAAGATGTGTTGGACTTGGGTGGCTTGGTGCGGCAATGGCTTCTATGAATTTTGAGATAAGCAATGCTCCGCTACATTCCCCCGACTCTTTCAGTTAGGAAAGCGCACATTTTTTGTAGTGTTTTACAAAACAAGCAATACCACAAGCCAAACACTGAGCCATGGTACACAGGAGTTTTATGCTCACGGCCTGAACAGATGCACTTAGCATGTGTAAATCGGGAAAACCAATGTGGTGAGGAACGGCAAGCATGCATTTTTTTGAAAGAGCACAGGCAGACCTTTTCAAGGGTAGGTGACTTGTGCAGGTTACAAAAGTGTATGGTGCTAAAGTAGCGACTAAATGTAGGTCACATTTGGGAAATAAAAGGGTTGCGTGACAAAGGGCACCAGCAAATGGGTCAAAACGTTATGAAAACCACACAAATACAACAAATGTTATACCTTGCTTTGTTCCCACAGGTGTCCCGATGAGAACGGTACCTCACATGTGTGGGTGCACCTACCTGGGCGCCAATGGGAAAGCCTAAAACACAAGTAACCCCAAGTCTGTTTTCACACCTGACTTTCACACTCTCTGCAGACAGGCACATCATACAGATATGGGGCTCGGGTGTCCAAGCCACCAAGGAAAACAGGGAAACCCATGCATTTTCGAAAAGGGGACACCCGTGGGAATCCGCAGAGGTATGATTTGCGGAAATCGGCCCAGAATGTATTACCCAGAAGGCCCGGCAAGTCTGAAATGTGCTGAAAAACCCCACATTTTTCACTTTTTCGGGGGTTCTTGGTAAAACATTCTGGTCCGCTTCGCGCAAGTTGGACCTCTGTGGATTCCTACTGGTGCCCTCTTTTTAGAAATGCATGGGGTTCCCAGTTTTCCTTGGTGGCTTGGACACCCTATGCCCAAATCTGTAGGTTATCTCCCTAAACCCTTTTGTGGTTACCAGTGGGTTAGCCTTTTCTCTTTGCGGCTAGATTGGTGAACCCACACATGTGAGGTACCGTTTTCGTTGGGACACCTGTGGGAACGCGGGAAGGTATGACATCTGTTGTTGGCTGCGTGTTTCGGTGTTTGAGCATAGTGAAATGTCTGGAAATTGTGTTTATACCCCCAAATTTGGAATTTGCTGGGGGTTCTGGGTAGTAGATTCTGGGCCGATTTGCACAAGTCAGACCTCTGTGGATTCCCATGGGTGTCCTCTTCAGAAATGCATGGGGTTCCACTGTTTTCCTTCCTGGCTTCGACACCCTAAGCCCAAATCTGTAGGTTGCCCACATGAACAAAATGGGCAGTGGCGAAAGGCTTGGGGTTACCAGTGGGTTACCCTTTTCACCCTCGGTAGGTGCACCCACACATGTGAGGTACCGTTTTCATCGGGACACGTTTTGGGACGCAGGAAGGTATGACATGTGTTGTTGGCGGTGTGTTTCGGTGGGTGGCCAGAGCGAAATGTCTGAGAATTTTCTTCATTTCCAGCCAATTTCAGAGACACTTCCCTATGTCCACTCACTGAAAAACGTTGCCAACAAGAGATGTCGTACCTTCTCACGTTCCCACAGGTGTCCCGACGAAAACGGTACCTCACATGTGTAGGTGCACCTACCGGGCAAATGGGTAACCTGCTGGCAACCTCAAGCCTTTCGCCACAGCACATTTTGTTCATGTAGGCAACCTACAGATTTGAGCCTAGGATGTTGAAGTCAGCAAGGAAAACGGGGAACCCCATAAATTTCCCAAAAGAGGACACCAGTGGGAATGCACAGAGGTCTGACTTGGGCGAAGCGGGCCAGAATTTATTACCCAGAACCCCAGACAAAGTGAACATTGTGTTTTTTTTCCCCCACCAAATATCACACTTTGTCGGGGGATGTGGCTAATAAAAACTGGGGCAATTTGCGCAAGGCAGACCTCTGTGGATTGCCATGGGTGTCCTCTTTCAGGAAATGCATGGGGTTCCCGGTTTCCTTTCTGGCTTCGACACCCTAGGGCCCTAACCATAGAATAATAAAAAAACAGTACTCACATAATGTTGTACAGCCCCCCCCCTGAAATGCGTTCCACCATTTTCCCTTTCTTTCCTTTGGTAACCCAACTCCCCATGGCGCAGAGGGGCACATTGGTCACCAAAAATGTGTGGGACAGGCCCCCGGTGGGTGGGGCAGTAAGGTTTGGGCACCCTGGGGCCAGATTGGCACACCAATGTGCCCCTCTGCGCCAAGGCAAGTTTCGTAAACAAAGAAAAAAATGGAAAATGGTACACTACACTTTAGGGCGGGCTTAGGGGCACCCTAAACCGCCAGGTCATTTTCTAATTTAATGGGGGGTGTTACCCCCCCACACCAAATGCAGGGGGCATCTCATTCAGCCCTCCCTGGGGGCAGATGCCCCTTCCTAAGAGCAGATATCTGCCCCCAGGGAGGGCTTCAAGGGGGGGGGGGCATTTCCCCTGGGGGATAGGGCCACCCCCCTTTTCTGTAAAATATATCCCTGGTGGCTAGTGGCCCCCCACTCCCACCCAAAATTCCTTTTTTCTTTTTGGGGATTTTTTATTTTTTTATTTTGCCCCCTTCCCTGGGGGCAGATGATCAGCCATCTGCCCCCAGGGGGGCACTAACCTGCAGGCCCCATCCTTTGGGGGGCCTGCACACTTCTTCCTGGTGGCCCTCCCCCCAAATGGATGGGGGGCCATCTCATGTACTCCTTCCTGGGGGCATAAATCTGCCCTCAGGGAGGGCTACAAGGGGTGCCCCCCCTTTCCACTTGATGTGGGAGGGGGAGGCCCACCACCATTTCAGTGGGCAAAAAGGTGAACACTCACCTTACATTTTCACTACAGCAGCCCGAAATGGCTGCTGCGGTGAAAATTACTTTCAATTTCACACCGAAGTGTATTACGCACGCCGACGTGAAACTGAAGGTAATCCAGCCCCCTGGCAGTGAGGGGGGGACCTCCCCCTCACATAGCCCGGGGGTTGGATTACAGTATTGTGTGATCCCTGCTTTGCAGGGATCACACAAAACAAGGTGCCAAAAAGAACAAGCTATCTCGTCCTTGGCACTGTGTATGCAATTCCAAGGACGAGATACCTCGCCCTTGGCACTGAAGGGGTTAATGAAGGAGTCTGTCTGATGGGAGTAACTTCTAAACCCAGTGTCTCTCCCATTTGATGTGCTGTCATCTTGGAACTTTTAATATTAAACATTAGTAACGTTCTAACAGCACATTCCACATATGTGATCATATTAACAATGGGTTCATCAGATTGCTCACACTTAGGCAAATCAAATAAAGCATTTTTTATCTCAGTATGACATATGGTACATGATGTGTTTTTTTTGCTCTAATACTTTTATACACATTGTTTTTCCATTTAACATTAATAGGCTCAATGGCACAGATGCTAGGATATATGATTCACTTATGTATGCCGTGTCGGCCCAAATATACCCACATTCACCTAATGTGCATCTTTTATTCTAATGTTTTAAGCAATAACGCAAATGCGATGTAATTTCAGTGGTCCACTTAACATCCTGTTAATTTAGGACTGGGGAATTGTAGGACTCCTGTGACTGCTGTTGTTATGGTAAAACCTCTTTGTTGTTAAGCTAAAAGGAGACCCACCCCCTTTGAATGTTTCCAGTATCTGTCTGCCCCTTCCTATAATTTAATGCAGACTTTCAGTCTTTGATGGTGTGAAGTTTCTTTCATGGCAGATTGAAATATCAGATTAGTTGAGAAGGGGCCAATGGTCGGGATGAATTCAGTGTATATTTAATAATATTAGCCCAAGCTCAGAAACAGATGGCAGTCGTAATGGGGCATATGTTTTCATCTATGAGGCATGGCATCCTGACAAACCACTCCAGGCACTATTGTAATGTGTTATGGTTCTTTCTGAAAAGCAAGTGCTCACACTTCTTTCATGGGAAATTCAGTCCCATGTCCTTGTTGCCGGTTGGGAGACGGAAGGCCATTTTACCATCTAGCCCCTAAAGGTGCAATTTGATTCAGAAGTGTATAATTTAAAAGTCCTTAACCCTAGCAACTCTCCCACGTTATTTATGAAAATTCCCAAATACATATTGTAGGATACAATTTTTACGTTTCAGACTGATCCTGATTCCCACAGGCGAGATTCTTTGCTTGCACACCACATGCCAGCAAATTATTTCTCTTGTAAACAATTAGACTGCATCCAATCTTTAAGTTGCTTGCTGATAGCAGTGTCCCAGATAGGATTTTGAGGTGGGAGTATTTTACTTCCCATTTTTTAAACTTTGAGAGTAAATGTGATTTCAAGAGAGTAAAAATGAATTTTCGCCTTTGCAAGAGAGTAAAATGTATGTGACATCCAGCCGATGTGTGCAAAAACCATATGGAAATCATTACTATGCAGTAGCTTTCTGCATTGTGACAGAATACACCTTAGGTCTGGCCATTTGATCTCTCCTGTATATATTTAAATGTTGAAAACACAAAAACCTAGCCAATTACATAGTAAAGCAAGCATGAATTGCATTGTGTGTTTTGAGGTTCGATAGCAGAATTGTCTTTTCATGTTTAATGATAGTTCTCATTTCCTGGAGCTATTACTACCTAATTGTATGTCAATATTATGATACAACAGTGCAGAGAGGCAAGGACCCAATGCTAAATTCTAGATCTAATCTCATGGGCAAATGGTTATTTATATATATATATAGCGCTTTTGGCAAAGCGATGTACATAGAACATATTTATCACAGTTATCACCAAACCTAAGTCAGTATTCCTTTATCGACCATGAAAGGATAAAAGGCTGAGTTGTCCTTGCCGGGATTCAAACCTGCAACCTACAGATCACTCACAGATCGCAGCAACAAGCTCTCAACCGGCTGAGCTATCTTATTGGCTTACATCCTTCAGAGGTCGGTAAACTTGAGTATCGACTGAGGTATAATAATCACAGTGCCTAGATGTTGGACGAACCATGTATGAAGCGCTACATAAAGTTAAATACCTGTCTGGATTATCACAGGGCCAGGTTTTGCTGTGTTACTATATCAATCACAAATGATACTTTCATTTGTTTGTTTTTGAACAGTGCTTGCACTTCCTGGAGAGTCAGGTTTTGGATGTTTTAAGTGTAGTCTTGAAGATCTTAAAGGTATAACACCTGTGATTGTAATGACAATCACCCTTGAGCAACGACTCTGCTGCCACTGACCTATTATAGTAATGTACCCCATTGACTGCAAGGTTGAATGGATGTAAACTAGACCATGCATACTTGTAATTTTACACAGTTTTTATAGCTAGATTGTAAATTAAATTATAAGTGTAAAAGTTATCTGCCCCCGCATGATTATGCACACAGCACAAGAACTCTGCAAAATATAATTGTGCAATACTGGTTTTCTTTCACTGGGGAAAAAAGCATAATTGTTACATCATGTATTAACAATTGCAACTTAGTTTTCCATCGTATTAGTTATACAATCCTAAAATGTTAGTAAAAAAAATATGCACAGTGCTTCTGTTTGCTCCATGAGCATCAACACAGCAGAAGCTGAATGGAAAGAAACAATTCCTTTTATCACAGTGTGCAGTTTCTTTTTTTGAAAGGCTTCAGAGAAATACATTCTATTTCAGTGGCTTTTATCCATTGCATGCAATTACTTCCATGTAGATAAAAATTAAAAGAAGCCTTCTGGTTTCTGTCGAGTAACCTGACCTTTGCACGGCCCTCGGTTCTGAACTTGTGTGTAAATGTACAAAGGAAAATAATAAAGCTGTCATATTTACAAGATTTTTATGCGTAAAAAGGCTTGGTACGCACCTTATCTGGAGGCCTGGCTGATACAATGCCCTATATTGCACAAATTCTTGTTAAGATTGTCCAGTGGTACCAGAGTCACATTAACAATTGCCGTTCTAAAATGTTTGTACCATTTTGTTCTGATTTTTATTAGATGGTAATAGGAGTGTAACAGGATACCGGTATAAATACTGTGAACAATTTTAATGACTTTTTTAATCACTGATACTTGGTTCACACCTGTTTACCGAGTGGCCGACACTGAAACCTTATCCTGCTTTTGGAATTTGGTGCATGTGCAATGTTAAGACTCAGAACCGCCTAGAGAATGCACAGACTGCTTGACTTGCATGTAGGGCTCTAGAGAAAACAACCCACTTCACTGCTGCTGTGTCCATGCTCAACTGCCGAAGCTCATTGGAGCTACCAGTCCAACTCCGGACCACCAGCTAACTCTGTGACTGGCTCACTGAGCTGAGAGCACCCAAACATCCAGCACTGTTAACTGAATGGCATTGTGCCCCGAGACTCTGCTCCAATGAAGATCACATTTGGAGCTGTGTGCCACACCTGCATTGCCTGCTACCAAGGGTGACACAGTAAGGTATTTTTGTTTTACTTTTACATATTATTTATGATTCCTTGACAGTCGCACATGGCACTGACCTTACTTAAACAGAGATTCACAAAGGCAGCACCCAAAGTGCCATGTGCTGCCTCCTAACGACGTGCTGTGTGTAGTGTTGAAGAAGAAAACATTCTCACGTTCAACTTTTCCCTGAAACAAAACACGGGGCTTGCTTTGCAGTCCTCTCCAGACCCTGTGATCCCTTGTATTAAAATATGCACTTGCTTACTAGGCCTCCGGGCTGTCGTGAAGAGGGATCACAAAAGTACTGGAGGCATCTGCTGCAAGGCAAGATATGTGTTTTATTCAATGAAAAGGTGCTCCAAATTGAACATGAGCTCTGTTTTTGTGTGTTTTACTCAAATTCCCATTGGGTGATTTGCATCTGCAGTCAAACAGCCAGGCCCGTTGCTTAGCAATCTTCCACTCCACCGAGCAGATCCATGTAATTGTTTTACTCACCTCCAGAATGTGCCTCTAGTGAGAAAACCTTGCTTTTGCAGCGCAGCACACTTTGATAAAGCTCAAGTGGCACGTGCTAGGGCCCAGGGCATAGCTGCTTGGGCTGTGCTGGTCTGGCTGGGAAAAGGCCAGTTCAGTGGTCTCCTTTAAACAGAGTACTGTGGACTGGCTGGTACACGACTGCCTGGTAGCCAATGCCCGGTGATTCTAGCGTGCATCCTTAATGCAGTTTTGGTCCGCTAACCATAGCAGACACAGGAGTTGTTCCCCTCAGCACACCAAACAAACTGGACTGGTGTGACTGGTACTGGACTTGTAGACCGATGGTGTGAGGAGACTGGGGTGGGCTGGGAGGAGGCTGTGCTAAATAGGGCTATGCCGAAAAGCATATTTAGTATACGGCCGAATGCCGACTGGTTCGTCATTCGCCTGAAGCCGAATAGTTGCTTTATTTAGTAAATCATGTCCAAACTTGAAAAAAACACACTTTTTTAAAAAGAAAATAAAGCACCATTTTAAATGCATTCTATACTTTAATGTCTCTTCATTGTAATCAATGCAGCATCTTTCTTTAAAATATAAAAGCCAGAAAAAAAACAGATTTAACCAAAATGAAGGGACCAAATGTACAGAGGTTTGTTGCATATTCGGAACCATTGCCAGTCGAAGTAGGAGGCTTCACAAATGCAAAAGGACTAGGTTGCAATGAACAAAATGGATATTGCAATTGCCTTTGTGAATCAGACCCATTGCAGCCTCTATAGAGTTGCAAAGTCGCTGTTGTGGATTTCCAAAACTTATTTGCAGCTCATATAGAAATGTATAAAATGGTTCATGTCGGCTCATGAAGGACACAAGTCAAGAGGAAATCTGAAATGCGTGAACTCCATCCCACAACTATTCATCCCACCCCCTCATAGGCCAAACAAAGGAGAGGACTCTCCCAGAGAGGCTGTTGGTGTTTGGTGAATGGGTAAGCATCCGTTCATTTATTACAATTGATTTTCACATCAGGTCTAAGTATTCATTGCATTAAAAAATACAAAAATTAGAACAATTCTGGGTTTTACATAGGGGAAGTTTGTTTATGCAACTCTGATGGCCACCAAAACAATTAAACAAATTATAGCAGCACTAAAATATGCTTTAACGTTTACTTCATACTTGATCGAAATATAATCCTTTTCTAACCAACATATTTGCTGTTTTGTCAACTTTGTCTTTTTGCCTGTGTAGTGCTGTTTTTGTTTTGTTTTGATTTCTTTGGTCAATAAAGAAAGCTGCTTGGATAGTCTGTTGTGTTAAAGCAGCAGCAACCCTGAATAAATCTGAGTGGCTTGCAGATCTCACACGATTCAGCCTTTTATTCTTCAAAGGGTAATTTCACAAGCATCACATTTTTACTACAAAGCAATATATATAAAACATATATGAAACCTAGATAGGTGTACAAACGTACAAGGAAATCTGCCCCATATGTGCAGCCCTGTGGGGTTTAGAGAGAGGGCTTTGCAAGATGTCCTGTTTCCACTCCCTTGTCCAGTTGTGTTCTTGCTGAAGGCTCCCCTGTAGCGTTTACAGCCATTTCTTTTTAAAAAGGGTAGTCTGACCTGGCCCCTTCTCCCAAGCGCTGCCAGTATTCCTATTGCCCCTGCATTCAAATGCTGCTAAAAGTGATTAAACAGCAATTCTAACCTTCACCCATTTCTGAGTAAACAATGGTCCGTAATCACTCGTGCTGATGGAAAGGTGTTGTGTCTCAGCCTGGTCTGTTCCTTTGCCACCTTGGCAGTACGTAGACCAGCTGTTAATATGTTTGTCAAAAGAGCAAAATGCTCATTTTGAGAAACAAGTGTGTGAAGGGGCTTAACATTTAAGAGAGCCAAAGCACATGTCCAGGCCCTAAATGCACATTCTCATTGGAGAATTGCTGTATGTCAGTGTTGAACCCACTCCACTAGCCAAACCAAATTAAAAACACTTTAAATGAAACATTTCAGAGGAATAGTCCTATGTTTTGCAGAACAAAAAGTCAATTTAATCACTACTACCTGTTTATTCCTCATTAAAGCAGAATCATTTTCTGGCCCTGGGTGCCTTCATTGTCTGTTTGCTCCAAGTAGGTGTAGGGTGTTGTCGCTCTGCATGGTCTGGGGAGGTGGGAGGCCAGGCAGGGATCTATGTTTAGTAGGGATGACCAAGCAGAATTCCTGGTAGGGGATTTTTGTTGTTGGGGTGGGAGGTGGATTGCCATGTATGGTAATTGTGTTGGGCAATGGCAGGTCACAAGTAGGAAGGTTGTGGGGTTGTTGGGGAGGCCACTGTATGCCGGCAGAGTGTCTGCAATGGTGTCTTTGGTCTCAAGACTTACATGCTCATTTTTCTGGTTCAGCACACGTTTGCCACTTGGAGCCAAGCCGGACTCTAAGACTCGACCCTGACTTTGTCCATCCCGGGAATTCTTTAGATCTCCAAACTCTCCATTCTACAAATTCCACCAACAGAGCATTGCTCTCTGGCTGTCTTATACATAGTCCTCACACCTATCTTTACCCGCTGTCACAAACTGGCCCACTTTGGAGCTGGAGAGATTACCCAAAATAGATTACTCTGAGAGGCCTGTTAGGTAGGGGCATATACTCTGCCTGACATAATTGAGCCCTGCTAGGCTCCGATACCTATTGTGAATTCTTAGTGTTTCTCAATGGGCATTGCCCATAGGAACAAATGCTGCTCATTTTTCACTTATACTCGTTGCTCCTTCTCGCCAATACACAAACCTATGCACCTTATCCCTTCAGAGAAAATATCAGATAATGTTAAACTCACGACTCAAGTCCTTAAAAAAAGAAAAGGGTGGACTATGGTGTACGCAATGGGAAGTGACATGACAGGAACTGAATGTATCCTCAATTGAAATTCTTTCAGTTTGTCTTTTCCAACTTAAGAAAGTGCACATTGCATATAAACATTTGCCAAAAGAAAAGATTTTCCTGTATTTTTGCTGGCTGAGTATAAAAGGTGAACACCTTTTTACATATAAGAATCTGTAACAAAACATGCCCTAAAGAGCAGATTACAATATAAGGTATTTTACAGCGGTGTCATGTCTAGTCTTTTGGCTAAGTGTCTGATCTAATTCTTTTCAGTTTTGCAAACTAAAGTGTATGGGCCTCATTACGAGTCCGGCGGTAACCATGCCGGGAAAAACTGGCAGGTAGCCGCCGCACCTGTAATGATTTACTGGCACCTGACTTGCCGAAATAACCGGGGCATTACAGCCCTGGCGGTCCGGTAAGTCAGGCGCCGGTAAAATGTTGCTCCCCATTTCCATAGAGTCCCTTAGGACTCCATTGGAATGGGGGTCCACGGAAGCACCGGCACGTTAACAATTGTGCCGGTGCTTCCGTGAAAGTCTGCTGGCAGGTGCCGTTCCGCCTGCTTTGGTCAGACCTGGCGGGTGGTGTTCCACCTGCCTGGGTCAGACCTGGCGGGCCAAGCGGCACCCGCCAGCAGACTCGTTGTTTGGCCGTCCGGAAACAACGGTGCCGGTAAGCTTACCGGCACCGTTGTTTCCGGGCCGCCAAACTTGTAATGAGGCCCTATATTTGCCTTTTTGAGTTCTTGTTGGATTGTATTCAACAAGAGCCTAATAGCAAGAAACTATTCGGCCAGAGCTGAAAAGCAATTTTTCGGCCGAATACTTACTCAAAGCCGAAGTTCGGTACACCCCTAGTGCTAAATGATTTTTCTTGTGTTTGACATGTAAACCTAATGGTGTGACTAGTGTATGCCCATATGAGTGCCCTTTCCTTGGCATGTTTCTTCAGTTTTTTACTTCCAAAGTGCACTCGTGCAGCCGGCTGACTAAGGCAACGTTTTTGTGGAGCAAACATCAAAAGACTGAAACTAGGAACTGGCGAAGTCCACCACTGCCAGTGTGAGGTGAGGTCACAGAATAGCTTGAAGTCGGTGTTATTAGATTGCATTGTAATGCAAAGGCACACAGCAGCAGTACATGTAGAGATTAGAATGCCTTCGGACTGCGGCGGAGGATCAATGAAGTGCCCACTAATAATTACTAGACTGTCACTACAGAGGAACGTGACAACTTGAGAGAAACGTTATTTCAGAAAATAATTTCATAATTCTGTACTTCGCTACCAATTCAAAACCTATTTTATTAGCTCTAAGGCAAGCTTTTAACAAAGGAGTGATGGGGCCAAGTGTTTCTCCCTCCCAGGTCATTTTAGTTAACCAATAGGCATCAAGTACATGGCCAACCTCACTTTGCTACCGACCTATTAATAAATGTTCAGTTTATGGCTGTACATCCTTTCTGTGTGCAGTGTCCGTCTACTTGTATCAGGGATCCACAAGAGTGTTGAGTGTGACGAGTGTAAACCAGATAGCTAAAAAGGTAGAACAGCAGGTTGTGAAACTGTTGCTGAGATATATGTTCAGTTTTTTTATGGAGATTCTTGGGCATTTAGTTGAGGGTTCAGGGCAGGCCAGGTGTCTCTTTACCCTAGTGATGATAAGAGTGTGAGTTGGGTGGGGCGTGGGTGAGGGGAGACAGGTAATGTGCGCAGTTTACATATACACAAATAAATAAAGCTTAGTGTGCCTAAATACGTTTTGTTGCCTTTATGGATAGTCAGCCTGATGATAACCACGAATGAATAGATAGATCTTCAGTCGGAGCCCTGTGTGGGACCGTAGTATTAAAAGAACTTGTAGTAATTTACTGCTAAACTTCTGAGAGCATTTAAAGAAAGGAAATGTAATCGAATCAGTTTCTTAGGAATGACTAAACACGTCTCGTAACTCCATTAAGTGCACTCGCTGCAAGTATTGTGAGTATATAAGCCATTTAGTTAATCTTTGTTAAAAACGCCAAAGAAAAACACTGCACAAGCACTTGAATATGGTACACACAACAAACGTGTAGCAGTAAATTACATAAGCACTAGAGCATGCTGCACCTGACACCCTTAGATGGTGACAATGCTCATGATGTTTGCTAATGTATTGTCTACAATAATTTATTTCACTCTTTTTGGACTATACATGTATTTTCATAAGGTATTCATAGCTCACAATGTATTAAGCATTTTACTGCACTTTACATCACATATTTTACTATAAGATCTTTTAAACATTGCTAAATGTATAGGGAATTTATATTCATTTTGTGCATAAGTATTATATGTTTTCTATTCACTTATGTGTTTGATGTATTGTGTAAGGTTTACTTTGCCAGAGCAATTCACAAATAAATAAAATCCTTTTATTTTTCGCCTGCAATTGTCACTTTAAAACAGAACTTTATAACATTGCTTATCATCATTCTGTCCGAACACATCTTCGATACCTCTGTAGAATACTGAATACTGATTCTTAATCGTGTAAAGGAAAATATACACCATGCAAGGCCCAAATTCGGGTTCAGCCTTTCGTTTTGATAAAGGTTTGTTTGATACTTTCTGGTAACTGGAAGGACTTATTTTCTTGGCTTTATCAGTTTCTCTGGGGATATACACTTATTATAGATGTGCTGAAAACATTGCACGTCATTTTTCAGATGCTGTGCGCAGGCTGCAGCTCACAGGTTTGTTTTTAAACTGGTGCATTTCATTCTTAGCACACTTTTCTTTGGTATAGATTTCCTTACAAGAGGGATCTCCTTACAGCTGGAGGAATGTTAAACCATCTTGTTTCTCTCTGCCTCTATCTTGCTCTCGGCCACTTTCCTTCCTGCCCATCCACTTCCTGTGGACCTTTGCAGTTAAAAGAAGTGGGGTCCTACCTTCTTCTTTGACTCATCTCTAGACTTCAGCCTTGAAAAAGATTCTGTTTGGACCTTATTAAGAGTGCACTCCTTTCCTTTCAGTTGTTAGGTGAAGATGGGTAGTCCAAGGCAGAGGCAAGCTGTGTCCCCTAGCCATTCCCAGAGCACATTGGGGGTAACCTGCTCCTAGAACAAAATTTGCCTCCCTGCCAGCCACACTGGTACACCCAGGACCTTACCGTGCTGAATGACCACTGCTGGTGTGTGCCAGGCTCCCCCTTGTTTGGGAGCCCGGGAACAAGGACTGCTCTTGCCCTTGAGACTGGAGTAAGACTGGTAGCACCTGAGAGCCAAGACAGCCAGGATTCCTGCAGTTTCATCATTTAACCACTGTGAATCGTGATTCAAGCCTGTTTTACCCTGTTCAAACCAACAGGGCCCTTCAGGAGCTGCTTGTGGCAATCTCTGTTCTTCAAACCCCTGTCTTGCACGTGCAAATCTGTTCTCTGCTGCACCACACCAGCTAAAGTGTCATGTTGCCTTGGCTCGAACGGTCTCCCATTATTTCCACGAAGTAAATTACTTTGTGGTAATTTACTTCATGAAAATGACTTTGAAAATACTTAGAAATGTATATGGGTTTGTGGGTTAAGGGGGGAAAAAAGAGGGATGTTGAGGGGTTTGGGATAGGAGTTGCAATGAATGGGGAAGAGGGGTATTGGAGGAGACCCCATGAAAAAGCAAAGTAATTTCCACAAAGTAAATTACCACAAAGTAACTTACTTTGTGGAAATGACATGGAACCACTCGACACACTGCAGCTGCATCCGCATGCGCCGATGTTCAAACCTCCAGCTTTTCCATCGCTGATAATTGACGATTGAACCAACCCTGTTCTTCTTCCCAAAATGTGTCCTTCAGCACCTTCTAGAACCGACTCGCCATCATGCATCATGACCACAGCCAGTCCACTGTCGAGCCTCGACTGCCGAGCCAACCCTGATATTCTGCACAATCCAAATCTCTTGAGTAACGCTTCAAACGGCAGCATCTTTTTGTTTGACACTGTACTCGACATCAGCTTGCTGCAGGACTACTACGACTATCAGATTTTGAACCGCCGAATCACTGCATCTTGCTATCTTGCATATTTTGTGTTCTTTCTACAGGGGTTGGTTTTTGTAGTAGTGTGTTCTATTTAATTATTATTGTCTACTATGTTTAATTGAGTATATTTTTTTTTATAAAAACCTGATTGGACATTCCCTTATTTTGGACTGTTTGTTCGATGTTTGGGTTGCTACTATTTCACATACACGCCCCGCTTGAGCGTATAGCCTTCCCTCTGCCTTTATCATGAGAGGTGAAGGAGATTTATCTCTTAACTGTGTCTGTTTCACCTTAATGATTGTGTCACTCTTTGTAGAAGTGTGAGGGTTGAGTAGGCACTTTAGCCTAAACTCATCCCTGTACTCCTGCAGGGCAGAGGTTAATTTGTCACACAGGAGTCCTGACCTGTCTGCCTCTGGTATTATGCAAGCTCTCTGGCCTTTTATAGAGCAGCATCCAATCATAGCCACCACTTACTTGCTCCCTAAAATACATAAGCATGTACCCCATTTTCCACATTGCGGACCAATTAACAATGGAATAGGCTTTGTGAGAACATACATGTGAATGGATTGATATATTTCTCAAGCCTCTGTTGTACAACTTAGCATCATTAATTTGAGACACCAAGAATGTAGTTTGATAACATCAGCTGGCAAGAAGACTACATATTGGCTACATTATGACCTCCTTCTACACTTGTACCTTTCATGAACTTGCTCTGTTAACAGAATATCTTCTAAAAAGCAGATCAGTGTAATTCCTAAGGTATGAACACAATACTCACGGTGCAAAATAATGTGTTGCTTCACTGCAGTGGGTCCTAAAGATGTTTGCTTGCACGCAAATTTAGTCATGGGGTATTATGAGTTAGAGTATGTTTGGAACCATGATGCCTACACTTCTACCAACATATTCTGAGTGGTCGGATCATATACAGGGAGAAACAGTCCGGTTAGTGAGCGAGAGATGGTTAACCAAAAGCCAATCAAGGGTATGCCCAGCAATATGGGTGGGTGAGGACACTATTTGTGAGAACCATATAGAATCAATAGCACACATTAGTGTGACAGTGGCAGCGTCAGGAGGGGCATCAAACCAGTGATTGAAGTCACCCATCACCAGGACTGGAGTCTGGACTTCGTGACATTATTTAGTAGATTTAGAAACTGCTTTTCAAAGGCGGGAAGAAGCCTTGGGGTCTGTAGATAACAATGATGATAAGCGAAGTATTATCAGAGATTTTCAGTTTGATCAGGAGAGATTCACGATTCATGTGAAATTGAATGAAACGGGGGTGTTTTTTAAAAATAGTGCTACTCCACCACCCCTACCGCTAATGCGGTTGGCGTGAAAAAGGAAATAGCTGTTAAGAACAGCAAGAAGTGCTTCTGACGGTATGGCTTCATCAAGCCAAGACTTGGTTATAGCAAGTAAGTTGAGACTTGTAGACCTCAATATATTTGCAATCTCCACGGCGTGCACATGCAAAGAGCGGGTATTTAAAAGTGCGGCTTGAAGAAAGGATGTACCACTAGCACGGTCTGTAAGTGAGGTGGTAGAAAGAAAGGTTTGAGAAAGTACAGCCACTTTAGCATCATGGGGTTTGCTTGGTTCGTTACAGGCAGTGCATTGGGGGTTCATAACATTGATCGTCAAGGGGGGCTGGTCAGTTGCACAAATCTGAGCTTTGTCGGAAGCCTCAGAGTTGATGTCGGAGAGCAGGTTTACAGTGCACCTGTCGTGTTCGGTGGAGTTAAGGAGCTGGGGTGCATATAAATCAGCGGCATGATGATTGTTGTACATTTGCGCCGCCAACCTGGCTTGTCTACTTCTCTGACTATTCCTCATTAAATCTGCACGAGACATTGTAAAGGCAAGAAAAATGTGAAGGCCATATACACCTACTGTTGGTAGACAAAGTGCCCAGAAAGACAGTGAGTTAGACGCATCCAACAGGCACCGGACACAAACGGTAACTAACGGGGCAGTCGCGTCTGGAGGAGGGATAAATACTGCGCAAAACTACAGTAATGCTGGGAGATGTGGTGCCAGATCAGCGTACAGCGATGGAACGCTGCCTCAAGTCCACAACATGCTAAAACTAAATGCTGCAATTACAATGATAGATAAACAAAGCGTGACTGGTCAAGGCTGTTGTCACACTCCCCTCTTTTTATATATTACACAGCCACGGTAGGAAGAGCACTTTTTGGGCAGCTTATAACTTTGCTCTCCCTGGACGGATCCTCACCAAATTGCAAAAAAAGTATATGGCCCACTCTGAATTTTTTGCAAAGTTTGGTGAGGTTTGGTCCGGGGGGGGGGGGGGCGCAAAGTTATTGGGGGGGTCCCAAAACTTCTTTTTTTCCCATAGACTGAATGGGGAAAAACGCCTACAGCCCAAACCGCTGGATGGATTTTCACCAAATTCGCGGCAGGAGCAGCGGCTGGTGAAATTTGGTGAAAATCCGTCCAGTAGTTTTTTAAAAACAACCAAAAAGTAGGTCATAAAAAATTAGTGATATCTATGTTCGGTCCTGGACACACTTCCCTGTTTGCTCCGCGGACAGTGTCCTGATTGGCTAATCGGCTTGCGTCATATCCGCGGACATGCGGCGTGTCCGCTGATTGGATGGCGGTGAGCGTGAAGTGCGTCAGATTTTTTCTGAATGCCCGCCATCTTGTATCCGCGGTCATCCGCGGACAGCACGGTGAAACTTGGTGGAAAAATATTATTTAGTCAAGTGTGTTGGCGTGTAAGACTGTTTGGGGAGGGTGGGGGAGTAAGAGATGGGTCAAATGTTGTATTTATTTAAGTTGTGGGGTTTGACAAACTGTAGACCTGTAGGCGCTGGTGGGATTGGATGGTCCGGTATTTGTTAGTATGGCAGCTTTGTCAGGTAATGGATGAGTCAGGTTTGTTAAGTGTTAAACAAGTGGTTAGTTTTATTTGTTTAGTTATTCAGCACTAATGAAATACAATTTTGGATGTAGAGGTGCCAGTTTTAACATATTGAAACTTTACACAGCCGACGCGTGTTTCAACCTTAGTCTTTTTCAAGGCCAATTTGAGTTTTTTCATGAGCTTCAAGAAAGGTGAACTGGTCCTACCCAGTAAGGTGCCAGTGGGCTGGATAGCCGTTTCTGAGCCGGTCGGCGGACATGTGTTCCGGAGTAGCGGAGGCAACGGTCTACGTCCAAGATTGTATTTCATTAGTGCTGAATAACTAAAGAAATAAAACTAACCACTTGTTAACACTAAACAAACCTGACTCATCGATTACCTGACAAAGCTGCCATACTAACAAATACCGGACCATCCAATCCCACCAGCGCCTACAGGTCTGCAGTTTGTCAAACCCCACAACTTGTCTTCACAACTAGGAACCCTGGAGTTGGTTCCTTGACAAACCAGGACTCAGGCTGCAGGTTTGACAAAGGAATTAAACTAACCAGAAGTGCGCAGGAGTGAGGGAGTTCCGCCTTTCAAAAACTCCACCCATGTTGTATTTATTTAAGTGGCAGGTACCCCTGTTGTGTTTGTTCTGACCGCGGACAGCAGCGCTGTCCTTAATGTCCGTAGTTAATGAAAATGGGGTGTCCTTAGGACACGGTACCTGTCCGTATAGTTCGCATGCAAGTTGAAACTGTTCTAAGAATACATCAAGTGTCCTGGGATGTTCGTAAATAAACAAAATGGGGGGTGTCCTGAGGACGCTATGCCTGTTCGTATTGTTCCTAGGCAAGTTGAAATTTTTCTAAGAACGCACGCGGTGTCCTGAATTGTTCGTAAATAAACAAAATAGGGGTGTCCTGAGGACACTATACCTGTCTGTACTATTTGTGGGCAAGTTGAAACTGTTCTAAGAACACTCATATTGTCTGCGGACATCAAAAGTGTCCATATGGCATAGTTAAAATGTTTGATTCTGTGGGTGTGATTTATGGTTGTGATATGCTGAGGTGGTTGTGGCCAGGGCCTAGAGTCTTGGGTGCATGGCCGTAGGCCATGCACCCAAGATTCTAGGCCCTGGCCACAGCCACCGCAGCATGTCCCACCCATAGTGGCTTATAACTTCAGAACCCAGGACCAAATTTATAAGCAACGAAGTTATAAGTTAGTATGGGTGTGATATGCTGTGGTGGTTGTGGCCAGGGCCTAAAGTCTTGGGTGCATGGCCAAGACCAAATTTATAAGCACTGAAGTTATAAGCCACTATGGGTGTGATATGCTGCGGTGGTTGTACTTATTATAATATACTTACTGTTTGATTTAGTAACTGGAGTACATATGTTCTTTGTCAATTTCTGTGCTAAAAGAAAAGATCATGTTAGTATTGGTAGTTTGTAACGACTTATAACATTGAATAATAGACATCTTTTATTTATTTTGACCCTCATATTTAGTAGATTACAAACCAGTGTACTGTGCAATTTGCTCAGTCTCTGTGTTTGTTGCTAAAATCATTGGGTCTGTGAAAAGAAAAATCCATGTTGGATTAAAAAAAAACTTTTTTTGTTATGCTAAAGTCTATTTGTTTGTTTGTTTTTAGTGTTCACTTGTTGTTTCTATATGTTGGCTTGTTGCAGATATTTGGAGCAGTTGGATACCTGTTGGCATATTCTAACAGCATATTTATTGTTATAATGTAGTGGTATTGATTCATCTGTTTGGTTATTGCTAAATCTTGGGTGCAGTTAGATACCAATTGGCGTATTCTAACTGTTTATTTTTTTTATATAATTTAGTGGTATTCATTTATCTGTTTAGTTGTTGTAGAATCTTGGGGCAGTTAGATACTTGTTGGCATATTCTAACAGTTTATAGTTTTTTAATTGAAGTTGTGTTAATGTCTAAGTACAGATTAGTTAATAAATTTTGGTTTTAAGAATATTAAATAAGCGTTTGTAAGATTTGCTGGTAATCTCTGCTTTAGAGTAATGGTACTATCATTACATTCCAACCGTCCACATTTATTTAAAATATAAATGCAGTGTAGTGACCTGCATTGGTTGTGGCTCCTGTGTGGTAGATTATACCTATTGTTGTGAAGGTTTTCTTACCAAGTGATACTTGACCATGTGTGAATCCAGTCAGCTTGCAGTTGTTTATGGTACCATCTGCATTGTAATGTAGAAGCATTAGTATTACGTATTTACTATGTGTTTGTATTAGTGAGGTGGAGCGATTATCCAAATTGCAGGTAGTACCTAATCTACCAAGGTTTGCATTTTGTACAAGTTGCTGAAATGGAACGGATTCACAATTAGGTATGGATACATACACGAAACGCTCATTGGGGATTTGTTCCTGTGTCACATTGTTACAGAGAGTGCATGTATGTTTCCACATGTATGAAATATGGACGATTTCATTTATAGGTATGTTTTTGTTTTCCAGTACTTGTAGTAAGTACATTAGAAATTCTTGTGGATCTTCCTGTGAGTTTATAGTGAATTTCACCATTACAGCACAGAAGGTCCAATTCTTGTCTTATTCCATGAACACTATACGTGTTGTCAGGATTGTTTATTGCGTTTCTATGAAGTACTAACATTTGCAAACACAATTGGTCTGTACTGTGTAAGTAAATGTTGTCAACAATTGGTGGCAATTGAAATAGAATATTCATTGCTATATTTGCGTAGCAACTTACACCTGTTATATTTGAAAATTTAAATGGACCAGATAAATACACATTTTTCGGAATGTGTATTGTTTCTTTGAAGAAGTACCCGAGTTACTTTGAGTAATAGGTTCTTCTTTGGTTGTGGTAATTGATGAAGTATTAGCTTCTTTTACTCTCTTTGGAGAATTTTCAGTGACATCCTGTTGCTTTTCTGTTTGAATTAGTTTTCTTTTACAACGTTTTACTTTTTGTGGAACAGGATATGTTTTTAGATGGGGGGTGTAGAGTGAACAAAGTCTATTGTATTCTAAAATGCAAGGAATATCAGCGTTTACTTTACTTGCATCAAAGTTGATTAGAAATAGACTGTCAACTGTACGTAAGTGTGATAGTGCTATGTAGCTCATGCCTTCTTTAAAGACTGTGTTACCAATATCTATCAATGCTTTGTCTAGGGTAAGACCTTGTGATTTATTAATGGTGACTGCGTATGCAAGAGTTAGAGAAAATTGTTCGCTACGTACATACATGTCTTTGAAGAGAAGGAATTGAGCTGTTGAGCGCCCTATCCTTTTCACTTCTGAAAGTTTGTCAAAGAGAATATTGACAAACTGAATGTTGTTGTCACGTGGGTATGTTTGAAAGCCAACAACTGTACCCAGTGCTCCATTAACTAGTCCTTGAACGACGTCAAGGTTACGTTTAAGCATTACTCTACAATTTAAGGATAATTTTTATATTTTTTCCAACCCAGCTGTGTTGGAGATTGAATTTTCTAAACGATTTAGTCTTGTTGTGGTTTTCTCACAAATGGGTAGTGTCATACCATGTACGTCTAGTTTGTCTGTGGCGCTAATTTCCATTATTGGTTGCATTTCTTTATTTAACATTGTTTCATTGAATTTGAAACAGCTTGCAAGAGTTGGCATTAAGGCCATACAATTGACATTTTTGTGCGCTAATTGTTCCATAACATCAGTAGCACATGCATTATCGCCATAAAGTGCATGAATGTGCCGGGTTTTCAATATTGCTTGTGCTTCTTGAGATAGTATACCAACTCTAATACTTTTTAAGGTGTTGGCATAAGTGAGATCTGCAGATTGTCACATATTTTCTGTTAGTTCTATGTATTGGAAATGTTGCCAAAGGTTGACATTCCCTATGCTGCCAACAGTTTTTCGGCAGAGTTTGTGTCCTAAGGTTTTCAAAATAGGTTCACCTTTCACTGGTGTCAATTGAAGAAGATCTTCGAAAACAATAATGTGTTTTCCTCCAAAGAGCTCTTCGTAGTTTGGTTTGAGTACTTCTTGTAATCTGAGGTGATTGATCAAAGCCAACATTATGTTGGAGACCATGCTCACTTCATCTATTGGTAGCATTTTCATTTGTTTTAACACTCTGCGTAGTTCCATTGCAGCTTCTGTAGAAAGTTTGTAATTTGTTTTGGTGTTCTACTGGCAGGAGTAGTAATCGGTTTAAAGTGACACCGCCTATGTTGTAGGCAGCTAAACCTGTGGGGGGCAGTGACAACAGCTGACAGTTTGTTGTTTGTCAATTGTTGAAGGAACTTCCTGATGAATTTGATTAAGAATGTTTCGCCTGAACCAGCTTCACCACTGACGTACAGTAGTATAGGTTTGTAATTTTGGCAGGTGCAATTTATTTTGTTACTTCTTGAAAAATACTACGCTGCTCATTGCTTAGTTTTGATTATAGTATAGTTAAGTCTTCTTTATCTTCATACTGACACATGGTGTTTTCTACTTCTGTTATAGCTAATTCTGCCTCATTTGCTATTAGTGGCTGTCCCAGTGGTTCTTGGCTTCCTGTTACAGAAGGTTGACTATTGTCAGGAGTGTCCTTATCTAGTTGGGCCTGGAGTTCTTCTTCGTGTTGCTGTTCATTGTGCAACATTGTTTTGTAGTGTGTAAAGTTTACATCGGTTATAGTGCTTTCATTTGCTTTGAAAGCATCTTCGTAGGAGTCATAGTTATCTAGTATTTCTTCTTCTTTTCTCCATGGTTTAAAGAGTTGTAGCAGGGACACGTAACATAGTTCTTTATGTTGAGGAGCCTTTAATGACAATTTGATATGATTAATTAAACTTGGTTTGGTGAGTTTTTACTAAGCTGCCTTCACAATATGTCACTCTGTATCTACCTTTTTTTTTCATCGGGTTTTATTTTGTATGTGAAGTTTTGGGCTATGTGGTATAGACACATGGTTTCCAAAGTGGTTCTTCTGTTTGGGTAGTATGTGTCCAGCAAATTGTTTTTCCAAATGTCTTGGCTGTTGGGATCATTTTTGGCTATTGTTTCAATGTCGTTGTATGATTTGAGAACTCTTTTTCTAGATTTAGCAGGACCAAGATTTAGCCATACTATATTTTGAGATTTTCCATACAAAGCAGTACTGGTTAAACGACATGCTGCTTCATAGGAGCCACATTCTCTATGGGAAAGCATTTTTATGCCCAAGAGAATGTACAATTTCTGAGACAGTGTTTTGTCTGATGACAGGTCATTCCAGAGGTCTTGAAGCTCTGTTTTTTCTTCTTTGGTTAAGTATGCTGTAACATATCGTGCAACTGCAGTGGAATTGTCTGCAATGTACTGCACATCTAAGTTTGCATTCCATAAGAGGGCAATGATTGCATTGTAATCATTGATATATTTTTCTTCTTCTGTTCTTTTTTTTTTTAAATGTGTTTATTTTAAACAGACAGGTTATAACAATACAAAGCTTGATCAATCGTGACATGTGGCATGAAAACAATACAGTTGGTCGCCCTTCCCTCCCTTCCCCCGGGTCTTAAGGTCCCTCTTCCCGTCCCCGCTTGGGATCACCATCTTGTAGAGTTCTCCTGGCTAGTTGGTGCTTGTATGTCGGGGCCGGAAAGTTCTGGTCAAAGTCTAAGACCGGGCCCCAAATGTTGTTAAAGCGGTGTAGGTGGCATGCCCCGGCAGCCGTCACCCTCTCAGCGATCAGGATGTCCCAGACTTTTACCCACCAGAAAGGCATAAAAGGGCATTCTGCCATTTTCCAAGTGTGGGCTATCACATTTCTGCCCGGCAGTAAGCAATGGGATAGTAGTTTGGCTTTGGGTCCGGACCTTGGGTAGGTTCCAGGGATCGGAGCACCAAGAAGAATGGGTTTGGGGTCTAGGGGCAGCCGCACCTGAGTAATGTCTGCAATTGTCGCTATGCATTGTTTCCAAAAGGTTTGGGCCTTCGGGCAGGACCACCACATGTGAAAGAAGGACCCTATTTGGCCGCATTGTCTCCAGCATTTCGGGTCAAGTGTGGGATTCATATGGTGAAGTCTTAGGGGAGGGTAATACCAGCGGAGGAGGATCTTGAAGGAGCATTCTCTGTTTGTGATGCAGGATGAGGAGGTGTGGGCCCGGGACCAAATGTCAACCCATAGCTGTTCCTCGATTGGGTGGCCCAGGTCTGCTTCCCATTGGGCCATATACCGGGTCTTGGAGATTAAAAAGTCATTTTGGAGGCATTTGTATAGAGTAGAGATTCTCCCTCGGACTGCAAGCTCATTGAGGGTCAGTTCAATAGCTGTGGGGGGGCGGGTAGCTGCCTGGCGGGTCTGTGGGTGAGAGCACCAGTGGCGCAAATGGATGTATGTTCCCGAAGTTGAAAGAGTTCTTTACATCACTGAAAGGTACAGGGTTGTCCCCCTTCGAAGAGTTGTCCCAAGGTCTCCAGGCCTTGCGCGATCCAGGACCCAAAATTCCGGGTGGACAGACCAGGTGAGAAAGTTGGGTTCATAAACACCGAGGAGGAGGGGCTGAGTCCCACCAGGGTCTTCTTTTGTTTCATCGCTTTGTCCCAGACTGAGATGGTATGTTTGGTGGTCGCCAGGAGTTCCCGCCACCGTCAGCGTTCCGGAGGAGGGATGTGTGGGAGAAAGCATAGCGGGCGAGATAGCTGCGGCTGTTCGAGATCCACCCATCTGGGGCTGTTGGTGAGTATCTGCCATGATTGAATGCAGGCCAGCTGGGCCGCCATCTGGTATTTCTGTAAATCTGGGATTCCGAGGCCACCGAGCTTTGCATTGCCTAGCATCATGGTCCTAGGGATTCTGGCTTTCTTCCCCCTCCAAATAAACTGCAGCATTTTCTTCTGTAGGTTTTGAAGGGCTGGCGCCGGGATTGGTACCGGGAGCAAGGAACAAGCGTACAGGAATCTCGGTAGCAAGTTAATTTTACAGGCCGTAATGCGGCCCATTAGTGACATCTCTTGTGTTGCCCAACGCTTTAAGGTCTTGTAGATCACACCACACTCACCAGTCACCTAACGCATGCAGCACACTTCTCCAAGGACGCAGCGTCTTGGGTAACCTCCTTCCTACAGGGCAGAGCTATGAAAGTGTTCTCTAACACAGCTCATGCAGCACCTTCCATCATTCACTGTGGGGTCCCACAAGGCTCCTGTACGGCCCCCACACTATATAACCTTTTTACCAAGCCTCTCTTTGATAAACTAGACGCTCTGGAGATCACTTGGACAAATTACGCTGACTACACACAGGTACTCTTTCCCCTGATGGGGAATTATCATCAAGACGCCACTACCTTACAGCAAATCTACTCCACCATACAATCATGGATGGCTACTAACAGCCTTTGCTTGAATAGGGACAAGACTAAAATCCTCATCCTAGTTCAGAAAACCACACTCCCCAACCTCAACCCACTGTACATCAACTTCACCATAGATAACTGTATCATCCCAGTCTTATCCTCAGTCAAAACACTGGGGGTTCACTTAGATGCTGCCCTATCTATGTACAAACAAGTCAGCGCCATAGTTTCGGCCCCTGCACCAAGTACCAAACTCATCAATGCAATAAAACCATTCCTAACTAAAGGCAACTGCCTGTCCATCGCCAGAGCTACCATAGGAGCCAAACTAGACTACTGTAATGCGCTCCTAGCCGGCACCTCCAAAAAAACCTATCTAGGCTCCAAACTACTCAAAACAACGCTCTCGGAGCAGCCCTCAGCATACCGAAAAGAGACCACATCACAAAAGCTAGGAAGTCAGCTCACTGGCTCCCAGTCAAGGACCGTATCGCATTAAAAATTCTCACAACCACCCATAAATGCATCAACCGTACAGCACCCTCTTACCTATCCGACACATTGTATAGATCTCAATCCACCAGACCGATCAGATCACTATACACCAATCTACTTACAATACCGCGCATCAATAGAACCAAGGCTGGAGGTATAGGCTTCCCCTTCCTCGCACCAAAGCTTTGGAACGCTCTGCCCACTGACCTCAGAGCTGAAACATCCCTCTTCTCCTTCTGCAAACAACTCAAAACCACCCTCTTCAACTAACCCTGCTCATTTGATCTCCCACTGCTCAATACATGTATGTAATGAAAGTATAGCGGCGTCCAATGTATGTAACACCTACAGACCTTAATTGTATGCAAATAAGTATAAACTACACTGTAACAAGCGCCACGATGCCTTCGGTCTGCTGTGCGCTCAACAAATGTGAATAAATAAGTCCGCCTCCAGGTCTTTGAATAGTGGAGGAAAGTTTGCTCGATCAACATCTTTAGGGTTAGCTGGGATCTGGACTCTTAAGTAGCTGATTCCCCTGGTCATCCATTGTATTGGGCATAGCGGGGTTAGGGCTTCCCGGTCCTCCAGGGACAGACCCACTCCCATGGCAGCTGATTTCCGGAAGTTGATGGCAAAACCTGTGACCTTTCCATAGCTTTCTATCTCAGCCAGGGCCTGTGGGAGGGAAGTACCTGTTCCGTGATGGTCAGAAGGATGTCATCCACATAGAGGGCCGTTTATGGTGCGCTGCGCCCGACTGGAAGCCTTTGATCGCAGGGTTCAGCCTGATCCGTTGGGCGAACGGTTCCATAATAAGTGTGAAAAGGAGTGGTGACAGTAGACATCCTTGCCTGGTTCCACAGGTTAAGCTGATAGGGGAGGAGAGGGTGCCATTAACTCTGAGAAGGGTTTTGGGCGCTTTATAGTTAGGCAGAGTCATGGTGCAAAATTCCGGGCCAAATCCAAAGGCCTCGAGGGTGAGCCTCATGAAGGTCCAGTTCACCTTGTCGAATGCCTTAATTGCATCCAGGGCCAGAAGCACCAACCCCCGGGAGTCTTGGGAGGCAAGTTCCACCAGGTCCAAGGCTCTACGGATGTTGTCAGCTGTTGAGCGCTGTTTGAAGAAACTACTCTGGTCAGCGCCGATTATTTCCGGCAAAATCTGGGACAGGCGTTTGGCTAGAATTTTAGAGTGTATGTTGGCATCTATATTGAGTAGGGCGATGGGTCTATATGATGCAGGGTTCTTCGGGTCGCCTCCGGGTTTGGGCAGCAAGACTGTGATCGACTCTTGCACATACGGGGTTATAGTGCCCGTGGTCCTGAATGAATTAAACAGCTGTACCAGAGGTGCTAATAGTTGAGGTTTGAAAATCTTATAGAACCTGGTTGTGTATCCATCCGGGCCAGGAGCCCGGGATTTAAGAGCTTGTATCGCCTCGTCCAGTTCCTCGTCAGTAATCGGCGCCTCCAAAGAGTCACGAGCTGTGTTTTTCAGTCGGGGGAGCGCTGCCCTCCGCAGGTACTCCCTCTGTTCCTTTATGTCTCGTATCGGGGCGGTTATAACCTGAGTTAGGTGGGCCGTTGCGAGCCGTAGCTTCTCTTGGTCAGTGTATTGGGTTTTACCATGCTGGTCCCACAGGCCCACAATCGTGTTATTCCTTTTTGCCTGGCAAGTTTGGCCACCAGTAGTTTGTTCGCTTTGTTGTTTTTAGCATAGTAAAACTGTTTAGCTTTTGCCATTTGATGGGCAGTATGCTCGGCGTAGTGAGCCTCGATTTTCTTTTGTGCTATCCGGATAGCTCATTGTGTTTTAGGGGTCCAGCCCTTCTCCTTATGGATCCTTTCTGCTTTCTCAAGATCTTCCTCAAGGCTCTGACGAATTTGTCACTTGTGCCTGTGATAGGCCACCCCTTGGGCAATCAGTTCCTACGCACCACTGCCTTCATTGCGTCCCAGTTGTTGGCGAAGGAGGTGTCCCCGCTAGAGTTTTCCTTAAAGAAGTTGTTAATCGTAGTTGCAATCGCATCTCTGACTGGCATCTCATTAAGGATTGGGTCATATAGTGTCCATCTGCGCTGTTGGGGATCGGGTGGTCCCTGCGCTCGGATTTCCAGGGTCACCGGGGCGTGGTCGGACAGGATCCTGGAGCCTATAGTCACATCGTTGGTGAAGGTGAAGATTTGCGGAGATACTAGAAGATCTATCCTGGAGAACGTCCTGTGAACATAAGAATAGAAAGAAAAGTCTTTTTCAGATGGGTGTAGTACCCTCCATGAGCCCACTACCCCTAAAGTTCTAAATAATTGCAGGAGAGCTAGGGCTGTAGCGAGGTCCCCGGCAGAGGATGGATGCGACTTGTCTTTCACGGGGTCTGGGACCCCATTGAAGTCACCGCCAATCACTATCTGGCCCGCCAACCACAGTCTGGCCATCCAAGAAGGGAGAGAGAGTTGTACTCAGCAACTCATAGAAAGGCGCCTGGCCTGAGTTTGGCGCGTATACTGAGACTATGGAGTATAATTGTCCCAACAGCAGACACTTCACCGTTATGTACTGCCCCTCTGGGCAGCTTATGGAGTCCAGTATCTGAGGGTTCAGCCCCTTCCTGAATAGGATTTCCGTGCCACCCCTCTTGGAGTTCCCAGACACGAAGAATTGCTTCGGGAAGTTTCGGGAGCTTAGGTGTCCGAGGTCCACCAGCAGTAGGTGAGTTTCCTGTAACATAGCTACTGCAGCAGTGTCCTTCTGGAGTTTTTGTAAGATTGACTTGCGTTTAGCTGGTGAATTCAGTCCCTTGACATTCAGGGAGACAAACTTTAGAGTCTGATGTTCCGGTGCAAGATCTGGAGTCGCCAACAAGTTCTGAGAAAGGGGGGGAGCTGCAGAAGGGTCAGCCATCATGTCGTGGGATATGTGACCATTTATTAACCTGCCTTTGGGGTTTTTGCTCGGACCGCCAACGGGAAGTCCAAGATTTAACTTGGGACGGCGGACCCTTTACGGGTTCAAAACCTCCCCTGGCCAACGGGGCCATAGAACAATGTGTAGCCAACATGGCTAGGATTACAAACCTTCTTGGTGGATCGCTCCAAGGACTCGTAGGTGGACTATGCCTCGGAGCTGGGCATGGACCGTGGGGTGAGGCCCGCTGCATTAGAGATGGGGCTCGTCTGTGTTCCAGCAGGTGATGGTCGGCTCCAGGGCGCCGGGCCCGCGAGTCGGGTCATAGAGTACAAGGGACTCCATTATGGGACCGCGCCTGGTCATCTCCTCCTGAATCTCGGGACCCTTGACCACAAGTTTTGTTTGGACTTAGGAGAGGCCAGTGGGTCCGAGTCAGCTGTCGCCTCAGTGGCAGGTGGAGGGGAGGGCCCGGAGGAAAATGTTTTCAGCGTCATCTAGGTGGCTAATTTTCCTCAGTGTGCCCTTGTAGGAAAATTGCAAAGCTGTGGGAAAAAGCCATCTGTAGCAAATTTTGTGAGCTTGAAGGAGAGTGGTTAGCGGGCGCAGGGCTCGCCTCTTCTGGAGAGTAAGAGGAGATAGATCTTGGTAAATCTGGAGGGTGGCCCCTTGGAAAGTGATTTCATCTCTGGAGCGGCTTATTGCCGAAATGGCTTCCTTCGTGGTAACGAAATGCACCCTGGTGATAACATCGGGCGGGCGTCCGACTCCACTCCGCGGCGGGGGCTCAACTTGTGGGTGTGGTCTAGAAGAAGTTGTGTCTCCTCCAGGTCAGGGAGGAGAGTTTGGAAAAAGAGGCCCACATATTCAGCCAACCCCTTGTCCGGGATCGATGTAGGAACCCCCTGAATTCGGAGGTTGTTGCGCCGGGGCCTATTTTCCAGGTCCTCCTGCTTGTATTCTAAGATTTCGCACTTGTCTTGCAAAAGTCTAATAGAGCGTTGGATCTCGGTTAGGGCGGAGGTCTGGTCTTGGGTGCGATCCTCAATCTCTCCCAGCCTCTGTTCCACCTCCGAGACCCTTTTGTCGGTGCTCTCTAGCTTGGTAGAAAGCTCTGTCATACAGGACCGGAATTCTGTTTTAATGTCAGCCATAAATTCACGGATATCCCCTTTGGTCACCAAAGGTCCCTTGTTGTCTAGGGATTCCCGTGAAGCGGAGGGGTAGGGGTATTGTTTCTTCGCTTTGTCGGATGAGATTAGCATTGTTGCTATGTCCGAGGTCTTGGTGGTTTTCGGTTGCTTGGACATTGTGCGGGCTGACGGCGGCGGGTCAATGGCCGCAGGGAGCACTGTAGCAGTAGTGGTCAGTTGCTTCGGAAGTCGCCCGGGGCCCCTCAGAGTACCTCAGGAGGTCACGGTGTGCCACCCGTGTGGGTTATAGGCTCTATCTTCGGGAAGCAGGGCTGTGTCCCGGGGCACCCCAGGAAGAGTTCAGGGAGAAGAAGGGAGGAGAGGGGTCAGGCGATTCGTATGCGAAGCAGGCATACCTCCATCTCAAGTCTGAGTTCCTTTAGGCACTGAGTTTCCAGGTGGGCGTTGGTCTCTCATTCAGAGAGGCTGCGAAGCGTGATGAAATGTCCTCCAGGGGCTCCTGAGGAAGACCCCCGTCGTCACCCGTTGCGTGGGGGGTGGGTCTCCTGCCCCCAACCCAAGTGTGGCCTCTTGACACCTCCCCGGCACCTCTCACCAGGCGAGGGGTTCCTGAGTCAGCAGGGGTTATGTTACTTTTGGGGGCTGTCTGTGTAGCCCATGGATTGGTAAGGTTGCCCCTCCAAGAGGCCAGGGGAGCCACCAACGCGGCCCGCGAAGGTCTGTAGCTGTTAGAGGGGAATTACCCCTCAATCTGGAGGTGTGCTGCCGCAGGATGATGTGGGTCGGGGCGCCCCAGGAAGAAGGAGAGAGGTGCCGGGCAGATCAGGGAGCGCGGGAAGCGGCCTCAGTGCCTCCCGGGTCTGCCCGAGGAGAGGGAGAGTAGGCCCCCTCCTCCAGCGCGTCCCGTCTGCCAGAGCGGGGGGACACCCGATCAGGGCATGGGCGGTGAAGTGCTCCTGTCCTCCAGGCAGCCACAGCAGTGGTTCGGAGGGGAGGGGGAGCTATGGGGAGAGAGAGTCAAGGCTGACTGAGTGGCGATGGAACTCCACGGGCTGGCCGCCGACTGAAGCAGGAAAGGAGGGGAGGTGTCGAGGCTCATAAGTGAGCGGTGCCCAGTGGTCCGCTGCCACTGAAGGTTTCACGGCAGGCGGGTCTTATTCTGCGCTCCGTCCGACCCCGAGCCAATCGGGTCCGTCCGCCATCTTGAAGATTCCGCACCGCAGGGACAAACCTTCGCTCGTGCAGACTGCTGCCGACTCGGAGATGTGTAGGGCGTGGGCAGCCGGCTCTCCGAGCCTTCATGGACCACCCCAGTCGTTCACGCAGTGCAGCAGCGCATTATTGCCGCATTTTAAGCCATATGCAGCGGGCGTCCCATGGAGGCCATCAAAGGAGCGTCATATTTTTAGGCGATTTACCTTTAACACTATGTCTAACTGAAGACATGAAGTTGTTCACTTGACCTGTTTTTGTAACTGGTCTAGGGAAACCAAAGCAGCATTTGGTGTAGTATTTCGTATTTCCCTTTGTTTTTGTATTTGCGACAACAATATTTGCCACATTTGTGTCTTTGAAATTGTAAAATGTATGCATGAAGATCACTATTTGAAGCTTCCGATGGAATTTCACAAGTGACATATTTTTCGATAAACTGTAACACAGTGGCATCATTGTCTTGACCAAATTCAGGAGCATCTTTAATCCAAAAAAGCATGTGGATATGTGGTACTCCTCTGGATTGGTATTCTTTTCTCCAAAAGAAGTGTTGCACTTCTCCGAGGGGAGGAACAGTTTTATTACAAATAAAGTGTAGCATAGCAATGCAGCGATGATGAAAATATCTTGAAACATTAACAGGATCTAGAGAACAAAGTTCTCCAGGTGTTAGTATATCTGTTTGTTTTGTTTTGGTTTGATATGCGTAGGAAATCATGTAAATCCTCCCATGCATATTCAGCACAACTTAATCTAACAAACCATGTGGGTGGGCCAAGGTTTCTTATACAACGTACATCTCCATGACGTCGGAACCAGTACCCTTTAGTACCACGCATGTTTGCTAATAGATTTGTAATACTTGATTGTAAAACCTCATCTTTTTATTGCACTTTTTGTAATAATTGCATAGCTGACATATTTTGAAAGTGGGTTCCTGATTTTAATGTGTGCAACTCCATAACATAGAGTTGGTAGTTCACTTTCAAAGAGTAGGTGGAATATGTATTCCACATTTTGTCTAAATCTGGGATCTTCAGAATACATCCGTAGCGAGCGGTATTCTGATGCTGTTATTTGAATAGGTCTATCATCGTACCTTCCTCCTTTGCCACTAGGAAAGAGTAGAGGAAAAGCATATGGTTCTATACTTTTTTCCCATATGCCGATTGGTGATCCTTTGGTTTGTCGCATTTGGCACGTTTATAGTGCATCATCTATGGTGTCATTAGAGTGTAGTGGATGAATTGTATAATGGTCTAAAATATTGGTTACTGTAGCAGGATCTAGAAGCTCAAATTGACCAGTTTCTGGTGACTCTTGAATTATTTCAGTGGTTTCCTTCAGGTTTTCTTCAATATTCATTTCTTTGTAGTATTCATTATTGTCTTTTAGATATTGCAAGGCTTGTCTACCAGTTGTTGCCAAATTGTTTTGTCTTTTGTAGGTACACCATTTACTAATATAATTAAAGATTGCTCTATTGGACTTTGCACTCCCAGAGTGTGCACATTTTGTTTTAGAACTAATGGTAAATACACTACTTTGCCACGAATGCCTTTTACCAATTCAGAGGCAGGTAATTTTGCTGTTTTTGGTTGAAGGCGTATTATTGCTTGAAAGGGGTGCACTGTTTGAATTATGATGCTCTCATATAAATTGAGTTGTTGTAGGGGTTTTGGTAGTGGGAATAATTCCAAATTATTTGTGATAGCACGTGAAGGAGTTTGGTTGTTGTCAAGTTTTATAGTGCAGTAACTGTAAAGTATTAAGGGGTCAGTTATTTCATATTTGTTTTCTGCTATAAGGTAGAGAGCTAATTCAAACCATTTAGAATCTTCATTGTCTTCTATTTTGTATGTTAGGTCTACAGTTTTTGTGTTACTTTTATAAAAAGTTCTGCGGCAACACACACACGCATGGTTTTGTACTTCAGCAGATGTACTTTGAAATTTCAGTATTTCTTTTTTGTATGGGTGTAGTAGAAGGTTGCCCTGCGTAGAATTGTTGCTAGTCTGTTGTAAGGCTATTGCATTTTGTAAGTGTCTTTCACTTCCAAAATATTTTTTCAGGATATAGTCGATTTCTTCGAGTAGGTCTTTGGCTGTACCATGTAGAAGAATGTTATTTAAATTGGCTAGTGCTAAAGCAGGACTTTTAGCATAGTACAGTTTATAGACTAGATTTCTTATAGTTGAATGATGTGTTGATATCATTTTGATATGATGGAAGGAGGTTTTGCAAATAGGTCCTGAAATGCAGGCTATTGAATGTCCTTGTAGTCCTGTGTACTTGCGCACTGGACAGGTGTCCATATTTTGCAGTAGTTTCATTTTGATTTTGTCTTTGCCTTTCACATACTTATTGAGGAATTGGTGTAAAAACTTGAAAGATTTTCTGGGAATGTTATACATTGACGTGCATGGCCATTTGTATACTAAGACGTTCTGGTTCAGTCGAATGGAGAGGTAATTCTGAGTTTTCTGGGGTTATTTTTGTAAGCAGTATTTCTTGTTCCATTATGGTATTATTAACATTTTCATAACCTCTTCCACTGCTATGTATGGCAGTTATATTTGCTTTTGTTTGAATGCTTCTTCATTGAAATATGGTTCTGTGCTTGTGGTGTGACTCCACTCGCCTCCACAGATATTTAAGAAGTTATTTTTGTTGACATTTCGTTTATTGAGAAGTCTTTTTTTTTGTAATTTAGTCATTAGTTTTGTTAGTGGTTTCATTTTGTTTAACACTAAAATAAAGAACTTTCTTTTGAGAAGGATTGCACTGTCTATCAAAGCTTCTAAGTTTCATTTTCTGCGGTAGGTTTTAAGGGCTGTGCATGATTTCTCTCCTGTTTTTATAAGATTTTGAAGGACACTGGCGGAACATTTTTGCTAAAATACTTTTTGGGTATACTTACTTGGCACTATATCAAGTTTTATAGGAGCAGTTCTAGCAGTAGTGGTAGCTGAATTCTTGTTAATCATTTTCTGTTTCGTTTTACATTTTGATAGAGGAGGCAAAGTTTCTGTACTTGAAGCTTGTTTTGTTTCGCTAAATGACTGTATTAGCTGTTTTGTTTGAACTTCTTGTACAAATTCTGCTAGAGATGGATGCTTATTTTGGACACTTCTATTTTCATTTGCTCTACTTCTGCGTTGCTTTCTACGGACTTGCTTTTTGGTAGGCATTCTTTGGGGTCCGTTGAAAAAAATAAAGAAGGTATGGGTTGGGCTGTTCTGCAATGTATGTGTGATGTGTGCATGAGTGTCTGAGTGTGATGGTAAAGATGTATGTGATGGTGTGTGATTGTGCATTGGGCAACTACAACTAGTTGGGATGGGTATTCTTGAATTTGTGTGTTACTATACTGGGGTTCAGATGACAGTAGAAAGTAAGCTAGTGGTGAGGAGAAACGCAAATAGTAAATCTAATGGTATAGAATTAAAACAGTTCTTTGTTCTACAATACTAACATTCTAGGGGCTGAGTTATGTCATTTGTGCGCTGAAAAACAGGGATTTGGGCGCCATTCTGCCCGCAAATCCCTGTTTAACAAATGGGGATTTGTGGACAGAATGGTGTACATTTTCTGTTTTTAGGCGCAGAAATACCATGAATGAACTCCAGTGTGTTTGAGTAACAGTAAAAATATTATGGTAGTATTTAACTTATTTTTTTGTGTGGAATGAGCAGGTTTCTTCTGAGTTGTTGTTTGTACTTCAGATTCTGCTGCTGCTTTTCAGGAGAGTGGTCTTCACTGCAATTGTAAAAGAAAGAAGTTAGTCATTTTGTGTGTTTATAGCACTAATGTTAATTAAGACATTGATTTTTATGTTTTTGTAGAAGTATTCTTGTTTGATAGCTGAACATAGTGTGTGCATGCCATTTCATTTGACTATGTGCGGTCTTTATATTTTACTTTAAATATGTTAGTTCAACATGCTTTGCAAATGTGTGTGTAAAAAGAAATTAAATAGCAGATAGGTTTGGAAGTGACAGTTGATTATAGCAGATGGGAAAAATGACAGTTCATTTTATAGGTATACAGGTTAAAAGACAGTTAATCTGTTTATATGCATTTATAAGAATTGTACATGTACTATACAGAAAATATGCATACCTGTAGTTTGTGTTCATGCATATGGATATGCATGCAGCTGCAAGTAGAAATCTTGGAGACTTGTACAGTAGTTCTTGTAATAGGTGCTTTCCAATGATATGACACTTGTACTCAGAGTGATTAACAGTACATTTGAAGTGCTGATCTATGATGATGGAGTTAGATGTAGAGGTCTTGGATCTGATTGGTGGATAGTTGTGTGACTGTTTAGCTGTATCCCATCAGGGAATGGCACAGAGAGTGAAGTGGAAATGGTAGAAGGGCTGTCCATGTTACGATATGTCCGCGGACATCGCGTGTTACATACAGGGATTTTGGGGTGGGGAGGCTTGCAAATGAGAATGAGCAGAGCAAGGGATTGGTCAGTAAAGTTTAGTGGGTGTGTTGTGTCAGGAGAGAGTTTGTCAGAAAGTCTTTTTCCTGAGAGAAGAACGGATAGCTATGGCTTTGTGTTTCAGAAAACAGATTGTCTGGATTTTGGGAGACTCGTGGATAAATTCATTGAAGGTGCATGCAGAAAGCTGTGGAGTAGCTGTAGATCTTGGATTCCCACATGTGGAAGTGCACTGGCATGGAGTGCGTGGAATGAAGTGGCTGTACTTGCTACCTCTCTGCTACTTTGGAGACAGAGCATCATCCAGACATAATGAGAGGAGGAGAAAGGAGGGTAAAGGGGGGGACACCAACCACGGGGATAAGAAAGGGTGGGTGGAGAGAGGAAGATGTAGGGTAGGCCTAACTTAGGTAGTTGGCAGGTCTTCTCGTGCTCTGAGACCGTAGTCTCGAAAGCACTACAAAGTCTCCCCCCCCTCCAGAGTACTGTGTCACAGTACATACACACAACTGTGACCCTCGAAAGGTAAGGGTCATCAGCATTGCGAATGGCCTGTGAGGCAGCTGGAGGAATACGTTGTCCCACAGGAGTGTTCCTTGTGGTGACAGGATCGGAAACGGAGGATGTAGTAGAGGAAGTCAACCTACTACGCTCCTCGCAAGGTACAACCTTGCAAATGGCCCCACCGTGGAATGACCTTAGGTGTCGCTTCATAGTTGTCGTACCAAAGCGGTACGAACCAAGCCGCCCGCGACTGACCACCATTTTGCACTCTTTGCAGGTGACTTTGTCCGCACGTGCCTTGGATACGTTACCATGAATGGTAAATAACCGCCACACCCAAGAGTCATGGCAAGTGCTGGTAGTAGGGACTTCCACTACATCATCCTCTTCATCCTCCTCTACATCCTCACTCCTGTTTCCCTCTTCAGGCCCTTGAGGAGGTGGTGGTGGTGGTGGTGCTGAGCCAGATGTAGCACCAGGTGGAAGCAGAGGATCCATGGTTGCCATCAGGTTTCTGAAAAATCAGGAAGATTGGCAGCCAAAGTACAGTGTTCTGTCAGATAGCCAGAAACACCATGAGAATGAGCCCTGGGGTGTGGCCTTGTCTAGGGGAGCTGGTGCGCGCTTCGCGGACACCCGCGCTGTCCGCAGACAGATTGAACACCAAAAAAAGGCTCAAAAAGTCCAAAAAAGTATGTAGAAAGTCAGGATCATTGTCTGGGACATGTGCTATGGTGATTTATTATTATAAAATATTGTGGATTGCATGAAAAGGTACTTTTAAATTGTTTGGGGACACGAACAGTGTCCGCAATCAGAACATACGCTTAGCGTTGGCGCGGTCACATGATGGCGTCGCGAACATGTCCGCGAATGGAAATCTTTTCCTTAAAAACAACACATATACATATAGTACATTTATGCACATTCATTGGCCACACATGGGGCCTTCACATGATATTTTGTACATTTGTACCAACATATAACGTTTCTTAAGCACCTAAATGAGACACTGATATTTTGCAGTATCTTGTTTTCAATTCTCTTGCTTTGTTGTGCGTGCCATTGTTTAAGCAGTGCTGACAGTTGTTGTATAATCAGGTCGACACTGTGTTGCGGCCAGCTCGTCACCAGTTATAGTGTCCTAAATAAGCGCCCTTCATCAGGTCAGAAGTTGATTTTAAAAGTACACAAGCATATGTGTAATATGTCTGCAGAGGGAGTAAACGGAACGGGGAGGTGACGTATTCCTTTATTCAAAGACGTGAAACTGCGCCTGAAAAACATTTATTTAAAAGGCCAATCAATGGTCAGGCTCCTTACTTGAATCAGTAGTAGCCCAGTCCAAACTTCATAGGGGAGAAGCCTCTATGTTGGAGGTGATCCCCTTAATGGATGTGTTCAGCGCCACCAATCTGTAAGACAAAGCCGCGCTTGGAAACCAGGTCCTGTTGGAAATATCCACAGTATTACAATGGTTTGGAATTGTCTAACCAATCCTACCTATCAGAGGAGAGGTATGCCAGAAAAGCGGGCCGGAATCAAATGCCAGGTGGTGAGCTGCTTGTAGCTATTCCGGTCCACGTCACTACAAATGTGATCGGAACCTAGAAACGGAGATGAGAGGAGTGGTAACTATCACAGAGCATCTCTTCAATATCTAAATGAACACCATACGTCACTTCCACTCAGTGTTGTATCATTCGAGTGTGAACCCGAACGGAATATGGCATACCCGAAACAAATATGGAATAGCTAAACAAGCAGGCTGTGACCCCAGTCATGAATAAAATCAAACTACCATCGTGACCTCCCTATACCACACCGTGAAATCTATTAAGGGGCAACCAGGCAAACATACCTCTTACTCCGCATGTACGGACTGCTCTTAATACATGACCTCAGTGGGTGCCAACTATGCGAGTCACCGGGTACCTGACAGGCAAAGTTGTGAAAAGTCGAACTGTGGGCACCACCGTGAAATCTATCACAGGACAAGCAGAACATGATCCCTCACTCTCTGTGTGTTAGGGCGGCTTCAACAAAAAGGTCTCCGCGCATGCTCAATGTGCGAGTGGCCAGGGCCCTGACAGCTCAAGTTTTAAGGGGGCCGATTCAGCTATGAGGAGCGATGCCCGTGTTAGTTATATTTATCGGCGTGTACATGAATAACATGCCAGTGTGATGTCTAGTATCCACTGCTAACTTACGGTTCTTATGCGGTCTGAGATCCAGGTTGCTAAGCAACCCGACCAAACAATCCTGTGGCTATTTAAAGAGCCTGAAAATTTGGCGCCCATTTTGTACATGCTAGAAAATAGCTGAATTTACACATTTATAAATGTTCGAAACATGCATTTGTAACAAAACACTCATTTCTTGAGTTCCTACGTGCATCTTGCTAAATGCACACCTCCCTATAGTTGCATACTCAAGAGATAAGTAACTATGCAATATTGTATACATGCAATCATAAATGTTTGAAATAAACCCACAGCAGGTCCAAAAAACTTGGCTACATCATTTCTGCAATCAGTATTAGTCTGACGAGGACCCATGTCAAGGGAGCCTACTATCAGTCAGATCTCCAAACATATTGTATAGTTCGAAGGCCGTCAAATGTTTACATATTAGCAAAGGGTTAAAAAAACATTTTATGTCAGTACCAGTTTCCTTGGCATCCGTGCATCTATGTACATATATGAGCTAGCAAGATAAAACACTTTTATACAATATTCTTTTTGTAGCAAGTCAATGTAGGATTAGTATTAGTAGAACCGCAGGGTGAATCGGTCCAAGGGAAGTAACGGTACGTTCAATAAGTCACTAACCCCCCAAGCAGGTGCGAGTAATACTATATCATTTCATATGAAGTAGTCCTTGTAGAGCCAACTTCTTTAGGAAAAAATAAAGGTGTTCCGTTCCACCGAGATGTTCAATCCATTCACAGTATTCAAATTATAAATCCAGCGTTGTTCTAGTTTATAGAGCTGTGTTTTCATATCACCGCCTCTGAGGTGGGCTGTTATTGTCTGTACCACAAACCAGATGAGAGCTCTGTCATAATGTCCCAGGCATTTGTAGTGTTCAACGAGTGGCCAATCAGGTGTTTGGTTTCTTACACATGAGCGATGCTCTGATATCCTCTGCCTCACTTCGCGAATAGTTTTTCCCACGTACAAAAATGTACACAGACATTCAATTTTGTAAATCACGAATTTGCTCCTGCAATTTGTATGTTCTCTCAGCTCCCATCTGAAGGCTCCATGTTCAAACCATTTTTATGTAAACGTAAAATTGCAGGCTGCGCACCCGCCGCATTTGCGATGACCTTTCACAGCTGGTTGGCCCCATAGTGGCAGCATTCCTTCATTTTCCTGTGTCATTTTATATGTTTGTACTAGTGTTTGTCTTAGGTTGGCATTTTTCTTAAATGCAAATAGGATTTTTAGGGTCCTGTTTGTTTTATCAAGTGCCAGTTCTTTTGCATTATTCTTTTCATCTGGTCAATTGCCGGTCCAAACGCTGTGACTTATACAAGTCTCTGTTGTTTGTCTCTGTTCTGTATAGTGAGTGCCACTATTCTGTTGGTGTTCGCCACCCTCTTTAGATTGTGTCTTATTTTTCTTGGGTAGCCCCTAAAAATCTCTTTTTTTTTAGATGTTCTGCGTGTTGTACAAAATCTACTTGAGTACTACAGTTACGCCGTATTCTAAGGAACTGGCTGTATGGTACATTGAGTTTTTAGCCCCGCCGGGTGAAAGCTGGTGTAGTACGGTGTCTGTTTCAGTCAGAGGTTTCCTGCATAGGGTGCTGGCATATCCCTCTTCACGTTTATAGATTGAAAGGCCAAGGAAACTCACTTTCTGAGGATCTAGTTCCATAGTAAAATTGAGATGATCGTCGCAGCAATTGAGCCATTTGAAGAAAAGAAGTAAATCAGTCTCAGTGCCCGACCAAATGCAAAACAAGTCATCTATATAACGTTTCCATACACCGATACTGCTTCCCTCGGATTTTAAATTGAGAAAATGTACTGTGATTCAAAAAGGGCCATATGCAGGTTTGCCATATCGGGGAGCAAAGGTGATACCCATACTGACCCCTTTCTTTTGCAGGTAAGTTTCTTGAAAATTATTTTTTTTTTTTGTCAGCCTAGCACATTCCACTATAAATCTGCTTGGTGGTTTCGATGGATTCACACATCCCTCTTGTATACTGTACAGGATATCCAAGCATTCCCATTGTGGAATTGAGGGGTACAAAGATTCCACATACAATGTAACTAGAATGTCCTCTTGGGATTGTGGTAAGTGTGTTAATCATATCTGTAGAGTCCTTGACATGTCTTCATGGTACTCACAAAGGGTTTTAGAAAATATTCAGTGTATATGGATAAGGGTTCCAGGATAGAGTCAATGGCTGCCACGATGGGCCTCCACGGAGGGTCTGCCATGTTCTTGTGTACATTAGGTACCAATTTCAGTTCGTATTAACTATCGAAGATTTTCTAATGTGCACAGGGTTTAGCTTGACCGCTTGCAGGACCACTTCGATCTCACAATTCCTTTTTACATTTGCCACCTCTCAGTTGGATACCTCAGAGACTTTCCAGTGAGCACACACGTGGCACCGGACCACTGTCTGTATACGGTATCTACCCTGGTTTCAAAAGTTCAGTCACTCTTTTGCTATTCAGTTATATTTGCGTTGCTCACCACATATGCTTCACACACTGTTTTCTGTAGATCTCTCCATAAAATGTTGCTGCTTGCAACCTTGGTTCTAACTCAGAACGTCTGCTATCAGTCTCTCCGACTCACCGGCTGTGCTGACTTTACTTGCTCTGCTTTGTTGTAGGAGCCAATAACCGTACCACAGTGGCAAACGCTCCTCCCCGCCTTGGCTATCGATACGGGAGAGCCCTGGGTATCTCCGACACACGATGCAGGGTTCTTCAGCTTTAATTCCAGGTTTTATGTTTCTTTTTCGCTAAGGCTTGTGAAAGTAATTTTTTTTTCTATGAAAAGTTCAAGGGCACGTCCCCTCATGCCCCCTTCCCTTGCAACCCTCTCTGGTCTTACCGTCTTTCTCCTCGGATTAAACTGCCATCTTGGAACTGCTGCTTCTTTGTGTGCTTTGCCTTGCTCAGAATGTGCTTTCGTGCTGTGCATTTTATCTGTGTGTGGAAGTGTGGTGGAAGTCAGGTGTGTGTAATGATCAGTAATTGCCTGACTCTGCCTGACCATTGTTTTGGGACATGTCAGGTATACGGCTTGGGTGTTAGTCCGTTTTCTCTCACAGGGAGTTGTCTATGAGAAAGTGTTTGTGTCGGGAAAGGAGGTTGGGTTGAGTTCCTAAGTATCCTATTCCCACTCCCCTAAGACACCTCATCCAGGTAATCCTCCGGCACTGGTCCACCACCAGGAACTGGATCCAAAAAACGATGGCCATGTCCTGGCCACCTGCTTGACAGATCCCTGAGGACTAGCGGGTGAGACACCTTCAGGTTTCTCACACTACCAATAGTCTTAAATCTGCCTCTCTTTCTGATGCTATTTCTCGCTCAGTACTGAAGTCTGTTATGCCTGCTAACACATCTGCTGCTGTTTCTGCGGTTAACTATTCCTTCTCTGCTGGTTCTATTCCTTCTGTTGTTAAACCCACTGGTGATTTTTTTTCTTCCTTCTAACTTTTGTCCAATCTCTCTTCTCCCTTTTCTCATGAAACCTCTTGAATCTCTGGTCCTCCTCTACTCAGTTCTTTTCTTGAGAACTCAAATTTCTTTGATCCATTTCAATCCAGTTTTCGTACCCAACCTGTTTTGGTTTCTGCTGAGGATGACCTGTTGTGGCTCGTGGGTCAACATGGTGTTAGAGCGCTGATTCTTCTTTTAGATGTCTGCTGCCTTGACACCATCGATCACTCTATTCTGATTAGCAGGTTATCCTCAGCTGATATCTAAGGCATGGTCCTGGCCTTGTTTCACTCTTTTCTATCTGATTGCGCCCAATCTCTCTCTCTCTCTCTCTTCTTCCCTATCTGTTTCCTCCTGTCCCTATTCCTTGTGGGGTTCCCCAGGGGTCTGCCTTATCTCCCCGGTTGTTTAATGTGTATATCCAACCTCTGACTGCACTTATTCATTCTTTTGGATTTTCCTGTTATTCACACGATGATCATACTCGAATCATCTTGCATCTTGACCTTGCACACTAGGATACAACCAAGCGCTGCCGCCCTTGCTTACAAGCTATTAACACCTGGATGGGTGATAATTGGTTATGCCTTAATGACCGCAAAACAGAGGTGCTGGTGGTTAGTCCCTCCTCTGCTTGTGCACTTTGGACCCCAGCCTTCTGGTCTTCCTCTCTTGGGCTTTTGCACAAGCCTGCCACTGTGGTTACAAATCTTGGCTTCAAGCTCTCCTCTTCTCTATCTTTTGAAGCACAGGTGAGTGTGGTCTGCCAAGCCGGGCATTCTTTATGTTGAAGCTTTTGCACAACATTTTTTGCTTTTCTGCCCACTCACTAATCTGCCGTTGCAGTGTCTTTCTTTCTTTTTGGGACTTTTGATTACTGTAATTCTCTTTATCTTGCTCAACCTCTCTATCTTCTACACCGTTTCCAAGTGCTTCAAAACTCTGCTGCTGGAGCCGCCACCTCTACTCCTTTATGTTCTCACATTACCCCGGTTCTTCGTTCCCTCAACTGGCTTCCTGTGTCCAAGCGCATTGATTTTAAAGCACTTTGTATTGTGCATCATGCTTTTTATGGCACTGGCCCTGAACTTTTGCAGGCTAAGTTTCGGCCCTATGTGCCTTCTCATGCACTTTGTTGCAGATGCACTTTAATTTTGGTGCTGTGGTTTAAGCTGGCCAGAAGGCGGAGTCAGCTTTTGCCGTAGCTGCCGATGTGCTATGGAATAAGCTTCCTCTTGCTCTTTCGGCTACAGTTAATCATTTTGTCTTTTCGTCAGCTGTTAAAAATAGTTCTGTTTTAGGTTTCTGTTTTTTATTTTGTTCTTTCTGCCCCTGCTCTTCAGTTCTTAGCACCATGATGCCCTTGCTGGTGATAGTTGTGCTTAATAAATGTAGTTATCCTAACATAAGCATAAAGTTGGCTTCCAGAGGGGGCCATCCAATCACGGGGCGGTGGGAAGAGGGCAGGAGGAGGACAGGGGAGAGGTCTGAGAGGGAAACGGGTACAAGGAGCAGGCCGGGAGGAGGAAAACAAAAAAGTGGAAAGACCATGAAAAAGGCAGGTGCAGGGGGCACTTGCCTGAGCCAGGGCAGAACAACAGGATTCACTTTCACAGGCCCGCTGCTGCTGGAAGACCATCCTGGTCCCGAGCAAGCAAGAATGTTTGCCTTCCAGAGGAGGACCCACACCATTCTTCATTTATGAGTTTATAAAGCGCCGGAACCCACCCGCATCAGGGCACACAGATACACGAGTGAAACAACAGAAAGACAGGACGATTGGCACAGAGGCATAAAGATGCCAGAAGGTTACTCAAAGAGAAGCGTCTTCAGTGGCTTCCTGAAGAGGTAGATGTTAGCTTCATGTCGAAGAGATAAAGGCAGCGTGTTCCATGGTTTGGCCGAGCATACGGGAAAGGATGCCCAAACTCTTTGTTCCTTGTTAGGTTTTTCAGGTAGACAGGCTCTTTGCCATAAAGACACTTATGCACTATGGTGGCTGCTTTAAATTGAACTTGCGCTTTAACAGGAAACCAATGTAACGCCTGTCTGTGGTGAGATATATATTTTTTTCTTGACATTTCTTTGATAATGCGTACAGAATTATTCTGAATGACCAGTAGTTTCTGCAGGCTCTTCTTGTCGGCACCAATGAGAAGGGCGTTGCAGTAGTCCACCCTTGACAAAATGATGGAAAGTGCTATGATCGCAGTTGTTTTCAGCTGGCTAAGGGTGAATATTTTTCAGAAGCCTTAGATAGTAGGTGCAGTTTTTTTTAGGTCTGGTTGACCTTGGTTTCTGCCCCCAAAGATGAGTCGATGTGTATGCCAAGGGTTTTAAACATGCTCACGACTGTAATATTGCATTCGTGAATGGCAAACGGTTTGCAGTTTGATGTTCGTTTAGCCCTAGCTTGAGGAGATCCAAAGATTAGGAGTTCCGCTTTCCCACCATTGACACGTCCAGTTTTCTGTCATCCAGGACCCGATCAAACCATAGATGTGGTTTTAGGTTCGCTGGGTCGAGGTCATAGTCACCTGTACTCTCTATGACAAGCTGAGTGTTGTCTGCGTAGTTGGTAAGGAAGACCCCAGTCTGTTCCGGGAGTTGCAAAGCGGTTGGATGTATAGATTAAAAATCACAGGTGACAAACACTTCCCCTGAGGCATTTCTCCAGCAAATGCCGAACATTCAGCCGGACAGGAAAGATTGGATCAATTTCGATGTTCCACGTGAGTATCAAGCAGTATTTCCCAGTATGTAAAGTAGGCGCTCATGGTCTCGGAGATCAAAAGCTGCCGACAAGTCGCGTAGGACCAGCAGTCCTACATTTCCCTGGTCCACAATTCACAAAGTATGTGACGGAAGAACGACAAGGGTGGTCTCGGTACTGTGGGAGGGTCGGAAACCTGATTGTCTGGGGTGTAGGGTGCCGGAGGTTTCTATAAAAGTCTGGAGTTGCAACTCCAGACTTTATCCATAATCTTTAATAGAAAGTTGCATGTCGTTTTCGGTCGGGTCTAGCCTAGTTTTTTTTAGAAGAGGGGTCACCGTGACATTTTTGAGGTTTTCAGGGACATTGCCAGTGCAGAAGGAAGTGTTAATAATTCTTACCAATAAGGGTACAAAAATGTCTTTGTTGTCTAAGGTAATTTTTGGTGCTAAGATGTTCACTGGGCAGGCTGAACCCATAATCTTTGTCAGGTCTGGGATTGATACTGGGTAGAGATTAAAGGCACAGGGGTTTATCTCTGATGGTGAAATTGGGGGGTTTGGCTGAGTTTTAGTCTGGTTCATTTGCACTTTCTTTACTTTGTCTCTTGCCTCAAAAGCAGATTGAGCTCTGGTACAGTCCAGGTGTGTAGGTGTAAACATCACCGATTGGGCTTTTGGTTTACCAGCAGTGTGAGAATTCCGAATAGTTTCTTGGATTTATTGTCAGCATTGTCTATTTGTTTGTTTGTTAAAGTGGCTGTATTCTCAGTGCAGGGCATTTCAGCCATCGTCTCTCTGCTTTCCTTTTATCTACTTTCATGGCTTTGAGCTCACGTGAGAACCACTTTTTGTGACCTGTATTATCATGAACAGTTTTAGTCTTTAGTGGGGCTAGTTTATATAATAGATTTCCAAACTCAAGATTGTAGGTATTGACTATTAAATCAGGGTGGTCAGACTGACTCTGTGGTACTCATCATCATTTTGGTGATGCATGTTTGGAGGACTGTTCCGAGGACTTTTTTGAAATTCTGAAGAGAAGTTTTCTTTATCGGGTTATTCGCTTTTGCTGGGAGTGCTTTGAGGTGGATGCAGAAGTTGATCATATAATGATCAGTCCATATACACTGCATGGTACTGTCCATATTGACATCTCGGTTCCTAGACACAATCCAGTCTAGGATATTGCCTTTGGCTGTTGTCGGGTCATTCTTGATTACAAGGTTGTCAATGATGTTAAGGGCTGATTCAAGAGTGATGACTTCTGTAGCAACCGGGTTGCCTCGCCATCTATTAAGATCACCCAGGAAAAGAATTGAGCTATTAGTCCCGTTCTGGTCAGATAGAAGTTGAATAATGTCATTAAAAGAGGGCATCTCTACAGGCGGTCGTTATATATAAGTATAAAGTTAACGCTACTACATGGTGTGGGAGTTATTTCTAGGTGTAGGGTCTCGCAACCATTGCCGCCTCCAATCCCCTGCTCTCTATTTTGCCAAAAGATAGAGTAACCCTCTGGGGTGACTAGAGTGATCATTGGACCGCTAGTGTCCGTAATCCAGGTTTCCATCAGGAATAACTTGTCAAGATCATGGTTAGTAATATAGTCCTGGATTTTTTTTTTTCCTTTTCAACTCTTTATTTCTCATTTTCAACAATATTCAACAAGCAGTATCATCATCATAAGTCATTGAACTGCAAAATATAAAATAGCAGGAAGCAATACAGCAGAATTTCATACCATAACCCCATATCCCACCATATCAAAATGTAAAATTAACTTAAAACCAAAACAGATATATCAAACAAATAACAACAGACAAACAAGACTACACAAAACAACCACATAAATAACACAATTCCCCCCCCTATATGTAAAGTACCTGAAAGTAAACCATTTCACTCCACTCTATAATTCAACCTAGCATTATCCATAAAGGTCATTAAAACTCTCCCACATTTCATCATAAAGTTCTGCCTTGTTTTGTTTACTAAACATAGTTTTTTCAAATCTTGATAAAGCTCTAACATCCAAAATCCACTCCTCCACTGTCGGCTTTTTTCGTGTCTTCCAGACCTTCAACACTTGTTTAACCGCCACCAACAAAACTTTACGCACCCCGCACAATATCACCCAACATACATTACGCCCACCACCATACGACAGGAATATAACTGCTAAGGGATTGCGTGGGTAAACAATGTCCCAGACCTGATCAATCCTGTCAATAACCTCCCTCCAAAATCTTACCACTCTTTCACAATGCCACAACATATGTAACAGAGTACCCTGTTCTTTTCCACAACCCCAACACAAATCATCATCAACTAAACCTAAATAGTCCTGGATTTGACTGTCTGTTAAGCGATCTCGTGTTTTAAAGGGCTAGCTTGAGATTTTGTATAGGCCCTGGATTTGCTATTTTTTTTTTTTGTTGGAATTTTAAAGGTTGGGGTGTGAGATCTGCGCTGGAGGTTTTGTTAGCATGTATGCCTGGATCGTGGAGGGTGAGGGTATGGGTAATGAAGCGCTCCGGGCATTCACTTAATGAGGAATCTAAAGTGTTTCTTGCAGCGGGTGGTGTAAATATGTTACCTTGAGTGGGGTCCTTTTGGGCTGTTGGAATGTATCTATCTGCTGTCACATTACCCTGCGAGGGTAGGGAGCAAAGGAGGGTCTTCAGTGGCTCAGTCAGCTTGTTGAGATTCAACCTCCTGACATGGTCGGACTGCAAGCTGGGCACCAAGTGCATGGATAGGCGCTCTGATGGTGCGTCTGTGTATTTAATTCGGCTTGTATTATTTCCAGACCAAGGGCTACTATAGCCTTGTGCTTCGCTTTCTGGCTGGCTAGTAGGAGGTTTAGCTCCATGGAGTAATCCATGGTGCTTTATGATCCCGGGCTTCGTGGGGGCTGGTTCAAGTTTTGCATTGCAGGTGGGTAGTTAGTTAAGGTTTGCTGCGTGAGATCTAGTAGGGTAGTGTGTGGCTAACTATGACAAAGGTCTAACTGTATCAACTTACTTTTGATCCGATCGTAATTCCTCTAGAGCCGGTTTGCTGATTTCCAACAAGGACCGTCGAAGACCGGGCTAGTCTCAGGTGCACCTGCAATAGTGCGCTCGTTCACCCAATTTGTAAAACGCTGGGTCTGCTGGGGAATGTTTTTCCCACTCCAGCGTGATTTGACTACATCTGGATTTCTAAACTTAGTAGCTGCTTTAAAAGCGAGTTTCCAGCCACTCGCATGCAGCGACGGGGGACAGAGGACAAAATCCACACTAATATTTCAAAATAAAGAACAAAACAGTTCTGCTCAAAACAGTAACTATGGCTGCATGGGGAGGGAAAGTTGGAGGAGGACAGGAGACGAGTCTGGGTGGGAAACCGGTATGGAGAGCACGTTGGGGGAAACAAAACGAAAATGGGAAAAGGAATCGAAACAGTGTGGGGGGAGAGTGGCGCAGGGCTGACATTCCTGGGGCAGCAGGACCCGCTTTCACAGGCCTGCTGCTGCTGGAAAGACCGTCCTGGTCCCGAGCAAGCAAGGAAGTTTGGCTTCCAGAGGGGACCAGCCAATCACAGGGAGGGAAGAGGGTGGGAGGGGAGCAGAGGGGACTGGGAGGGAAACCGGTACAGGGAGCGGGTCAGGAGGAGGAAACGAAAATGGGGAATGAAAACAAAAAAGCAAGAGTGCAGGGGGGCAACTACCTAGGTCTGTGCCAGGACGTAGCAACAGGACCCGCTTTAACTGGCCGGCTGCCCATCTGCTCTCCCACCATCTCTCCCTCATCTCTTCACACCTGACGGTAACTGGAAAAAGTAGCACTAGTAAGCACTTTGCAGGAGATTAATATCTTCACCAAACAGCCAGTGAAACCCACAAATTAAATGTACTTTTATAAAGGTAGAAAATGAAATAAAGGCATCCCAAACCATAGCACACATTTCAGTAAACATGTCACAATAAAGAAACACTATAGCCATTATTATTTTGCCCAAAAGCTAACGACGATGTTGGTTGGCAGTTCTGAATCTGTACTATTTGACAGCTGGAGGGATTATTTTAAACCACCCCATGGTGTCATGTAACATTGAGAGCATTGGTTCAGTTAGTAAGTCAGTGCATAGAACCCCTCAGACAGCCAAGCCTGGAAGGGTCAGCTGCCTCAAGTTCACATGAGCAAAGGTACAATACTGTAGCCGTGGACTAGTTTTGTACATTTTGTATTTTAACCGCTTGAAGACTTCAAAACAACAAAAGCATCAACATAGAGTTTAAAAAAATGTCCTGGAGGGGTTAGATTTGAACAGCATCTGAAGGCCTCCTGCCACCACAGGCGAATGCTCACTGCTTCACCACCATCATGAAAATGAACCATGGAGAGGTGTAGAAGAGCATCAATAAATCCTCATGCACCCCAATGCTTCAGCTAAAAAAATCACAATCACATTGCAACAGCATGCACTGCTCATGGGCATTCTAGTGTGTCTGTTTCTGTTGTAGTTTACACTGTTTCAAAACCAACAGAAACAAGCATTGGCATTGCTAGTTTGGCTTTTGTATGCAAGTCTGTAACCTGCAAAAATGCTGTGCTGTAGTATGTAATTGACCAACCTTTTAATAGATGTTGCCTTGGCTGCACCCCGACCACCTACTTAATCCCTATACCTGCACAATCTGTGACCACAGATGCAACTGTATGTAGTTGGGAATTGCTATGAAACACTCATTGGTAATTTGATTGGCAACTGCAATGTCTTTACATTACAAAAGGGGCACATTAATGTAGGTTACTGGGCTGCCTTGCAGAGGCGAGACAGAAGTCAAGGGTGTGGCTGGTGGGTTATTCTGGGATGACAATGGGAAAGAGATGGTGTGTACCAACTTCTCAGATATGCTGTAAGTAATTAATTTGAAGGCAAAAGAATGGTGATTAACACCTTGTTTTGTGGTCCCAAGATACATGAATAGTGGGCATTTGTATTGTCAATTATGAGTACCTGCACATTTGAGGGCAATATCTGGTAATGGTGTGAGTTCCCGGACGCTTAGTGATGTAGAAACATACATGGACTCGTATTGCCCATCCCCCACCTCCACAACTACATCTTTCACTACAGCTGCTGGATGGGAACTGCTGCCATACACGCATTAGGGCGTACATCCTCCCAAATGTTAACGATTGCTTTCATGGACAGTGGTGTCGCGCAATTACAATACGAAAATAATAGTTTTATTAATGCTGCATGGTAGCAACTGCTCGGGCAAGGGAATCAAGGGGAAGATCACATTTGAGCAAGACACTGAAGTGTACTGGAGTGGGCGGTGGGGAGGGGATTCCTCAAGAAGTGTACTGCATGGTCAATCATTTTCTGTTTTGTAACCCAGAAACGAAATCCTAAACACACAGTTAGTAAATTCTGAAAGTGTAACTGTTATGAAGTGAGTTGTGATGAGTGTGTCTGATAAGGAAGGGAGGTATGTTGTGAAGTGCTTTGCTGGATGGATAAATGCAAGCTGACCTGGAATGCATGAGGTCTGTAGTAATGTTTTTATTTTTATTTTACATGTTTATTGTTTTTTAAATATAATACATCTCAAAATATATAACCAATAAATGAACATAAAACAGAAAAGTCAGGATCATCACATTAATGAATACACATTCCCTAAAAAAGAGGAAAACTACAGATTTGATTTAAACCAGGAAGACAACAGTCTTATAAATCCAGAAATCTGCCCCAAATTTGATCAAACAAATTCATTTTCTTATCCCTGTATAAAATCAATCTTTCCATTCTGGATACTTGTTTCAGATCATCCATCCATTCTGAAATTTTCGGTCTGTCATCACCTTTCCATTTCCTCAATATAATTTTTTGGCGGAATGTGACGCCCTGAAAAACCAACACCTCTGTGGAAAGGAGAGATCATCCACCATGTCATCCTCACCCAAAATTACAGTTGTATAATCAAAGTCCAGATACATCAGAAGAACTTCATTCATCTTCGTAGTGACCTCACTCCAGAAAGACCTTAGTTCATAACTATCCCAAATCATATGCTCAAAAGAACCAGTAGCATGTTTGCACCTCCAACATGCACTCGAATCCGTCAAACCTCTAGCATGCAATCTTTCTGGCGTCCAGAAAACTCTGTTTAGAATTTTGATCTGTCTACACCTTTCTCCTAGATTCAAGGATGTTAGAGCCACATTCCTGCACAGATTCCTCCATCTGCCCTCCGACATCTCTGAGTCCAATATGTCCGACCATTTTGATAGTAATTCATAGTTTGGTTCTTTATACTGATCAAGATTCTTGTACACTTTCGAAGCCATGCCACCTTCTGATTTATAGTCTTTCAGCCAATCATGCCATCTCTTGTACCCATCCGGAATCGTGTTCCCCAGAGCTTTTTTGAGTTTCCTATACTCCCCCATTGTGCAATCTCTAAGATCTTTAACTAGCTTCAGTCTTGTAAAGCCGATCCATTTACCTTCTTCAACAAGATCTTCTAGCCACTGCACACCACCCACTAGCCAGTTTGACCAGAAAAGTGGTTTCCCCTTCAACGTAATGGCTGGATTCAACCAGAGTGAAGTTAATCCATCCTCTGAAAAATCCTTTCCGCTCTTGTTCCAAAGACTCTTCCAGCATGATCTCACATAAGATGTTGGTGGAGATGATTTATAACCAGTTCCATCCACTGTTGATAGAATTGCCCTGGGGGAAAGAGGCGAAGATCTACTTGATTCCGCCATTGTCCAGACATCCAATGAATCTTCTATGAAAGGCACCAAGTGGCGAGCCCCAAATGCTAAATGATGATTTTCAAAATCCGGGACCCCCAAACCACCACATTCTTGTGAGAGTTGAAGTTTCCAAAGTTTCAGACGCGGTTGTTTTCCCTCCCACAGGAAGGACTGGATCAAGCTCTCCATTTTCTTCAAATAACATTTTTTAAGCTGCAAGGGAATCATGCTTAAGACATAGTTAACTCTCGGAGTTGTCGTCATTTTGATTGCGTGCACTCTTCCCCATAGACTTAATCTCAACTCACTCCATCTTTTAAAGTCTGATTCCATAATATGGATAACGTGTGTAATGTTCACTTCCATCATTTTAGCTATATCTTTAGTCAGCCAAATTCCAAGGTAGCACATCTTGTTCAGACACCAATTAAAGGCAACATTTTTCAATGTCAAGGTTGAGCATGAAATCGATGCTGGCAGTGCCTCGGATTTCGACCAATTAATTTTATAACCTGAAACTTTATGAAAAATGTCTATTTGGTTAATTAGCGCCGGGATGGAGGACTCCACATTGCGGACAACAAACGACACATAATCTGCATAAAGCCAGATTTTTTGACATGCTTCTCCAAAAGAAATACCTTCAATTGCCCTGTCTTCTCGTATCTTTACAGCCAATAATTCCATTGCGATGACAAATAAAATGGGCGACAGTGGACAGCCCTGTCTTGTCCCTCTTTCAAGCTCAAATTTTACCGATACCAGACCATTAGTGTTCACACTGGCTGTAGGCATTGAATATAATAGTCTTATCGAATCTATCACCTTTTTCCCAAATCCAAAACCTTCCAAGGCTGCCAGAAGATATTTCCACTGTATCCGGTCGAAAGCCTTTTCCGCATCCAGTGACAACATCACCACATCTTCCATATGATCCTTACTCTCAAACAAGGTCAACAAAAGTCTTTTCATATTATCCGAGGCATGCCTCCCTTTTACAAAGCCAGTCTGACTTCTGTCAATTATATCCGATAGAGATGCCTCCATTCTCATGGCCAATGCTTTTGCAAAGATTTTATTATCTGTGTTCAACAAACTTATTGGCCGATAGTTACTTGTTTTGACTGGAGATTTCCCCTCTTTCAGAAAAACAGATATCAATGCATGTCTCATAGATTCTGGAAGACGACCATCTATTAAAGATGAGTGTAACATGGCCAACATTAGATGAAAAACCTCTTCCGGGAAACTTTTGTACAGTTCAGCTGGTAAACCATTCGGACCCAGACATTTCCCTGAATTTAAAGTGCCAGCAGCAGTTCTGAGCTCCTCTACATCCAAGTCTTTCTCAAGGGAATCTTTGTATTTTGAGTTAATACTTTCCAAATGACAATCAGTAACAAAATCTCTTACTTCCCCCTGGGACTTATGAACCTCTGAAGAATACAGGTTAGAGTAATATTCCTTGAAAGTATCATTAATTTCAGCCGGTTCAAAGGTCACAATCCCATTCGTCTTTCTTATAGCATTAATCGTTCTCTCATTCTCCAAAGTCCTTAAGCGATAAGCAAGAAGTCTATCACATTTCACGCCCTTTTCATAGTACTTGCATTTTGTTTTAAATAGGAGACTTTCAGCCTTTGACGCAAGCAAATCTTCTAGCTTATCTTTTTTCTTTTGCATGGAATCAAATGAACATATAGAGAATTTCTGCATGTTTTCTTTTTCAAGAATCTCAATTTCCTCATTCAGCTTCTTAATTTCAGTGTCTTTCTCTTTTTTCTTTTTGCTTGACATACCATTCAACATTCCTCTCATGTATGTTTGAAGGCTTCCCACACAAATTCTACTTTCACCTCACCAGTCCAATTTTGAGCCACAAAGAATCTTGCTTCTTTTACTATTTTATCCACCATATCATTGTCATCAAGGAGTGTAACATTCATCCTCCAAGAGTTTGACTTAGGCAGGGGAAAAGTAAGTTTCATTTCAAAACTGATCGGTGCATGGTCAGAGAGCAGGATGGCATTAATGTCTCCCCCTATGATTGACTGTGTGCACAAGCCCGAAGTCAAAAGGAGGTCAATCCGTGTCCACACTTTGTGTCTTGGAGAAAAGAAGGTATGTTGCTTTACCAAAGGATTCTTTAGTCTTCACACATCTGAAAGATTCCATTCATTCATACATTTAATCAAGGCTTCTCTCTTTAAATTATTTGCATTGTCCGTTGTATCTCCACTTTTATCCATCTGTGGATCTAGAGTAACATTAAAGTCCCCCCCCACTATAACATTTCTCACATTCACATTTACATTGTGCAAGAATTGTGTAAGGGAAGTAAAAAAAACTCCTGTCCCCACCATTAGGAGCATATACATTACACACACAATAGGCAACATTTTGAATGTTCATATTTACACAGATAATTCTACCATTCTGATCCTTTTCACAATTCTGTAACCGGAAGATTCTTCCTTATCAAAATGCAAACCCCTCTAGAACTAGACGTGAATGATGAACAATAGACAGAACCAACCCAATCTCTTTTCCACTTATCTACATCCACTTCCAACAAATGTGTCTCCTGGAGCATTGCAATATCCGCCCCCCAATTCTTCTAATCGTTGTAAAATAAGTTTCCTCTTATTTGTACAATTAGCTCCATTAACATTCCACGAAACCACTTTTAAACTCCTCTTGAAAGAGGAAGCCATAATGGAACTAAATTGCACCCCTCCTGTGATGAAACCTAACAACTCAAAGTAACCAAAACCTACAACTAATAAATAACAAGAAAAGAAAAAAAAACAGAAATAACTTATTGGATTTACACAACCCAAACCTCCTGAAATCTCCCTTCCACAATCATGTTGAAAAGGACTGACCCGCTCCCTCCCATTTATTCATAAAAAAGAATATATATGCATATACACATACACATAGGTCTGTAGGAATGTTAATGGATGAGAGTGTTGATGTATGAGTGAGGGAATGCTGGTGTGCTGGCGTTCCAACCCAGGGTGTTGGAGCTTATGTAGCCTGGGTGGTGGGAGCCAGTGGGTTCCTGTCCTGCAATTTAAGGACTTAAGACTAACCATAATTAGGGACTTTACTGTAATGTACCTGTGCTGGCTGCGGATCATCCTTATTAAAGTACATTTGCAAATAAATGAACACCATTTTTCAAAAGGTTGTTTGGTGCTTTTGCTTCAATGCCATCGCTCACATGTCAGTACAATAAAAATTATGATAATAAAATAGGAAAAAACATGGGTTTGGGGCAAACTAGAAAACATCATACAATACATACTTAATGCTGTAGGTGTAAAATGAATGAACTACTGAACGCAATAAAATGTAGCAGCAGTTAGCAAATCTAATCCAGGCACCCAGTTGATTGATGGGTCACCCAGTGGACGAGGCATTTGTTGAAGTGTTCACAATGGAAGCCACAAAAAAGCTTCATGCATTTTAAAAATGCATTTTCTTCTTTCTATTACAAAAGCACAAGAAGTTGATTAAGCAAAAAACCTCTCCCTTTTAAACCTTGTCTCATTTGCACATTATTTTACAAAATCTTTGCTTTGCTTTAATGAGCCCATGATTACATTATAAGTATTGTTAGTAAGCTGTAGCAGAAATGCGAGTAGCAACTTTGCCTGCATAATTCTTTTGAAAATAGCAGAGAGCGCAAAAATTGAAAAACATAGGTAATATTTTGTTTAAAAAAAAAAAAAAAAGATTTTGGAAAGATTGAATTTCAAACGTAATGGCCAAACATTTTATAGATAAAGTATTGTAGTCTTAACATTTGGCAAAAGCCAATCTACAAAAATGCTACTTCTTACGTGACAGATACCAAGACTGGCTTCAGTTAAAATGTAAACAAAGAAGATGGTCTGTTCAGTTGTTCCTACTGATTGCATGAATTACATCATTATCTGTTACAAATTGATTGACTAGAGGAAACAGGGGTAGGACTTAGCCCTTATAAGCCAGCTGTTCAGACAGTAGGGGGCTGCAATACTGTGAATCCTGAAGGAGCTGGGCCTGGAGGACACTGCCGACCACATTGGGCCTCATTCTGACCCTGGCGTTAACCAAGGTGCTATTAGCGCCTTGGTTGACGCCGTTATCTTTCCGACTCCGCCATGGTGAATGGCGTAATTACCGCCCCATTCCAAGGTTGGCGGGGGCGGTAATTCCCCATTCACCATGGGCCCTTCACCATTCCCATATTTGGCCCATAGGGCTCAATGGGAATGGGGAAGGCGCTAATTACGGCACCGTAAATTACGGTGCCGTAATTAGCTCCTAGGTCCCTTTGCGGGTTGGTTTTTTAACGCCTGCAAAAAGCAGGCGTTAAGTACCAACCCGCAAAGGGAACTCGGAATAGGGCGGTAAGGATTTAGCGGCACCGGTCTCGTTACCGGTGACCGTTAACCCTTACCGCCCTACTCGGAATGACCCCCATTATCTTTACCTGCCTGGATAAGGAAGTCAGCAGATACTTGAGTCTGTAATTCTACTCTTTGGGGCTAAAGATTGCCACTTTGCTAAGTGTTTCAAATTGTCTTTTTTAATACGTGCTTCAGTAATTTGAAGATGTAGCTAAATAACAAATTCAAATTGCCTTGGAAGCAAACAGCTTTCCGATGCCTTCACGTGAAACAGTAAACTGCTAATTGAACTACAAATCAGCACTTTTGCTATTTTTCCAAATTCTAATTTTTTTACTGTTGCAATATTTTGGGAACTGAAATGAGCCTTATTATCTGCAAATTTTTATTTTGCATGGCTGGACCATAAGACACGATGATATTGTTGTTAGGTTTGTCTTTCAACTTTCCATGTGCTGGTGAACACTGAGTTTTATTGTAGTTCGTTTGGCAGAGGGTCCAACCAGTAACCTGAGTTACCCCTCGTACTTGTTTGGGCTGGATAAGTGGCTCCATTAAAGCACAGAGGCAGGGCGAGAGGAGTCAGTTGCAGAGGATTTAAATTGCTTTACCTGCCCTTTTTTAAGCCATGGCTTTAGATTGCTTTTACATTGTTCTGAGTTAACTGCCTCTAGACTATGGGGACCGTTTTAGTTTTTAACCCTTTCTACTCAATGGAGTATCTAGCGGTTGGTCGGTATAATTCAGCTGTCTCCTGGCCTGCCAATCCACAGCATCACGGTTGTGAGTATGATTTTTAGTTTTACTGAGCAAAATATCTACACACATGTTGTATATTGGTATTTGTTAGTTGTAAAATTTAGAAGTTAATAAAAGGGTAGAATGCAGGGCATATGCTCCACTTTTTTCTTTAAACTTTCTTTGTTTTTAATACAATAGACCTTTACAAATAATTCTTAAGTAAAATACAATGAAAAATGAAGACACAACCTATAAAATCAATTGTTAGATTATAACAGCAATATAAAATTTCAATTTAAAATAATCCTGACACATGATCAACTAATAAGAACCATTTTTTTTCCCTCCCCTCTAAGTAACTTTTTGGATTTCACTTGCAATAACATTTGCCAACCTGGTTGTTTTGATTATAGAGGCATTTGTGGCTCCCCACATGCATGTTAGCCAGATCCACTCTCTAGCTAAGATCGTATTTGCATGCACAAATGAATTCATGATTTTACACCGATCGTTTTCAAAATAAGGGCAATAAATAAAGGGATGTTTTAAAGATTCCTTTGATAGATTACAGAATCTGCATATTTCTGTGTTATTATCAAATGTACTTTTATGCCAATATTTCGTTCTGACCCTTGTGTGAAATAAGTCAAATTGGAATAACATGAAAGTTCTACGTACATTAGCGCAAGGACACAATGTTAGATAAGACAAACGTGGTAATTGCTTATGTAGAAATTTAGAGTATTCAGCAAATGATGAATAACTTTGCATCTTTGAACAATTATCAGCCCAATCACATTCAAATAGTTTTTTCTTAATTTTCACTTGAAACAACTCTAGATCTTCAACAGAAATATTAATTTTCTCAAGTAACGAAAACATTCTTGCTTTATATAGAGCCATATATGGTGGATTATTATTAATTAGCATCTTCTTTAACCCAATATAATAATAATAATAATCAAAATATACAAAGAGTTTTTAGGTGGAACCATCATTTTGGCAAAGTTCAAAAGTAAACGGCAGTTATATCTAGCTGATAAAGAGGTGAGGTCTAGTTCATGTCTAACAATAGCATTAGGCATTGAAGCTGGCAAGCCCAAAGTATATTTCCACATGACTCCTTGCAAATGATCCAAGAGGGGCCCCAAATCCTAAAGGAATAATTCCACACCATATAACATGATTGCCTCAACTTTTTTTTAGATAGAATTCAAAAAGTGGAATTAATGAAAATGTGCAGATTTTATGCAATAACATTTTCATTTGGCACTTTAAAGGGAGGACCTTCACCATTAGGAGTTCTTTCATTCTTTTGAATGACATTTGATTTGTCAAGGTGAGTCCTAAATAAGGTAAATTATTAGAAATTGCAATGGGAGAGGCACCAATCTTCCAAGTAAAGTGCCGTACTTTTTTTTCTTAGAAAATATGCTTATGTTGGATTTTTGAGGATTTATGGTTAAGTTGTTAATATTGCAGTATTGCAGAAAGCTTTCTAACTTCATTTGAAGTCCTTATTGCGTACAATCAAACATCAGAATATCATCTGCGTACGCTAGCCATGATAGCCAGAAGGCTACAATGCGAAGTGCAAAAGATTTGTCAATATTCCATATTTCCTCAATGTCGGCCAGATAGAGGTTAAAAAGGATGGCTGCAAGATTGCATCCCTGTTTAACCCCCGTCCAACTTGGAATGGCCTCAGTGAGGGAACATTCCCGATTAATTCTTACCTTAAAGTTCGTTTTGCAGTGCAGAATTTCTATTAAAGTAATCAGGTATTGTGAAAAATTAGCTTTATGCAGTTTTTCCTATGGCTTACCTCTTATCACACAATCAAAGGCTGCTTTTAAGTCAAGGGAGGCAACAAAGATAGGGCTATTGGCAGGACAATTAGCATGCGCAATGATGTGTCCAAGAATGCAAGCATTAAGAGGGGTCCCCATACCTTTGCGAAACCCTACTTGGGCTTGGCATAGACAATTATTTTTTCGGCAAAAAATGTCAAGTTCTTGTAAAATAAGAGACGCAAAGATTTTTGCTGCAACGTCAATAATAGCCACAGGTATGTAGTTGTTGGGATCTGAGGTAGACCTTTTTTGTGGAGTGGAATAATAGACGTAAGCCAAGAGTTTGGAGTCATTTTTGATCTAAAGATTTCTTGGAAGATGGTCTCAAAAATAGGTGTCCAGAAGAGCGGATCGTCTTTAATCAGACAAGGCGGTAGACCAGCCGGACCTGCGCATTTGGATCCCTTCAATTTTAATATTGCATTGAGTATATCCATCCGTCCCCAAGGACAGCTATTCGGAATTAGTTGATATTCGGGTGCGAGTTCAAACGATCTAAATTTGTCAGGAAGAGCAAACTTTGCAAGAAAGAAAGAGGTCCAAGTTGAGTCATCAATTCCTGAGTCAAATTCATGTGTTTCTTCTTGTCCTATCGATCTTATGATTTTCCAGATGTCTTTGGATTTACGCTTACATAGATCAATCATCATTTGATTTTGCTTTATATTGTTCGATACACGCATCTGTCTTAATGCGCCTTTATAAGTAGCTATCATTTTCTTTTTTCTTAGTGTATACTCATAATTGATGAAACTCAACCTTGACCACCTTGCCTCACGAAGATCAGCATTTTTCTTCCTCTTAAGTAGGTTTACCTCCGCACTGAAATGTGCTCCCTGATTATTACTTATGTTATGAGAAACCTTCGTCTGAGAGATTTTCAACAGATGGGATGCTATCATCCTTAAATTCCATTTTAGAATTCCAGCGTTCTCAAGACGATGATTCCCATGACCTTTTCAGAGATCTCGATTTACTAAAGCAGTACATTTCCTACAGGTAACTGGGGACCAGTTGATTGACATACATGGTCTATCACACCGAATTAGCGCTAGGTGGGAATGGGGAGGGCAGAGTTTAAAATATTGTAATATCGATAATGTTATCATTACGTGATCTCCCAAAAAGGTCTCACTGGTAGTGACAGTAGAAACCCACCCAGATAAGCACTTGGATGAAAACATGTGATCGATCCATGATTTTGCACCTCCACGTTTCCACGTGAAATTCATGTGATTACTTGCAGGTGTTACCAAATACAGGTCCCAACACTTGAGAACATTTCTCCAAACATTGCCCTTTTAAAGTGATGACTGGAAATACAATGATTTTTTAACCAAACTACTATTATTGGTCCAAAATGATGCGTTAAAATCACCTCCCATGATAACTTCCGCCAGAGGTTCCTTGACAAAAGCTTCATTGAGAGCGTCATTCAGGATTTTACAAGCTCTTTAAATAGTGTATTGATAAGGGTTCCAATACAAAGAAATTAAGAACAAATTTCCGTTCGATCTTACATCAAATGTGAGATCCACCAAAATAAAAAGATCCGATTCATATACGTTGTTGATAATGAACTTCAACTTGGTATCAATCAAAACAGCTAAGCCACCTGAAGGTCTACCTTCTAGCCCTTTGGTCGCGGGATGAAAATAGGAAGCAAAGCCATCAAGTTCAAGCTTATTAATAGCCATAGTCTCCTGTACCAGCAGAATGTGTGGGAGGGACTCTGCCTTTGTCTCTCCCCATTTTAGCAGATTCAGGAAGCCACAGCAATTCCGCAACGCAATTCTAAGGTCCTGGATTTATGACGAAGCAGATTGTAAAGTTGTATTAGCGACTGTTTTGATCAAGGGCTCGAGCCATTTGAGTCCATTTAGTGCATTTGTAAGTGCAGAGAGTTGTTCCATCATATTTCTGTTGGAATCATTAGAGCAGGTTGAGATTTCATTAGTGTTTGTAACAGGTTTTACTGGAGGAGGTTGGAATTCTAAGAAGTCCATAGCTTCTTTAATTTGCGGGAATCCCAACATGTCCATCACTCTGGTGTTCCCAAATCAATTTTGCTATTATAGGGGATAGCATCTTGGACAGCATTCGGTTATTGTTTTCGTTAGGAAGTCTGATCCATTCGATATCGTTAGTTACTAGACTTCTGAGCGATGGGATCTTGAAGAGCGAATTCATTAGCAAGGAGTGATTAATGCGCACAGCTCCATTTATCTTGATGTCGCTCTTCCATCCAATGATATTTTTCATTTCATTCGGAATCTTTTGTTAAAGCAAGAGAGGTTGACAATAGGCATCTCCGAACGGTGTCTCACACTTGTTTTCTTCCATTGAATACTCTTTCTTTGGAACAAATGAATTCCCAAGGGATTTGTGTAAAACTTTTCTTTGATCATCCTCTTCGTAATTCTTCTTTGTAACTTGTGATTTCTCTGCCATTCCCATGCCGTCAATCGTAACTGTGGGCACTGATGGAGGCTGGATTCGGGAGGATTCAATCAAGTTCTCGTTGTGAGCAGTAGACTGTGCTTGCTTTACGTGAGGCTCTATGTTGTCTTCATCACAATTCGAGCTTACTTCCATATGCTCCACTACTTTATTGCTAATACAAGAGAATAAATATATCTAAATGCTAAACAGGAGAAGGAGGGCATTATTGATGTGTTTTTATTAATGAACATAAAAGGCACTGTATTGCAGGTCCAAACACTTATTAGGTTAGTTATAAAGCTGTATAACGAAGATATTGATATCATCTAATTTTCATCATACACACAGGGGTAATTAGCATTCATATATAAATGCTCCCAGAAGGTAGACTGACAACAATATTGTTGTCCAATAGTAAGCCTGTTATATGCTCAGGGCAGTTGTTTCCCTCGCACTAAAGTGAACAAACCCAACTTTCTCCAGAACATTGCTTTAGGTACAGCAATATTCTCTGTCGCAAAACCTTCCAATGCACCTGGTGGGAATTTAGACAGCCGTTCTGGTGGATTTTAGGCTCTGGCATGCAGAGTATGATGTAATTCATGACAATTGTTTGTATGGGCAGTCTTTTATTCAAATTAATTATGTGTTCCCTTGAATTCTTGCCTACTCTTTTCCCTTCTTGAGAGCTGGCCTTGATTGCTTGACCACAGTTACCACCGGAGGAGCAAAGGAATGCAAGGGACAACATGTTTGCCTATATTTAGGATGTTAACACCAGCTTCAAGGCCTGGGACTGTGGGATTCCTCCTACACCTAACAGCAGTAATGGCGATCCAGTGATGGACATCGGGCAACACCATTAAATGGAGTAAAATCCTACAGGATTTCAATGCAGTAAAGCCAGAGAGTTGCATCCACTGGCCTTCATTCTACATGGACTAACATTCTAAACTGTCATACGTTCAACACTTGACATTACATATACTATGACATCACCCACTCCGCCATTCTGTAGTACACGAAGGACACTGATAAAACTGAATTGTAATTGTGTATATTAATATGTGTTTGTTTATCAAGATGCAGAGGTGCTGCAAATCATATGCAAACACAGCCTCCACATACATTCATATGTCATAATATCATTGAATTCCAGGAAATGTCCCTTATGCATAGTCCCTTATGCATAGTATCAACACAACTTAAATGGTCAGCCTTGCATGTCCAGTTGCTGCCCTCATATGCCAAGTGCAGCCTCAAATGCCCCAATAATGAGGTGATATTCCCTGAGGTGGTGGGCCCGCTGTGCAAGTTAAAGGCCCAAGCGAAGCTAGGGTCCCTTAACGAGGGTGGCGAGCTGTTACACACAGGGTGGGCCCAGTCACAGGACTCGCTGCCGCAGCTAACAGGTAAATGAAATTGGGGTGAGGGATTAAAAAAAAAAACTGGTTCGGTGGTCGGAAGAAAACTGGCGGGGAGCCGGATGTCAGGCAGTAAAAAACACAGGCTTTCACTGGTAGTGTCAGCCCGCGTTCCTAGCCACCTGATTTGCTGGCTCCCCCGCCCAGGGTGCTAATGGCTGTTAATACCAAATGTACAGTGCATCCCTCCCATGTCCAGTTGATATGTTCATATTGGGCTCAAACGATCTGTTGTGTGCTGAGTTTTGTAAAATGTGCTACGCTACAAGTGGGCACTTGGCACTATTGCTGGTGAGACTCTGGGGTCCCGTTAGACTGAGTAAAGGGTCTAACCATCGTAATAAGTTCCTTTTAAACATTCGAAATTGGGATGTTTCTTTCCAATGTCACCAAATGGCAGTTAATACCTCATATCTATGATACTGATTCAATTTCCATTCAATGTAGACAGGATGACGCACTGCTCAGGTTCTCAAAACAAAGCAGTTCAAAACGTGGATCGAGGCCGTCTGGACTTCCACATTAGTCACTTTTCCAACGTTCCAAAAGTTCTTTTCACAGTTCAACAAAAGGTTCACAGTTCAACAAAAGTTCACGTAGGCCTCTCACAGCACTTGTAGGGATTCCCTTTCCCAACCTTTATTCACCTTTGTTAGGGGTTCCCTTCACCTAAGTTATGACACTTCAATTCTGATCTCCCTCAGTTGGGCTCAGACCTTTTTTCTGATGTCGAAGACTTTCAAATGTGTGAGGCTTTTACTACTATAGACCTCTGCAGGACCACTGTGACTTTCCCTTCTACTCACACTCTTGTGTTATTTCTGTCAGTAGCGCCATGGTGACGGTAAACCTGTAATGAGGAGACTCTCAGATCACCACTGGTAGTAATCCTCAAGAAAATGAATCTGTAATGAGGCCCATGAAGTGGTATTTAAATGTCATGTTCTATCAATATTACTGGCTCAATGTTCTTTTAATAATAACTGATTCTCATTAAAAACAAAGGTATTCATTTTTGGGGGGACTAGGAGTATTAGGCAGTGGCCAGTAATTGATGTGGCCCACGGACAAAGACCAAGCCAAATGTTCTGGACCCCTAGAATATGTTTGTAAGTAACCCTGGTTCATGTTATCAAATGTTGAGCCAAAACATGTTTGCTTATAAGGTTATACTGTGTTTCTTGTTGTCTGATTTGTTTGCCAAGATTAAAGAGTAAAGATTCCTATCCTTATGATGGAGCGAAAATGGTCTGTAAAATGTACAATTACAAAGATCTTTGTCTGGTTTAGCTATCAACATAATATGGGCCTGCTGCTAAAATGTCGTAATAAGTTTGTCATAACAAGCCAATGAGTGACTTTCTTTGAGCTTATTGATTGATGAACGTTTACTGGAATGCTTTTTGGACAGGCTTCTCTATTTTTCTGATTATTTTTTTTTAACACTTCTCTAATCATAGTATGTGAAAATGATCATGTGAATGCTAAAAATACAAAGTTTGTGCTACCCCTAGCTCTCTGCAAAGCCCCAAAGGGAAAAGGTATGTGGAAATGTTTTGAATGAACTAAAATACATTTCTCCTTGCTGCTGGAAAAAAGCATAATCTTGGAGTCAGTGTTTGGTGCACATTAATGTATGTTTGTGAAACTCTACTTCTCAATGACCCCAACTAAAAATAGTTGTATTTACAACATTGCAATCTACCGAACCCCGTCACTACAATCTGACTTCAATGACGAATTGCACAACTGCTAAATAACCTAAAAGGGCCCAATACAGGCAGGTAGTCCTAGGCGACTTAAATAGATGGAGTTCAAACGTCAAAGACTCCATATCTCTTGAGAAAGATCTAAAATCAATTGACTTTATCGTGAACAACTCAGAACCTACGTCAAATAAGTGAAACCAACTTGATTGGATAGTTTCCAACAGCGTGTGAACTACTATGCTAGGAACAAATCCATGCATATGGTCTGATCACCATAAAATCGAACTGGTACTGATACCTAAAGAGAATATCAGGAACTTGAACAATGCACCTAACAAAGTCTATGGAAGAAACTTTAAAAAGATCAGGCTGCTTATTCTGGCACAAGGCATTGAAAACATTATGAAGACGACAGTAGATGAGGACTCTTGTGAGAAAATAGTTTGAACATTTAATAACCAATTCCAAAAGATTATCGACCAACATTCTCCCATCAAAAGTCAACAGGTTAGACCCAACCCTAATCACCAGAATTGGTTTAACGCTGAAGCCAGTACACTTAAAAAGGAAATGGGAGAGAAAGTGGCAAAACAAAAACAGACAAAAACAAAGAGAAATGGAAGGAACTGGATAAATTACATAGAGAAAAACTGACAGAAGGAAAGAAAAACTACTTCAATGAACAAATCCACTACTGCTTCCAGCTCGACGGGCAAATTGTTCCAGATTCTGAAATTGGTCGAAAAACCTCCGACACTGTCCCCTCCATTTCAGCCATCACAAGTAGAGTGTGAGAAGGTCCAAACAGCCTTTTACAATAAAATCAAAAAGCTTGTGAAGTCATAAAATCCTGTAAATTGGACGTCCAACCACACCATCTCCTGGATAACTTGGAGTATACCCCCTACGAGAGGAGTAAATTCAAGTTCTCCCCCATCTCTCTAGAGGACATGACCTCTATACTCTCTACCATTAGATGCACAGCTTGCTCCAATAACATACTACCCCCAAGCTTATACTGGGCAACGCCGGGACTTTTGCCCCCTATCTTCGTAGAATGGTGAATGCTTCGTTTAGAGACGACAAAGTCCCTACCGCAATTAAAACAGTTACTGTTACACCCATAGTCAAAACACCTGGATTAGACCTACACGACTCTTCCAATCTCCGTCCAATAACGAACTGTAACTTTCTCCTAAAAATCTTGGACAAAGTCGCTACCATCCAACTCCAAGATTATGTCGACAGGAACAGCCTCCTACACACTCAACAATCGGGCTTTAGAGGAGCACATGGTACAGAGACGGCCCTGCTCGACCTTCAGACTAAAATGCTTAGTATACTAGACGAGGGAAAAACAGGGATGCTGATATTATTAGACCTCTCAGCAGCATTTGATTTGCTCGACCATCAAAAGCCTGACTAGGCTTTAGACCAATCAGACCAATGTTCTTGAGGAGCCATAGACTGGGTAACATCCTTCCTCAAAGAGCAGAGCTCCAAGATCCACTGGGGTGACCCCTTCTCCATACCCTGACCTATAAATCATGGCATACCCCAGGGGGCCAGCCTATCACCCCTTTTGTTCAATCTCTATCTGCAGTGTCTATGTACCCTATTAACCATCTTGGGGGTCTTCTTTACAAATTTCAATGACAGCAAGACTGAGCTCATGATCTTTGGATCACACCAGGCAAGAGCTAAGCTAGACACAGAATACACCACCTTTTAAGATCAAAGACACAAATGTAAGGGTCTCTGATAAGGTCAAGACACTAGTTGTCTACCTGCAAGCATCCTTAGGAGCGGAAAACAGTAAAAAAATATTTATTTAGCAAAGAAATAGGTATGTAAATAATACATGAACAACTAGACATAAAGCAATGCAACAAACATATAAATGCATTTGTTTGATAGTTAGAAGGTTAATAGTTGAAAAAACTACGATTGAAAAAACAAGCAAGAACCTGTCAACAAATCCTAGGACATAGAACAATTTAAATTCTGCCAATTCTTTGAAAATAACTTATGCAGTGGCTAAATACAAGCCATAAATAAGAATGTTGACTTAGTTTTAGGTCACCATTCAGCATTGGTAGTCTGTTGTCCTGTTCTTTTTAGGATTTTCTTCTGTTTATTCTGTTTAAAAGTTTGAAGAAAAACTTATATTTGGGTTCTTGTTTGTTTTTTCAATCATAGCTTTTTTAACTATTAACCTTCTAACTATCAAAAAAATGCATTTATATGTTTGTTGCATTGCTTTATGTCTAGTTGTTCATGTATTATTTACATACATTTACAACATCCCCACTTACGCTAATGTTAGCATACGGGCAATGGAGGCGTCCCCCGCTGTTGTACGAGCAAGTGGTGCACATCGTGCTGAATGTGTGAGGGGCGCCTAAACGGCCCCTCGCTCCCACACACCACCCTCACTGCACCGTTTTGGATGACCTGTTATCTATTCCCCTCTGATGTACTAAGGCCAGCTAATACGCTGCAAAAATCTATTTTCGCTCCAACAATAGCTCTGGCAATTGTCTATGCTTTGGCCTGTGTGATGAAGGGTCTGAGGTGAGCTAAGAGCTTAATATAATAGGCCACCGAGGAGACAATAATCCCTACATGTGCCTTCATAGAAAGCTGTTTGTGAAAGAAAACTCCCAAGGTTTTAACCTTCTTAAGGGGTGTTATATTGACCTAACTAAGCTGGAAGGTCTTGTATGCTGGACCCAGTTTGGATAGAATGGGCTGCGTACAACAGCTCTGTCTTACCCTTATCCAGGGGAAAGTTATTACAAACCTTCCAGTTGTCGATGGAGGTATAGATGCTATTTAGTTCTGCTTCATCCCTCGCATGAGTACCAACCATGAGGACGACACACTGCGTGTCGTCGCATAGTTGGTAAACGTGATCCCCTCCTGATCCAACAGTGCAAAGAAGGGTGCCATAAATAGGTTATAAAGACAGGGAGAAATACAGGCACCCTGTAGAACACCAAATTCAATGTTAAGAGGACGGGCTTCTGCCTCCTCGGCGATCCAGCGTACTGCTTCTGGGGAGAAGTTGGTCACTGCCTCCAACCTGGCGACCAGTATAGAATGGTTGACCAGGACGAAGGCAGCCGAGAGATCCAAGAGCATCAACATAGAAGTGAAAGCCTTGTCCACCCGCTCCAACAGCCTGGACTTCAGTTCCAATAACGCTGTTTCAGCTCTGTATCCCACCCTGAAACCTGATTGGCGAGGATTCAAAATGGGAAAGTTATTAAAATGTTGGACAATCTGCCCATACGCGACCCTATCTAAAATGTTCAGTAAAAATGGCGTATTAGTAATGGGCTTGTAATTGAGTGGCACTTCCGTGGGTAAACCGTTTTCCTTTTAAGATTAGGGGTGACCCAGGCTTGTTTGATTATCGCAGCCTACACGACTAGACATATTAATGCATGTAGACCATTCATCACTAATGATAATTGTGTGACAATTGCCAGAGCCCTCAACATCTCCAGACTGGACTATATAACACCCTTTTTGCATGCACCAGCGTTGGGAAAATCAAAAAACTGCAAGTGATTCAAAACAATGCTCTATAGCAGCCCTGAACATTCTGAAAAAGGACCATATCTTGCAAACCAGAAGAAGCGTGCACTGGTTGCTCATTCGTGAACACGTCCTATTTAAAACTCTGACACTAACGCACAAATGCCTTTCGAATACCACATCTAGATATCTTTTTCGAAAATTCGATAAATCCCAATCTAACAGACCCACGCCGGTCTCACAATCACATCTCCTTTCTATCCCTAGATTTTAACTACAAAGAGCAGGGGGCAGTAGCTTCCCTGTAATAGCTGCAAAACATTGGAATGCCCTACCACTACGCCTAATAATTGAACCCTCCTTTTAGTCTTTCCACAAACTGAACCCTCCTTTTAGTCTTTCCGCAAAGGCCTCAAAACCTGGCTCATCTCACTCGACGTATGATCTCCACTATCTGTCCCTGACAATCAATTAGACTTGCAAGACCCAGTAGTACTTGATCTACACAAAAATGTATATTCCCTTTCTTATGTTGCACCCAGTGCACATTCTGTAACCAGCGTCCAATGCACCTGTTTTTATCTTACAAAGATGAGAGATATTGTAACTGTATCCAAGGCCCAATGTCTGCCTAGTCTTAATGTATGACAAAGATATCTGTAACCAGTGCCTGGAGGCCTCTGTGTTTCGAGCGCTATACAAATGACTAAATAAATCAGGCTCAACATTTCCTACTGTTTTCAAATGTTCTTGTTATCTATTTAGTATATCCTTCTCTCATACCAGACTGTCTGGCCGCAATGGTGTGCAGCCACTGATCTCTGCCTTAATGCCACAAAGGCTGAGACCCTCCTCATTGGGACACCTGCTGCCTCCTTTCCTCTCTCTCTCTGGCCGCCCACTCTGGGTCCTCTTCCTGCGCCTTCCTGTTAGGCTAAGAACCTTGGTGTCATCTTATCACCCTCTCCTCATATCTCTGATGTCTCTAAGAAGTCAAACAATCAGCTGCACCTCCTAAGAGGTATTCTTCCTTTTCTCACTTTCCCCCAGAAGCTCACTATCTCCAGAGTTCTGGTCCTTTCCAGGCTAGACTATAGCAACAGCCTCTTTTGAAATCTTCCTGCCTCTCCTCTTTGATCTTTACAACTTATCCAGAACAGGACTGCAAGACTTGTCCTTGGCCTCAAGCCCAGGGATCGTATTTCTCCAGCTCTTCATTGGCCCCCTGCGGCTGCAAGGATCAACTTCAAGATCCTCTGTATTGTCCACAAGGCTTTCTGGGGCCTGGGTCCGCTCTACCTCCAACTTTCTGTTCCAAAACATCTTCCTTCTTAATCTCTCCGCTCATCCACCTCGAAGCCTCTGAGGGTCAGAAGCAACTCAAGACCTTCCTTTTCACTTCCGCTTTCTCTTCCTCTCCCCTGCTGATGCACCAGACTGCTCTGCGCACTGGTCACTTGGTCACCCTCTGAACTCAGGCCCAGGCTCCTGCATGTCCAGTTGCCCACGCACTGCCTCCGGGCTCCCCCGCACTTAAGGGTCTGTATCTGAAACCCTACAGTCCCTTCTATCTGCACTTATGAGCTACCCGCTGTCTGCACTTGTCGGTTAACAACACTTCCCGTTTCCACCCCCCCCCCCCCCCCGGCACTTCTCCCCTTCCCCGCACTTGCATGATCTGAACTACACAAGCCCTAGTAAGATTATTTTGTCCTCCCCCGTTTTCCATTCCTTGTCTTGTCGCGCCTAGAAATACTTGTGTACACGTGCGTTATAAATGCCACATCATATCATATCCAAGGATTCACACCTATTTTTTTATTTTGTCTACTCCCCCATTACCTTCTTCTATCTAAACAGTCCAACCACCTTGTATTGTTTCTTTTAGCCTCGAACCACATTTTCAGTCCCTTCAATATACAAAAATTGCAATAAACAAAATCCCTCTTCTCAAGGAGAGACATATATTCATAATCAATACCATTAACTTGTGCTGGTTGTATTGTTTCTATAGCCTCGTCCATTGTTTTTGATTTGAAGAGTCAGTCAACGGCATCTAATATTACACATAGTGCTGCACCGGTCGTGTGTGAAGATTTTATCTGCCACGTCGGTTCCCCTGACAAAGTTGTGCACATTTTCTCACAACAAAGTATAAGAACGAAACCTGTTGGGAAATGTTATAACCACTGTAATTTTCAACAGTGTAGTAATACTAATGTTTTTAATTGTATAAGGACCTAATTATAGGTATCCGCCAACTATAGGTTTATGCTACGAAGTTGAATATACTTGTGAGCTAAAGGGTTTTACGAGTACTGACCAATGCTGTTACTCTTTTTATATCTTCTTTTTATGTTTTTTACTAGATGTATGTACTTTGAGATTTTGATGTTTTGCACAGCACATGTCAATTTGATGTTTTTTGGAGGTGTGATCAATTGCACTTTTTGTGTTTTTAACCATTTTGGGTCAATATTAATGAAGACACAAATGTATTGATTATGAATATATGTCTCTCCTTGAGAAGGGGGATTTTGTTTATTGCAATTTTTGTATATTGAAGGGACCGATAATGTGATTCGAGGCTTAAAGAAACGATGCAAGTTGGTTGGGATCTACTTTTTTATTTCCGATAGGTGTGTCAGGGAATGGTCCCAACGTCGTAACATTTTCCTTTTGTCTTCCTTCACTTGGTATTATCTAAACATGTCCAACACTTGTTTCCACAACTTAATCCCTTTGCCTAATTGGTTAATCCTGTCTTTGGTCTGTTTTCTTTTTAGATTCCTCATTTAAGTAAACCATTTCCTTTATAGCAGGTGTTGCACACATTCTAAGAGTTGCCAACCAGACCTTTAACGGTATAGGGGGGCAGCCAAGAGGGGGCTGGCACTCCCAAGGGGCATGAAAAGGTAGCCCTCCTTCAAGGGACATCTTTTTTCTCACGTTTCATTGTGGAGCTGGTGATTGCCCAGGAGTATCAAGAAGGGCCGGTCATCCTCCCTCCCACCTTACAAGGAATGATTTATGGTGCTATCCTGGCAGTCGCAGGGCGGTATGAAAGCGACCAGCTGGACTTAAAATACTGTGTAGTGAGCATGGTAAGAATCGGGAGGGGTTTTCTCTACTCCCCTGGTCAGCCTCCCTCGGAGGTTCAGCGAGGGCAGGCTGATCGAGGACACTTTCGTTTGAAGGATCTTTGGCCTAACAAATAAAGTTGGAGATGGTTGAAAAGAAAAGGGGAGAAGCAAGGATTTTGTGATTTAGGCTGCTGGTCACAACAAAAGAATAATAATGTAGACATAGTGTGTTGGGCAGTGTTGACAATCGGGAAGTAGAATGTAATTAGTGTGATTGCTCTGTTTATGTAATAAGCCTGCAGCTTTTTATGCCAAAAAGAATAAGTGGACTCTGGGCATTGGAGTATGGGGTAACGCCCAGGTCATGTCGTATGGTGCACAGCTGAGTTTACAAGAGAAACAACATGAACACTCCATGCAATATCACATACAGTTATTCCTTACCCTCGTCCCCTCTAGGTACATAAGAAAGCTCAGGGAGCACTAGAAACTTAAATAACTAGCTCAAGTTCCTCTTGGTCTTCCATCTTCCAGTCAGGGCCAGGAACAAAGATCTCAAGCAGACGAGATGCAGAACAGGCAGTAAAAGACGGCACTTCACTCGGGAATGAGCTGGGGGTTGAGAAGCTGCACTCTAGCGTCACGGCGCCATTGGCGGTCACGGCGCTAGCAGGGTCTGACCTCATGATGCCATTGTGTCGTGCCGAGGCTGTGAAATGTAGACTCCAGACCTGCCATGGAACCATCTGGCACCGTAGACTCCAGAGCTGCCATGGAACCATATGACACCAGCGCTGCGCTGATAGTCATTGGGATTAGAGAACCTGCCCTGCTACTATTCATCATGTTAGACTCCCTTTCTCTGCTTTAGCTTAATAGTTTTATCTGAGCTGTCAATCAAGTCGTGTCTTCAGCCGTGACTAACCGTAGAGTCATCTCTGCCACAAACTGTCATTTTTTTCTGAAAGTGTTTCCTTTTCACTTCATACCCATATATTGTCTGACGCAACACATTGTATTGATTCGATTACTAATTTTGTATTTAGTTTATTTCGTTATTGTATTGCACGTATTTGAATCACCCCCAGGCACGTTAACACGCTAAAGAGTTACCAAACCTGACTTTGCAGTGCAAAACTACTGTTTCATGGGAACACACAACATGGCATTATGCTCATCGGTCGAGGCATGTACTCCTTATGGGCCATGCATGTGCACAGTGCTTCTAATATATATATATACTATGCAGTAAACAATTGAACACGCAAAGCTCTCTTGATGCTACTGAATTAAATGTCTTTTTCTCTGAATGTTTGCACCCTCTTTAGAATATGGTGTTAAGTTTTCGGGTTTCCGAACTGCAAGTCTTGCTCGGCTATGCTGGACGTAACAAAAGTGGCCGGAAGCATGAACTGCTGGTCAGGGCACTGCATCTATTGAAAAGCGGCTGCAGCCCCGCAGTGCAGATTAAAATCAAGGAACTCTATCGCCGCCGCTACCCGAGGACACTGGAAGCTCTCGCAAATTTGACAGACATAAAGTCCTCTGTATTCAACTTGGACAAGAAATCTTCAGTACCAACGGACTTGTCTGGGGTGCTCTCGCCCCCTTCCACTTCAGCACCTCATCCCGCTTCCTCACCCACTGGATCGGTGCTCTTTCAAGACACAAAACCCCATTTTGATTTGCAACAACTGACCCAGATTCCGCCTGTGCATCCGGATGTTCAGATGAAAAACCTCCCGTTTTACGACGTCCTTGATGTCCTCTTAAAGCCCACAAGTTTGGGTGAGTACTTATACATTATTCTGGGTTAAAGTTTCTTTTTAAATGGCGCTGCTTGTATTAGAAATCGTGTCATGTGTTTGTACCATTCCTAGCGGTTCATTAGCATTTCCAAGTGGTATAATATCACACTGATAATGTCTGCAGTGCTACACAATGGCCATTGGAAAAATCAATGTCAACCCAGTATCAAAAATTCAGGGTGTGATGTTTTTCCTCCTTCAATTGGAATGCTTTGGCACAGCCCAGCCTTCTCATGAAAGAATTAGCTACTCAACAAGACACTGCATCACGGCCAGTAAGCTGTGACCAAGTTTCCCAAACATTCACAAAGAGTTAATTGAATTGCTTGTTTTATTTTCATAGTGGACATGATCACATCCTAGTCAAATCAAGAAAGTCATGTTATCAATTCTTGGTTATCTCCAAATACTTGTTTTGAATTGATTCTGTCCTCCCATGTATTCCTCATCTTTAAATACATGTCCAGCTTCATCTGCTTTGGAAAAAACATGTCGGCAGCGGGTGCTGTGCGTCAATGGCATCGACTCGATGTCCCTCAAAGGCCTCAGTTGAGGATGATGTCATCAAAGCCATATATAGCACGCACAGCGCCCGTTGGCTTCAGTTCCATTTTTCCACGATAGCTTCAAAGAAATATGGCGCGCTTCTTCACATCTTGTGACGTCTTTGTTAAACTTCTACATCGAGGTGTTTTAAAAAGTGTCGTGATTGTGGATAGAAAATGATCTGCACCAAATCTGTTTGTGGTGCCTTGGAGCGGACCATGACACCTCTGACTGCTCCAAGTGCCAGCCTAGGACTGGAAAGGCCTTGAGGGAACGGAAGGGGAAGCTGAAGGTAGGTAAAATTCCGAAATCCCCTACCCGATCCATGAAACCTTCGACTGACAAGTCGAGAGGCGGCTCTCCTCGGAGGAAGAAGGCCAAGCGGTCCAGGTCTAGGAGTGGCTCACACCACTCTTCTTCGTCCTCGGAAGAAGTCGAAGAGAAGGCACCATAGGTCGCCTTCGTCGACGGACGCTATCCCAGAAAGAGTTGCTTGGCCAACCAAGAAATCTACTCCGGCCGAGTGGGAGTCCTTCAGAGCTGAAATGCTTAACATCAACATCATTGGTCAAAAACCAAGCCATGCTTCTACCGTGCCTTAGAAAAAAGCCAGAAAGGAACGGGCTCGGCAAGGAAAGGTCTCGGCCTAAGTCTTGCGCGCCCTCGAGCCCGGGGACAAAGGCCCGATCCGCATCGTGAGCCTTCAAGGCCTCGATCCGATGTAACATGGAAGGATCCTTTGAGCCATAAACACAAGTTGATGTCGCGGTTCCTTTGACGCCTGCCAAACCCTTAACAATAATGCCGAAGACATTGATGCCAGTGGCGTCTGCTTTACCAGCTGTACCGTCGACGTTGTGCGCCCCTCTTAAATCAATTCTGTCCCCTAGGACGAAAAGGCGGAGGTAAACGCACTGCGGCGCTTAAAGATTTCCCCGCAGCTTTTGAGGTCTGCAACCTCTCAAGGCTCTCGTCAGCCTTGCTGCCAAACAATTGCGCGCCATCAAAGGGCATGTTCAGAAGACGGGCCTGCACATCTGGAGCAAACCCCGACTTCCACAACCACGCAAATCTGCGTATAACAGTGCTCGCAGCCATGGATCGGCTACATAATTCCTGACACAACCTATGATCCACTACGTAGGAAAGACTTTTTTTAAGTCCGTTTCTTCAATTTATGAAGAAGCGGAGCAGTCTGATGAAGAGTGCCCATTTGGCCTACAATATGGTACACCCAATGTACCAGAGAGTTTGATTGCGGAAGAGTCCAGGATGTGGGAATTTATGATAATCTGCAGACTGCTAGTGGGTTGGATACCTCACCTGTTCTAGAGTTTGTGGAAACTAGAGGCTGGGGAGCATGCAGATGCATCATACAGGCAACTCATGACAAAGGTAGTGGATTACATGGGTTGAAGTAGACCTCCATTACCATATGATCAGGACGACCTTACTGACATTATCGACAACAGTCCGATCCCATCTTACCTTTCCACATGGCCTTGAAGAAAAGGGTGGCTAGGAACTGGAAGACACGGAGACCAATCTGGCAGTTGATAAAAACTTGACTAAGAAGTACTGCCCTCCCTGTAGTGACCCCGACTACCTGTCAAAACACCCCATTCCGGAGAGTCTGGTGGTGCAGGCAGCTACTGCAACATCAAAACAAGCAGCGTATCCTACCATCCCTCCTGAAAGGAACAACAAACGTGTAGATGGATGGGCAAGAAAGATATTCTCTGCAGGGAGCATGGCACAAAAATCTGCCAACTCACCTTGTGCCTTCGCAAAGTTTACGTTCACTCTATGGGACAGAGCTCTTTCCCAAAGGGGATGAAAGAGACGGCTACTTAGCCATAGTTTGGGATAGCAAAAAGGCCATGTAAGAGTCTCTTCAGTCAGGTTTGGATTCTGCTGATAGTATCAGAAGAGCCATGGCTACCAACACCGGTATGCACAGGGTTGCATGGTTGCGGAAGTCTGGATTTGCACCAGATGTGAAATCCAGACTCCTCAACATGCCTTTTGATGAGCCTCACCTTTTTGGCAACAAGGCTGATGAGTCTTGAGAAGTTACAGACCTCGAAGGCGGCAGCCAATCTTTAGGTGCCGCTATTAGGCACCCTCAGCCTTTTCGACCTAGTGGACAACCTTGGAGGGGTAGATCTTTTTGCTATTACTCCTCAGTTGGAAGGGCGAGAGGAATGGCCAGTCAAAGGGGCCAAAGAAATGTCCCTCATGGTGGATGAGAAGGGGTGAAAAGCCAGCTCAAGCAGCAGCTTCTTTACCATTGGCTGCTGCATTAGCCGCCTTAAAACCTCTCTGAGGAGACACAGTTCACCAATGGGGGGCAGACTGTTTTAGTATCTAGAAGAATGGCGACACATTTCTTCGGATGCTTGTGCTCTAGAAACTGTAGCCCACGGTTACTGCATTCCGTTTATAAGGAGACCTCCGAACAGGTTTATAGTCATAATCCCGAATTTAGAAATCCCGAAAAAAAAAATCTCGAATAAAAAAGGCCGAAAAAAAATCGAATTTTTTTTTATGACGTTTTTTGTTCAAAATGGGGGGTTCCCCCCCAACCCCCCTTCTTTTTTTTTTTTTTTTTTATGAAAATTCGATATTTTTTTTTTCGGCCTTTTATATTTGAGATTTTTTTTTCGGGATTCTGAATCCGGGATTATGACTGACCACCCTCAGAACAATCGACCGGGGAACCACTCTTTAAGATTTCCGGATCCGGTCCTTGTGCAGGAGATTTTAACCCTGCTAGAGACAGGCACTATAGAACTAGTGCCTGTAGCGGAGAGGAACAAGGGATGGGAGTCCCCTTATTTTCTAATACCCAAAAAGGACAGAGGACTGAGACCCATCTTGAAATTGAGATACTTGAACAAGTTCCTCAGGAAGGACATGTTCAAGATTGGCACACTTTCTCAGATCATTCAGGCCCTCCAACCCCAGGATTGTCTGGTGTCATTGGACCTTCAGGATGCTTATTTGCATGTGCCAATCCATCTCAAGCACAGAAAATACCTGAGGTTCGTGGTTGGCGGTTCTCATTATCAATTTTGAGTTCTTCCATTCGGGCTGACCTCCGCCCTGAGAGTTTTCACCAAACTGATGGTGGTGGTGGCAGCGAGTCTCAGGAGAGGGGGGGATTCACGTCTACCCCTACCTGGACGATTGGCTGATCAGGGCGGTTCTCTCTAACAAGCCTGGGATCACCTCAACATCACCGGCCACACTCTCCACAGACTGGGCTTTTCCCTCAATTGAGCAAAACCAAAGCCTGGCTCCTTAGCTCAAACGACTCCTGAGCATGACTCCATCCTGGAGAATGCACACACGTTATGTGGATCTACTGCCTTGTATCTGGAACTATACATTTTCCACTTCCTTTGTAAATGTATGCATAAATGATACATCTGGCCTGCTTACTCACTTGTTCGCTCAACCGTTTGTTTGTGTGCCTTGGTGATCTTTTGCTCACTGCCTCATTCTATTAGGTGATTTGTAACACACCTCCAGTATCTTTTATTTATAAGCAGGCTGATCTGTAACACACTTCCTCCCTGCTTTGTGGGCTCTGTGTATTATATTTGTAACCATTTATCCTTGAAGCTAAGAAAAAGCGCCCAAATACCCTTGGGTGGGGTGCGCTATACAAGTAAATAAACTAAACTAAACAAGAAGTCCCATATGACGCCATCTCAGAAACTCCAATTCATCAGAGCTGTTCTGGATACTTCCTTGGGAAAGAGCTCGCCACCCGAGATGAGGGCTCAAGACATTTTTCAGATGGTTATCAAGTTTCAGAATGCCCACAGTCTACCGACCTTCGATTATTAATAATTTTTTATTTCTTTTTTTGAGGTTGCTTGGCCTCATGGCATCCTGCATTTTTCTGGTGCCAGATGCCCGCATGAGAATGAGATCCCTTCAATGGGCTCTAAGAACTTAATGGTCCCAGTTCTCCGGAAAAATGTCAGACCTACTTCAGGTTCCAATCGGTGTCGCACAGGATCTTCTGTGGTGGGCCTGCGAGGACAATATTCTGAAGGGAGAACCATTTTTGCAACCATAGCCAGAGACAAAAGTAGTGACAGATGCCTCACTCATGGGGTGGTGAGTCCATACCAACGATCTAACAGTCGGTGGCCATTGGTCTCCATCAGCATCCAAACTACACATCTATCTTTTGGAGCTGAGGGCAATCAGACTAGCACTGAAGGCCTTTCTGCCCACTGTATGGGGAAATAATGGCATGATAATGACGGACAACACAGTGGCCATGTACTACCTCAACAAAAGAGGTGGTGTAGGGTCACTACCACTGTGCTGAGAGGCAATGGAGCTCTGGTACTGGGCAATACAAGAAGGAATATCTCTATCGGCAGTTCACCTAGCCGGAGAGGAGAACACAGCGGCGGATGCTCTGAGCAGGCAGAGCACAGTCTCCCACGAGTGGGGACTAGCTCAGGAAGTCCTTCAAGAGATATTCACCCTTTGGGGAACCCCTCAAGTGGATCTGTTTGCGACTGGGGTTAACCGGAAGTGCGAACTGTATTGCTCCAGGGAATTTCCCCCAAGAGGAGCTCTAGGTGACGCGTTCGTAGTAGACTGGGAATTTCCATTTCTATATGTATTTCCTCCAGTCCCTGTCAATCCTCATGTGATCAGGAGGTTGAGAAAGTTCGGGAAACACATGATCCTAATTGCCCCGGATTGGGCCAGGAGGACGTTGTACCCAGACCTTCTGGACATGTCCATCTGTCCTCCGATATGTCTTCCACAAAGAGAGGACCTTCTCTCTCTCTCTCTCTCTCTCTCTCTCTCTCTCTCTCTCTCTCTCTCTCTCTCTGTTTCTCTCTCGCTCTCTCTCTCTAGAGAGAGAGTCGGGTTCTCCATCCAGAGGTCAAGACACTCAACGTTCACGCTGGTGGGCTCACAAAAGTATTCCCGCCATCTCTATTTCAGGTTCCATTTTGGGACCTTAATTTGGTTCTAAAATTCCTAATGTGTGCACCTTTTGAACCTCTACACTCAACACTCATGTCCCTTAAGGCTGTTAACCTTTAAAACCATCTTATTGGTAGCTCTAACATCAGCCAGTAGAGTGAGCGAGTTGCAGGCACTTTCGTTCTGGCCACCCTTTACTATCTTCTGCAAGGAAAGGGTTGTTCTAAGGGGCAAACCTTCAGTTCTTTCAAAAATAATTTCTGATTTCCATATAGGACAGAAAATTGTTCTACTTTCTTTATATCCACCCCCATAGATCCTCGCGGAGCATCACAGTTCTATATATCTAAAATGTCAAAACTACGTATTGATGACCAACTTTTCATTGGATATACGGGTCATAAACTGGGTCAGGCTGTCTCTAAGCAGACGTTATCCAGATGGATAATTTTGGCCATTATAGAATGTTATAGGTTGGCAGGAAAGGAACCTCAGGAAGGTTTAATGGCCTATTCCATCAGGGGCATGGCAATCTCTACAGCCCTGCAAAGCGGTGTGCCAATTAAAAACATTTGTGAAGCGGCAACGTGGTCTAGTATCCACATATTCACAAAGCATTATTGCCTGGAATCTTCCCTCGGTCCGGATGGTACCGTTTGGTAAGCCAGTCCTGCACTCCGTCCATGAAAATATATGAAGTCAAATACTGCTGTGGGAGTCCGTCAAAAGATGAGGACATAATCCATTTGAAGAACAAGTTACTTACCCCTGGTAACTTTGTTTCGACTGGATGTTCCTCCCACGTATTCCTCCTCGCCCTCCCAGCCTACCCCACAGTAGAATTACCCATGCTATTACAGCTTCCGTTCCATCAAGGCTGAGTACGGTCACTCCAGTGCTTTGCAGGTTTTTCTGCTGTTAAAGGGGGAAAAACGGAACTGAAGCCAACGGGCGCTGCACATGCTATATATGCCTTTGATGACATTGTGCTTGATGGAGGCCTTTGCGGGACATCGAGTCGACGCCATCGAGACACAGTGCCCTCTGGCGAAATGTTTTTTCCGAAGCAGCTGAAGTTGGTCAGCATGTGTCAAAAGATGAGGAATACGTTGGAGGAACATTCAGTGGAAAGAAAGTTACCAGGGGTAAGTAAGTTGTTCTTCATTGGATTGGACACTGTATACAACACGAGAAATGCAATATCTGAACCTATTTGCAACTTGGACACTTAACCGGCCCAACGATAGCTTGTAATATAAAATGCCTCACAAGTCGCATCAGCCTTGACAAAGCCGAAATGTAGGCGACACACTGGCACGTGCACACGGTTAGGCATCTACATAAAAAATCCACAACTGTGAAATATTCACACAAACTATTTACACTAAGGCGTATAACAGATTCAAATTTATTCTGCCCATAGTTAACACCAAGTATTAAAAAAGCCCATTCAAAATATTACAATTAATGCAGAGGTGGTACAGCCCTCAAGTGCATGAGCTTTAGTAAAATCAATGCCTTCAACTTGTTTCAGCATGTTTTAAAAAATGTATTTTGTGTACAAATAGATTTTTTTGTTATTTAAAAAAGAAAATTCTAGGAAATATCCAAACTCAGTTTTGTTAAAATTTGGTATAATGTACTATACAGTTGCTAGGCAAAAACCAATAGGACCCACATCAATCATTCCGGTAGAATGTCATTACAGATGTCCCGTTCGTGGGGAGATATATACGAATTTACGGGTCTTGCTCATAGCTAGCCCAAAATGAAATTATTGCTAAAGGATTGGAACTTAAAGAAAATATTTGTATCAGTAAAATCAGGATGGTTGGCATTTCCCATACATGCTCCCATACAAAAGTAAAATGACTTTCTGCATAGCACCAGTCAGCCACACCATTCAAACATGAGTATAGGTCGTTTATGGCATCATGACATGAACATGTCTTTATACATATAATGTAGAGCATTCCATTAAGTATTGCAGGCTATGCAAAGAGGAAAACATATTTAAGTCCTCGTCAAACACATAACTATCCTCATACATGTAAAGCAACCTTGTACATAAAATCAGATTAACGAGGCCTGTCGAAAAATAATTATCAGACCAACCCATTTAAGATAACTAGTTTATTCAGTATGTTACAGGCCGTTTTCTAGTGGGATTCAGGATTTCGCCCCTAGAGGGAAGATGTTGGGCTGCAACTTCTCAGGAGGCTCTGTACGTGTGCAATAACATGAGGTAAAGCCAGTATTTTGAGCTCCATGATTGGCTGGGAGGGCCCATGACGTCCTCGCCTGGATGCTAATTTAGCATATGCTACCGAATCTGGCAGTATGACGTTTTACACTGATCAGAAGGGAAATAAGTAGGCTTGTTAAAGCCTGCAAGATAAGTAAAAGGTAAATGCAAAAAAGCATGAAGATATGAGTGACTATATTTATGTAAAAAAATAAAAACTAGTGTTTTTGTGTGACTTTACCTTTTGAAATGCCAAGTATATACCCGTTTTGTCTCTGATTGTTAAATGCTAGTAGTGTTTAAAGTTATTCATGTAGAAGGGAGAGGGACCGGCTGGGCTGAGATCCTCACCCGTTACCTCTCTATGGACTTTGGAGGATGCCCGCGGGTAAATAAGGTGGGCTTCTTAGAGACGCCTGACTTTCATATGGTTTTTCCCCGAGCTAAGCGCTGCACTTGATACTTGCACTACTTCACATAAGGACTCCCCTGATCTTTCCGGGCCCTCCATGATCTACCTATATCTCCCTCTTCCATTGACCCCGGCAGAAGTGCATCCATGAGTGAGTACCTAGAGTCTAGAGTGATCTCTGGTTTCTCTGCGGTTCCTGATGGCTCTATAATGAGCATCGGGTCACTGAGGGTCCTACTGTGGAGCTAGCTATTGTCCAAACAACCTTACCCTCCAAGCCCAATACTTGTGAAGTGCATGCTTGCTTTGCCTCCTTCGGCAATACTCAAGCTTGTGTGTCCCCGCCCCCCCCATCCACCTGACCCCCATCCCCTCCAAGCTGATTTGTGAGCCTTTTGGACTTTCGTTCAGCATCACTTGTCCCTGGCCCCCCGTAGGTGGCACATGAGGACCTAGAGGCTCTGAGTCTAGGCAAGAACTGCAATAGACCTCATCTGAACGTGGTCCCTTGTTCAACACGCGATTGAACAGGTGAATTACATAGTGGAGCTAGGTGTGGACATTTTAGCTGCCACTGAAACCTGGCTCCAGGATGCCGCCACACATTCAGCCTCCCTTGCAACTCCTTATGGGTTTAACATGTGTAGGGCAGACCGGACTAGCGCTAGAGGTGGGAGGGTGGCCCTCATCTATAAGGATTCGTTGAAAGTGCACTCTAGTGTTCTGACTCCAGATAACTGTCAATCTGTATTAGTTAAACTAAGTGTGGATCACAATACCTCCAGCAGCTTCCTAATTCTTCATAGGCCTCCGCACAAAAAAATACTTTTTAAGGAGTATCTGCTTGCCCTTCTTAATGACATTATGAAACCTACCTTCCATTTACTTTTGCTAGGTGACTTTAAATTGTGGGCTTATAATGACTCAGATCCTGAAGCTGTGTGACTCTTGAATGTCTTAGGGTGCTAGGCTTTCATCAGCACACCAAGGGTGCTATGCATAGAGAAGGCAACATCCTAGACCGGGTTTTATATTGCAACTCCAATATCTCTCCAATCCTGCTTGCTCCTTGCTGCTGGTCAGACCACTGCTTAATTTCTTTTGACATGTTGCTATCGAATAACGCCACAGGAGATTGATTCCAATCCTAGGATAACGAAAAGGCTAAGGAACCTAAAAAAAGTTACGCTGGAGGCTCTTGCTTGTTTGCTTCTATCTTCTGTCACCAGTTCTAACAAACTAGTGGTTCAATTTCAGCTCGTTATTCAGGTGGCAATTGAAGTGCTGGCAGCGATGAGCTCAAAAACAAACAAAAGAAACACCTGATTTCGGAAATTAAATCATTACGTGCAGGAAAGTCAGAGGTCCGGTGAAAGGGTGTGGCGAAAAGACCCCTGTCCAGAGACTTTGCTCATCTCTAGAAAGTCTGTGAAGGTCTTTAAGCAAACCATCTTCGCAGCTAAGCAGTAGACTACCACTCTCTAAAATTACCAAGGCCAAATCAAGCTCTAAGGAATTGTTCGCGATCCTACAACTAGAAGGGAAAGTGAATCAGAAGCCCGAGATTGACAAAAGCAATTCATGATGGTGTCAATCTAACCATGACGAAAATTACAAGAAAATAGCGAGTCACCAACAAGCTATTAAATCTCGACAATCCCTGCTGTAGAACGCCAATTCCCCTCTTGACGTTTGTGCAGCTTTTTCATCCTTCCCACCCTCTGCGGATTATCCTAAGTTTACCTTCCGCCAGATGACTGAGAGTGACGTGTTCACAATTGTGAATTGTATGAACCCTACCCCCTGTTTAGAAGATGTCGGCCCAACCAATATCTTGAAGGATTGCTTGGACTTCTTATTCCCTCGATTACTTAGATTGTGTATGAATCTTGCATGGATTCCTGTGTAATGGGCTGCCTCATGGCAGCCTGGATCACCCCTCTCCTGAAGAACAAAAATCTAGACCCTGCAATTGCGAGTAATTATAGGCCCATCACTAATGTTTCTTTTCTGTTGAAGATCCTCGACAGAATTACGTACTTACAGCAGCAGGAGCCTATCGAGACACATAACCTTATTTGGGTCTGCCAAACCGGCTTTCCGTGCTAAGCACAGGACGGAGACGGCTTTGCTGAACCTTAAATCGAACATGGCAGGCATTATTGATAAATGCCACCCTACCCTCCTGCTCCTTCAGGATCTTTCAGCTGCCTTCGACCTCACCCTGCTAGACAGAAGATTGGTTGAAGTTGCAATATGTTCAGGGAGTGCGGCGGCTTGAATCGAGAACTTCCTGGGGCCCTGGTCTGTGAGAGTTGCGGTGGGTGACTTCCAAGCTTACCCTGTCCAACTTACTTGTAGTGTTCTTCAGGGCTCCTACTTATCCTCAACCCTTTATAACATCTACACCCGGCCCCGCTTTGACCTCCTGGACAGTGCAGGGATCATCTACACAAACTATGCTGATGATGCTAAAATATTACTAGAATTTTCGTGTGACTATGCCTGAGACTCCATAGCCACCAATCAGATTTACACCTTGATTTTGTCTTGGATGGCACTAAATTCATTAGCACTCAAAGACAACAAGACTGAACTCCTGATTGTAGGTTCAGGGCCAAGGTTGGAAAAAAGGGACTCTTGCTACAATCGGTCTGTGATAGCTGCTTGTCCCATCACAGTGGCCCCTCATGTTAAAAACTCTGGAGTATTTTTTAACTCTCTGCTGTCATTCGATAAACGCACTACCCAGCCTCTCTCGTCCTGTGCCTATATAACCAGCTTACTGAGAGAGATTAGGCTTTACCTGTCCGAGGCGAATACTCTCACGGTCTCCACACTGATCAACTCCAGATTACACTATTGCAACAGCCTGCTGGCTGGCACTTCCATTGTTAACCTGAATAAACTTCAGACAATCCAGAATGGGGCTGTACGGGCAGGATTTTGTAGGTAAGATCATGTCACTGCAGCCAGACACTCCCTTCATTGGTTCCCGGTGAAGCATAGGATCCGGCACAAAGTCCTCACTTTCACCCATAAATTCCTTTCTGGTAATGCTCCCTGATACCTGGCTGATCGCTTGAAAGCGGTCTAATGACAGCAACATGCTCCTCCAACCTCGGTTCTAATTGAAAAAATATGGTGGGGAAGTCAGATTTTGCACTTGTAGATGGGAGCGCATTCCAATCACTAGGCGCCCATGACTGGACATTCCATGCCTGATTGGTTTAAAAAGCGCGATTAAGATGCATCTTTTTAATAAAGGCATTGACTAGCTGTCATTGTTGTAGCTCTATATGCATTTGTTTTTTCTTCTTTGTTCTGATTGTCATGTGTCTGTTTTATGTGCGCCCTGAGGCCTTCGGGTGTGTGGTGATAAGGATTAAATAAAAAGAAATGCATATGGCTGTAAAAGAAATTGGATTTGAAATGACTTTCTCAGATTAAAAACGAGACCGGCCCGTTTTACATTCTAAACTAAGCTTTCCCAGAAGGGAAGATTCTTACAAGGTTAATTTTACAGGGGCATTTTGCCACGAAGCGGATACATTCCCTAAATACATCTCTTAGAATCAGAGATGTTTCTCTACTTCATTCTTGGCGACTCCGGACGGATTCCAAATCTGCCCCAGGATTTGACATGTTTACACTAGCTATTTATAACCTACGGTGACATTGCCTTAAGTTTGGTTAGATCCTGGCGTTGTTGGCTTGCCAGAGTTCTAGTTGGTCAGTGGTGTTTCTGAAAAATCCTCCTAACAAAGCAGTGGCAGCTTTGGGATACAAGTACAAAGACTACCCCGCACAGATCAGCCAACCGGTAGACCCACAAACTTGTAGTGCATTAAATGGCTGTAAAATAAGTACATTTAGACATGGAAACCTTCACAGCAGAGGCTCTAGGCAAACGTAAGGCAGACAAACCTAAGGAATTATGCATTGCTAGGGTCTGAGTGCCACAAGCAACAAAGCAGAAATAACCAAATGTATTATGAACTTAAAAACACCTACCTATTTTGTATTTCTATTTGTATTTTTCGAAGACCCGTTTGTCATTTTGAACACAAATGACTCAACATTAGGCAATAATAGCCGTGGCAGTCCTAGTGTAAGGTGCTTTTACATAAAGCATTTCTTGTATTCTGGGTGGAGACTGGGTAAGAGTGAAGATAAATACCAGAGACTGGGAGAAGGGACTAGAGCGGATTAACACGTTTTAACATCGACAGCCTGCATTAAGTAATGAGGGTGTGAAGTGAATGTAAACATACTTCCCTATTATTCTATCTATTATCGCTTCTAGGATGAGGATCCTCCCGAGCATGGAGGAGGCGAACCTTCAAATCAGAGAAATGGAGCTTCACTTAAAGAAAATCTGAGTTGGCTGCAGACACAACGAAATGGGAAGCTGAAGCAGCTGCCGAGGGCAGAGGGCATGTCTTAAAAAAGTAGGAAACGGCCCTTTGATGTAAGGCAGCAAAAAAAGACGGAGCAAAAAAACTTGAATTTAAAAATGTTTGAGGTAGCAATAACTTCTAATCCCACTGGGTCTACATCCTTTCATCATCCCGCGTCCCCTAAAACACTGTTGAAGGCGTATGCTATAAAAGCTATATTTTTGAACCAGTTAAACTACTTTGCAACTGCTTGTTAGCAATGTTCCCTCAAATTATATTTCTTTAAGTGCGGAAATGTTTGGCTTTCGTGCATACATTTTTAAAACATTTATTTACAAGTTAAGAAAATACAGAATAATACATAGTTATGTTACTAAATGGTCAGAAAAACATCGTATGGATCAGATAAACAATACAACAATTTACATTGAAGGATACAACTACTACATAATCTTACAACTGATTCCATACCACCTCCCCAATCACCCCACCCACCTCTTTAATATACATTTCCTATTATTATACAGTTTAGTACCATGACAAAAAATGTCCTCACATTTTTTCAAATAATCCTTTTTCCCCTCCCTCTTATATAGTACCTTCTGAACAGCGCACATTATTTTCCATGTACGAAACTAGCAAGGTAAGCCCCTTTATGAGCATCTGTGAGTTTTCCCTTCCCAACACTGGAATTACTTACAAATCAGTAGAAAAGGTGCAACTTGCAGCACTTTGTTTACAAATATATAGGCTAAAATAGGCTAAAAGAAACCAAATATTTTATATAGGATTAAAAGGAGATCTTCTCAACCCATCCAAGACCTACCATAGTAACTACCCAAAGGGCTGTTGTGCAGAGAACTAAAGTGTATGCACAAAAAAAGCATTGCATGCTCCATATTAACAATAGGTTTAGTTGTGGCTATTCGTTTGTTGACCGCGCTCAGAGACCATTCAGAACGTGTTTTATGCTATTGGAAAAACACTCTTGTGTATTACAAAAAGCAAATATTGCTCTTCGCTGATGTGGCTGTAAAATAAAATTGAGACCGGATACAATATTCGCAGGTAGAATAATGGCAACTAAAACAAATGTATTGGAAAACATGCCAATAAGATTTCATGTGCCACTTTAATGAAGCAATTCAAGGGGCCAGGAGAGCATACCTCTCATAATTTGTGTAAGGATGATAACTGCACTACAGAATGTCTTGATCAGAATTCATGGGCCTCTGCTTACTACCCTAATTACGTTAAGATATGACAGCGCTTACTCAAAACCTGCTTTACAGCTAAAAGGCATATATGCCACCTATTTCTACTCCCTAAAAATAGGACAATGTGCCCAACAAAAACACAAAACAATTATCATTTAGGAGCCTACACTTTGCTTCTATTCACAAAGCTCCACTTATATTATTTCACACCAGTAACCATCAGAGCAGTGGCATAAGAAGAAATAATATTACTGACCAATTGAGGAATTTTAAGGGGAAAGAACTTTTTAATACGCATGAATACCTACTGGTAAAGAAAATTACTTACTTACCCCCTGAAAAATAGGTTGGTGAAAAATCCTATCAGACCTGCTGTGGTTGGATTCTGTTTTTGAGGGTTTTAAGCTTATGCTTGCATAGTTGGGTAAGTAAATACGTTAGACTGAAATGTAAAGACTAGTCAGTTTCGCTTTATTCTGAGAGAAAACACATGTTATGTACCTGCTGTGGCTTGTGCCTTATTAAATCTTTTTGAATAGATGGGAATTGTCTGTGCACTTCTAAACTTCTTCTGAACGGCACCCACAAGGAGGCTGGGCAAGATTACATGCGCACAGCTTAGAGGGAAAATTGATCCAGAGACCATTCCTCTGTGGATTGTGACTGTCAAGTCAGTAGCAGATGTCCTCCAGGTGGAGTTCCATAAGAAGCTGTGTGTCAGTAGGGGGCAAGCTTCCTGTCAACCAACATGAAGGCCAAATGGGGAGGAAAGTTATGCTTTTTTATGTGTCCATCCGCTTACCATGGATATACTAGTTGTTTGATTGCAGTATTTCAACAGAACCTTTAGGAGCATAATGTGTGCTTGAGAAGGAATTGGGATCTCCTTTTGCCATGTCTGTTTGCCTAAAGGGATGTTCCACAAGAGGTATAGTTTCTGACACCGCTAATTTATCCCTTTTGAGCTTCTTGTTGGTCACTCTGTCAGAAGCCTTTGACTCTGGTAAGAGAAGTATGGGAACCCTTCCCTACTTTTCCTGCCTTAAATGTGGTTTGACCAGAAGACCACTCATATGGACTTCATTTTTGGCCAGGAACGACTGGTTTTGGAGCATATAAGCGTAGATCCTTGCAGGTTAAATGGACCAAACCCGCTAGGGTTTTTTCAGAGGGCTATTACATAACTTAGGTGGTATTTTAGTATCATGGTAAAGTAGTGGTAACATAGCATATTTATAGTAATGCCCTATATGATGGGACAAGAATCCCCCTTTCCTAATATTTGTATTCTGTTTAGTGTTTACTATAAGTGCAGACTAGCAGACTTCGCACTTGCAGGGAAAAAACGGCACTATCTGTTTTTCCAGTCACTTATTTACGAAACCGGACTGCCATCTTTGACGGATCTGCTCAGCTGTCAGCATGCACAGCTGAGACATCGCACACATACAATCTGTCTATCTATGAAGTCACAGTAAAAAATGACACAACCCAGATCCCGGGAATAATGTATCAAGACGTGCAGTAACTTTTTAATATGTACATTTATAATTCAACTTACTGATTTGAAAAACAGCAACATTGAATAGCGACACAAAATATTCATGGGAATACAACTGAGCAAGAATAAAACAGCAAGAGAGAAAATTAAACCTGAGAACACAGTGTAAGCTTCACCCACTTCAACCTTGGGTCATGCACACTTGGCAAGAGCTACGTTTAGCATGAAATACAATTTCCCCAAATTACATTTAAAATGTGCTGAATTATTTTACATAAAAATAACATTTCCCTAGCTATCTCAGAGCACATTAGCACACTTGAGACAGCTGTTTGTCTAACTCGCTACATCTCTGTGTTACTTGACTCTAATTCCGAGTTGTGCCTGCTCCCTTGCCTCATCCAAACTGATCTGTATTTTATTAATTACTTCAACATCATTATCCTGTAGCCTTAAAGACCGTTTAATAGGAACCAAATCTTTGCACATAGCCTTATTAAGCAATCTTTTTCAGCATTTTTGTCTGGAGCACTAAATAGTCTCAAGAGGCAGACTTGGACAATGCTGCCCTCTTCAAAAATGTAATTTAATGCCTCTTTTTGCACGTCCCCACAAATGCGATCTTGCAATAGAACAGCATTTTCAGATGACCACATCCCATGGGCAAATAGCTTTGTCTACAGGTAGTTCACCAGCTCCGAAAATGTGGCTTCAATTTGGGACATAGTAAGACTGTGCACAGCGCCCCACTATCACCTCACAGAATTAGTTCCCTTTTAAGTGTATCAAATGGCTGTGCTAAACACACATGCCACGCCTAGTAATTGCCACACAGTCTGTTCCCACCAGGCCAGCGCACCAAATTATGCTAGGGGTTTTATCAGAGGGCTATTACATAACTTGGGTGGTATTTTATTATCGTGGTAAAGTAGTGGTAACGTGGTAGCACAGCGTATTTATAGTAATGCCCTATAATGATGGGACAAGAATCCCCCTTTCCTAATATTTGTATTGTGTTTAGGGTTGCCTGTAAGTGCAGACTAGCAGACTTCGCACTTGCAGGGACAAAACAGCACCATCTGTTTTTCCGGTCACTTATTTACGAAACCGGACTACCGTCTTTGACAGATCTACTCAGCTGTCCGCATACATAGCTGAGACATCGCACACATACAATCTGTGTATCTATGAAGTCACAGTAAACAAATGGCACAACCCAGATCCCGGGAATAATGTAGCAAGACGCGCAGTAACTTTCTAAAATGTGCATTCATAATTGAACTTACCAATTGAAAAACAGCAACATTGAATAGCGACACAAAATATTCATGGGAATACAACTCAGCAAGAATAAAACAGCAAGAGAGAAAATTAAACATGAGAACACAATGTAAGCTTCACCCACTTCGATCTTCACACTTGGCAAGAACTATGTTTAGCATGAAATACAATTTCCCCAAATTACATTTAAAATGTGCTGAATTCTTTTACATAAAAACATTTCCCTAGCTTTCTCAGAGCACATTCGCACACGTGCGCCTCACTTTACAAAAAAACGCACATTAAATATGAGCAAGATTCTTTGTTGTCCTACTGGCATGCAGCAGTATCACGACTCCCGTGCTCAGGCAACCCAAATACAAGGCCACAACCTCCCTCCAACCCGATTTCTTGGTCAGCTGCCTGGGGAATCTTGCCTCACTGCACTGCCTGGCTCTGCCCTCTCTACTCAGCTGACGGCTGCACTTCTGGTCTCCTCTGGACAGAAGACAAATGCTCTCCACCCTTCCTTTCAGCTAGATTTATACCCTATGCCTGTCAATCCTATTGAACCTGCCCTTTTCCTTGACGTCTTCCATCAACCCAGCTGATTTTTCTAGAATCATGGCATTTTTCTCTCCGACCACCACCTCCCAAATACAATTGTATCCTTTACATCCTGGAGCACAATAGCCTTCTGAATGAAAAGACAGCCAATGCATTTTGCATGCACGTTTACTTCCACTGCACAAAAACAGAATCTGCCATCTGAATCACCTTGCACTGCTCTGTTAAAGGCAAATTAATAATTACTGGGAATGTTATTTGATGGGAAAGTGTTAGTTGATTAATTTAGGTTAGCATAGGTATTCAGTGCAAACTGGATAGATGGCCCATTCACCATAAAATAGATTATTTCAAATGTGCTCAGTGCATGTCACTTTGCTGTTTGTCTTTGCATTCATTTTACTGCCTCTATTGAAAGGTGTGTAATGTACTACAACATCCAGTTTACTGCCCCACGAAAGTAATGCATTATCTTTCCCTACATACTCCCTCCTTTTTCTCATGTAGAGATCGCCTGCGACATCACTGCAGGAGAAAGAAAAGTCAACCCTTTCAAAATGCGTGCGCCACAGGACATCTCTCCCCATTGTTGTCAGAATTAGGACTAGCATCCTCTTCTTGATGGTAAGAACAACCAGCCATCCCCCCATTAACACAATTTAAACTGCCATAATCACCATACCTCTTTGCACCCAGGTCCCCCAGGTATTTCCAGAGTAACCTTTTAATTGGATTGATCACATTTATAATATCATTTAACAACTTATCATGTTAAACTACAACATTCGTGCTGTGCTGCAATATCTCAGCCTGTTCATTTAAGATAACTGTTTCATTCACATATTTGACCTGCTCATTCAGTCCGCCCCTAATCCCATCTAATGTTCGCTGTATTGTGTCCAAATCGTAGGTTAACTGCTGTGCCTTGGCACTTAATGTGCCCACAGATATAGCATTGGCCGTAGACATTGTCGTGCCCACCACAGCCGCAATAATAATCATTACACAGAGGCCACGAGCAAACCTGCCACACGCTACCCCCTCCTTGTTTTCACAACAGATGGATTTACAAACATTTTTTCCAACTGCATGGCAATATGTCTGGTTGATTTGCGAGCATCCTCTTTTCGCAGTTCTATCCACTCTCTCACCTGATCTGATACAATTACGATTTCATTCACAAATTTCCCAACAATAGGTTAATGTATTCTGATATACTAGTCTTCTATTTCCCAGGATGAATCCAGGTGCCTCCTCCACTGCAATTCCAGACACCGGTCCGGGTTCTATGACGACCTGGGCTCCTGTGGTTTTAACTCCCGAAAATCCCAACATGAGTAGCACAATGAGTACCCAGCTCTCAGGTCGGGCCATCATCTCTGAAGACTTTGTCTTCACCCCCGTTCTTCAGTCTGGGGCCTTTCCCGGAGCCTCCGATCCAGTGACATCCTCCAACGGTCCAGCGCTCCAAGGATCCGGCCCTACCGGGCAAGGAATTATTCATCTAAAGTAAATAGAAAAAAAACAGATTAAGTCCCTAGCATAGAACAATTTTCTATCCCTCTCTTGCTACAAGGCCTGAAAATAAAATTGGAATCATTGTTAATACATAGTGGCTCCATGGGGTTGCCACACTGTAAAACCTAGAAGACCTGGAAATAAGCTCATCAACATAATTCAAAACAGCATCCCACATCATGCAACCAAAATAATTCCAAAAATACACGCCCCCATTTATATTTCTTCATCTTAAAATTCCTTATCATTCCCCATCATATCCACTGAAAAGCAGGTGTATTTACCTTGATTCCTCTGTTAACTCTGTTTTTACTGCATTTATTATCTTCATTCAACTAGTCTCAACTTGCTCAAGCCTTCTCACCTCATGCTTCGGATGGCAGGGCTTATTCTGATTTACATGAAAGAATTGCTCCACTGTTACTTCACCTTCCTTTTTGACAATTTTGAACACTACAGGGGAGACCTTGTATATGATTTCAAATGGCCCTGGCCAAGCTGCCAGAAATGTAGAGTTTTTATGTTTATTTTTCCCAAAGTGGTACTTGTAAACCTGATCACCTACCTTGTATTCTCTTACAGATATCTTCCTATCATAATACGTTTTTGCACTATCAGCAGCTCTCTCCAGATTTCGCTGCACAAACGCAAATGCATGTTGTAAATGCTTCCTCAAGACGTCCACATATTCATGAATCGTGGAGGCATTCATAAGTGTTTGCTCATGCGTCCTGTACAGTAAATGTTGTGGCAACACATTTTTTCTCCCTGTCAGTATTTCCTGAGGGCTGATATGTGTTGCTTTAGAGGGGGTCGATCTAATGGCCATCAATACTAAAGGCATCCGAAGATCCCAACTAGATCCTGCCTCAGCTCCAAATTTCTTCAGTATGTCTACTATAGACCTATTGTTTCTCTCCACAGCACCTGAGGAAGAAGGCCGATACGTCGATGTGCAGCTTCCTTTTCACACTTAGTATTTGCCAAACCTTGTTCTTCAAGGCACTAGTGAAATGACTTCCACGGTCTGATTCTATCCTCTGGGGTAGCTCAAGTCTTGAAAATATATGTATATATATACGTGGCTGCTGTTTGCGCACTGCAATCCGGTGTGGGAATACATTCCACCCACTTGGACATCAGACACTCCACAGTTAATACATATTTATTTCCCCTAGCTGATCTTTTTACAGGCCCAACATAGTCGATTTGCAAATCTGACCATAGAGGGGTCAAACCTCTTTTCATTAATGGTATATAGTTCAACATATTGGGTCATATGTGGCCAGTAAGCATAATCTTTTAAAATTTCCAAAGTTTTTTGTGAACCCCTGTGTCCTGCAGTTATCGTGTCATGCGCATGATGTAGCATCAGTCCCCGAAATGACAGAGGCACTACCCATTGTATTTGACCTGTTACATATTCCCTAATCATCAAACCATCTTGTAACCTAATTCTCTTTTTGTTTTTTAACAGCACCCTCAACTCATCTTTTCCTCTTCATTCGTACATGCATTTTCAGCCTGAACTTGTTCTTCTACCATTTTTGAAAATTCGGGGAAATCCTCCAATGCAGGAACCTCTGTGCTCTCCTTTAACCGTGTGGCTGTATCTCTTTGGAGAGTAGACCCATTTAAATATCTTGGAATCTTGACTTTCATTTCAATATGCTGCTTTTCCATCTTATTATCGTTTAAATCAAATAACATGCAATTCTCTTGGTGACAGCACACTGTCTCACTTGACTCATAAGGATACACAGCCTGAATTATGAATATTCCTTTAGGTTGGGAGTCCAAAGACTCCGGTAACTCACCCTGTGCCTTCACGTATCTTTCAGGGAGGTTCCCAGTCACTGCTTTGTTAAAATCGGCAGTATATTGGGATTTTTTTCTATTGCCATTCGTAATGCTGAATTATCTTCTAAATTAATATCCTGACATCCTTTGTTATGCACCAGTATCTTAAAGGGTCCATGCCCAATCTCAACCAGTGGTGTTGAATGTAAGCATCCCCAGAAACGCACCCCCCGTAGTGAGAGGCAATAAAGGACACACCCCAGAAGGGGAATGAGGCCAGGACCAAGTGCGGGTGAGATCAAAGAGAGCTTTATATAGATCAAGGACTCTGCAAACTCCTAGAGCGCTCTGTCTAACAATAGCAAAGACAGTCAGTTATATTACAAATACACGTCATGCATGAGGTAAGCTCTAGGGGCCACAGACTCTTAGGGATTGGGTGGTGATGGCTAGGTGGTATACAATGTATACATTTGCTTCTCCAGGATTGGCGGACGTTGTTGCTGAGCCACGTGGGGCGGGAGGTCAGCTGGGCTCATCAGGGTGGAGTGCCGGGCCGGACATGCCCGGCACTCCACTGTTTAGTTATCAATCGTCGTGCCTTGTAACGACGATTGATAACTAAACTAACATTTGCCCTTTTGGCCACACATTCCCACCCATTCGTCACACTTCGTATTTTCCGTTGATTTGCAACTCTTGTAAGCGCTGACCTTAGATCAGTACATGGCCAGGAACATTGATATGCGATCTGGAGTGTCTCAATACATCAGTTTGGAGGATACCTTAGGTTCAAACAGTCCGGTCTCATGGGCATAGTCAGGGGCTTGGGCGGGGGTGCTTGACTAACCTGCCTTGGCAATTTGGGTGAGGGATGGTATTACGATCTGTTGTTACAAGTGTGGGCGCCCCCCCTTTTTAGGGTCATTAACTCGGGGTCGATGGAGGTACTACTGGCCCGTGGGAGGCATGTGACTGGTGCCTGAGAGGTGGCGGGATTTAGGACCAGGTAGCTCATAAGTCATGGAGTCAGGCTGTGGCGGCCTCTGACACGGGGGAGGTGGGCGGATGCTTGAAATGGGTACAGCAGGGTCGGGAGGGAAGGCAAAGCTGTGCTATTTGAACACCGGCTATCTCTAGAGGGCCTGGGCAGGAGGAGGGGGAAATGGCCTTGCAGCTCTGTGCGTGGCATCTTGCACAAGGCGGTTTACTGTCGTATGGGGGAGGGGCGACTAACAACACCTGGGGCTTCTAAAAGCGCTCATATGTATTTGCATTAAAATGGAATACTAGCTGGGGATCATACTCTTTTGCATAGCATTTCACATCTACAGTTGACACACGAACATGAGGTAGTGTCAGGCAGGTGTGTGTATAAAGAGAGCAACACATGTTATTGTTCACTGTTATCAGCTATCCAGTCTTTGTACATCTCTTCATTATATACAATATCGGTTGCATATTTTCTCTTTACCCATTTTCCTTTACATTAGCAGCGAATGTTAGTCAACACGGCACATATTACATAAATGGTTTCTACACATTGCAAGGGTTTTCAGGGTGTATGGGTGTGAGGCGCCACGCCGTCTATAGTTGGGGGCGCTTGGTGCAGGGTCAGGGCCTGCATGGTTTGGGCTGGTCTCAGTTACTTCCTAATGTTCCAGTTCATGGCTGGGGCAATGATGTACTGCGGAAGGTTACCAGCTACAGTGTTTTATTTTGTTGTTTGCTCGCGTCTGGTGACTCGTGAGAACGAGTCATCAGCGAATCGGCCATGCAGTGGGAGGTAGGGGAATTGTGGGCCTCTGTGAGCGCGGTCGAGTGGGGGTCACTCTGCAGCGTTCAGTGTGCATGGATGCTCTGCCTTGGGTTAGATCTGCATATTTCTAGCAAGATGGGGATGGCTTAATACAAGATGGTGTCTGTGCTCTGCCAAATAACGTGGTGGTGCAGCCTCATATGTCGGTCTGCAGCCATCCTGCCGCCTGGACCCGGGGGCCGGTGGGCTGCCGACGAGTCATGGGTCTTCACCAGATTGGGACATGCAGTGGGAGGGGGGGCCTATCGACCTACCCTACCCTACATTTCCCCACTTTCGTTACTTAAGTAACGAATACCTTAGCTCCCCCAGTCGTTTGCGCTCTTTCTCAGCCAACACTGCCTCTTCCCAGGCTGGCGTTCCTTTTATTGGCATCCAAGCTCTGCAAACTCCTGGAGGCTCTCCCCCCTTCTAGCATACTCATCTGGGGTGCAGGTCATATATATACATCCCCCATCTCCCTCCAGGTCCACCCATACCTCCGTGTACCACTTTAGTTCCCGGGGCTCCATTGTTGTGGTATGATATTACCTGTCCACTATATCGCCATCATAATATATGGGTACCATTCTATACTTTGACTCTGAAGCCTCACCAGTTTGTATGTCTGCTTCCTGTTGCGCCCGTGCCCCTCCTCCGGCGTTGCCCATTGTCACCATCATCATTGTTCCATTGGGGACAAAATTTGCGCAGCATCGAAGACCCAACTGGCACACACAAAAAATCACAAGTAAAAACACGATGAGGGGCATTAGTAGTTTCACAGCGAGACCCATCCAGGAAGATACCCAGGAAAAAAGGTTATCGAACTACGTGCTTGGGTCGGTGCCACCTTCCGTCTTCATTCGTTCCCCTAGGTTGTGCACTGCAGCGATGACGTGTGATAGTGTCCCATTATCAGCATCTTCAGAAGGTACAAAAGTGCAACAGGCACTTCGATTTTTCGGCAAACACCTCCATCCATCGCTGTCAACAGGTCTAGGACATACCTGTTTTGCATTGTCATGAGTCTCAGCGCCCTTAGCTCCACCTTGATCACGTTGAATCCTTCTTCAGTGTCGTTAGCCAGTTGAATCAGCTCCCACCGTGTAATCTGCAGCCATTTTGCATTTTCTCGGGCCTGAATGCCTGGAATGAGGGAGGCGAAGAAGCTTTCCGCTGAGCTGAATAACCTGTACCTGTCTGGGATCTGTGCCAAATGTTCTGAGGAGGCTTTTGAGATATAGACCTCCGTTTTCTGGACATGATTCCGTCGGCGTTTCCTTCTGATAGTGCGTAAAGTGGTGGCTCTTCAGTGGGTGAGGCGTTGGCTATAGCTTGTGTCGTCCTCCGGCCCGCTTGGCCGAGGTGGCTCTCCGGTATTACCATTAGGGCTGAGTGTAGTGTCGCCAGGGAACACGTGCCCCTCCATGATGGTGGAAGGTGCATGCATGCCCATTTGCCACAGACCCAGTAAGTGTCCATCAGGGCTGCTGTTCCTTTCTTCATATCTGGGATCATTAGGCTCTCGCTGCAGTTCGTGTTTCTTCCTATGTCGATTTTCCCTTCTCCCAGGAAGCAAAGTTCATTTGAGATTTCTTTCTGTAGTTTCAATGCTTTCTCTATAGCGCTCACCCAGGTCAATTTTGCCACATGTTCTGACCACACTACAGCACACGTCTTTGCAATCCATTGTAGTTTTTCGGTCGACAGCCCTTGCAGTGCTTCAGCTTTGCACGTTGCCACATCATCTTTCCAATTGTTTTCCGAAAATAGTGTTCCTTTTATTACTAAGAATGGTTCTTTTAAGCATACCACTCCTTTTGCTCTTGAGTAGCACGTGTTCTCGTTCTGCAGCATTTCAAAAGATACCGTGTGTGCCTGGAAGGTGTTCTTAATTCTGCACAGAGTGAGATGGAGGAGACACTGGGCGTCTGCAAGAGGCAATTCTTGTGGCATTAAAACTTTAGGTGTGCTTGAGGCATGGGGGATCAGGGAGCACATGTAGCAGCTTTCATTAGTTGTTTGGCTGTGGAGCTCATGTCTGCATACCATTTATTCGACTGGTGTGGGTGCCTGGAATCTTCTATCGTATCTAGTCCCAGGCCATAGTATTCATCATTTCGAGAGGACTGGGTCCTCCGACGTATTCCATATCTATGACAGGTAATGTCCACAGCTGTGCTGCTTCGGAAAATCTTCGGCGTCTGCGACGTGCGTCGATGTCGTCGATGCGCCGTCCCCGAGGACCTCCTCCGACGGCCGACGTCACCCGATGTGATAAGTAGGACGCACGACGCCCGTAGCCTCAGTTCCGTTTTTCCCGCGAACGTGTTTGCTTCGTGAATCTCGGTAAGCCTCGACTCTTTGGAGTTTGCTGTTTTCTTCTCGGTTCGTTGAACCTGTTCGGTTTTCGTGAAGACCTGTTCGTGGCGATGTCTACTTCGTCTTCAAACCCGCGTCCGGGCTTCAAGAAATGCAGGGACCAAGATGTCGGTCACGGACTCGCACGACACCTGCCTCGGGGAGGCCCACGATATGGACTGTGTCGACTGCCAGTCGCTCACGGCCAAGGCCTTGCGGGAACGCACGAAGAAGCTGTTTGTAGGACGGGTGTCTAAGCCCCGGAAGTCGAGGTCTGCGGGGCTTTCGACGGCTGACTCGAGAGGCGACTCTCCGCGTCATCGTCGGAAGTCCAGTGGGTCTCCTTCCAGGAGTCGGTCTCGCCACTCCTCCTCCTCTTTGAGGCATTCCAGGAAGCGCCGGCATCGGTCGCCTTCCCCATCCTCTTCCGAGGACTCCGCCCGTCGTCGGGTCGTTTATCCCACCATGCAAGCGACACAGGAGGAATGGGCTTCCTTCGGGAAGCAGATGTTAGCGATTCTTGAATCGCAGGGCACCGGTCCATCCGCACCTCCGAGTGGGGTCGGTCGGCACCGGTCGAGAGACACTGCTCGTACGCCTTCAGGCTCGGGTGGTCGGCACGGCTCACGGGAAAGGTCCCGCTCGGACAAGGGTAGCCGTTCTCGCCATGCCCGTTCCAGGTCCCAGTCCTCGACGCGCTCAAGACCGCGTGATCCTGTGCCGTCTTCAAAGAAGACGTCGACGCCTGTGGCGCCGAGGTCATCGACAATTTCTCTCGAGGCTCCGCTTCCGAGGGGGTCGTCGATGCTGTCGGCGTCTAGGTCGTCGAGAGACCCGCTCAGATATCCGGCTTCGAGGCCTGTGTCGACACCGTCGATGCTGACGGCGCTGCAGCTGACGTCGACGCCAATTCGCTTGACGTCGACGCTGTTTCTGTCGACGCCCACTCGTTCGGCGCCCTCGACGCCTTTCGAGGCGGTGGTGTCGGAGGGGCTCCGTGGCACCGGGTTAGCCCCTAGAAAGGCTCTGGTTAAGGTCAGGCATAGCTTTGGTCCCCAGGTGTCTTCCTCTCACTGCCTGGAGTACATTTCAGAGGGTGATGAAGGCTTGGTTCCGGTTACGGTACCAGATGAGCTTCTCTCGGGCCATAGCCAGTTTGATGACCTGAGACAGTCACTGCATGATGCCAGTGGACTGGACACCTCTCAGGAGGTGAAGTTTTGTAGGCTGGAGCCTGGCACTCATGCTGATTCTTCATACCGGCGCCTTATGTCTCGGGTCACCGAGTACTTGGGATGGTCGGCTACCCCAGGGGAGATCGTTCAGGATGATCTCACGGACATCCTTGATCTTGGTCCCCCCACTGACCCGGTACTGCCGTTTCATATGGCTCTGCAGAGAAGGGTGGCAGCGGCTTGGACTGCTCTGGAGAGTCTCCCGGCAGTGGGCAAGTCTTTGTCGCGAACATACCGTCCAGCCAGTAGCCACCCCTGCTACTTGTCCAGGCACCCCACTCCGGAGAGTTTGGTGGTGCAGGCAGCTACGGCCCCGGCAAAGCAGGCGTCGTATCCTACCATCCCTCCGGATAGGGACGACAAACGTTTTGACGGCTGGGCGAAGAACGTGTTTCCTTCAGGGGGTATGGCGCTTCAGGCGGCCAACTCCATATGTGCCTTGTCTCGTTTCACACACACTCTGTGGAACTGTGTTGCATTAGCGGCTGAACATATTCCCGAAGGGGACGAACGGGATGCTATTGTTCAGGATGGCAAGGATGCCATGTGGGAGGCCGTTCAGTCGGGTTTGGACATGGCAGATTGTGACAGCCGGTCCATGGTGGCGAGCACCGTAATACGCAGGTTTGCGTGGTTGCGGAAGTCTGGATTCGCTCCTGATGTGCAGTCCCGGCTCCTCAACATGCCCTTTGACGGTGAACATCTTTTTAGCAGCAAGGCTGACGAGAGCCTTGAGAGGTTGCAGACCTCCAAAGCTGCAGCAAAGTCGTTGGGCGCTGCAGTTTGACAACCTCCACCTTTTCGTCCTAGGGGACAACAATGGAGGGGAGGTTCCTTTCGCTATTACTCATCCTTCAGTAAAGCGAGAGCAGCTAGCAGTCAAAGAGGCCACCGTAAGAGTTCCAGAGGTGGAAAACAGGGTACTCGAGGTGCCAAGGCCGCTTGGGCAGTTGCCTCTTTGCCCTCAGGCAACGCCGCAGCCGCTACCACTCAGTCATGAGGCCAGGTCCCATGGTTCGCCGGTTGGGGCAAGGCTGGCGAAGCATCTTGTAGAGTGGCGTGCCATTACTTCAGATGTGTGGGTTCTGGAGATCATAACCCACGGCTACTGTCTTCCCTTTCGGCAGAGGCCTCACGACAATCCACCTGGGAACCCCTCTTTGAAGAGTCCGGATCCGCTCCTTGCGCAGGAAATTCAAGCGTTGCTGGAGAAAGGCGCCATAGAACTGGTGCCTTTAGCGGAGAGGAACAAGGGATGGTGTTCCCCTTATTTTTTAATTTCGAAGAAAGACGGGGGATTGAGACCCATCATGGATTTGCTCGGTTTGAACAAACTCCTCAGGAAGGACAAGTTCAAGATGGTTACTCTCAAGTCCTCCAGGACCTTCAACTTCAGTATTGGTTGGTGTCTCTCGACCTCAAGGATGCTTACTTCCATGTGCCGATCCATCCCAAGCACAAGAAGTACCTGAGGTTCGCGGTTGGCAACTCGCACTTTCAGTTTCGGGTCCTGCCGTTCGGATTGACCTCCGCCCGAGGGTTTTCACCAAGCTCATGGTGGTGGTGGCAGCGCATCTCAGGAAAGGGGGAATTCACGTCTACCCCTACCTGGACGATTAGTTGATCAGGGGGAGCTCTCCCGAGCAAGTCCTGGATCATCTGTCCGTCACCTGCCAGTCCCTTCACAAGCTGGGCTCCTCCCTCAATTTAAAGAAGTCCCATTTGACACCAACACAGCGGCTCCAGTACATCAGAGCAGTGCTCGACACATCCCTGGGGCAGTGTTTTCCTCCCCAGGTGAGGGCTCTTCACATTCAGCATTTGGTGCACAAGTTTCACCTTGCCCAGAATCTCCCAGCGTCCGAGTTCTTGAGACTGCTCGGCCTCATGGCATCCTGCATTCTTCTGGTGCCAGGGGCTCATCTGCGGATGAGATCTTTGCAGTGGGCACTCAAGCTCCAGTGGTCTCAGTCCTCCGGCAGTCTGTTGGACCCTGTTCAGGTGCCACCCTCGGTCGCCCAGGACCTTCTGTGGTGGGCCGTCGAAGGCAATCTGATGAAGGGGGCCCCATTTTGGCTGCCCTGGCCGGAGGTGACGATCGTGACGGACGCATCCCTCACGGGATGGGGAGCTCATGCCAACGAGTTGACAGTCAGCGGTCGTTGGTCTCCGTCGGAGTCCAGACTCCATATCAATCTGTTGGAGCTGAGGGCCGTCAGGCTTGCCCTGAAGGCTTTTCTGCCGACTGTGCGAGGAAAGAGTGTCCTGATTCTAACAGACAACACGGTGGCCATGCACTACCCCAACAAAAAGCTGGGGGGCAGGGTCACTTCCTCTGTGCAGGGAGGCGATGCAGCTTGAGTTCTGGGCCATCCAGCAGGAAGTTCCGATCTCGGCTGTTCATCTGGCCGGAGACGACAACGAGACGGCGGACGCTCTGAGCAGGCAGTGCATGATCTCTCACGAGTTGGAGCTGGCTCAGGAGATTCTCCTGGAGATCTTTGCCCTTTGGGGGACCCCTCAAGTGGATCTCTTTGCCTCCAGTGTCAACCGGAAGTGCAAAAGGTTCTGCTCGCGGGAATTTCCTCCAAAAGGAGCCTTAGGAGACGCGTTTGTGGTGGAGTGGTCTTTCCCACTGCTGTATGCGTTTCCTCCAGTCCCCGTCATCCTGCAAGTACTGCAGAGGTTACGGAGGTTCGATTCCCGGATGATCCTCATTGCTCCGGCGTGGGCCCTTAGGACGTGGTACCCTGACCTTCTCGACTTGTCCATCTGCTCTCCACGTCGTCTTCCCTACCGAGACAATCTGCTCTCACGGGAGGGGGGTCAGGTTCTCCATCCAGAGGTCAGATCCCTCAACCTTCACGCTTGGCTTCTGAAAGGTTGAGATATAGGGATTGGGACCTCCCTGAAGACGTGATGGAGGTGTTGCTCTCGGCCAGGCGGCCGGCAACAAAGTCTCTGTACCGTTGCCGTTGGAGAAAGTTCTGCGACTGGTGCAGAGTTAAGAATGTGGATCCTTTTGAGTGTGACATTCCCATGGTGCTGTCTTCTTTGCTTTCCTTGGCCCACAGGGGCTTGCAAGTGGGGACCATTAAAGGTTACCTGGCGGCGCTGTCCATATTTAAGCGCTCGTCTGAAGAATATTCCTTTTTTAAGATTCCTTTAATATCTCTGTTTTTGAAAGGGCTCACTAATGTGTTTCCTCCGTCACCTTTTCTGGTGCCCGGTTGGGATTTGAACCTTGTTCTTAAGTTTCTTATGGGTGCTCCGTTTGAGCCTTTGCATTCTTGCCCTTTGAGACTGTTAACTCTGAAAACTGTTTTTGGTTGCGGTTACTTCCGCTCGCAGAGTGAGTGAGTTACAGGCACTTTCAGTTAAGCCACCCTTCACTGTGTTTCATAAGGACAGGGTTGTCCTTAGAGTTCGTCCTTCGTTTCTTTCCGAAGGTGGTTTCGGAATTTCATTTGAGCCATAAGGTTGTTCTTCCGGCGTTCTATCCTCCTCCACATCCTGGTAAGGAAGAGGAGAGGCTCCATAGGCTTGATCCTAGGAGAGCGTTGAGCTTTTATATTTCGCGCATGTTCCGGGTCAGAGTGGACGATCAACTTTCCATTGGTTACGCTGGAAAGCGTTTGGGAAAAGCTGTGATGAAACAGACTTTGTCTCGTTTGATTATTTTGGCTGTCTCCGAGTGTTACCGCTTGGCGGGTAAGGTCCCTCCGGCTGGCTTGCGGGCCCTTTCTACCAGGGGTGGCTGCGTCTACTGCCCTGCAGAGGGGTGTTCCTATTCGTCACATCTGTGATGCAGCCACCTGGGCTTCAGTACATACTTTTGTACGTCACTACTCCCTCGATTCCATCAGAGGGCAGGATCTGGCCTTTGGCAAGGCAGTCCTTTAATCCTGCAATTTGATTGGGCATGCTAAATTTGTGTTCTAAATTCTTTTCCCACCTCCTTGCTTGGTACTGCTTTGGAAGTCTGTCATAGATATGGAACACGTCGGAGGACCCAAGCCCCTCGAAGAACAAGTTACTTTCTTACCTAGTAACGTTCTTGCCTTATCCATCTGTGCCCAAGGTATATAATTTGGTCTTCCCGCCCCCCGATGTATTAGTGGGAGTTGTAGTCGTCCCTTACTTCCTTTCCCAATACTCACCTTTGTTCTTTTTTCCCCACCATTTCTATCCTTCTCGTCCTGTTTCTTAACCTCCCTGTCCACTCCTGTTCCATTGTCCTCCCCAGTGGGGTTTCCCCTAACTCCACTAAACTTCCTCCTGCCGCCATTCCCAATCTCCCAGCATCCTGCTCATCTTCTTCCAGGTCATACCACAGCTCTTCTCTCCCATCACCTTCCACTTCTCCTCCCTCTACACTTACTCCTATATTGTTCGCTCCTAGTTCTACTATCTGGGTGGGCTCCTCTTGTATTCTGAATAGTATCTCCCCTTTTTTCCACCCTCCCTCGTTTGACTAATCTAAGGGGTGGGACCGGGACAATCGTTCTGACCTTGTTGTACTGGCCTCACCTTGTTCACATAGGCTTTGTATCCTTGACAACTCTTCCCTGGCTATTGAGAGCCTGGCATCTAAGTCTTCTGTCAACTTACATATGTTTACTGAGGGGGTACTCACCTGCCCATTTGATCGGGGGCACACGTATGGCGGTGGTGCGGTTGGTCTTACTGTGGGTGTGGGGGTGCTAGTGGGCATGTATGTGGGATCACTGTATCCTTCAGCGGGTGGGGCTTTATTTAGAAGTGGGTACAATCGAGTCACCTCTATTACTCCCTCTTTTCCCTCGTCCTCCTTGCTACCCTCTGCTCGCGCTGATGGGGTAGCCGTGAGGGCAGGTTGATCAAGTGTGGTGTCCATTTTCTTTGGTGGAGGTATTTCCTCGAATAATCGTCGTAGATCTAGTTTCTCTCTCCTATTATGAAATTGTTTTCCCTTGTATTTTAGGAATATGCAAGTGGCTACCATGTCCAGAACACTTTTGTCAAAGGACCCTCCTTGTGGCCAGACCTGGAGGAGACCCTCCCCCTTTAGTTGCATTACCCACTGGTCATGGTACTTAGTTATTCTTTCTGCATGTCCTGGTAAATTTTTACAGATGTGCGCTAGGGGTGTCTCCGCTCCCATGCCCAGACCGGTGTTGCTCTGTTCTCTTATATTAGTCTGTTCTGTCACTATGTGTGGGTCACTGTGTACATGGGACTTCAACCACTTTCACGTTGTAATAAACAATTCACACTTTTACTCAATGAAAAAAGGTGCTGGTTTGTCAAATCTTACCAGGCCACACTTACACAACACACCACAGACATTCTTCATACCTCGGCATACACATATAGAATTTACCCTCCCTGCCTTGCCCTTCGCCTTCTACGGCGACCTCCTCTAACCTTTACACAGCTTCTTTTATATATATATAAATTATTATTATTTTTTTAGACCTTATTTCTACCCCGGATGAGAGGAATTTAGAGAAGAATAAGAAGAAGAAAAGCTAGTCCTAGCGTATTTTTCGTGTCTCTTCACTCAGACACCCTTAATTTATCTTTTCACTGTTTTACTTATTCCCAGCACTAGTCGAGATAGCACTACGCGGCGCCGCCTTCTACCCCCTTGCAGAGTTAAGTTCCCGTCCTTTTTTTCCCTTTTCACTTTAGTATCATAATGGCCATATGCAAAGCAAGAGAAAGTATTAGAAGTAAGAAAGTTCCCCTTATATCCCCCACTCCTTTCCTCTTGTTTCCCCTTGTCCTCCAAAACATGTTCCCTTTTAATATCACTCGCACTTAATACTCACATGCCCGTCTTGATCCGAGACTCTCTCACCCGGCTCCGGCGAGCGGTACTAAGGGTTTTTTCCAACGAGACCCGTACCCTCTCGTACCAGTTGCCGTCGATGGGCGGTTCTGTTGAGCGGGTGCCCTGTGCGTCTCCGCTGCGACCGGGGCCGTCTCGTGCCCAGGGGACAGTTTAAAGTTAACAAAATAAATCGCGTCCATGGGGTCACCACTGAATGTAAGCGTCCCCTTAAACGCATCCCCCGTAGTGAGAGGCAATAAAGGACATAGAAGGGGAATGAGGCCAGGACCAAGTGCGGGTTAGATCAAAGAGAGCTTTATATGGATCAATATAGGGCATGCAAAGGACTCTGCAAACTCTGAGAGCGCTCTGTCTAACAATAGCAAAGACAGTCAGTTATATTACAAATACACGTCATGCATGAGGTAAGCTATAGGGGCCACAGACTCTTAGGGATTGGGTGGTGATGGCTAGGTGGTATACAATGTATACATTTGCTTCTCCAGGATTGGCGGACGTGGGTGCTGAGCCACGTGGGGCGGAAGGTCAGCTGGGCTCATCAGGGTGGAGTGCCGGGCCGGACATGCCTTGCAACGACGATTGATAACTAAACTAACATTTGCCCTTTTGGCCACATTCCCACCCATTCGTCACACTTCGTATTTTCCGTTGATTTGCAACTCTTGGAAGCGCTGACCTTAGATCAGTACATGGCCTGGAACATTGATATGCGATCTGGAGTGTCTCAATACATCAGTTTGGTGGATACCCTAGGTTTAAACAATCCGGTCTCATGGGCATAGTCAGGGGCATGGGTGCTTGACTAACCTGCCTTGGCAATTTAGGTAAGGGATGGTATTACGATCTGTGATACAAGTGTGGGCGCCCCCCTTTTTAGGGTTATTAACTCGGGGTCGATGGAGGTACTACTGGCCCGTGGGGGGCATGTGACTGGTGCCCGAGAGGCGGTGGGATTTAGGACCAGGTAGCTCGTAAGTCATGGAGTTAGGCTGTGGCGGCCTCTGACACGGGGGAGGCGGGCGGATGCTTGAAATAGGTCCAGCAGGGTCGCGAGGGAAGGCAAAGCTGTGCTGTTTGAACACCGACTATCTCTAGAGGGCCTGGGCAGGAGGAGGGGGGAAATGGCCTTGCAGCTCTGTGCGTGGCATCTTGCACAAGGCGGTTTACTGTCGTATGGGGGAGGGGCGACTAACACATGGCGTTTCTAAAAGCGCTCATATGTATTTGCATTAAAATGGATTACTAGCTGGAGATCATACTCTTTTGCATAGCATTTCACATCTACAGTTGACATACGAACATGAGGTAGTGTCAGGCAGGTGTGTGTATAAAGAGAGCAACACATGTTATTGTTCACTGTTATCAGCTATCCAGTCTTTGTACATCTCTTCATTATAACCAATATCGGTTGCATATTTCCTCCTTACCCATTTTCCTTTACATTAGCAGCGAACGTTAGTCAACACGGCACATATTACATAAATGGTTTCTACACATTGCAAGGGTTTTCGGGGTGGGTATGGGTGTGAGGCGCCACGCCGTCTATAGTTGGGGGCTTGGTGTAGGGTCAGGGCCTGCAGGGTTTTGGCTGGTCTCAATTACTTCCAAATGTTCCAGTTCATGGCTGGGGCAATGATGTACTGCTGAAGGTTAACAGCTACAGTGTTTTATTTTGTTGTTTGCTCGCGTCCTGTGACTCGTGAGAACGAGTCCTCAGCGGATCTGCCATGCAGTGGGAGGTGGGGGAAGTGTGGGCCTCTGTGACCGCAGTCGAGTGGGGGTCACTCTGCAGCGTTCAGTGTGCATGGTTGCTCTGCCTTGGGTTAGATCTGCACATTTCTAGCAAGATGGGGATGGCTTAATACAAGATGGCGTCTGTACTCTGCCACATAACGTGGTGGTGCAGCCTCATGTGTCGATCTGCAGCCGTCCTGCCGCCTGGGGCCGGTGGGCTGCCGACGAGTCATGGGTCTTCACCAGGGTGGGACATGCAGTGGGAGAGGGGGTCCTATCAACCTACCCTCCCCTACAGTGTATGTTCACATTCTAGCCTTTGCTGCCTCATGGATTCGTTTAGGCATACAAATACATCAGGATCCCTCATCTGCTGTCCCTTTCTGTGTTTTAACGTTATGGTAACTTGTCTGGTGAATGCAGGAATAGTAACCTCCTTCTTCACCTGTAGCTCAATTGCATATGGTACCAACTGTGCACAATGATAGGCCTGTGTTTTGTCTTCAAACTCAGGTGCAGATCCCTCTAACCTGGACCATACCTTGTGATTAAGGAAGTTCAACACCATACACATTCTGTGCATAATGTAATTTCCCAAATAAAAATCATTCTGTGTCCCACTCACTATATCCACACATTGTGACAGATTTTAATTTTTAGCATGCATCTTCCTACGCCTCCCTGAGTCCGGATCATCCAATCCAAAAACGTGTTGTTTTTTTATTCTGAATCTGGGATCTCCCCGCTGTCAATTATTCGCTGGAGTATTTTCTCATTAATGAAGCTTCTTTGCTGCTCAAGTGGCCTTTATTATTTATTATTATTATGTCAGAATGACCATTAACACGGATAGGGATCCATGGCTGCCCATCTCCCATTTGTATTTCAGAAAGGGTTGAAATGTGTTTCTCTGTGTTCATCTCTGAAATGACAGGTGGCAATGTGTTCTCATCAATTTCGGTTTGCCATTTTTTCTTGGGGTCCAAATGAATCTCTAGAGACTGTTTCTCTTCATCACCTCGCGTTTCATCCTGACACATTAGAATGACAGTTTCCCTCATTACAACACCGGCGCTAAACCATGGCGCTATTAGCACCATGGTTGGTGCTGGTGTTGTAACGGGTCTGCCATGGTTCAATGGGGAATTACCACCCCATTATCACGATGCAGCCTATCATTTTCTGGCTCAGAACACCTATTAGCATCTTGCATGGGGCCTGTGTTCTCGGTCTCTTGGAATATGTGTGGCTCAAAGTACTCTGCAGGTGACTGGCCTGCAACCCTCCTTTTGAGCCCTAATTTTTCCTGTCTTCATTTCATCCGCATTCTGACTATCAAGGGAGGATATATATATATTTCTTTTTTTTAATATTTTATATTCATTTATTTTCAAGATTTTCAAATAATCAAAAAATACATCACCAAAGGTTTTCAGGACTCCCCTTTCTCATGCCCTTTTCACTTTTTGCCAAACACGGGGGCAAGTGAAATTATATCTTTCCCTCCTTTTTGCCCATTTCATTTTGGGAATCTGTCTATTTTTCCATGTTCAGAACCCATCTAGAGTGTCGCCATCATCCGCCCCTCTGATCTGGGACTATCAGTGTTAACACTGCAGTTTTTTGACTGAACAGCCTCACAAAAATCACGATGCAGCCTATCATTTTCTGGCTCAGAACACCTATTAGCATCTTGCATGGGGCCTGTGTTCTCGGTCTCTTGGAATATGTGTGGCTCAAAGTACTCTGCAGGTGACTGGCCTGCAACCCTCCTTTTGAGCCCTAATTTTTCCTGTCTTCATTTCATCCGTATTCTGACTATCAAGGGAGGATATATATATATATATTTTTTTTTTTTTTGATATTTTATATTCATTTATTTTCAAGATTTTCAAATAATCAAAAAATACATCACCAAAAGTTCAAAAGAGTATAAAAACATAACACTCTACATTAAATAGGTAAGTAAATAAAAGTTATCCGAAGCATGTATAAATACTGAAACATCAGACATTTCAAAACTAATTACTAACCTTTCTTGAAATAAAATACCTAAACAAATTCTTACATTTTGAAAATTCCAACACAGAACAACACAAAAGACATACAGACATCTCACAGACTCACACAAAACAGAACAAAAACAAGACTGACGAAGAATCCTCAATTAAAGCACATATACATTATCAGGTAGTTGGATCCAACAGGAACAACTAATCATCAGATACACAGCCACCATATAAATCCATAAACGGCTTCCAAAGAGCTCGATATTTACTTTCCTTTCCTTGCCTCACAAACATCACCCGCTCAAAGTTCGATAATACTAACAGATCATTAATCCAATTCTCTAATCTAGGCTTCTTCCTCGTCTTCCATACCATTAGTATTTGCTTCACTGCAACCACAAGCGCTTTATCAATCCATTGTCCATATTGACGAGCAACCGCACAACGCCCCCTACCCGATAAAAGCAACACCTGCATAGGCATCCTGGGAAAACGTATAGACAAGACCGCCTCCAATCTATCTAGCATTCCCACCCAAAAATCTAACACCCGAGAACAATACCATAACACATGAATCAACGTTCCCTACTCCTTCCCACATCCCCAACACAAATCATCACCAGCCAGTCCTAAATGATACATATGCAGTGGAGTCCACTACAGATGTCCTAACACTTTCAAATGAATCAATCTCAACCTGAGATCCAACCTACTTCTATATCCTATAACCCACATAGATTCCCACTCCTTTTCCGTAATATCACATCCCAATTCCTGCTTCCACCTCTCCAATATTTTCCTTCCAGCATCAACATCCTTAGAACATACCGGCATCAAGCTAGTATAAGTGCATACCATCCGTGGCGATGACATAAGAATCTGACCACCCGCTGATACCTCCTCCAATGGCCCTGTCAACATTGCCAATCTCTCACTCAAAAGTGCTTTCAACTTCACAAACCTATTCAGTTCCCTCTTTGCTAAACGAAACGTCCTCTGCAACTCCTCGAATGACAATATATGGCCATCACTCATCACATCCCTGATACATAAAATCCCTTTTGAGACCCAACTTCTCCAACATAAGGGCTTATTGGCTATTTGCAAGCTCGGATTAAGCCAAATAGATGCGCCATAGTGCAAGTACAAATTCCCTTGAAAAAGACTCAACCACCAAACCAAGATCTCTTTAGTCACAGCAATAGTCGGCAGTCTGCTACCCCTCCCAGGCAGATGTCCCATTGAGCCAATAACATGTAATGGAAAAACATTCAATTTACATCTTTCAATTAGTACCCAATAGGGTTCCGGCCCATTCCCCGCTGAAAAATAGTATGCCGCCTTTTTCAAAATAAACCCTTTATAGTATCTGGGTACCCAAAACCTCCACATTTTGTACTACGCATCAAAATAAATTTTGGAATCTTAGGTCTCTTCTTATCCCCCCACAAAAAGTTTTGAAACACTCTATCAATACTTGTCAGCTTCTTTTTTGAAAATTTCAAAGGCAAAGATTGTACAACATAAAGTACCTTTGGCAAAAGAGTCATTTTAATGGCGTTGACTTTAGCCCAAATCCCCATCGGTAATCTTTCCCACCTTCTAATATCCTTACTCAAGGTAGCCACCAATTTTTCCACATTGAAATCCACCATATTTTTGACATCCCTAGTCAGATAAACACCTAAATACTTCACATGAGTTGTAGTCCATTTACAATGCCAATCCAGAAAATAATCACGCACACAAGTTCTAGCGATCGGAAACACCTCCGTTTTGTCCCAATTAATTTCATGTCCCGACAACTTACCCACTTTATCAAAGATACTTTTCAGAACTACACTGCCTCGCTCTGGATCCGTAAGAACCACCACCATGTCATCTGCATACGAAAGAACTTTAACTTCCATATGACCAAATTCCAGACCCCTAATACCTCGTTCTCCACGTATATATGCCAACAATGGTTCCAAAGCAAGATTGAACAAGTAGGGTGACAGCGGGCATCCCTGCCTTGTTCCTCTAGTTAACCCAAAGGCCTCAGACAAAACACCGTAAACCCAGATCCTTGCCTTGGCACCGCCCTGAAGACAACTGATTATCCCTAGAAAACCACTTCCAAATCCCATCCGCATCATCGTAAACTGTAAAAATCTCCAACTCGCTCTATCAAACTTTTTCTCAGCATCCATAAAAATCAAAGCTGCGTCCGACAGATCCTCCTGTTTTAAACTCATTATATCAATCAAAGTTCTAAAATTATCATACCCAAACCTGTTCTGCAAAAACCCCACTTGGGGATGTATGAATCAATTTCCCTATACAGTTTTCCAACCTATTAGCCATAACCTTGGCAAATATCTTCACATCCACATTAAGTAATGAAATGGGCCGATAATTGCTACAATTTTTCCGATCCTTCCCCTCTTTCGGTATCAAGGTAATCATTGCCTCACACATCGACTGACACAGATCACCTTCATGCACAAACATGTTAAACAATCTACATAAAGTAGGAGCTAAATAAGTTCCAAATTTCCTGTAAAATTCCACAGGAATACCATCCATTCCCGGAGATTTACCAACTCCAAGTTGTTCAATAGCCCGTAAAATCTCATCTACCTCAATATCCATTTCCAACTCTCTGCTTTCTTCCAACGTTAAATTCGGAAGGTCCAAATTCATAAAGAAATCCTCCAATTCCACCTGAGATGGGAATACATCCTCTGAATACAATTTCTCATAAAATCCCATAAAACATTTACATATATCAACATTCTTCACCACCACATCGCCATGTTCATTCACGAGACTTTGAACAAATGGTTTCTCCGTTATACCCTTCAATCTACTAGCTAGTAGCTTCCCACTCTTATCCCCACATTCCCAAAATGTCTGTTTTGTATAAAAAATGCCCATCTCAGTCAATAGGTCAGTCTTACTAGCCAACAACTTCTGAGCTTTTAACATCTCCGTTCTATCCTTAACCATTCCTGACTGCGCATACATTCGTTGCAAATCCGACAGCCTATCTTCCATACATTTCAACTCACTCAAGTGTTTATTTTTCAAGTGTGCAGTTTTACTTCTAAATTCCACTCGTAGTACAGCTTTAAAACCATCCCGCACCACCCTGAAGTCCGGCGACCCTTCATTCTCTTCAAAATACCTCTCCGTTAACGTCTGGATATGGTCACAAATCTCCCTATCATCCAAAACCCCAACTCTAAGACGCCACCTAATAAAAGTGGGCATCTCCGGATGCATAATCATCTGCAAGTCCATAAAGCATGGTCCGAAATCTCCCTTTCCCTAATATTCACAGCAATAGTTTTATCCAACAATGTATCAGACACCAAAATATAATCTATCCTAGAAAACGTATCGGGCACTGGAGAATAAAACGTATATTCCCTTGAAGAAGGATGAACTTCCCTCCAGACATCTACTAAACCGAACTTCTGCAAGAAGAAATCAAACTCCTTACAAATACCAAAATTAGTATATCTACATACCAAAATTAGTATATCTACATTGACTAATCCGGTCAATTTTACAATCTCTAACGCAATTAAAGTCTCCCCCCAAAATAATCGTCTCTCCATGCATTTCACTAAGTAAACGTGAAATGTCCTCAAAGAAAGACTTGCTCGGTGAACACGGTCCATATATACACCCCAACGTGATTCTCTTACCACAACACTGAATATCAACAAAAATCATCCGACCCTCCCCATCCATTACCACTTTATCAACACTGAACTGCAAACCTTTCCTAAATAGGATGCTGACCCCTCTTGATTTAGATAAATAACAATTAGAAAACTGTCTACGAAATCTCGAATTAAGTAAAAGGTTATTGTCCTCATTCACCAGATGCATCTCCTGCAAGAACACAACATCCGCTCTTGCTCTCCACAGTCTCGCCATAACTTTCCTACGTTTATGTGGACAATTCAACCCCTTGACATTCCAAGTCAGTGCTGACAGCATACCCATCTCCCTATAGTAAACTATTCAAAATATGAAACAAACCTAAACAGTATTGCATAGTGCTCCGCCATAGATTGAACAAGAAAGCGCTGAATCTAACAATGATAGATATACTTAAGAATCCAACACCCCAATCTACCATGACAATCAATTGAGGATCCCCAACAACAAACAACCCACAAAGACAAAACGAAACAAAACACATAAACATAAACCATCAAAGAAAAAACCCACGTTAGCATATGGATGCTACCTCCAGAGTTCACTTGAGTGCATGTCCCTCCCACATAAAGCACATTCCAACCCATCTCCTACAGGATCCCAGCCCACAAAATCAGTACCAACATTAAATTCCTTCTCTTCAAACAAAACCTCTACTTAAATGAACACACTGAACCCTCCAATTAATCCCTCAACAACCTCCCAATATAGTGCGTCCACAGAGAGGTGTAAGCACTACACGCAATATGTAGCATCAAAAGGACAAACAGTATTACCCTTTACTAAAACAATCAAATTAACCCTCTACACTAAGTTAGATAATGTCTAAGTCAACACCAGAACAGCTGCATACTCCCAAGTATATGTCAAACAGATCAATTCAACTTCAAACATCCAAACATCTCTCACACCATCCCAATCACAAAAGCCCATAGCCAGATCATTATATGAGACAAAAAAGATCATGACCACGCAACAAAACAGCAAGCATCCAAACATACCAAGTACTTGCATACAGGACCACCAAAACATGTCAACCACACTGACATACATCTGAAGTCCACCGCCCAAAAATAGTATCAATGAATCTCTACCACCCTCCTCTCGCCTGGGCTGGGTTCATCGCACTTAAATAATAATAACCTCTCACTCAAATCAAATCCACACCCCCATCCAAACCCTGTCTGATAATCAGAAAATCCCCTGCAGATAACCACATTGCAATCAAAGCAAAACAAACAACTTCACACTGTACCATAGAAACAGGCTACCAATAACAAGACTGCATCTATTGAGGCCCATTAACAATTAATATCAATATATCCCTACTGAACAACTACTGTCTCTGCAACATGTCAGTGCATTACACATATGTAACGAAGATGCAGATCACGAAACATCCAGCACTATATATCATATCAATTTCAAAATCTACAAATATCAGATTGCATACACTGTTTGGTTATAAACTGTACTGTAGTGCAAGAAAAAAAAAAAGGGGGGGCCACTGCAGTATGCAGACACAATAGATCAACTCCCTGTTCAGTGGTATTGTACAATAACTGTTGAGCCTGCAGGCATACCATCATTTTAAACTACGCGGCATGTAGGCAGAACACACCTCCAAACAACCATAGAAGGTCCAAAAAAATCACTAGGTAAAGAACGCCTAAGATATCTAAATCACTTCAAAGACACCGAACACTCTACTTGCATCAAAAAGATAGCAACTGTACACCAAGTGGGTCACAGATACAAGCAACTAAACTTGCAAAAAACAATCAAAGCAACAAACCAAATAAGGTCCCATTTATAGCATCTCAAACCAAGTCACAGCGTAGTAGACGAATGACAGGCTGATAGCATGCAATCGGCAGAAGTGGCGCAGCAAATATGAAGAAGTTGCAGGAATGATCCGTATCCGTTTGCTGCACAATTATAATAAAAGTGACTCGATGAGGAAGGATGCAATCACTAGCTGCCGTCTCTGCCGACTATATTGGCCTGTGTCGAGCGTTCCACAGTGCAGATTTAGTCCCCAAAGGAAGTCTACTACACTTTAGGGCGCGTGCACCAAGGAGTCAGACCACCATTAACGGGGCACCATGTGGGAACACTCGCTGAAAAAAAAAAAAGGGCCAGTCCACATGGTAGCATGGATAGTGGGACATTAGAAAAAGGTGTACGCCTGTGTACATAGCTGGGATCATTGCAGGCAGAAAGGGCATAGAGAAAGTGCCATAGAATTACATGTCCCCAGTCTCACATCACATCACTCCTCACCTCGGTGGCAGAGATGGTGCAGAGACACCCAGTCCAGCTACCGCCGTCATGTCCCCTTGCATGCAGGCCTCCCGACCCCTGCAGTGGATACTGTAGGAAGCCGCATTGGCAGCGAGGACAGAGGCAGAGAGCATGTGAGCTTGCCCGGAACACAGATCAGCGCAATCATCCCATCTGCTACTGCTGTGCCCTCGCCATTGATAATGATTGCATAGTGATCCCGGCAAGCCTCCGCTCTTTCCGCATCATGGACACCACGTACATCACGCTGGTTCACGTAGTTTCACGTTGACTAGGTTAATTCCTTTAGCATTACGTTTGAAAAGTCGTGTGTCGCAAGATACGAAATCCAAACAAAAACAAGTTCCAACGGCAGTTGTCCAAGGTAAAATTAAATGAAATCCATAAAGAATAAGTTAATAAAGTGAAGTAAATAAACAAAACAAATGCAATAATCGTAAAACACACTTCATAAGCCTCATCTTTTCTTCTTTCCATGTAATCCATTCCTCTGTGTGCTTGAATCCTCCATGGGTTCCACATCCAGATCAGAGAGAAAGGCTTCAGCGCTACGAAAGTCAGTGAATGAATGAGTTTGCCAATTTAAAACTACTCTCAACACTGCTGGATACAGCATATAGTATTTCAAGTTCTTACTTCTAGCTTTGTCCTTGGCTACATTAAATGCTCTCCTCTTCTCCACAACATCCTTACTAAGGTCTCCAAAGATCATAATTTTGTTACCTCTCCAGTTTAAGTCCTTTAATTCACGAGCTCTTCTCAGAATTAACTCTCGCACTGGAAACCTCAAAAATTTAACAATAAAGTGTCTTGGTCTTTGTCCAATGGCAGGCTTGGGTCCCAGGGATATTTTAACAACTAATCCTACCTCTTTATCAGGTGTTTTATCATAGCATATGATCTCCTTTTTGGTGGGTATTTTCATGTTTGAATCAGTAAGCAATTCAGGACCGTTAATCAACACTGCTTCATGGAATTATCATTGCAGGGGCAATTACATAGTCACTTGTCAGAACGCACAAGATCTCTCCTCTGACATTCTGCACCCTTACTTGGCTGTTGTTTTTGAACTGCACAGAGTTTTCCTATATGCTCAGACAACATTTTAACCTGGGCCTCAAGGCATTGAAATCTGTCCATTTCCCTGGATTCCTTTATTTTCGTCCTAGGCCGTTGGGGGAGAACGTGGATTGGCCATTCTTTGGCTGTGATCCACTGGTGGTGGCGACTGATTATAATGGTGCTTACCTAGTTCATGTTTTGTCTTTCCTTTTGTGGGAACTGACCCCAAAGCTGATTTCCATTTTCAATAAATGTATACACATACCGTGGTCTGTCTTGATTGCCATACACCATAGTATTGGGGTCAAATCTGCTCTGTGCCCCCAGCGGCTGGTGTGGGCCATTGTGTCATTGATTTTGATTGTTTTTCATGCCTAACATATCGGGCCAGTATCCCACCCTAGGTCTGTCGCCCAAATATCTAGGACTAATGTAATTTTCTCTATTGCTCGGGTCATGTGGTTAAAATATAACATTTTGGGGTGGCGTCCTCTGTGGTGGCACGCCCTTTTGATCAGGTGTCATATTGTTACTTGACTCATTTTGGGCTGATTCAAGTGGCATTTTGGCAGACTTTATCTCCATTACCGTTGGTGTGTAATCTTTAGATTTTGATTTTGTCTCTCTGTTACTATAGATTACTTCATATCATTTAGTCCCCTGTTCAACAATTCACTCTAGGGATTTTTCTCTTATCAAATTCGTGAATTAACTGTGATATGTCTTTTTGAAGACCATAAAAGTATGTAGTCTTAAATTCTACAGAATTACGATCAAACTACACATCAAAACAGGAAAAGGCTCTTTTTACATCTTGGAGAAACCGGCAAGGTGACAGATCTGGCTTTGCTGCCATTGTATACGCTGCTTTCTTGGTGTCTTGCATCAACCGGTATGGTGAGAAGTGATGGCTAACCTCTTTCTCAAAGTCTGCCCATGACAGATTTTCCTGTTCATTAAGACCTCTGATGATGCTAGCAGTAGCTGAATCAAGAGTTGGGTAAACGTACTGTCTAAACTGTTCCCTATGTATTTGAAGGGCTTAAAATATATCATGCTCTGATTCTAGGTGATCTTCTATACAACAATCACCTCCCTTTTCAAACGGTTTGATGAAAGCTTTGATGGATTTCATTATTTTGATAGGGTTACTTGGCACAATATTTGGGGATGCATTATTCTGTCGCTCATTCCTTTTCTCATGTGAACAGGGTTGATGGTAACCACCGGCGGGTGAATCGAACCCCCCGAATGGGCTACAATCCGGCCTAGTCACAGGTATAGGTATTGGTACATTGTTCCCTCGTGTAGAGTTGGGACTACTCTCAATCAAGGTGGTGCCTTGTTGTTTTTCCTGAGATTTCAAACTAGATATTTGCTGTACCAAATCTTTTCACCTTTTGTGAAGTCGGTCTATCTCCTGACAAAGGTTCGAGTTCTCACCACTAATCTTATTAATCACGGCTTGCATTTAATTTATTTGCATTTGCCACTGATTTAACTCTCTATCCTTCTGGTCATTTTCATCTAGCATTTTGGCCGGCTCTTGTTCAATAGTGTGAAATTTGTTTTCTCTCTCCATGTTATTCTTTTGAAGCGTTTGCAATCTCCAAAATGGTGTCATCTTTTTCCTGTCTGATCGCATCTATGACTACTTTTAATTGTTTCAGTTCCTGTTCACTCTCCTCAAACTGTCTCCTTCTCTGTGAGACAGCTGTTTGTCTAACTCGCTGCCTCTCTGTGTTACGTGACTCTAATTCCGATTTGTGCCTGCTCCCTTGCCTCATCCAAACTGATCTGTATTTTATTAATTACTTCAATATCATTATCCTGTAGCCTTAAAGACCGTTTAATAGGAACTAAATCTTTGCACATAGCCTTTTTAAGCAATCTTTTTCTGCATTTTTGTCTGGAGCTCTAAATAGTCTCAAGAGGCAGACCTGGACAATGCTGCCCTCTTCAAAAATGTAGTTTAATGCCTCTTCTTGCACGTCCCCACAAATGCCATCTTGCCATAGAACAGCATTTTCTGTTGACCACATTCCATGGGCAAATAGCTTTGCCTCCAGGTAGTTCACCAGCTCAGAAAATGTGGCTTCAATTTGGGACATAGTAAGTAAACACACATGCCACGCCAAGTAACTGCCTCACAGTCTGTTCCCACCAGTCCAGGGCACCAAATTATGTTAGGGGTTTTGTCAGTGGGCTATTACATAACTTGGGTGGTATTTTAGTATCGTGGTAAAGTAGTGGCAACGTGGTAGCACAGCATATTTATAGTAATGCCCTATATGATGGGACAAGAATCCCCCTTTCTTAATATTTGTATTGTGTTTAGGGTTGCCTGTAAGTGCAGACTTCGCACTTGCAGGGACAAAACAGCACCATCTGTTTTTCCGGTCACTTATTTACAAAACCGGACTACCGTCTTTGACGGATCTGCTCAGCTGTCAGCATACACAGCTGAGACATCGCACACATACAATCTGTCTATGAAGTCACAGTAAACAAATGACAACCCAGATCCCGGGAATAATGTAGCAAGACGCGCAGTAACTTTCTAAAATGTGCATTTATAATTGAACTTACCAATTGAAAAACAGCAACATTGAATAGTGACACAAAATATTCATGGGAATACAACTCAGCAAGAATAAAACACCAAGAGAGAAAATTAAACATCAGAACACAGTGCAAGCTTCACCAACTTCAACCTTTGGTCGGGCACACTTGGCAAGAGCTACGTTTAGCATGAAATACAATTTCCCCAAATTACATTTAAAATGTGCTGAATTCTCTTACATAAGAATAACATTTCCCTAGCTATCTCAGAGCACATTAGCACACGTGCGCCTCACTTTCCAAATATACTCACATCAAATATGAGCAAGATTCTTTGTTGTCCTGCCGGCATGCAGAAGTATCACGACTCCTGTGCTTAGGCAACCCAAATACAAGACCACAACCTCCCTCTGACCCGATTTCTTGGTCAGCTGCCTGGGGAATCTTGCCTCACCGCACTGCCTGGCTCTGTCCTCTCTGCTCAGCTGACGGCTGCACTTCTGGTCTCCTCTGGACAGAAAAACAAATGCTCTCCACCCCTCATTTCAGCTAGATTTATACCCTAGGCCTGCCAATCATACTGAACCTGCCATTTTCCTTGACGTCTTACATCACCCCAGCTGATTTTTCTAGAATCATGGCATTTTTCTCTCTGAACACCGCCTCCCAAATACAATTGTATCCATACCACCCTGGAACACAATAGCCTTCTGAATGAAAAGACAGCCAATGCATTTTGCATGCACGTTTACTTCCACTGAACACAAACTGAATCTGCAATCTGAATCATCTTTCACTGCTCTGTTAAAGGCAAATTATTAATCCTCTGAGAATGTTATTTGATGGGAAAGTGTTAGTTCATTAATTTAGGTAAGCATAGGTATTCAGTACAAACTGGATAGATGGCCCATTCACCATAAAATAGATTATTTCAAATGTGCTCAGTGCATGTAACTTTGCTGTTTGTCTTTGCATTCATTTTACTGCCTCCATTGAAAGCAATGTCATGTGCTCCAGCATCCAGTTTACTGCCCCCATAAATGTAATGTATTATCTTTCCCTACTACCTTAAGCGATTACTTAGTGGATTTGGGAATTCCCCAAGAGGTTCAAAGAGTCTTCATCATAAATAGATTAGAGGATGTAATCCCTAGGGTTGACATGGGAGCCCTGCTCTTGGTTTCAGACTGAGAGGAAGAAGAAGTTAACCTCTGTTTGATCTGCTCCAGATTTCCCATCAGATCACTCAGTTGGGGGGTAATCCTCTCTACACAGCTGAGACTACAGCAAAAGGAGTGTTGAATGTTCCACACAGTTTCCTACCTGTTTTCACTCTTCCCAAGTAATGACACCCTAGAGTGAACATGATATTGGCTATGGAGATGGTGTACCTGTCAAAAGCATGGGCTACAGGAAGTCTGATAAAGTAAGTGACCACATCATGTCTGAGATGTTGGATTATTTAGTAATAGCGCCATGCAACAGTCAGTCCGGTCTAGTGGTTCTGGTACCAAAAGCAGGATTAAAGGATCTAAGAGTCTGTGTTGGCTAGAGAGAGCTATTCATGTTGTCACAAAGCCAGATGCCCGTCCCTGGCCATGCACTGACGGGTTGTTGGACAAGTGAGGTGCTGCAGAATATCATTGCGCTTTTGACCTCCCCACCGGGTATTGGCAGATTGCGTTACTTATGGCACCAAGGAGTAGACCATATTTTCAACTACCTAAACCTTTACCAATTCAGGTTAATACCTTTTGGATTGAAAAATGCTCCTGCCACCTTTCTAAGGTTGGTGAACCTGTTCCAAAGAATGGATGACACATCTGGGTGATATTGCTGTATTGAGCACCAAGTATGAATAGCTTTCCCAACTAAGGAGACTGCTGCAGGCTCTTCAACAAACGAAACCTGACAGAAAATGCATCAAAATATCAAATTGGTCAGGACTATGTGGTTTACCTAGTACATGAGGTGATCCCCATTACTCATAATCAGAGGAGAGCCACTTTGGGCCTCATTGCATATTATAGAAACTTTATTGGGTGGGCGATCAGTCCCCCCTTACTCCAACTTATTCATTAAAACATCCTATAAAGGTAGTTTTGTCTGAGTAATATGAGAAAGCCTTTCAGCCATTAAAAGATACCTTTGTCAAACCCCTGTTCGCTGGCCTCCTGACTACAAGAGACTTGTCATAGTCCAAATGCTTCAGAAGCAGGTATAGGTGCAGACTTGCCTCAACCGGATGGGAAGGGTAGGGATTGCCCAGTGTCTTGACTCAGCAGAGAGCTTATGGGTAGAGAACTGAGTTGGCAACTGTGGACCCACAATGTTGTGCCATAGTGTGGTCATTGTGGAGGTTTAGACCTCACTAGTTAGCATCTACTGTAAAATCCAAACAGACCACATGCATCTGAAATGGATGATAAACATGAAGGGAGAGAATCAAAACTGCGCTGGTGATACCTTACTCTTCAGGGCTTTTCCTTCACCATAGATCACCGTCCAGGAACCAAACTTTTTCCAGTAACTCATCAGGAGAAATGTGTACAGTAAAATTTGTAAAATCAATGAAGGACATATATAGGTAAGTCTTCCTCAGTTCTCTGTACTAGATAATAAAAGTCCAAATATTCTGCGCGGTTCGCATTCACCTTCCTGAATGCTGATTGCAGCACCAACAAAATCTTTCTGGTAGGCCCAATCATGTTACTCCCTCAATAAAACTGAACAGAAAATCTTACTAGGGGAATCCAGCATGGCAAAAAGCCAGTTGCTGGATTTCCCCCGGTCCTACCATCCAGCAAGATTGTTTGGAAGAGATCGAATAATATCTGTGCTCACATCTGGTTGAGCACGAATAACCATATTGGATTGGCCATCTGGCCCGGCAGCTCTAGATGGCTTTAAAAAATTACGGCTCTTATAACCTCCATACTCCACTTTATATCTGCTGGAAAAGAGCGACCCTGCATGGAAGAGAAGTTGTCAAAAGGTGCTGCACTATGTCCATAAAGTTCTGCAATATAGAGCTCCCAGTCCTTATCCGATATGGGATTGAGTTCGACTGCTGAGATAAACTTATAGCCAACTGCCAGAAATGTTCACTATCGTTGGACTTTAATCCATTGAATGTAATCTGCCAACTAGTCATTCTGCAAGTATTCTTATACCTGGCACCCACGTGATTCTCCCCGTTTGTTTCTGCATCTCCTCTACCCTCCCTCCCTCGCACCTCCCAGCCCACCACCTCCCCTTATTGGCTTACCTCTGGTCTTAACTAACCTTCCCTGGGCAGCCCCTGTGGCAAAGAGCGTCTCCTACATCTGCGGCTCCTGCCAGTGTCTGTAGGTAAAAAGGAGGTGCCAGTGCCAGTGTCTGTAGGTGTCAGCAGGGAAAGCCAGTGGCAAGCCGTCAACCAGCAGCGACTATTACGGTTGGAGTGCCCTGAAAACCCGGTCACTTAGCAAACGTACCTACACCTGTATAATTCTGTGATTACTTTCCACTGCCTGCCTCTCTCCCACAATACAGGACTGTCCGACTTAGGTGTGTTTTCTCCGGTAAATAAATTGCACTTTGTAAGTAATGCTGTCCTGTGGTTTTTACCGCCTAGTAAGGCATTAATCTAGCAAACTTTCTACCTTCATCTAAGCTCCTGTCGTCTTGTCCAATTGTCTACTTGTGTCGTCTCTGTCTGTTTTGTCAGCTTGCGCCCTGCCTTGTGTCCTTCCCTAGTGGTCTCCCCACCCCTTGCCCCCACTCCTTCCCGCTTCTTCTCTCCCTACCGCCTCCATGGTGCTCTCTGTCTCGCCTATCTTTTCTAACGGCTTCTCTATCGACTATCCTGCCCTCCTCACTAAATCTGGTATTTAAGAAGTTTAAAAAGGACATCCTGGTCTCCAACACGGGCCTCCCTATCGCGGACACCTATACCAGTACTTCCTCCAGGCAAACCCTCACCGACATTCTCTTTGTCGTTCCTTCGCCAGACCTATGGTCTCTGTGCACTCTCCTTCCTCTTCTTATCCCATTAATGGTGGCAAAGGTCATCATTAATGTTTATGTGAATGGTACCGTCTTGGTCCAAGGCCCTCAAGCCAACCTCCTCCTCTTTGATAGATGCTTCCCGCGCCTCATCAATTTCCTTTCTTCTCCTGCCGTCCACGGTTCCTTGCCTCCCACCGCTGTCTCCTCCTTTCTCTTCTGTCCCCCCCCAGGTTTCTTCTACACCTCCGCAGGGCGTACCTCTGATTTGTGCCGCTCCCCGTTAGTCTTTCAAGGATGGCAACCTACCTTCTCCATATTGCCACTCTAAACTCTCGCTCAAGTGTCAAATACTCCTCTGACATGTGCCGCCTCCTGGAGGAACTTGACCTCAATGTCCTCAGTCTCACCGAGACATAGTTCATAGCCAGCTCTTTCACAAGCTATGGCTCTCTCCTCCCTGATAGCTACAAGATCCTCTCCGCGCCCAGACCCAACCGTTTTGGTGGGGGTGGAGCCCTGATCTTCCCTGAGTGGATTCCTGCCTCTGTCATTCCTACGCAGGCCTACTCGTCTTTCGAATGCCTTGTCTGCAGGCTCGCTCTCTTTCTCTCCTGGCCATTCCTTTACTGTGGCTATCATCTATCGGCCACCTGGTCAGATCTCCTCCTTCCTCTCTGAGTGGGCGGACCTCTCCTCTTCCCTCCTAGTCTCGACCACTCAACTCCTTCTTCTTGGTGACTTCAACATCCACCTGGATGCTTCCTGTCCTTCCACGGGACTCTTTCGTGACCTCTGTGACTCTCTCTCATTCTCTATTCTACCCTCTAGCCCGACTCGCTCTGCAGGGCACACTTTGGATGTTCTGTCCTCTTCAGACCTTCCCCTTTCTATCCCTTTCACCACTCCTCTCCTGGAGTGATCACTTTCTCCTTTCCTCCCAGCTCACCCAAGCCAACTCCTGCACTGCCACCTACCTTTTCGGTTATCCGACCCATGAAGCGCGTGTCAGTTGATGCTTTCACCTCCACTTTCTCGTCCCCTCCTCTCCCCTTGGCTGACTCACACCCTGACACAGCCCTCTCCATGCTCCACTCTCCTATATCTGATACTCTCGATGTTCTTGCCCCTGTCATGAGGATCCGCTTGAAGCCCAAAGCCAAGTGCCACTCTTGGTGCGACTCAGACCTCGTCAACCTTAAACGCAAGTGCAGGGTGGCTGAGAGGAAATGGCGCGCTTCAGGTACATCCTCTGACAAACTGGCATGCCGCCTGCTCCAAAGTCAATATTTGCTCTCTTTCCTCACCAAGAAGAAAGCCCACATCCAAGCCTGTGTCTCTGCCTAACAACTCAACCGAACTCTTTAAAATCTCCTGTCCCCTCCCAGGCCCTTTGCACAGCCCTGGCTTCTCATTTCATCTCTAAAACTCAGGACATCCTGTCCTCTCTCTCTTCTCCCCCCTCTACTACCTGCTCTTCCCCTGGCCCATCCTCGGCCACCTCTCCTCCCTCCTTCTCTGCCTTTCCCCTGTTCTCCCCAGACAAGGTTTCTAGACCAGTCCGATCTATGAAAGTCTCGTCAAAACAGGTTCACCCCTGTTCCTCGAAAAGCATCAAGGACCACATTGACACCCTGGCTCCTGCTCTGGCTGACTTCTGCAACTACTCATTCGCCACCCTGAAACACTCCCTTTGTGCACCCTCTTCTTAAGAAACCCTGTGCCGAGTCTTCCTGCCCAGCTAACTATCGCCCAATCTCCTTTCCTGGGCAAATTCCTGGAAAAGCTGGCCATCTCCCAGCTTAATCTCCACAATGAATCTGTTGGTTGTCTCCATGACCATCAGTCTGGCTTCAGAGCTGCCAGAAGCACAGAAACTGCTCTCCTGAACATCCGTGAAGACCTGCTCTCCAACCTTGATTCCACCACCCCCTGTGTCCTCATCTTACTTGATGTCTCTTCTGCCTTTGATACGGTCAACCATGCCATCCTGCTCAACCGTCACTGTGATAACCTAGGTATCACCGATCAGGCACTGGCTTGGCTGAATTCTTTCCTCTCCAATCGACCCTCCCAGGTCCAACTTGTGTCCTTCATCTCCTCTATCTCTATCTCTTCATGTGGTGTTCCCCAGGGGTCTTTGCTCGCTCCTTGGCTGTTCAACCAATACCTGGCACTTCTTGCCCAACACATTGCCGCTCTCTGCCTCCACTTTCAGTGCTATGCGGATGACACTCAACTCATTTACAGGCACTCTTCCACCACCTCTTGTCCTTCCCTCATATCTGAATGTCTGTCTGCTATCCAGGATTAGTGTCCAGCCAATGATCTCTGCCTTAATGCCAGTAAGACCGGGATTCTCCTCATCGGCACATCTGCTCTCCCCTTTCGGGCCGGCCTCTCTTGGTACTCTTCCTGCTCCCACCTGTGAGGCTAAAAACCTCAGGGTCATCTTCGACTCCAGACTTTCCTTCTCTCCTCACATCTCTGACGTCTCAGTAGTCACACTGCCAGCTGCATCTCCTCTGAGCTATTCTTCCTTTCCTCTCCTTTCCACAGAAGCTCACTGCCTTCAGATCTCTGGTTCTCTCTAGGTTGGACTACTGCAACAGCCTCTTTCTAAATCTGCCTGCTTCTACTCTCCGCCCTCTGCAAATCATCCAAAACAGGACTGCAAGACTTGTCCTTGGCCTCAAGCCCCGGCATCGTATCTCTCCAGGACTGAAATCTTTGCACTGGCTCCCAGTGGCGGCAAGGATTGAGTTCAAAACCTTCTGCATTGTCCACAAGGCCTTCTGGGGACTGGGGCTTCAATACCTTCAACTCTCTCTTCCTAAATATCTTCCTTCTCAAGCTCTTCGCTCATCCGCCTCCAACTCCTACAGGGACAGTCGCTTCTCCAAGCAACGAGTTGGTGGTAGATCTCTTTCTTCTGCTGGGGCCTCCCTCTGGAACAGCCTCCCTGCCTCTGAAACTTGAGGAGAACCATCTCCGGTTCCGTAAACAACCCAAGACCTTCCTCTTTGCTTCTGCTTTCTCTCCTCCTCTCCCCTGCTGATCTCCTGGCTGAAACTGAAACTACACTGGTTACCTGGCTACCCTTTAATCCCGGGCCCATGTCCCCTCCCCGCCAGTGGCACACCTGCACTGCCTTCTGGCAACCCTTGCACTCGGGAACTGTTTCTGTATCCCTACAGCCCTCTACAAGCACTTGCTACCAGCTGGCCGCACTTTTTATTTATTGTCTCTATTTATTTTACTGTTATCCTGTGTACTGCACTTCCCCCTCCCACCCTGCAGTTTTCACTTCATCCCACCCCTGCACTTGCACGATCACAATGTCACCTGGTCTACTAAGATCATTGTCTATGTCTTCCCTCTGTTCCCCCTCCCTTGCCTCGTCACGCCTTGAAACACGTGTGTATAGGCGCGTTATAAATGCCATATCGTATCACCATCCATTTTTTGTGTGGGATTCGGATATTAAACACTGCTTGGTTATAATAGGGCAGCAATTTCACTTGTGCTTGGATATTCCAGTCTACCACACGCTTCTTTGCAGCTATAATAACATCATATATCTTTCCCAGATGATTTTTTTTCGATCCAAACTAAATTTGGGAGGAATAGCTGCGATTCAATTGGCAATAGAAGACCAATCGGCTACTCGTTCCTCAATCCCTAAAGAGTGGTTCAAGGAGCCCAAGAGAATAGCATTGGCTAATCCCATAATTAATAGTACGAGCTCTATCCTGGGTCCAGATATTTCTGTTACCCTGTGAATTTATTTGATGAGAAACCGCCATATAATCCCGAGTTACGCCACCACCTTGCGTTATATCGGCTTGCCGGATTTTATGAGCACTAGACTCAATCTCAATTTGTACAAAAAAAAACAACCGATACAAAGACTCTAGCAATATATAGTCCAATCTAGATGTCATGTCGCCATTAGACCATGTCCGAAAATCCAAGGGTTGTCCCCAACAGTAGGATTTATAATCCTTTCAATGTATAATCTTCAAATCTATGAAAAGCAGAAGGATTAATGGTAAACATTTTATTTTTGGGGGTCATGCTTCCTGATGAAACAAGAAAACAAAATGGGAGATATTATTAATTGTAGTCCATCGAAGTTGGGTGGTGAGCATACACGTTGGCTCTCCTACGCTGACAAAATTGGACTATTTGATAATACGTTTGTGGGTCTGCATAGGGCAGCTACAGAATTGTATAGAATTCTGTATACAAAAAATATCAACAAGCTGGTGGTCAACATTGAAAAAACTAAATCGTTTTTTATGGGAAAGGCTGGAGAGCAGCCCCTCTGTAGGAAATGGAGAGATTGAAAGGGTAACATCATATGGGTATTTGGGTGTGGAATATGGCGATGGAAAGTATACCGAAATAAAGACTACTAGAAAGCAGAGGGCTATTGTTCTGACACTATTGATTATGAAATTTGCTACTGAAATATATGAATAAAACATATGGATATGTGACGTTTTCGAATGGCTTAAGTCAATAGAAGGGCTATTTTTTTTGGAAATCAGTGTTGGGTTTGGCAAGATCGATCTCTATGGAAATTATTCACCTGGAATTTGACTTAATGTCGTTGGAAGCAGTGGTATGGAAAAATAAGGGCATCATGTACATCAAGGATCTAAACAAACAAATGGTGTATTACTGAATTAAATGGGCAAATGAATGGGAAAACAAATGAAGGGAATGAGTCTCTGGGTAAGGCTCTTGTAACCAGAACTCATGTCTGGCAGATAGTCTCCCAGGTCCCCCCTTGTTATTTGCATATTTTAAGTAACTTTGGGTCTCACCCTAAGTTACTAGGGGAATCCAGACGTGGACCCCTTGCTCACTATTCTTAGAGAGGCACAGCTACACCCTACTGATAAGATTCAACCAGACCGAAACGTGTCTGGGGTTGCTGTTGGTACTCTTGTTCAGAAGAGAATTGCCTAGCTTTTCGGTGTTGGACTGCCCCAGGGCAGGACAAAGACTGATATGTTTGGGATATTTCTTCTCTGTGAAAGATAGTGAGCTAAAGACTATGGGTAAGGCTTTTGTAACCAGGACTCATGTCTGGCAGAGAGTCTCCCAGGACCCCCCCTTTTTATTTTCGGATGTCCAAGAGTACTTCGATTTTACCTGCTAATAAGATTTGACCATTTACCACTCATGAACCAATCAAGGTTGTTCCTCGTGCGCTATGACTATGCCGTATATGTAAAAAAAAATATCTTGCGTACAAGAAAGTGCACGACATGTCTTGACGGGGTGTGGAAAGATGTGGGGAATACAGGTGAGATTTTTGGGTCCTTTTTGTACACAACCTTACGACAATAAGCAATGATGCCTTTTGGAGTTATTGCATTAATTTGGGTAACAGTAGCTTGCTGATTGCCGTATACAATGTAAGGAAAGCTGTAATTTTAGGGGTAAACGTGACTCCTGCTTTAAATTTGTAAATATTTTATGATATCTTTTCTTGAAATAAGGCATGTGAAATAGTTCTTATGTAAAATGTGCGGGAGATGAGGTGAGCGAAACAGCCAATGCATTTGTTGATTTCCTAAGAATGGTAATAATATTTTTCCCCTAAGAATATTTGCTAACATCATAGGCAAATGGTTTATTTTAAAGCACATTCCATAAAATAGTATTTAAGAACAAGTTGGCAGGGTTTGCTCTGTGGCTCCTTAGCGAATGGCAGCAAGCTCTCTGTGTTCGCTGGTTCTTGTCTGTGCGGAGCGCGGAAGCTGGAGGCCTACAGAGAAGCTAAGAAGGCAGCATTTGGTGGGGGGTGTGTGTGTGTGTGTCAGGCATGATTTACTGCCATTTTAATGAGCGTTATTACGTGGAGAAAGGGTTGGGCTGGGTGGAGGATACTGCAATAGGGCTGGCAGCCTGGATCTCCTCATACTGTGGCATGAAATTTTGTACTCGCGTTAAGGACAAAGCCTACATGATGACTATTCTTACATGGGGGTGGGGAGGGCATGTCTTCTTACTCTGGCCTGCAATAATTTGTTACTGGTGTCAATGTCGTAGACTATTCTTACATGCGGGGTATTACTGCCATTGGTGGGCAAATACAATGTTCTTATATGGGGAGGGGCGGCACATAAGGAAAAGCCAACGGGAGTCTGCTTGTTTGGGGATGTGGCATATATTGGCAGAGTGAACATGTTTTCTTACAGTCTTATTAATTGCATTATGGGCAAAGCAAACTGTTCTTATGTGGAAATACGGGAATACTGGCGTATATTGGTGCACCATCATGGACATATATAAATATATGGGCACAATCAGCATGCAACTGTTTTGTACTGTGAGAAACCTGAGGGTATTCTCCCAAGCAGACCTCGGGAAACCCCTATTCAGGTGGCCGGAGGAGGGCTGGCGCTATCAGATCCTAACCCTGGGGTGGACGAGAGGATCACCTGGGTAGGGGAGCTCGTGGTTATGCTCAGGGAAATGTGCCAGGTGAGATGCAGTATTACATCGCGGAAGACAGAGAGGATGAATTCCCTGAGATTTTCTTTGGGTATTTCACGTCTACCTCCCTTCCACCCGGAGAAGCTCCCATAATAAAACCCAACCACCCCTACAACTCTGGTAAACCAACTATGAGTACAGGCCCCATTACCCTTAGAAATCACAACTACCAGAGTCATTGTTTTCCTCTTTTGTGCCCGAATACCCCCAACCATTCTTCTCCATGTCCCTATGAATATTCGCTCCCGAACACCCCAGCTACCTTGACAAAATCCTGCCAATCCCGCCCCTCTTATTATAATTTTCTGCATTCCCAAACTGCCCAAACAAAACACTACCGTTCCCACAAACCACCCTGTTTATTTTCCGACATTCATGGTCATTCGTGTTTGTTCCACACACCCTACAACACATCTTCCTCTCTATACCCTGTAGGATACTTGTACACTCTAACCCCCCCCCTTTTCCGAAATGCACACGTTTGCACAACACAAAAGACAAAGGACTAATACTAGAGCTAGTCTCCTGACCTGTCCCAACCCAAGGGTCAGGCAAAGTCAGGCAATTGATCAAAATCACACACGCAGCTGACAGCCCTGTCCTTTCCATACAGGGATAAAAGGTGGAGCATGAAAGCGCACGAGGAGAAAAGCAGGCCGCATGACATGAGAGCTAACTCAGCATGGCAGTTCAAGAGAAGGAGAGAGACGGCGCACACCAAGGGGATGACAAGGAGAGAAGCGGCCTTGACTTTTCCGAACTAGGCCCGTGAACCTTCCGCAGAAGGAATGGTAAGACTGCAAACCATGCCCTCCTCCGCTGATTACCAAGCTGGGGAGAGACGTCGGCCTCTATGGTACCGACCTTGACTCCAGATACTCTCAACAGCCAAGTGGTTAATCACAGCTGCTGAGTCGAGGGGAGAGCTGATGAAAACCGAACTGTTGAGTGAAAGCCGCAAAGTAGCAAGTTGTGAGAAGTTCAAAGAACTGTAAAGATTAAAGGCAAGACCTACTACAGAGGGATTCGGCACCATGTGGGTGCTCACTCGAGAGACTCTGGTCTATCGCGTGTTTAGTGAAACTGCAAATACTAGAAGGCCTTGGGAAGGCTGTAAAGGGACGGTTAAAGTGGTCATACAGGGGTCTTGCAAAATCCTCTGTACAGTCGAAAGACTTTGACCGACAGATGACTATGAAAGGCATGAAAGATAAAGGTTGGCGAGAGTGAAACTGGCGTAGAGATGCTAACGAGAAGGGGCAATTTCTAAAGTCCCATAGTGAACTGTGTCATAAAGGCAGCCAGAGTTAACCCGGCAGAGGGAGGCCGACCAACAGGGGGTGAACCCTTAGGAACTGTTTAAAAATACAACAGATATTCCCAGCCTTTAAAAAACTACAAACTCGCAAAGACAAAGAGGGCAGATTGTACACAATCATAGCAATTTACTCTCCAAATAGCCGCCAAGATGTGTTCATAATGGATCTGCTGGGCAGACTCGGCAGCTGGTGTGAGGGCCAACTGATAGTGGTTGGGGACTTCAGCTGCGTTATGGACCCAATGCTGGATAAGACTCTTCCCCCAACTACCACTGATCAGAAAAACAGACAATTAGGAGTGATTGAAACCTGGCGATTCTTCGATGGAGATCGGAGAGAGTACACCCACTACTCAGCGGTCCACCTCGGTTACTCCAGGATAGATATGATCCTAGTATCCACATCATTAGTTCCGCAAATAACGGAAGTGGAAATTGGAGTGGAATATCATTCAGACCATGCACAAGTGATGGTGGGGGTGGACTGGGGGGTGGAAGGGAACAGAGTTAAACCACCTTGGAGATTAAACTAAATTCTCCTAAAAGACATGGCACTAAGAGCCCATATGGAGACCGCCATCAACAACTACTTTAAAGAAAACGATAATGGGGAAACGACCTGGGGGGTAATATGGGACGCAGAAAAATCAGTGATCAGGGGAGAATTCATGTCACAAGCAGCGGCATAACACCGCGAAAGAGCACTAGTGACAAACCAACTAGAAAAAGAGGTGAAAGCTGCAGAATCCCAACACAAGACCCGGGGCTCAAGGAAAACCTTAAGAGCACTACGGAAAATCAGAGCTCAACTGGAGAACCACACGGCGGACCCGGTGGCCCAGTGGCTGCTAAAAACAAAACAATCCTACTACATACATGGAGGCAAGGCTAATCGATTCCTGACAGCAAAACTGAGAAAACAAAAAACCCGAAACTACATAGTGCAGCTAAATGACTCCCATGGGAAACCTCCCACAGCAGAGCTAGAAAAAAAAGAAATAATGAAACGATTTCACACGGAACTATTAAAGGGGGAAAATCTAGACTCAGAACATCAACTCAACTATATCAACTCTCTCCATCTGCCCCAAATTGCAGAGAAAGACAGAACCAATCTTGGGAAACCAATTACAGCCCAAGAAATCAGCGACACTATCACAGCACTACCAGCAAATAAGACTCCAGGTCCAGACGGTTTTGGCAATTGCTATTACAAAACATTTTGTACACAATTGCTAGGTCCGCTGTCAAAACTATTCAATACAATTAGAGAAGAGGGGAAGGTCACGCAAGATATGGGGAAGTCCATAACTATACTACCGCTAAAACCAGGCAAAGATCCCAAAACCTGTGCAAGCTATCGGCCTATGGCACTGCTGAACTCAGATGTTAAAATCTACACAAAAATTTTAGCAACTTGTCTAATGGAAATCCTTCCAAACATAATGCAGGATGACCAAGCAGGGTTCATTGCCGATAGACGCACGCAAGACAACGTCAGAAGGGCAGTAGACGTCATAGACGCTGGGCGACGTACACAACAATCATTTGCAGTAGCGGCTCTGGATGCCGCCCGGGCCTTCGACAGTATGGACTGGGGCTATCTGAGTTTGATTTTGGAGCGGTTTGGTTGCGGTCCAGAATTTACGAAAATGGTGCTCGCCAACTACCAACACCCATCGACAAGCTTCAGGATCAATGGTCAGGGCACAGAATTTGTGGAGATTGGAAGGGGCACATGACCGGGCTGCCCTCTCTTCCCCCCTAATTTTTGCAATGGCAATGGAACCATGTGCAGTGCAGATCTGCCAGGACGTCAGTATCAAGGGAGTTACAATAGGTCAGGAAACCCACAAAATAGCCCTATATGCGGATGACATCATGCTCTTCATGGGAGACCCAAAAAATACAATGCCCAGAGCCATGGCCCAGTTGGAGGAATTCAGACAGGTCTCGGGGTTCTCCATAAACTTCTCCAAATAGAAAGCTATGAACATAACGGCAAGGAGAGAGGATGTCGAGACTCTGGCAAGATCATTCCCGATGCGCTGTGTTGAAAGAAAACTGGAATATTTAGGAATTCACCTCGCCAGCGATCCACACAAACTATATCAGACAAACATGATGCCGCTGTGGAAACAATTACAGGAAGACATGCGCAGATGGGATTCCCAGGAGCTGTCATGGTTCGCCCGCATCACAGCGGTCAAAAAGACCATTCTCCCCCGCCTCCTCTATGTAGTAAGCTCACTGCCGGTGCCAATACCACCAGACAAGATCCGTGAGCTGTAGGACGCTTTATTCAAATTCATATGGCATAATAAGAAACCTAGAATCCAGAAACAAACCCTAATGCGCTCACCACATATGGGCGGTCTGGGAGTTCCAGAAATGGACAGATACATTATGGCGGCACAATTAGCGCCAATGCTGAGATGGGCGAAACCAGAAGACCATAAAGGATGGTGCAGAATCGAACAAACAGTCTCATCCGTCCCCTTAATAGCCCTTCTGAGCCTGAGCAAAGAAAACCGAAACAGAGAAGCCTTACGAGAAATGATGAAATGGTCTCTACTAAGCTGGGACAAAGCCCGGAAAAAGAAACACATTCCTGGTGGAATGGGTCCATATACGCCACTGATGGGCAACCCAGACTTCACTCCGGGTCTTCAGCGTGGATATTGGGTGGGCTGGGCAGGGGCAGAAACGACACACCTGAAAGACGTGTACAAAGACGGCGCTCCATTGCTCTTCACAGATTGCCAGTTGAAATTCAATATAGGTGAAAACGAACGCTATAGATATGCGCAAATTAGACACTGGATTACTCACCCAACGGTGAAGAAGGCAGGCATGAGAACACCATCAGGCCTAGAACTGTCGCTATACAACACAACAAGAAGGCAACACAGCAAAGGGGGTCTCTAGACTCTACAAACTCCTCCAACGACCAGCCAACCGACCATCTCGCATACAAAATGAATTGAGAAAGAGATATGCAAGAGTCACTAACGGAGGAGGAATGGTACCAAATATGGGGGCGTGCAAACAGCACCTCCAGATGCACTACATTAAAGGAATCTGCGTACAAATTGTGCCTTAGATGGTATATGACCCTGAACCGCATCCACAAAATTACAAAGTCTTACTCACCAAACTGTTGGAGGAACTGCGGGGAGAAGGGAGTCTTGTTCCACATGTGGTGGACGTGTCCTAAGGCAGTCGCCTACTGGAAGGAAATACTAAGCTACATAAAAGACATTGCAGGAGTGGACCTTCCGAGACAATTCTCCTAGGAGTCCCTATAGAAGGGAAATACGCAATGTCGGGAGCAACAGCCAAACTGTCAGGTGTCTTGACCCACGTTTGAATTACTATGCTACAACATTTGGTGCTGCGGGCTTAGAAAGTCGAAGATGGCCGAAAAGCCCACATTTGCGCCAGAATCCAGGAAAACCGCGCAGTTTTGCGCACACCAAAATGGTCACCTGACCTGCCTCCCACCATTGCGAGAGTGATGGGCCAGAGGTGCCATGAGTGAAGCATGGTGCCAAAGGAAAAACAGCAGTGCCTGTTAGCTCAAAAAAGCACTTTGAAATCACCTTTGTTTCTCTGAAATGCAAGCTCAAAATGCCTATTCCAAACACTGCAAGATATTCAAAAATCTCACTGAACACCAGCAGACATTTGGCAGAATGTAGTCCTGTGTGCATACAAAATCTGGAAAGATGAAGAGCCTAAAACAATGTTTATAACAAAACTGGCTGAGCTGTGGATGTCAGCAGCTTAAGTGAAATTGGACTTAAAGCCACTAAAATCGAAATTTTTAAAATAAATGAGTGATTTACTTTGGAGTGTCACATAGGTTGCAACTGTTTAAATGTCATAGTTTTGAACTTAGAATCAGCGTTCTAGATGCATTTGTAAACATTGTAAGTTTGATTTGAATGAAGAAAACGAACAAAAGTGACATTTAGCTGAAGCCTGGCTTGAAGAGATTGAATTCTGCCCGGCAACTACCCCCGACAGGAGTTGAAACTTGCCCAGCAACTGCATTGACAGGCCTGGCTGCCTTCTGCTGTTCCCACCAAAAGGAGATCACACCTCTCTGGTTGAATTAGGAGCAGCAAAACAGAACAATTAACTTTCCTTGGCTCAGGCAAATGCTAAATCAGGGGGGTCGTAAATGGCTTCCTCCCGGAAGGAAATGGGAGGGGTGCTGCCTCTGGGAGCCACCTGAGCTGGAGGCGGGGACAGACAGAAATTCCCTGATGTGCTTCGGAACCTAAACCACACCCATCTGGGCCAGAGCATAATTTTAAAAAGATGGATAATTCATAGTACGGAAGTGTCAAAATTATGTAAATAACATCATTATTCCTGTGATTTTTCTGTGCACATTTTAAGAGGTGTTAGGACTCTGTGGTATGTTCTGGGGAGTAGTAGCGGAAAATAGGGTGTTACTACAAGTGACTCTATGTTAAAAATCTGACACTTCATCATCTGATGCCCATATTCCTTGCGCACATTTGTGTAAATTCGGGAAAAGTTGTGTTCTGGATGAAAAGGGCAGAATTCTGTCAGAAGTGGACACGACATCTTACAAAGACAGGGATCGGATGGTTTTGTGCTACAGAAAATACGTTCAAGGGAGAGAGGAGAACTTGGCCAATGATAAGTTGTGAGGGGCAGGCTTAGTTATGCCCACGCACACACCCATTTTCAAAAGACATAAAAACACCCATTGAGACCCAGGTAGGGACATTCACTTTCCACTACAAACTGATTTCTTGCAAAGCACTTTGCCAGACCAGACAATATCCAGAAGACTCCATAACCAGAACTTAGAATCCAGACTTCAGAACTTGCAGCAGAGAGGCCAAGTCCCAAAGCTGAATCCTTCTCAGCAGGCCTCAGAATCCAGCCACCTAACCAAACTATTCGACAGCCGGGCGAGCTGTTTGATTCTGGCTAGAACCCTGTGCCAGAACCCAGAAAGCAGAGCTGTATCCAGACCGCCGTGCAGTGCCGATAGAAGACCAGACCCAGACCAGACCGCTGTGCAGTGCCAGAACTTTTGCCAAAACCAGAGACCCAGACCAGATCGCTGTGAGCAGAACTGGTACCAGAGACCGTCTGTGGCGAGTGCAGCCCAAACATGACCAGATCTTGACGGCCTATTTCAAATTTATAGTGCGAGTACCCACAGAACTGTGCAAACCAATCTCTTAGTTTAAAATACTCTAATTCAAACAATTTCAACCTCTTTAGAACTGCATAGAAAGCGTGTGTCCATTCTGTGATTTCAGACCTGTGAAAGTGTCAATTGCCATTCTGAATCATTATTTCATTTCTGAAATCTACCTCCACAAAATCGTCCGTATCTTTTGAACCGCATGTGCTAGGAACGAGATTTAACTTTCATATTAAAGCTAAGATCCTCAGCTTTCCAACAAGCCCGACTTTCTACTCCTTTTAGTATTTCCGTAATCGCGCTCGACACACTCAGAAAAAGTGCCGCGAATTGCAATTTGAATCAAATTTCTACACCTGTCAAAATCGCTGTCTTTTGCTTGCAACTGCTGAAATCCGTTTTCAACCTGATAATCCCTCATGAATCACTGATAGTGTTGACCTGAACCAATCTTAAGTAGCTATCACCTACCCTGAATCTTCTATAGGGAATTCAAATCATTTTAGCGAGATCCAAGGGTGGAAAAGTCATCATGCAAAGTTCATTGAGAAAGGAACTGTTTAGTTGAATACAACTTTTTGAGAGGTCTGCGTCTGGAAGAGGGGGCGCAGGTGTGAAGCCAAGACATCAGGCCCTCGAAAGCAAGAGACCTTTGATAAACCATGCTGGGAAGGCTCGAGCTTGTGCTGTGCTCAGGATTTCCATCTTGTCCCATGCTAAAAACATGGGGGAAGGGAGAACCCTGGCAATCACATCCTGATGTATCATTTTTGAACACTTCTTTATTGAATACCTATTCCACAGTTTCTGTATTTAGTTGTAATGATTTGCAATCGTTTTTTAATTTTTTAGTATAGGCCATTTATTTTGACAAGATGCTACCAGGACTGCCTTCTTTTTCATTTGATGGTCGACACTTGCTCCCATCTTAGATTTAGGTGTAAATTAGGCGTTTTTCCAATCTGCATACAGTTTAATAAACACCCTTCAACTGTGATCACGTGTCTGTCTTTACTGTTGCCACCATGAGTTCCTTATAGTACCCTGACATACAGTGGGAAAAGGCTTTCTGAAAATGCATTGAAAATAGCTACTATCCATTGTTGGCGACTTGGTATCTAATCGATTCTTTAAAATTTCTTACTGTACAAAACCTATTGTACATTGTGTGGCTTTTTACCTAATTTATCACAGAAAGTGTACTGTAAAAGCCACCATTTGAAGCCATTTTTAAAGTTCTTTGGGGGTGGGAGGGAACACTCTGAAACCTCTTAGGATGATTTGGGCTCCCTCGCTACGCTTGTCGCTTTTACTTATTTGGCCAGGGGCAGCACAAGCCTCCTTCCTGCTGCGGGCTCCCTTTGGGATGGGCCCAACTACATTGGTTTCAAGCCCCACCTGTTGGACAATAGCAACTATACCTCTATTGGCAGGTCTGCTAAGGCAGTGTTGTCCAACTCCTGGCCTCGAGGGTCGGAATCCTGATAGGTTTTCAGGATATTCCTCATTAATATTCATGAGAAAAATTCAGCAAATGTATTTCATGCATATTACTGAGGCATGTCCTGAAGATGCGATATTTTTCGGGCCCTCGTTGTCTGGAGTTGGACAACTCTGCACAAATGTGTAGTTCTAAACAAACCTTCCCAACATCTTTTCCTAAGTGAAGATACTCCTTTTATCTAAATGGCTAACTAAAAGTATGGGATAGATTGTGTTTGGTTTATCCGATATCTAGACACGAGTTCCTGATGAACTGTATTATCTACGTTGATATGTTCAAGATGGCCCCAGGAACGCATTCGTATTTTGTTAGTCCCCCAAATGCATGCCTGTGATAATCGTTTGAAAATATATTCCTCAAACGTGGCAGTGCTTGCAGGCCTTGCATGCCCAAAGATGCGCCCTTTACATTGCAATATCTCGATACCATGTTCTCCTATGTGTTGCGTTCAAGACGAGCGCTTCATAGCACATTATATAAAGATACTGCAAATCATTTACCCATCCCAATTTCTCATTCCCTACGAAATTGGGTCATTTTGCTAATTCAAATAAAACATTTGATGTTGGTGCCTTCGAACTAATAGTTCGTGCAAAGTAAATGGAGTGTGAGCCAATAAAACCATATCCTCTGTTTAAACCTTTGCTGGAACGGGGTTTCTTCCGGCTCGTGGTACATCAGGGGTGGTCTTCTCTAAAACCCTTTTAGTAGGGCATTTATAAACCATGAAAAAGTAAGGTGTCTAGAGATGCACACCTACACAGCTCAGTACTGTATTGGATTCTGTATTTTACCTTCAGCAATTATATAGTGTATTGAAGGGATTCATGTTGTGATGATATTATTTATAAAGCTCAGCCCACCCTTAGGCCTCAGTGTGCACACAAAGAAAACTACCATAAATCCTAAGAGGCACGTAATCAAATCCAGAAAGATCAAAAAGAAGAATTCGCTTCTTAATCATTCGAATGATAGATTTCCATACTATAAATAAAAGGGTATGGTACCCCTATCTCAACCATTGCAGCCTACATGATGTTCCTATCTGCACTATCAAAAGCACTTGATCGATTGTATAGTCTTCATCTTAGTAGCATCACATGCTTCTCATGCTAAGAAGCAAATTTAGCACATGCTATGTGGTGTCAATTCCATTTTGAAAACCATCTTGTGCTGGCAAAAGGAGATTGGTTTGCACACATTCCTCTTAAATCGAGTAGTGGTACATGTATGCACCATACAGGGCCCATCTTGTCAACTTTTATGAAACGCTCTGCCACAGCATGTCTCCAACTTAACTCTGCCCGATCCTTTCACTGCATTCATACATTGTCTTAAAATGGGTGCTTTCCGAGGCACATCTCGTTTCAAAAATGTCATGGGCATAGAATCTGGAACAGGAGCTTTATTCGGTGCTAATAGATTATTGCTCACTGGTTTATTACAAGCATTGGCAATGTCAACAGCATTTGGCCTTTTATATAGGCTTGGGAAAGGCACATATAAGAGGTTGCCCTTGTGGTTTTAACTGTCTATTGATGGTAGCAAGTGCAAAATGGTGTGCGTTCCTGGGAATCTAATAGCAGTGCCCGGCATGCTTATACATAAGCCAAACTGTTTGCTATGCCAATGCTTGTTTTTAACGGACCTCGGGGAAGGGCACGCACAGTGTGTATAAATCGAGTGGCTGAAGGTAGACCTGGTTAAGACATTTTAATTACACCAGTAGAATGTTTACAGCTCCAATTAAGTCATTACATCTCAGAAAACTGTTTTCAGAAAGCACTAGCAGGCATTTCGAGTGCCAAGTTTGAAGGTAAGGCCGTTTTGGGCAGGGAGGGGGCAGGAACTTGATGGGAATGACCATAAGGTTAGCATGACCATGGGTGGACAAATAACCAAACAACATCTACAAGCTTTGTGTCCCTGCTCATATGCCAATTCCTCCTGTCGGTACTCTAATGCAAACGTTTTGGCTTAGTAGGTGGTGCTAAAGGTGCCACCTAATAGCTAAAAACAAAAAATGGGTATACCTTACTCATATTATGTCATGTTGCATGCTCATTGCATATAGTATTCACTGCTGAAATGTAGAAATGGATTTTGGAAGTTATAACTTTTCATTTTTTGTCTCCTGGCAGCAAATAATTTTGCCATTGCTATATTCACAAGCTACGACCATGCATCAAATTTGACAGCAATTGGTACACTTGTTTCATGAATATTTTATTACTTTCACCAATATCTCTCAGTTGTACAGCAGTTGTTCAGATAAGTGTGGCAAATGAATTTGAAAATCGGAGTTTACGAAATGTGTACCCTAAACCCTCAATGGCACATACATAGTATTCACTTTTGATGTAGAAGTAAGTTTACAAGTGACTAGCATATGTAGCTTGCACACTCGCAAGTTACAGCTTCATGATTTCACTTTGGCGAATCAGGTGTTATTTGTTACAATGTCTTCAAAAGGAAAGTCGCCCATAAGCCTGGAAACATCTTTCATATATTACAAAGTGATGCTGTAGGCTACGGAAGGCAGACTTTTTTGGGGGGTCAAATTTAAAGGACTGAAAGCAAAGAGAGGTGGTCAATTAGGAGCTAAAGCAGTGCACAAAAAACTGGGGGACCGAAGCGCTGGCGAAAAGCACCCATTAGCGCGTCTATACAACTGTGAATGGCATGTATTTCCTGGGGTTTGGGGAAATACATCAGGGAAGGTGATAACCACTGCAAAGGATAAATAACCAGTTCAACAGGAAGCGCCATCACTAGGAACGGGTAACAACAACATAAACCCACCAGAAAAGTCATTGGATAAACACCCTAGAATCGGTGCATAACCCTTGTAACAGGTAACACATCCAGTGATGATTAAAGCACCCCTGTGGCAGGTGGCATATGACAGCGAATTAGTGAACACTCATCGTGATGTGTGATGGACACCCTGGGGCGGGTCAAAAGGGAAAGGCAGTGGCATCAGAAACAGGTAGATCACTGGTGAGAACATACGTAAGCGGGCAAATACCCACAGCAAGAGGGGTACACCCTCTTGATACGGAAGAGGGGTAAATACACAATGGACTCATAGCATCCTTGCAATATATACACGTCACTGGGCTATGCTGTTGTGGACCATAAGGGAATATTCCGTCATTGAGAAAATGATGGTATTATTAGTAACCGTAACAACCGCCGGGTGATAGCCTTCAAGGGAGGGATAAATCACCTGGGGTCAAGTGAAGCAGTTCTATGAAGGGTTAAAGTACTATGACAGAGGTCAAAAGCGCAAATACTCATCGGCACGTTTAGGGTTTGGAGAACGGGTAACTAGTCGAATGGGTGGTAAGGCACGGCCACCAGACCACGCAGTGATCCCTCAGCGAACGTGCAACAAAACCCCAGGGTTTAGTACACAGCAAAGTATGTGATCACGATTCGCAATTGCCCAATACACATCTGGTTGGAGATGGGCAATAGTCCCCATGAATAAGTAGTCAACCTCTGTGATAAGTAGTAGGCCAATAGCAACCAGAATAGCCACATCAACTGTACCGTATGCATAAGTAAATAACCACTCAAGTAAGCAATAAATCACTCTGGTCTGGGCAAATGAACCCGGGACCTGTAATAAGTCTCCAGTTAGGGATCAACCTTAACAGGCGAACAAAATCTCACACAACCATGGGTTATCTTTGGGTAACTATAGGATGAGACAGGTAATAGACAACTGGATCAATCAAATCACAAAATACTGTGAATTGGACATCTAGGAATGGTTAAGTAATCATGAGAATGGGTCATCACCCCTCTGGACGGGGAACCTTGGAGGACAGAGCTGGTAAATATCCCACGAAATGCAAGCAATCCCTAGGAAGGGGGAAATCTGGCAAGGAAGGCACAGGGAATCCTTGCAGGTGTCTAAATGACCAATGGACAGCAGGTAAACCTAGATGATTGGCTAATAATTACCCCCCATTAAGAAGTAGATGGTCTGCAGGAATGTAGTCAAACAAGGAACCGGGAGGGCATTCAGGGGTTTCCTCAAAAGCTGCGGGGGAAAAAAGCCAAAGATAAACACTGTTTTATTCTCTTTAGCATGCTTTCACATAGGAAGTCCCAGGAAGAGAAATGATGTGTTGGAAAGTCCTCTCCTCTAACAGGGACTTGCCGGGCCTTCAGGGTGTGTGTGACTTCGATTGAGGATCGTAGGCGCTTTCGCTTTCTCCTTCCTCATGTTTGTAAGGTCGGCAGAAAAGGAATATTAAAGAAGGATAAAAAGGGAAACGTACGAGAGGATGTATGCATGTAAAAAGAAAAGAAACCAGGAATATTTTTATAAGTTAAGATGAGGGTTAATCTGTTTTTTAACATTAATTGGTGTTCTAGTGAAATCTTATATATTTGAAATTTGCCCTACATGTACATGGAAAATATTAATGAAAAACATGTTGTAATTGAATGTATTTTTTTATTTGAAAGATGCACGGCATATTTACCATTCAAAGATGGCCTTTGAGACAGTCATCCAAGATGGATGTCGCCATGAAAGAGCTCAGAACTTAAGAGTTCCTTGTGGAGGCAGTGTGGAGGCGGGAAAGGCATGCAGGGGTGGGATTACTTTTATGGTTTAGCATGGCTATGGGCAGGGAATGGGAGGGATCAATAGCCAAACACCACCTAATGCACTGTGTATCTCTCCTCAAATGTCATTCATGTCTGCCCCTTGTCAGAAGTTCTTATCTCTATGTACACACGAATCAGTATTTGATTGCAATAGTTTAGGCTATTATAGTTGTCACAAGCGACACGTAATAGCCCAAACTAAAAAGGGTATTCTCTCATGCTTACCCCACACAGCGCTTCTATTGTTGATACTGTGTCTAATATATACATGGTTACTGAAAGATGCTCTATGATCGACCAATGTGATTCCAGTGATTTACTTATGTGACTGATTTAGTATTTAGACTTTCATAATTGGCAAACCCTTATTCATCAGTTCTTTTGTTATTAAATGGCATACCGGCTGGTAGTATTTGACCTCATTCGGATGGGATGTACTTTTCCATCACTTTTGGAGCCTGGCTTCATAATGGCGCTGCTTACTTCATGTAGCTAATCTCACAGGGGATCAGCTATCCTGAATATCATTTCTCAGGAGCCTGCATTTCTTATAATTCTTGGCAAATGTTTACCTGTGAATTCTCTACATGCAGCTGTCATTTAGAGTTTTGCTTTATCAATTCACACATTAAAAGCGCAAAGTCTTCTATCTGGTGAGCAGGCATCCATTAGCCATATTTCCTGCTCCTATAACACTGCAGCCTCAGTTTTACCAAACATTCTTACTGGGTCCTGTAAGGACCACCTAGTGACTCCCCTATTCTCGGATATTCATTCTACCTTCTCTGGCTTTAGTAACAAACACTTGTCCAGGGTTCAGTGTCATCCTCAGTTTTATCATGATGGGTGATCGAGTGAATAGCTGTTCTTTCTTTGTGAAACCTCCATGTTAATGTATCTCCAGTCGTGCAGCCTTATTAGAAAGTAAACTATCGTCCCCCCACCCCCTACTCCAGCGGAATGCGCATCGTCCGGTCCTATATTATGGTAATCTAAAGTTTACAGCCCCATGATCTGTTTGTAAAAAGCTGGTACAAAATGCAATCTGTACGCTAAAGAATTCTTGGGCCGGTTATGATGAGATGGGTTTGGTATGTTGAAAGCAGGGTCTTCGTCATCTTCTCCCACATCTTCTCCCATTCCAACGACTTTCAGCTTTCCCCTTGCCCATCCAGCCTACAATGATTGATAAAGCACTACATTATTACAAACTCAGGCTAAAATAAGCTGGTGCTTACCCTGAAAATGCTCCAATTTAAAAACACCCCCACTCTCCAGTTCGGATGGTTAGCACAAAGAATACCTTTCATGGGCTCTTAGATGGGATTTTATAAATATGCCCTATGATTACATCCTGCCTGGTGCCTTCCAACATAGTTGTTCCCTGTGTTTTGCAAACAAAAAGGATTTGAAAACAAACATCATCCACATTCATATTTCTGTAATAGCAGCTGAAGATTACTAGAAACATGACCAAACCAGGCTGCTCGTGCATACCATACACTATGGAGAGTTGGAGACACTTTCCAAGACCGCTTTTCACTTTCCTATGAAAGAAACCACAGAATGGAGAAAAAAATCCAAAACAAAAGAAAAATCGGAATGTCCTCACCAGGTGAAGTAGCAGACAGTTCCTTACCACTCTATAGAGCGAAATGATTATTGGTAGCGAAATGATTATTGGTAGAACAAGAACGGAAGTCGTGTTGCTGCAACCGGGTAGAGGACCTACTAGCTCATCCTTCACAATACCCCAAAAGAAAAAATGCAGGAGGTGCAAATCCTAATTGTTACTCACCTGGAGGCCCCCAGGAAGGAATCTTACACCAGAACTCTGCTGCCAAAGAAAGTGATGGGGATAGGACTTGCACAATGTTAAATCCTTATTGGAATATGGCGGACGTCAATAGTGGTATGCTAACTCAGCAGCCAAACTGCGTTTCAAAGAATAATAACCCAAAGGTAATTAGGGGCTGCTGGAGCCAACTAGCTATACCTTTGTTTCGATTGCAAGAGGTCCAGGGGTCTCGGGGGCAGTAGTCACGTGGAGAGCATTCAGTGACCTTCAAGTCCCACAAGGAATGCTTCTGCAGAGTCCCAAGCTTACAGGTGAGATGGTGTCCAGGCAACATCAGTTTCTCATAAGATCGTCCATGCACTGGAGCATTTCAGCAACGTTTCTGTGGTCCAGGGAGAGCAGGACGACTGTGCAGGGCCTCAGAATGTTTAGGCCTGCTAGTCCAATGGCATAAGACACACTGTGAAGGTCTCTCCTGGTTTGAAGAGTGTGCAGAGTTTCTCCAGTGGATTGCTTTGGCAATACATATCTTCAGCTGCAGTCCTATGGCATGCCTTTGTGTTGTCTTCAGTCCTTCTACTCTTGGTTCCAGTGGACAACATGCAAAATGGATCCAAACCCTCTGTTTAGATCATAAATTCAGGCTCGGAGTATCCTCAAAACTGAAATAAGGATCTGCACCATTCAAACTGTACGTGGCTGTCCATTATGGGCAGCAATCTGCCCAACATCTGCCCAGCAAGAAACTTCCCCTGGCTGGAATGTGGTTAGGGCCAGACAGCCCCAAGACCCATTACCAGCCAGAAAACGAAAATAGGTTTTGTCGCCATCCAGCTCTGTACACATCAAAAGGGTAAGCCAATGCGATCTAGAAGAAAAGCGACACAAAGTGTCCCAGCAACACCCCACCTATGGTAGGATGAGCCACATTAAAACAAAGTTGAAAATAAATGGGAAAAGCTGTCCCTGCACTGGGAGTCCTAGGGCCTGCCCATTGCACACCAAACGACATGAGTAATGCAGGTTAGTGAGGCTCAAAAGGCCCTATGGACCCTAAAATATCATGCATAGGTCCAAATCTATAATAGATATGCTCGGGCTCCAATGAGTTCAGTGGAGGGAAAGCGGCAGAAAGTGATCATTTTACGAACAGTAAAAAAGCACATAAGAACAAATACAAATTGAATGTCTGACAACTGGGCACTATGAAGGCATCTTGAAGTAGGACACAGACAACAGTTTCAGTTTTCTAAAATGAAATGTTTTATTTCTTAAATGTTAGGATAGAGAAAGGCCTAACTTGCCCTATGCTAAGGTGTGATTTGCCTACCTAAATAAACTAAGGATAGTCTGTGTCATTAAGTTCAACTCAAGTCAGTCTGTGTCCATAACCTATACTTGCCCTCACAACTAAAGATGTACAGTGTATAGGGATGTCAGCAACCAAAGAAACAGTGTTCAAAATAAAGTTCTGAGCTCCTTCCAGCTCCTGGCTTGCATTTCAGCTTCCCCTTCCCCAAGTTCAAAACAGTTCCACCAGAAGGCCTCAGGGTTCCTTTCCCCAAGTTCAACACAATGCACAAAGTCTCTGGGTTTCCTTACCCAAGAAGTCAGCAGTTCTAGCTTCAAAATCAGTCAATTCTCTTAGCTTTCCACAAGTATTTCAAACCAACTTTGTAACCTTTCAGGCATTTCAACAGTTCACATAGCCTGTTCCTTTCCTTAAGCACTTTAACACTTGTTCTGCAGATCTTGACTTTCCTTGGTTCACTCCAAGTAGGGGTTACTCGGTCTAGGCACTGTTTATTTATTTTATTTAGCAATGGACCACCGACAGGAAATATAAAGGAGTGGGAATGATAATATAACACCACTGCCTAAATAAGGATATTGCTCTCCCCCAAAAGTGTACTAAGCTTAATAACTTAGCTAGGAACCAGCCTCACCATTGTCCTAGAAACGCAGGAAAGGGAAGAGAAGAATATACTTACCCAACGGACCACCGACTGTAAATAGATAGGAAGGAGCGGGGGAATGACAATAGAACACCACTATCAAACTAGGGGATAATGCCAGCCTAACCAAGTGTACTAAGCGCAAATAATTTAGTTGGGAACCAGCCACGCCATCGCCCAGAAACTAGACAGTCAGGAAAGAAAGAGAGAGAATATACCAACCCAGTATGACAACGAGATACATAAACAAAACGACAAGGATTGAGAGACCTATAACCCACTAACCAAAACCTCAAATTTCTGCATACTTAACTCACAGAAAAACCCACACAACCACCTCTCTGGAGCAAACCTGCAGGCACCTCACAACACTGCAACAAAAAAACATTAACACATAGATGGTAACAGCAGCACACAAGGACTCGCTTCGATCCTATATTCACACCCAAGCTCAGCGCACGGTGAAAACCGAACTGAAGCTGCCAACAGAACAGCTCCTCTCACTTTCCTACGCCCTCTTCACTCATTACAGGTCACGTAACCGATAACCCATTGACACTTTGTTATATTTACTTGTTCTCATTGGACTTTCTTGCCAACACAGGCTTCCTCTCTGAACCTGTGTCATTAGTCCACTTTCAATATTATAGATCTCCTGATCACCCACTTGCTTTCACACTATATTGTGGTATTCAATAACTCAAAGTTCTTTTCAGCTTGTCCGGTATTCAGTAATGTTCTATTTGGTCTCCAGACCCATTCATTACACGGTTTCATTCGAGCAGCATCTTCATGTGCCCAAATGCAGGTCCCTGAAGCCCCCAGGCATGAGTCTTCCCTCACTCACTGTGTTGCGGCCACTCACCCGGGGGCCTTTTGGTTTCTTCTCCGGCTTTCTCTTGCTCCCCCTTCACTTGGCAAGAGCTCTGAAACCTGTTGCTGTGGTCTGCAACATCCGGGAATCTTCTGTGTCCAACAGCTCCGGCTGTAGACACGTGGCACAGAGATCTGCAGGGCTCTCAACCTGCTAGTGGCCCTTTCTGGCCTCAGCGTCCTCATTGCTATTCTGCAGCGCTCCGTGTCCTTTTCTCTGGCCCATCTCCAATCTGCTTCGCGTCGGGTTGCTGTATCCTCATTCCGAGGAGTTTTATTTTTCTCCTCCTACATGTCTCTCCTTTTATGCACCTGTAGCCTATCAAATGGCTACAGGTGCAAGTCCTTTGCCTGACCATAGTTGGCTTCATTAGTGGTACTTGCCTGACCATTGTATTGATGCTTTACAGTCCTCTTTCTCTTTCTCGTTTGAGTGGGGTGCATTACTCCCAGTCACACCAATGCAAGTGTAAATTACTCTGTCACCTCTTCCTCGTCCCAGTCTTGAAGGAATAGGAGTGTGGGACCGTGTGGGGGTGTGTGTGAAAGAGGGGCAGACTGATAATAACCTACAAAGGCAGGGGGAGGATAGGGTGCATTCTGACAAGGGAAAGGGGGGATACCATGCCTCACCTAAAGACATCCTCTCCCCGCTCCCCAAGGCCCTGCCACCCGGGTGACCCTCACTCGCATATCCACCCCCAGGGTTGGAATCCAAAAGAAATGGCCTTTCTCTGGCCACCGGAGAAGAGGATCTAAGTGGAGTTGATGGGAGGATGCCCTCAGGTTCTTCACAGCACCTAAAACAAGATTGAAAGAGCAAACTAATGGCTTCTTATTTCAGTTTGTGCTTACTAGTGGCTGACCCCTTAATTATCAAAGTGCCTATGAAACGAGACCCTCAGACACAAGGACGTGTAAGAGCCAATACTAGGTAGGCTTACAAGATTTGATTAAGCGAGTTACGTAGAACCGGAATCCCATATCACACAAAGGAAAGACATTCAAGCACGAGAAGCCAAAATAGGAAAAACACTGTCCTGTAAATCTGTGTCCAACACAGTTTGCAAAAGTGTTTGCTAATCACAATTTACACTCACAGGAAGCAAGGAAACCTCTCCTGGCCATAGTGGAGCAATCCCCTATTAAATACGTATAATGGCCAGCTTTCAGCACTTTCAGGTCACTCTGGCTATCACCCCTGGAAACACTTTGATCTATCCTGCCTGAATTTTGCACAACCTATGATGCAATGTTCTTTACTATTTGCATTTTTGATACCATTTGTTTGTCAACACTTGTTAGCAAGCTTTGTAATAGTGGTGATTCAAACAAATTAAAACTCTAAACGCAGGAGAAGTTGTAATGCATAATTAAAGATGGAACATGCTGACCATAACATACTGTTTAATGAATAACATTTAATTCTATACAGAATCATGGTACTTTAGAATTATTTCTGATATCCAAATAAAACCTTCAAAGACTGGCTATAAAAGATGGAACAAACAGTTCACCTACTGAAATGCGTCATGGAAATATTTGTTTACAAGTCAGGACAGTGTCTAAAAAAACAGCAATTACTATTTGCTGGCTGCCTCAGAACATTTGTGTTAGCCAAATAATAAATCTATTGTGAGGTACTGACAATGTCTTTAAGGTGTTACATTCTGTTCATTCTGCTTCCTATGCATCCCAGAAGAGCCACCCATTTGACTAGCAATTGGATCGCACTTTCAAACTATTTGTTTCTGTGAGATTTTGAAACAAGCCGATCCCTCTAGAAAGGCATTTAAGTCGAACACTGAATGATAGGTGGCAGAGTAATCCGGGCAGTTCCAGTCGAGTTACAGGATCCAGATGTTAGCGTGTGGGTTTAAGTGTATATATGTCTGTAGGTATGTAAACATTTTCTGGTTGGCTCATCCCGCCCAAAATAAATTAATTGGCTATCTGGATTGTAGGCTGGGGTGCTAATGGTGAAAATGTTAGGGTTCTGAGGGCCAATACAGGCCAATAGGCTGCTCCAAATCATGCATTATGGCCTCACTAAATCAATTCTGAAGATTCTTAAGAATCTGCTGTTCTGGGACACTCGTCAACATCATCAAAGGGTTTGCACCTTTTTCTACTCATCGGAACATACAGTTCTTTTTGTTTTGCTGTTAAAAAGCACTACTTCTCCAATCTCATTCTGTCATACTGACTGTCTTTCAGCTTCTGTCTTTCCCTTCTCTCTTCATCTGCCCTTGCTGATTATTTCTCTGCCAAAGTTCCTCAACTGTGTCACCCCTCAACTACTTCATCTCTTCCTGCTATCTGTCCTTCTCCTTTCCAGCTTCTATCTTCCTTTTCACTCCTATACAATTCTGATACTGATCATGTTCCTACGCATGCTCATCCCACTGCTTCCCCAGTTGCTCCTCTACTTCCTTCCCTCATTCTCAAAGATTTTCTCCTTTGCATTCCTTTGACTGCCCTCTTCAACTCTTCCCTTTCTTCTTCCATCTATGCTTCAGACTTCATACACACTACATTTCTGCCTATTCTGAAAAATGTTCAATCAATCCTTCTCTTCCTTTCAATTTTCTGCCTATTTCGTGTTTTCCCTTTATATCGAAATGTCTGGAAATGGTGGTCTTGTCTTCCTTTAGGTCCCAACTTACCTTGATCAACACTCTCTTGTTCCCCTAAACCAATCCAGGTTTCACCCTATGCACTCCACCAAAACCACTTTGCTTTAGGTCACAATTGACTCATATTAGCTCACCATGGACTCTCTTCTATTTTGATCTTAATTGACCTCTCAGCCACTTTTGATACTGTTGATCACCCTACCCTCCTTAATGCACTCTCTTCCTTGGGGTTCTCTAACTCTGTCCTATAATGGTTCGCCGCCTACCAGTCTGACCGCTCCGTCACAATCCCTTGGGCTGGAACCCGTCCTCGTTCTCATACTCTACAATTTGGCATCCCTCAAGGTACTGTCCTTGGACCCCTCCTCCTTCTCGTCCATCTGCTATAATTTTAAATTCAGTTTTATTTCAAATGTGTTTTTTCTTTCAGCTTCTACACTGATTCTCAAATCTCTGATAATATGCACTCCTCTTTTCACCTGTCATCTTGAAATTGAAATTTGGATGCACTCTCGCTACCGCTAATACCTCTAAGACTGCAGTGCTTTTCTTCCTTTCTTCTTCCATTTTCCACTACCCTCTTTACTGCCCCTCTACATCCCATCCGCTCTTCTTCCCACTACCCACAATCTTGGTGTCCTCTTCGACTCATCGTTTATCTTTTCCGCCCATATCTCTGCCACTATCTTTCCTTTACTGCACCCAAAAGACTTAATTCTTATCCTATTCTGTCTTCCTCTTCGCTCTTCTATTTCTGCTTCCTGACTCTTGTTATCCTGGCTCCCCTTTTAATCCCACCTAATGTTCTTCCTATGATCTTTAAGTGTCTTTATGGTCTAGTACCCCCTTATGTGCCCTCTCTTATCCCACTCTAGTCTCCTAATCACACTTTCTTCCTACTGTTCCCATTCCACCTTAAACCAAGTCCCACTTTCTTTTTACTTGTTGCCAGGCATTGGAATGCTCTTTCTATTTTTTCATCCACCTCACTACATCTCTTCTGTTCTTGTATAAACACATTCTTTATATCTTCTCCAGCCTAATATAAATTCCTTGTGAACATTTTCTGTTTCATTTGTATTGTACTGTTTTCCTCTGGTTGTACAACACTTTGGAGTAAATCATTCTATAAATACAATTAGTGGTCGTACCCTCTCATTTGCATCCAATAACATCATTGGCATTCCCGCAACCTGCTTGGCCACCAGCTGGGTAAAATGATTGGGGCCTAGCGTAGTCTGGCATCTTGCCGTTCTCCCTCTACTTCACTTTGGATTAATCTTTTGCAGCAATAAGAAATCTTGATCTAATGCATCCTTTCTCAATATTTCATAAGGGTTTGCCACCTCTTGCTTTATCGGTCCATCCAGGTTCCAATCTCCCAATTCTCTACCAAAGATGCCGTTACATTTCCGAACTACAATCAACCGCAGATGGGTCACAAGATCAGGCTCAGGATTACAATCGTAGCTCCCACAGGGCAGCCATACACAGGCCGCTGGCAAAGAGCAATAGCCAAATGTGACACATGTGTTCTTGTACACTGCCAAGCACACACAGCCATAACAAACCTAACACCAATCAGCTGACAAAACCCACAACAGCAAGTGGTATTCCACTACTCCTGGCTGTCACTCACAGACTGAGAGTCAGACTGTCTGTTGCATTCCATAGTCTGCTTGTTAAATGCCATATAGTGATTTTTGCATCAAATAAACTGTTTTTGGATCATGCCTCCTATGACATACTGTAACAGATGATGCTGCAAGTGAATGCATAGATTTCCAAGATTTTATTTAGTTGGAATGATGAAAAGGCATATGAAAGTATGTACATTTCAGTGATCAAAACATTTCTTATTTACTGATTCAACATGCCAGTACATAATACAGTACTTGTCCTCTACAGGTGATCTACCCTTTCCTATGATACAATACCCTAAATCCAGAGGGGCCAATCCCACAAATATATTTGTTTTGATACCACTGTTGATAAGCCTAAAGAAAACAAAATGCACCTCTCTGCAGTCTGTCGCTACATGCAATGTGCAAGGTTAGGCCATACCCAACATGTTAATGTTCTACTGTCCTGCAGTATATGCACTTAATAACTTCCCTCATTATACTGACTGATGCACCACGCTGATATGGAATCATGTGTTAACCTCCTAAGTGCACTGAGCTTGTTTGGCATCTGGCCTGTTGCAAGATAAGGCTTTGTTTTTTTTAGATGGGTGATTTTCTGTACTCAAACAAGTGCTCAATGAACAAATTAAACTCTATATCCCTTCCCACCCCTCCTCACTGAGCATTTTAAAGCACTTTATTCTTTAGTACATTGCAACCCATGAGCTCATTAACACTGATTTAAACTCTATTCTGTTACTGCAAAATGACTAAATGATCGGACCAATGGTTAGCACAAAGCTGAGGGAAAATATTACCCCACGTATACCTTTAAAGAACGCCAGCAATGGCGTTTAACAATTAGTCTCCCTCAAGCGGTCTGTTATCTATTACCACACCAATAGGAAGCGTACCCACAAAGGAGATAATGAGATAGTTAGGCAACAAGATGAGTACGTTCTGTAGGCTGCTTTACAGGAGGTGGAGCCGTACTATACTTTATTTGACAATTCAAATGTCTTGTGTGGTGCTGAGCACTAAAATTCTCTTTCACTTTGCTTTTCTGTGCTTTTTATATTCTGTATAAGAACATGAATTCCAATCAAAAATATAAAAGAAATGCATCTTCTTGCCCAGTAAAGACTCTCTTCTCTTCTGGTAGATTTTCTCTGCAATTGACTGGGAGACTGGTGAGTGGTGCTATGAGCTAAATCACTCAGCGTTTCCTCTGCCTTGCTTCTTCAGCCCCCCTTTGCGACGTTGCGGTCTCCTCCTCTCTACTGCTCCCCCAATTCATTGCAGCTCCTTGCTACTTCAGCACCCTTATTCTAACCCTTGGTGCCTTCATTATTTACAGCACTCGGTTTCTTACCGAATAGGTTTGTGCTTTAGAAATAACATATATACAGGCATACATACTGCAGCGCCGCTTGTTCTCTTTGCTACTGAAAGTGCTGCGCATATGACATCTGGGGTTTCCCTTCACTAACAGCTAAAATTGTATTTCTACTGCTTATTCCCCACTAGCGTTCTGAGCCATTACTCTAGTTTAATCTCTGAGTCTCTATTGCTCGCACCCCTTTCCCTCCGCCACTTACAGTATTACTAGCCTGCTGGACTAGCCAACTGTGGCATCATCTTTTGCTGAATATGAACTACCCCTCGATTTTGTCAACTATGGATTTATTACTTCTTGACATAGCTTGTTTTGTCAGACCACATTCACTACTCCACATTTGTCACCCAGAGACTGACTGTTACTGGACATAGATTGTCTGCTCGGTATCGACCATAACTGTGCAGCAAAAAATACAGAGGGCGAAAATGTAGAGTTCTGTACTGCAAATTTCAATGCAATTATATGTGGGGGGTAGGTTAGGGGAATATATAATGAGAGGGGAGTATGGGGGTTTGTGAGGGATCTCGCCCTGCATATAATTGCATTGAAATGTGCAAAAGGAAAACACAATTTGACATTTTCGTCTTCGGTATTTTGGATTCAAAGTAATCACATAGAGCAGATGGATCTATCAAATAAACTGCTCAGGGGCTCTTGCATGCCATAGAACGTCTGCTCCTTCATTGATGTATGCCAGAGATGTATGCATTACACACATATAGCTTATATGTAGGAGCTATTGTCTTTTGGGGCCAATTCTGGATTTGGCAGTATTTTCTTACCGCATTATTTTGGCCTTACCATTAGAGGTAGTTCAGTATTACCCTATTTTGGTGATAATATAACTTTAGCTTATATTGGCAGTAATTTTTAGTGGTATCTTATTTTGGTGGAATAGTGGTGAGCATGTCTTTTATACTACCGGCCCATCATAGAACAGAGTCTCCCTCGTTACAATTGTGACCCACCTTTGGCTGACTGCAGGTACTCTGTGGACCTAGCACATCTTTAGGGAACCCAGTGAGTTTATTCAGAATGCCACTTATTGCATGTAACTCATGTTACTGATTTATTTACATTCAGTAACCTATGTGCCTTGGGGCACCACTTTCTCTTCAACATGCATAGAAAGTGCATCCTTACACACACATAACCTAACATAACACATAACCTTCTATCTTGCTTATTTGTATATATTTACTCTTGTCCTAACCTTGACCCATGCAGTAAATGAGGTAGCAAAATTCTTTACTGCATTGGTATGACGCTAGGATCATCGACTGACTTTTCCCCTAACACAGTAATCATGAGAGACATAAAATAAAATCCCAAAAAATTGCACCAGCTTTGCTTTTTGTTATAATATTAGTATTTGTTATACACAATCCAGAATGTTACAATTACACATATGCTTAGCAACAGTGAGCACAACCTCGTCCTCTAGAAGATAAACACAGAAAAGAACACAAGTACATGACAATACGAAAAATTCTGATTAATTTCTTTTTCTTTTCTTTCAAACAATTGCACATTGAAAGGAACACAAATAAAACATTTCGTGTTATAATTAAACACCCTAGGCTAATCTGACCACAGGTCAGCCACCCACTTACTCCTCAATTACTTAACTTACAAATGTATTTGAAGTCTGCTTCTATGTTCCGTCTGCTTCTCTTGCTGCCAGGGTTTATCTTCACAACCTCACACCCCACGGACACAGCCTTCGGAATTTCTTTTACCTCGGTACCAGCAACCCGACCCCTTTCTGCATGGCTTGCAAGCTGTTTTCAAAGCTGCATTCCCAGAGCCCCAAACAGGAAGACACCCACAGCATTCGAATCCCTGGAAGGACTGCCTACTCCCACCCCCAGCTCAGCTGATTAAAAAAACTCTGGCTGTCTGTCAAACTTTAGATCAGCCTCTTCTGACCTGGTCCTGCCACCTCTTGATTCCTACCAATCATATTACAAGAATTTTCATGTATCAAGCAATTTGCTGCGAGGACAATGGAAGTTCTCAGCCTGCATATAAAAAACATTGCACAAAACAAACAGCCTTTCCGCTTTTTTTTCTATTGTGCATCTCCCCATGGAAAAACACAAACTGAAATGACTTTCAAACTGTGCCTACCGGACTGCATTATAAAGTTAATTGGGAATGTTAATTGTTTAGTGGACTTTTTATTAGTTGTTAGTTGGTTACATATTTCCAATGCAGTTCCACACAGATATAAAAGTATCAATTTGTAAATATGCATGCTTCTACATTTTAAAATGACTGCCCCCTTTACTGAATGCTTTTGAAACTAAACCCCTTTTTGCTAAATACTTTTAAAAATAATGTTTACTGGCTTGTTGCTGAGAAGCTGACCCATGCACCCATTTCAAAAGAGGTGCATCTACATACTAAAGAATGAAACCCCCCACTTTTGCTTCCCTTTGAATCTGTACACATGTGCTGTTGTTTGCACAGCTAATTCATGCATGAATATATCCCTACACTCCTGATTGTGTCACGGAGATTGACTGTTATTTGACAGAGAGAAGCCAAGCCCTTACTCAATACGGTATGCGATACAGAAGCAGAGGATTGATTGTTTGAAGGCACACACACGTGCTCTATGGTCAATCAAGGGGAGAACTGCAGTGCCACACTCCAACACTCTGTAGATGATGAGGGAGAAGCTCAGCACAATATATATGTTTTTTCTCAGTGTTGCCTCTGGGGTCCTCACTGCCCCGGGGGTATATTGCAGCTACAGTAAACGAAAAACACTGGTGATATGTTAGTCATTTTCCCTAAATATATCAGTAGGGTATAATTTACTATTCCAACTGAAATGCTCAAAAACATGGGGAACCTTTTTGATTATGGAGCCCTTATGTGGAAGGATATGAAGTTCCTGAGCGAGACTTTGGCGAGTCAGCATAGCAACAAGCACATTGCCCTTCTCTAAGGGGAGGGATATGCAAGTCCTTACTTTGCCTATACTGGCCCGTAGATATTTTATTTATTTCATTTTTTATCTCTTGATCCGGCACCCACAAAACTGATTCGTAGGTCATTAATAAGGAGCTGGGGTAGAGAAGGAAAGGGGACAATAGAAGGAGGAAAGAACAGTAGACTGGAAAGTGTTAGAGAGAGCGGTTAAGAAATTAGGGTCCATACAAAGCCGAATAGGTGAGTCTATAGTGCTGTGTGCAACTTTGACACATCAGGTTTCAGAATAGGTAGGTACGTTTTCAGAATGCTTCTGATGGACGTATCAAGAGGGAATACTCTAGCCCAGTATCCTGGTTGGAGACCATGGGTGGGTGTGTGGGCAAGGAGATGATCGTGAAAACTGTCGGATGTTTGTCAGCCAAGACAGAGGTTTCATGGTTGGAAAAATGCAGTTATTGCATTTTAGGTTACAGCGGAGTTGCAGTGCATCGTTATGTCCCTCTTACGTTTATTTCAGGACTCAGCTGGAAGGTAAATTACATGCGCAAGTGGATGGATGGAGAATTACTTTTCAGGCCTTGCAAATTCCTAAAAATCCCACCAGACCTGCAGGATAAGTTCCTTCGTTTACATACTCGACTGAAGAGAAATGCACTTGACCCATGATGACTGGTGACCAAATATTTATCAGTGCTTTCTGTAAAATGGTGCATGTCACTATAAGCACATTTATATTATTTGATGAAATGCTTCTACCCAAAGTCCAGCAATGCACAGTGAAACATTTGCCATTTACTGCAAACAAAGCTTGTTTGCAGTAAATGGTAAAAAGGTTTCAAACATCCCCATCCTCACCAGAACGTTTGAGTGCCATGCAAAGGGTACTCTCTGGCTAGCCCTTCAAAATAATCCTCTAGCCAATGCGAGTGGGCTAGCAGATTTTGCGAGAATTGCTTTTGCATGGTATATTTCTAGATATTTGTGAATATGGAGGAATCCCGGTATAGTTCTATGTGGAAAAACTGGTTTACAAGGATTCCTTTGGTGTCGGGACCTGTGTAGAACTAAGCACAACCTTTCATCCTTCTAAAGTTTTTAACCTTGTAAATAATTTCTGCTCATGAAAGCTTGACTCAGCACTGCCATGCATGGTGGCAGAATATTATTCTGAAGGTAGAGCCTCAAGCGTATTGAAAATGCTGGTATGTCATGTGTACATGCAAATGTTAATTTAGCTTCGGCTTTGTTGTTTCAGGTCCCTGTTAGCATATTTCTTCCTGAAACGTTCATCTCAGGGAATCTCCTTGGTTTTAATTTATTATCTACTAGATTAGTCCTGGCTTATTGTTTTGACATTTTCAGCTTGAAAGTTATTTAGAATGGGATGGACAACATGTCTGACATAGTTTATATTTTGAAACAATGGTATTTCAACTGTCATTCCAGTTTTCGGGACTGTTCCACATAGCTGCATTCGGGATGCATTCGGGACAGACAATATTGATGATTAAGATTGGCCACTTTGTTTATTAGCTATTGGAATCAGGCACTGGGATTGCTACTTGAGTTTACTAGACAGGTGTCTGTCTTCCCAGCCTTGTTTCCTTAATAGTTGGCCTTTTTCCTCGAGATCGAATAAAGACAGTGAGTGCAAACCTTAATCCGCAAAGGCGGAAATAGATTGTCTAATTGGCAGATGGAAATGGTTGGATCTAACGCTGTGGGGAAGAGTAAACCCTTGCCCCATCTACTATACAAACTTTGAGCAGTGCGAATAAATATCCCAAAGGCGTACTGGATGGAATTGACTAAACAGCAGACAAGACTGCTCGAGGGTGATGTATGTAGAGTAATGATGAGTCTAGGGAAAATTGGGAGAAAAAAGGGGATTCCATCTGCCAAGCATGCAAGTGTACCACTTGGCGACAACGCTTCATCAAGCGGCCATGTGGATGGGAAGTTCTTCTTAACGCCCTTCCAAGGGTGTTCATGTAGAGGTCACTGGTAGTGGTGGCATGGGACTCTTGGACATTTTACACAAGGAAAAGGATGAAGAATCACCAGGAGCAGAGAATGTTACTCTTGCACATATGTGGAGTGGAGAGATAGAGCAGCAAAGCTTGGTGAGTATCAATGGCAGCATTTGGATGCTCCGATGCTTCAAAATATCCACGTAAAGCTGAGGTGGAGCTCTCTTGCTCCACCTTTTATCCCTGTGGGCAAAGGAAAGAGCCGTCCGCTGTGTTTGATTTTGATCAATTGCCTGACCCTTAGGTTGGGACATGTCAGGTAAACAGTTTTTGCATTAATCCATTGTCTCTCATGATGTAAGCAAGTGTTCATGTCAGAAAGGGAGGGAGGGGGTTAGCATTTGGTAGGGTTTATGAAATAGACAGGGGGGATTGTGGGAACAGTAGTGTTATGTCAATGCAGATCGCGGGTTCGGGAAATAACCAGATGGATGTGAAAAAGGATGACCGGGAGTTTTATCGTGAAATGAACAGGAGGGATTGTGGGAACGGTAGTATTTTGTTAATGCCGATTGAGAGTTTGGAAAAGAATAATCAGTTGGACGTGCAGAAGAAGGATGGGGAGTATTTGGGTGGAAAATAGAAAAACAAGGATTCCGGGAGTTGTGGTTTTTGAGTGTAGTAGGGTTTGGGCTCCTAGTTTGTTTACCAGAGGTGTAAGGGTTGAAGGCGAGCGTCCCCAGATAGCACAATCCTCCCCCCAATGAGAGACAATAATGGACTCTCCCAGAGGCAATAAGGCTAAGACAAAGTCCAGGTGAGCTTAATGGGAGTTTATATAAGTCAAATTAGGGCATGCAAAGGACTCTGCAAACTCCGAGAGCGCTCTGTCTGACATTAGCAAAGACAGGCGTGTATATTTACAAAATACGTCGTAAGAACCTAAACACTATAGGGGGCACATGTTCGTGGGGATTGGGTGGCGACGACTAACTATAGGTGCATCTGTGATGTGGTGCGCCGTGGTTGGCGGATGTCACTGGTTGCCAACGTGGGCCGGGCAGGTCAGCAGGGCTCATCCGGGCGGTGCTGTTGTGCCAGGCGTGGCCAGTGTCATTGATGAACGTCTTTCTTGGCTTTTTGCCCTAAGGCCACGCACACCGCATTCATTCAAGATTGCAATATTATCTTCCCTAGTAAATCTTCCAATAGGTTATTCTACAGGTTAATGCAACACAGGAGGAATGCACCTAGAGTGGGGTCCTTTGGTAATACATCAATACATGGTTACCATCATCCTGTTGACCGGGTATCATAGGTCACGAGGTTTGGTCTCAGGGCAAGGGGCGAGCTGTCCAAGTTACCATGTCTCGTTAGAAGTCATTATGAATGTGTTCCTAATTTTACAGGCATCATTAACCTGGGGTGAGCTGGTGGGTCGTGGAGCCTAAGAAAGGGCACCTTTTGGCCTGTGTTTATGGCCGGGGTTTACTGCTGGGTTGTAAATAATTCAGGTAGCTGGCCGCGGCCCTAGGAGCTGCGGGGGAATGTGAATGCTTGAAGCGGCTCCAGCCGAATTGGGGGAGGTGAGGCAGATGAGGCAGAGCAGCACAGGCCTCTGCTTTCCGTCTGGCAGGCTTCAATGGGGAGGAAGGGGGAATGGCCTTGGATATGCCCACAATGGTATTTTCCTCGTGTGTTGCAGATTATGTGAAAGAGGCATAAACCTTCATATAATATACAATACTCATTGAATCTTTTCAAAGCTTATATTTCTCCATTGTTGGTGCCTTTACATGGCCATTTCGAATGTGTTACCTATACCCATTTTGCAATTGATAACTATATGTTAAGTATTTAACAACCACAACATTTTGTTACATTTCTATGCATGCACAGTAAACGAGGTAGTAGTAAGGTTGGTGGAGCACGCAGGAACAACTGGCCAATGAGACTGATGGCAGTGACACATGGTGAGCTTGGACATTCAAATGCATTCTGTGTATTTCCGTACACAATTTACATAAGCTTCCAATGTGGTTGCACTTGTCTACCTTTGCACTCTAGTAGCATTAGTTCAGTTATGGCATAGGACCTTTGAGTACATTCTTCTCGGCGAAACATATAACATAAAAACCCCGGGACACTTTTACCATTTGCGCATAGCTACGGGGATGTGGGTACTTCAACCAGAATGCCATATAAACACACATTCTGCCATCTTCATGGAGGTTACATGTTTTATCAAAAAGGTCATGGAGAGAAGAGTTTCATCACAGGCAGCTTGCTCATTAGTATTTGGGGGCTCTACTTTTGTCGGGAGACCATTTTACAGTTCTTTTCCACCCCGGCCCTGCTGGCCGGGTCATACTGAGGACAGTGATACACTGCGGAAGGTGAATGTTACAGTGTTTGCGTCTAGCACTAGCTCATGTCCGTCTGTTCGTGGGAACGGGCTCTCAGCGGATCTGCCAGGGAGCTGCGGCCGCGGGGACAAGTGAGAACTCTCCAAGGGTGGGGGCCGCGCTGCGGCGCACAGGGCTCATGCCATTTTGATTTCACAAAATGGTTTCCAGGGCCTAGCTTAACACAGCACGTTTGCTCAATGTTTTAAGCCAGTGGTTCACCCGCCACCTGGGTCCTTGTGGCAGGGGGGACCCCTGACGAGCCATGGACTCCAAAAGGGGGGGGGCTGCAGGGGAGGGAGGTCCCTTGGACCTATCCTCCCATACATTTCCCCCCTTTCGTTACTTAAGTAACAAATACTGTAACTCCCTCAACCTCTTGCGTTCTTATTCAGCTACAGCCTCATCCCATGCAGGGGTGCCTTTTATGGGCATCCATGCCCTACACACTCCTCGCAGGCTTTCTCCCCTTCTAGCATACTCTTCTGGGGTGCAGGTCATATATATATATACAACCTCCATCCCCTTCCAAATCCACCTCCTCATACCATTCAAGTTCATGGGGCTCTTTAATTGTAGTGTGCCATAGCCTGTCTACTACATCCCCGCTATGGTATATGGGCACCATCTGGAATCTTGATGTGTTTTCTGCTCCTGTTTGTACCTCTACTTCCTGCATATTTTGTATCGCACCGCGAGCGTTGCCCATTGTCACCATCATCATTGCACCGTTTGGTACTGCGTTTGCACAACATCGAAGACCCACCTGGCACATACAAATAATAAAAAAGACGAACACTACTGCTGGCATCAGAAATTTAACAGTCATTCCCAGCCACGATGGGACACAGGAGAAGATGTTGTCGAACCATGTGCTTGCTTCTGCTCCACCTTCCATTTTCATTCTCTCTCCTAGGTTATGTATCTTCGATCACGTGGGATAAGGAACCATTATCTGCATCTTCGGAAGGTACGAAAGTGCAGCAGGCACTTCCAATTTTTCGGCAAACACCTCCGTCCATCACTGTTAGCAGGTCTAAAACATACCTATTTTGCATGGTCATTAGCCGCAGTGCTCGCAGTTCCACTTTTATTACGTTAAATCCTTCTTCAGTGTCATTCGCCAGCTGGATCTGCTCCCAGCGTGTAATTTGGAGCCATTTTGCATTTGCCCGTGCCTGGATGCTGGGGATGAGTGAGGCGAAGAAAGTCTCTGCAGAGCTGAATAATCGATATCTGTCTGGGATCTGTGCCAGTAGCTCTGAGGATGCTTTTGATATGTAGTTCGACGATCGTCTGTTTCGTGACAGCATCTCCCCCTTATTACCGGAAGACAGGACATATACTTGTGATTCTGCAGTTGGTTGGGCCTCATTCTGCTGAGGGATCTCTCGCATTTTCTTGCTCCCATCAGTGTGGCTTTCGGTATCACCATTAGTGCAGAATGTAGGGTGGCCAGTGAGCAGCTGCCACTCCAGGATTGTGGGAGGTGCAGGTATGCCTGGTTGCCACATACCCAATAAGTGTCCATGAGGGCCGCTGTCCCTTTTCTCATATCCAGGATGGTGAGGGTCTTGTTGCACTTTTTGTTTACCCCCATGATATTTTTCCCGTCTCCCTTGAAACACAGTTCATAGTTTATTTCTTTCTGTAGCTTGAAGGGCTTTTCAATGGCAGTCACCCAGGTCAATTTTGAGATGTGCTCCTTCCATACTGGTGTGCATGTTTTCCCTATCCACTGCAGTTTCTCTGGTTTCACACCTCGCAGCGCTTCAGCTTTGCACATTATTTCTTCACCTTTCCACTTATTTTCTGAAAATAATGTCCCTTGTATTATAAAAAATGGTTCTTCCAAACATATCACTCCTTCTGCTTTCGGGTAGCAGGTCTTCTCATTCTGCAGCATTTTTAAAGTTACCTCGTGTGCCTGGAAGGTGTTCTTAATTCTGCACAACGTGAGATGAAGGAGACATTGGGCATCCACAATAGGCAACTCTTTTGGAAGCAATACTTTGGGTGTACCTGAAGCATGGGGAATGAGAGAGCAGACATAACAACTCTCATTTGTTGTTTGTTTTGCAGTTGCACTCATGTCTGCATACCATTTATTTGTCTGGTGGGGGTGTCGTGGGTCTTCCATTTTGTCGAGTCCCAACCCGTAATACTCGTATTTTCTCCTTCCCACCTCCCTTTTCCTCCTACTATTTCTAAGATATCTCCCAGCTTCATGGGCGAGGAACAGTGTAGGCCCTAGGCCACCCTTTCTCCCCTCCGCCCCCTTTTCCCATTCATCATATAATGCTGTGCATATCACTGCCATCTCTTCATTCTCTTTCTTTATTCTATCAGGTAGTGTGTTCTCTATTGTGGGGGTGGTTACATGTGTGGGCACGCTAGTGGGGGTGTTGTACATCCATGATATAACAGAGGGGTTGCAATCATTTAAACTGCGGGCATACTGGCCACCGGGGGGCGCACGGATGATCGCCTACCCCGTGTGAGCTCTGTCGTCCATGATCCGCGAAGTGACTTGAGCCCCCACGTCGCGCCCCCCCCCACGGCGACAAACCCGTGAATAAGGCATCGGAACACTTCCCCACGGAGCAGGAAAAAACCCGAACGAAATCGGGGCTGGGAAGCCCAGGAAAACCCTACCTGAAGTTTTCACCCCGTCGGAAGCTGGAAACTAAACTAAGTCGACGCAGCGCGCTAGCAGGCAGGCTTGCCTGGAGGAGAACACATGACTTCTGGACTCTCCGTCGACGTGCCTCCCCCAGACCGCAGCCCTTAGTGTTGGAGTGCCTCTGCTGACTCCCCAGCGTGGACCCCTCTCCTGGCCTGTGGAACAACAGAGGGACCTGCCAAGGAAGTAGGCCACACCCCGAGCCGAGCGCGGCCTACACATCCAGCTGAGATCAAGGATCCTCGTAGCCCCGAAGCCCGTCACTGGACCCCCCCCCCCACCTATGAGCGCCCGGCATAGACGTACATCTCCCTAGGTGGCCCCGATCCTGACTAGGCCACGGGGGGATAAAGAGGTGGCGCGGGACCCAAGGTGAAGCACCCGACTCCCTAGATAACAAATAACCGCCATCGTCCTACGCCTCATAGACTGGTCACCTAAACTTTCGATGGCTTCAATTCAACCCACACGAGATACAGAAAATAGAAGACAGCCTTGAACCTGCAATCCTGCATGTCTTCATAGAGGGTAGGGCCCCCTACTCAGGGGCGTGTGCCTCCTCTTACCCGGGTCGTACTGTATGGACCCACTTCACAAACTAGCCAGATTTGCCTACGACCCTCTCCCCCCGCCACGCAGGCCTGCAGCAAATATGTCCACGGACTCATCGGAGGAGAGTGCTGCCGCCACCAAAGGAGACATTACCACATTACTGAATGAGATAAAAAACATGGGAGCCAACCTGGGCGGTAAAATCGATAAAATTACCCAGAGGATGGACAGATTTGAGGAACGGTTGGAATGTGTGGAAAATAATCAAACGTCGATCGTTACCCTCGAAACTCAGATGGATGTACGGATTCGTAACATTGAAAAAAGAGAGGTTGAGGCGCGGCTCAAAATGGATGATTTAGAAAATAGGGAGAGGAGGAACAACCTCTGCTTTTTCGGTATCCCAGAGCACGAAGGAGAAACTTAAAAAGACCTCAGAGATACCGTATATGATATCATAAAAATACTCACCGCTGATGAGGACATTGATGAGCCCATGACCGAACGCATACATAGAGCTGGTGGACCGTCCGGGGGCCCGCGTTCCGTCCTAGCCAAATTCCATCGCTATCAAGACAAGACCAGGATTCTGGAGAAGGCCAGATCCGGAGGCCCACTCACAATGGGGGGCGCCCAAATCACGATCTTTCAAGATTTATCGTCACTAACATTGGCACTCAGACGCCTCTGCAGCCCCCTGATGAAATGGCTCAAGGACCAAGGTACACGATATAGGTGGGGATACCCTTTCTCGCTCACCTTTGAGCACGGGAGCAGGAAAATCGTGCTACGCTCTGAGGACGAAATCAAAGACTGCATCACTGACCTTCTTGGCACGGGCTCGAAGGGCAACGAAGGAGGTGACAATGAGCAGCTGGGATCACAGTGGGAACTCCAGGGCCCCAGGAGCAAGAGGGTGAAGGGATCGAGGAAATATAGATGCGCCAACAACACGCCTGACAAGGAGCAAGGGAGTTAAAATGTGTACGACCCGGACAAATGTAACCACCGGTGAAGAACGAGACATCGGCCCCCGCAGAGTTCCGAAGAAGTAATATCTGTCGTCGGGGTGCCACCGCTGGCGGGGCACCCCTCTGGACTAAGCGACGATGTAAACTCTTGCGGGAGGCCCCGGGAACGCACGTAACGTTAAACTTTTATATGCTTGTTGCCATTACTGTTGAAATGTTGAAGTTTTACAATCTTTTTGGGGGGGATCGAAAAGGGGGCTCACCCTTAAGTTGTGATGGTATATTTGACCGGGACCGTGAAGCAACGGTCCCCACTGATGGTCCGCCAACGGGCCGCACAATGTCATCCGGCCTGTACCGGACGCCGTCAACAGCTGCCCAGGCAGCACCCAAGCTCAATGGAGCTCCACCAGATACGGCGGAACAGGGGGGGAGAGGTGAAGGGTCAGAGACACTTGGGAAATGTATGCGCATCATTGGGAGCACTCCGGAATGTCACCGTTCAGATGTCACTGAGAATCAGCAAACCTATCTGGCTGCAACAGATGCGCGATCCTCAAACCCAAATCATCAATGGCATCACTTGAGAAGTCTAAGGGCAAGGGTCTCCTGAGAGTTGGGACTGTCAATGCGAAGGGACTGAACTCTCCTACTAAGAGATCACTGGTCCACAGAGAATTCCGTAGATCTAACATAGACATTCTTCTCATCCAAGAGACGAAATTTGCAAGGGGAGAGGAGCGAAGAATCCTGGGAAGACGCGGGGGTATGGAATACTGGGGCTCCGGCCCACTCAGAAAGGCAGGTGTCGGAATCCACATCAAGAAGGGAGTTGGGTTTGAATTGGAAAAGACTTGTTCGGATGTGAGTGGTCGAACCCTTCTAATAGTGGGGAGAATTGCACAAGTCCAGGTCACAATTGCTACAATATACTCACCCAACAGCGGACAGGCCGCATTCCTTAGAAAAATGATCCCCAAAATTGTGCTAGAGACCGCGGGTCAGCTCATCCTAGGTGGTGACTTTAATCAATGGGTAGACCCTGCCGTGGACTGGAGACCAGGCACGCCGGGCCTGAAGACCCAACACAAAGGGAACCGCACTGAATTTGTCGCCATGATGGATCTATACGACCTACGTGACGTGTGGAGGACTCTACACCCGGACGAAAGTGGCTTCACCTTTTACTTGCATCCCCATGGCACACTCACACGGATAGATTACATATTCCTTTCTCCTGACCTTTCGGAATCCACAAGCTACTCTGGAATCGTCCCGAAAACATGGTCTGATCATGACATGGTCTTAGCGGGCGTCAATTGGACCGACCTACCAGTCGCTGGGGGATCTTGGTGCTGCAACGAGTCCCTGTGGACTGATGCAGTGTTCAAAAATGAAATGTAGACCGAGATCGAAGAATATTTTAAGGTAAACAACAACAGGGAGGTCTCCAAACAAGTGATTTGGGAGGCTGGGAAGGCCACCTGGAGGGGAGTACTGATGCGCGAGGGCTCCTCTAAAAAAAGGGAACGTAAGATTATAGAAAATAAACTGTGTAATGAGATACACCAGCTGGAAGCGGAAGTAAGAGATAATGCAGGGGCAGACCCCACCAAACTAGACGCAGCCCACCGTAAAAGGGAGGAACTACGACTGTTAGAACATGGCCAGGTCGTGAGAAAACTACAATTTCTCAAGCAAACATATTACGAGAAAGGGGACAAGGCAGGTGCACTAGTAGCTGCCAGGCTAAGAGAACGGAGGGAAGAACGTAAGGTAAGAGAAATATCAGAGCCCACTACTCCCCCGGCCGACCCCCCACCGCTCAATATCCGAGTGCTTCGCCGACTTCTACCAAAACTTATACATCTCTGAGCTGATCTCTACCCAACCTGACATATCCTCCTATCTGTCCTCAATCAACATGCCTACAGTAACACTCGCGGAAGCCGAGTTCCTGGATACTCCAATACTCGAGCATGAGGTACGAGATGCAATCAAACGATTAACGCTAGGGAAATCCCCGGGGGAGGATGGTTTCACGGCAGGCTTTTACAAAACTTTTAGCGACCAACTCTCTCCCTTCCTCACAGAACCTTTTAATGAGATAGTGGACACTGGGGCTGCCCCAGAATCTTTCAAGAAAGCCCTCATAACAGTCATCCCCAAGGAAGGCAGAGACCCCAAATTATGCGGATCATACCGCCCCATCTCCCTCCTCAACCTCGACGCCAAGGTCTATGCTCGAGTGTTGGCCGCAAGACTGTGGAAACCTTGATGCCTAAATTGATCCACCCTGACCAGGTTGGGTTCATTCTTGGGAGACAAGGTGCCGACACCATGCGTAAAACACTGCACCTCATTCACGCAGCACATAATCTACCAGAGGACCCGGTCCTCTTATCCATTGATGCAGAGAAGGCCTTTGACAGGGTGGAGTGGGATTTCCTGAGAGCAGTCCTCCAGAAAGTATGGATAGGCCCCAAATTCTGCAATGGGATACGTGCAATATATACCTCCCCCAAAGCATCAATATTCGTGAACGGGGAGTATTCCAGGTGGTTTGCGCTACAGCGAGGAACTAGACAGGGATGCCCCCTTTCCGCGATCTTGTTTGCACTATCCATTGAACCCCTGGTCCAAAAACTTAGAGAAGATCCCCTGATAGAGGGTATACGGTTGGGAGAAACGGAATATAAGGTAGCGTTGTACGCAGATGACATCCTTCTACATGTGACCAAACCCAATGACTCTATTCCCCATGCCCTAAAACTAATAGAAGAATATGGCCAATACTCCGGCTTCAAAGTAAACAAGTCAAAGTCCACTCTCTTCCCCCTCCAAGGCACCCCTGATGAGAACAATGTCAAGTTCCTACCACTCGGGCTTAATCTGGAGCATACGAAACTGCAATACCTGGGTATTCAGATTACTAGATCCTTAAGCGACTTATATGAGGCCAACTTCCCCCTCCTCCTCCGACGATTCGAGGCAGACCTTGAGAAGTGGAGTAAATTGACTATCTCCTGGCTGGGGCGTATCAACGCCGTCAAGATGGTGTGCCTCCCCCGCTTCCTCTACCCTTTCCAGATGCTCCCAATTGAGATGCCCAAAACATTCTTCACAGAGGCCCGTAAGATTATGATGCGATTTATTTGGCAGGGGAAAAGACCAAGGATCGCATATGACACACTTATACTCCCCAAAGACAAAGGAGGAGTAGGCCTTCCCGATCTAACTACTTACTACAAAGCCGTCCAGTTATGTGTCTTGATTCCGTACCTTAGAGACCACAAACACCTGCAATGGGTACAGATGGACAATCATTACATGTCCCCCGCCACAGTAGCGGAATGGCTATGGTCTCCTTACCAGAGGAGAATCAAACACCATCCCATACTGACCACCATATGGAGCATATGGCACACTGGGAAAGAGATGCGAGAAGTCACAACCTGGCCATCCCCGCTCAGTCACTTGTGGTATCCTGGCATAAACAACCATATTCCGAATCTAGAACGGTTTCAGTCATGGTACGAGGCGGGCCTGGAGAGGGTGGGGCAACTCCAAAGAAAAGACTCATTCATAACGCTACCGGACCTAACCACAGCATTGGGGATAGGTAACTTATCGACATTCCATTTTCTCCAATTGAAGGGGGTGCTAACGAAACCTGAGTGGAGGGAGAAATTGAAGAGAGATCTTACCGCCTTCGAGAAACTACTAGACTCCAGAACGGAAATGAAACGTCTTATATCTGTGATGTATCAGACGCTAATAGCGGCGGGGGGTGGATCTACAGACCACCTCAGAGCCAGGTGGGGAAAAGACTTTGGTGAAGAGATACTCCTCGACCAATGGGACTTAATGTGCAGAGCTGCACCCAAAGCCTCCTTGTCCAATAAATACAAGCTCCATGCCATAAAGCTCTTACATAGGTGGCATTATGATCCACTTAAACTCTCTAAAATGTTCCAGTCGTTGAGCCCGAGATGCTGGAGGAACTGTGGAGCATCTGCTGACTACTGGCACATGTGGTGGAGCTGCCCGCATATCACAGTGTACTGGACCGAGGTCCTGGGATGGATTAAGGAGATCGATGGGATCCCAAGGGAGCTCGACCCACTCCTTGTGTTGTTCGGCCTTGAGAGAGACGATGAAGAGTGGCTCCGGGTAAGAGGTCTGGCCCCCCCAGCTGCTGTTGGCGGCGAGAGCCCTGATAGCGATTAAATGGAAGTCTCTCCTAACCCCAGGGAAGAACAAATGGATTAAACTGGCCACGAGCATTTACGTGATGGAAACGATCACAGCCTCTCTGCACAATAAATCAGCTAAATGTGAAACCTTATGGATGGACTTTAAGAACAAACACATCACACCTATCACAGCCTCCCAGTCAGAAGTACCCTCAGAAGCCTAACTTAACGATGTCACACTCTAAAGAACACTGCGAAGGATCAGAGACTCATTCGCAGCAGCCATAGTGACGACAGATGTTGCACTATGCCAAATTTGTGCTCCCAATGTTTGTTAAATGATTATACTTACGATGTACATTATCCCAAGTGGGGGAGGGGGGTGGGAGCGGGTTGGGGTGAACAGTGTAAGAGACATACCCAGGCAAATGGAACTGTCACGAATCTAAGCCATTCGAATATTGTTTATTTTGCATTGCTTCTCTCACATATACCCCTGGACGATGTACAATTTTCTTTGAATACTGTTTGCCCTTCTTTTGTCTTCTGTTTCTGTAAAACCAATAAAGGAAAATTTAAAAAAAAAAAAAAAACTGCAGGCATTGTAATCGGAGACATTTGGCAGGGAAGTTGTGCTATTTTGCATTTTATCCTGCATTCTTTCATTTGGCGGGGTAACAACATTGGGCGGTTTTGTGTAATATCCCCATACAAGTTTAGATCTGTCCCACCTCAAAAAATCACCTTCTTTAGTATCCGCAGCTGTAGTTTGATTTGTTACATTAATCTCGTTATTCCCTCCCCCCTCGTTCATCTCGATAGAGATGACCAATAAGTAACCAAGCAAAACAGCATTGTAAAAAATAATGTAATGCATACAGACAACCCACACTCATATGAATATCTGCACCTTTCAGCTAAAAAAGTCTCTATATCTAATCAATCTATTCGTTGCAGGCTGCCTGTTTATTGCCATGGTAGTTCCTGTTTGAGATATAAAAGTGCATTAAGTACGTGCATGTAAACATTTTTGTTAGCACTGTATGTACCAGGAGGTCATAAAAGGGAGATGGTTGGGGCGGCGAGGGGAGTTTGCACAGAGAAGGGAGCAGACAATACATATATTTTACACCGTTATTTTCACTTAAACACATTTTTTTTTCATTTATCTCGATCAATAACCTGTAATAGAATCCTTTCGTTAACAGTTTTATCTATCAGTTACACTCCTCCATTCATCTGTTCATGTTCACTCATTTTCATTATTTTGGTTTGCTGTTGTCTGTGCCTCCCCGTCCACCTCTTCCTGTACACTATTATATGCCTTTCGCACATCTGTCAAATGTATCCAATACCTGAGCCCTTTTACCTTTACAGCTGTGGGTGTACAAAATACTACTTCGTACGGCCCATGGAACCTTGGGGCATTCCACCGGCGCACAAAGCTCCGGACATAAATGAACTCTCCTGGCATTAATTGTACTTGTGGTTCAGGTTCCGCAAAGGACACCGTTGTGTTCCCTTCTTCCCTTGTGAATGGTGGTGAGAGCTGCCTTGAGATTGCACGCGCTGCCCTAGTTAGCTTCTTCAGGTACTCTGCGAATTCATCTCCTAATATTGTGGCGCTTCTGTGTGCATCTGAGTGTTGGCGCAGTGGGGAATGTGCTGTGTGCATCCGTCTCCCTGTCACAATTTCGTGCGGGGACAGATGGTGATCCTTGCTTGGCTGGTTCCTCAGCTCAAACAGTGCAAGGGGTAAGCAGTAGATCCAGTTCTTCTTCAACGAAACACACAATTTAGACAATCTCCCTTTTAACAGGCCGTTCATCTTTTCGACAACACCGTTACTCTTATTCCCAATAATGCAGTCACTTCTTTGAAGAGCTCGTTCACAAAATGAGTGCCGTTGTCTGAGCGAATTACGTCGCAAATTCCCCAGCGCAGGAACACTTCCCTTACTAGGAACTTTGCAGCGCTCTTAGCATCAGGTTGCGCACATGGACCCGCTTCCACCCACCTGGAAAATGGACATACAACCACTATCATGTAGCGTGCCCCATTACACCTCTCCCCCATATCTGCATAATCAATGTGCAGTTCTCTGAAGGGCCCTGTTGGTTTTGGAATTGTCCCCCTGAGTGTCCGTAGGGTCATCCCAGAGTTATATATTTGGCACGTCGTGCATTCCATTGTCAATCTAGATATGTGTTCCTGGAGACATGGCACGAACCAATCTTACTGTATCTCTGCTGCAATGTGTTGTTTAGTATTATGCGCTGGAAAGTGTAATTGCTGGAATGCTATCTCTAACAGTTTGATGGGCATTACTACTTTTCCTGAGTTATTTTGGCGCCACAATAAGTCTTTTGCCGATTGGCTGCACCCCCTTTTTTCCCACACCATCTTTTCGTCACAACTGGCACCTTCCTGTAGCTCTAGTATTTGTGATATAGGCATGGCATTGTATCCTTCTGGAAGCTCTTCGTTCGTCTGGCGCTGCAATAGGTACTCGCCTGTTCCATGTCTTTCAAAATACGAAGCCTCCTTGGCAGCAGCGTCTGCTGCCGCGTTCCCCAAAGACACAACGTCGGTGTTGGACGTATGTGCTTGGCATTTCACTATTGCTACCACTGTTGGATCTTTCATGGCCTCAATCAATTCCTTCAACAGTTCAGCATGTTGCACTGGGGTCCCATCCGCCCTTCGAAACCCTCTCCTCCCCCACCGTGCTAGACCTCCGCGTACGGTGGTCGTCATGTAGGCTGAATCTGTGTATATCGTTACTGCACATCCTGTAGCTGCTTGTAATGCTTCTATTAGGGCGATAAGTTCTGCTGCTTGGGCTGAGAAATGGGACGGAAGGCGATATTGTACTAATACTTCATACTCGCCTTCTTCTAGCCTCACTACTGCTAGTCCCACATGTTTCTCACCTGTGTCCATGTCAATTGACGCTGACCCATCTACAAAGTACACCTCTCCCTCGCTCAGGGCATTTTCACACACCACCGTGCCCTCCCCCGTTTCCCCTGTGTATGTTGCACAATTGTGTTCTTGCATGTCCTCTAGTGTGCACGGTTCTGTGATGAATGTTGCTGGGTTTACTGTCCTGCACCTCACTACGTGAATGTTGGCGCTGGACAGTATTATCTCATAGGCAGTTGCTCGCTGTGTAGTCAGTGTACTTTTTGATCTTTCAAGTATTGCAAATAATGAGTGTTCCACAAACAACGTGACAGGGCACCCCATTACTATTGTGGCACTTTTCTCAATGGTGAACGCGGCGGCGGCGAGAGACTGCTCGCACGTGAAGTGGCCATGCATCACTGCATCTAATGTGCCACTATAGTAGGCCAATGGTTTGTGTCCTAGGGAAGTCTTTTGTGTCAGCACAGCCGTCATAAGAGTCCCCTTGCAATGTGAGAACAGGTAAAATTTGCGCTCATAATCAAGATTGGCGAGTACCGGAGCACTCGAGATCAGCTCTTTTAGCGACCCAAACGAGTCACTCATTTCTTTTGACCACTCTATTTTCCTGTTCTCTTGCTGCGCCTCTTTGAGTGCTTGCAGTAATGGTCTGGTGTAGGCTGCATAATCTAGTATCCATGCTCTACAATAGTTACACATTCCCAAGAATTTCTGCATCTCCTTCACTGTGGTTGGTTCTCTCACTGACCTTATTGCTTCCACTCTGTTAGGTATAATTCTTTTCCCGTCCTTTGATATCAGCTGTCCCAGGTACAGCACTTCTGACTGGCAGTTTTGTAGCTTCCCTTTGTCCAGTTTGTACCCTTTATTCGCCAGCAGCATCAAGAGGGTAACTGTGTCTCTTCTGCACATCTCTTCACTCTGTGCGCAGACGAGCAAATCGTCTACGTACTGAATGATCGTGCTTTCAACTGATAAATTACCCAGGTCTTCGTGTAGTATGCAGTTGAATATGCTTGGACTTTCACAGTTCCCCTGAGGTAGACTGTTATGCTCGTATCTCTTCCCCCCTAGTGTGGATTCTATCAAGTATCTGCTTTCTTCCGCCAAGGGGATGGAGAAGAATGCATTTTTCAAATCAACCACTGTGAAATGTGATGCCGTTTTTGGGATACTGCACAGTATGGATGCAGGGTTCGGGACCAAAGGAAATTCTTTTTGTGTGATGTCATTTAGGGGGCATAAATCTTGGATCATCCTCCAAGCCCTTTGCTTTTTTGATCGGATAGATACAGGTGTTACATGGGGAGTTTGAGGGCACTATTATCCCCTGTGCTAGCAATGCATTTATTGTCTCTTTTATCCCTTCCTCTGCTTCGCGGGACAATGGTTATTGCTTCACTCGGGGCACAATTGCCCCTGGTTTGAGTTTTATTACCACTGGTGTCACTCCATGCAACAAGCCTACATCATGGGGGCCTGTTGTCCACAAATTGTTTGGCACCAGTCGCATGTCATCATCAAAAAAGGACGGTGGTGTTCCCACCACAGCCATCAGCAGGACGGGCACTTGTCTTGTCTGAATCAAAATGTCACAGGGCATTGCTATTTCCATTATTATCTCGCCATCACTCTCCGAATCAGAAAAGAGATCATCATCAGATAAGTCTCGTAGGGCAATATCAGCATTGATGCACAGTACAGTGCGCCATTCACACCCGTCTATGTCCATCCCAATTACTGCAATCCTTTTCGCTGATACCTGTACAGCATGCAGGTCTAAGGATACCGCTGAACCTGGTGCTATGTCTGGGCGTACTATTGGGCGGAAGATAAATTCTGCTGGTATCCTCCACTCTAACTTTTTTAGCTCGGGGACTACTTGGCCCAGTGTTTTTAATCCTTCGATGAACATTCTTTAGTCCACTGGCATGCCGCGTATTGCTGGTGCTGTTGCCCGAGCATGTACCACCAGCATTACGCGTAATGGGCATATTCCTGGGGTTGAGCACACTATCCCTCTTTCTGTAAATATTGTCATGTTAAGCTTGCTAAGAAGGTCCCTTCCGAGCAGGTTTATTGGCGAGTGTTCATAATACAGTAAGGGTGTCTTTACCGTTTTACCCCCCACTGTCGCATCCAAATCTTCTGTGTAAGGAACTTCAATTACAGCCCCAGAGAACCCCTGTGTCTCTAACTTCCGGTTAGATAGCGGAAACCGGCCCTCACGGATACATGATTTCTCGGCTCCCGAATCTACCATAAATATGAACTGGTTGTCTCCTGTCTGCCCCCCTACCAATGGTTCCTCCGCTGCATCGTAGGTGGTAGATGGAACAGGACACGCAAGTGTTCTCTGTGGGCTGTCCTATGCTGGTTGTCTCATTGTCTCCCCCCTGGCTGAAGACGCTTCCTGAAACTACTGACACACCACTATAGGGGGCCGGGGCTGGTGCTCCATTGGCATTCGTTGCGAAAGGGTTGCCTGGGGTATAGTGCATATTGTTGTTTTGTGGGTGATTCTGTGTTCTGTAATGGTGCGCTTGCCTTTGCTCTGCGTACCCCTGTTCTTGTCCCCTCTGTTGTCGTCCCATTGGAAGACCGTATGGGCTTCCCGGGTGGGGGTTACCATAGTGTTCCATTTCTTGAAATCCGTTGTTCGATCTACTCCTGCGCTCTCGAGAAAAGTGCCCCCACCTCCCGCAGTGCCAAAGCTTCCCTGCGCACCTCTGGGACCTTGCCATCCATTTCCCCTGTTTCCCCCGTACCCTTGTCCACCCCCTCTGCGACCCCTGTACCCACCTCGTCCCCCTCGAGGGGCCCAATCTTGCCACTGCGGACCTCCATTCTGCTCCTGCTCGTTCCACTGTAGTTGCCCTGCTCCTGCCCAATTCGTTGCCATCCTCCCCTGTATTGCTACCAGCCCCTCCTCCTCTTCTCCCTCCCTGCTGTGTGGGAGCGCAGCTACTGCTGCAGCGACCTTCACCAGCTTTGTTTGTACTAACTTTGCCTCGTCTGCCAATCTTTTTTGCGCTCTCTTTTTCCCTCTCCTTTATTCGTTTACAATGGTGAACTATTATGCTCTGTATTTCCGGCCACCCTTTTGCCTCAATACCTGCAATTTTGTCAAGTGTCTTTTGTACCTATTTTGGAAGCCCTCTCTTTATTATAAAGTAAAATAATGAGGTTGACTGATACCAGGGCGTGCCCGTTTCCGCTCTCCACATCTCCTGGACCCGAAAAATGTAATCCATAGCATCTTCCCCATCATTCATCGTACATTGCATGGCTGACTGCAAATCTGGGGTGTTTGGGAATGTCTCTCTTAATGCGTCCCACACCCTTGCACGTACTGTGTTAAAAGAGGCCCCATCATGGCGATCGTAGTCTAACGTTACTCCCGGGAAGCCAGCCTTTACCCATACTCTGTCAGCTTGATCTCCGACTGCTGATACTGGCAGACATTTCACATCACCTATTGCTAGAGGTACCCCGGCTGTGTGTTTCTCAAATGCAAATATCCACTTGCTTGCCCCTCCTGATAGCGGTGGTAATAGCTTTAACAGATTGGCCTTGTCCATCTGAGTTCAGGGTATGTAATTCGGCCTCCCTCTTCCCCTGTGTATTAGTGGGAGTTGTAACTTCCCCTTTGTTGTCTTATCTGTACTCACCTTCATTCCGTTCTTTCCTAGTGGCGCCATTTTCCCCACCCTATTCCTTAGTCGTCCTGTCCATTCTTCTTCCATTGTTCTTCCCGAATATGCGCCATCCAGCCCCTCACTTCCTCCTCCCATTGCCATGCTTAATCTTTCACTTTCCTCTAAATCCTCTTCTATATCACACAATAGTTCCTCTCTACCTCCTGTGGTCCTTATCTCATCGTCAATATGCTCCTCCCTTTCCTCTAGCTCAATTATTCGAGTTGGTTCTTCTTGTATTCTGAACAGTATCTCCCCCTTCTTCCACCCTTCCTCAATTGTTTTATCATGACTCTGTGCTCTTGATGTCAGCTCTGACCGTGCAGCATTAGCCCCAGTCTGTTCACATATGCTTTTTATCCTCGAGAGCTTGTCTTTTGCTACGGAGAGCCTAGACTCTAGGTCTTCTGTTAGTTTCTCTATGTTTACTATTGGTGTACTTACCTGGTCGCGCTCTCTATGGCTCTCATACGGTGGGGGTGCCGTCGGCCCTCGAGTCGCGGTGACTGATGTTGGGGGCATGTATGTGGGATCACTGTATCCTTCCGCGGGTACTGGTTTATTTAATATTGAGTAAAATTGAGTTACCTCTACTGGTGGTTCCCCTTCTTGCAATACCTTGTCGTCTTTTGGTATCAGCAATGGGTTGTCAGTAGTAGATGGCAAATCAGTACCTAGCTCTCTTTTTTTGGGAGGGGGTACTTCTTCAAACAATCTCCATAGATCTAATATTTCTCTCCTATTATGTAACTGCTTCCCCTTGTATTTTAAACCAATGCATGTAGTTACCATATCTAGGACACTCTTGTCAAACGATCCCCCTTCTGGCCATATTTGGGGTAACCCTTCCCCCTTTAGTTCTGTAATCCACTGATTGTGATATTTCTTAATACGCTCAGCGTACCCAGGCAGATTCTTACAAATATGGGCCAATGGTGTCTCTGCCCCCATGGTTTGTGGTTGCTCGATATAGATGTATATTAACCGCATTGCTTTGCATACCGTTATTTGTTGACCTGACTGATAATGTGGAATTTGCAGTAGTATATTCCGAATTCTCTCTTCCGAAGGGAAGGTCAACCCTTTCTGAGTATCTAGGATTGCTCCTAGGAACTGTTTTGAGGTGCTTGGCATCAGACTTGACTTCTTCTCGTTGATAGAGAAGCCTAATTTGTGGAGGAGGTCGATAGTCCTCTGAATGTTTGACCTGCAAATCCCTGGGGTTTCCCCCGTTATGAGCCAGTCGTCCAGATAAGGGTACACTGGGATTGCCTCCCTGCGTAGGTGTGCAGCTGCCACCGCCAGTACCTTGGTGAATACCCTTGGTGCTGAAGCTATCCCGAAGGGCAGTACCTTGAATTGGTAGTGGCGACTGTCCACCTTGAAACGCAAGTATTTTCTGTGCGCTGGGAGCATGGAAATATGAAAATAAGCATCTATCATATCCAATGTTGCCATGTAATCCCCCTTTTTTAGGAGGGGGATTACCTCTTGTAGCGTGGTCATACGGAATTTTTGGTGCTTGACATACTTGTTGGCTGGCCCTAAGTCCAATACTGGGTGCATTGTCAAATCTTTCTTTGGCACAAGGAAGTAAGTTGAATAGATACCCTTGTTTACCTGGTGTCCTGGGACGAGTTCTATCGCGTCCTTTTCTAGCAGAATGGCGATCTCCTCGAGAAGGATCTTCTGATGTTCTAAGGAGTGTATTCTTTGTCGTGGAGGGTGGTTCCGGGGACGCTGCAGTAATTCTATACAATATCCTGTGGACACTGTTGACAGCACCCATCTGTCTGAGGTGATCCCTTCCCAAGCCTGGGTAAAGTTGGAAATGCGTCCCCCTACTGGGGTTGCGTGAGAAGGGACCCTGAACTGAGCGTCACTGCTTTGGTGGAGGCGTGCCACCTCCCTTGTTGGGGCTGCCTCTGCCTCTTCCACGACCTCTCTTGTTACCCCTGCCGTAACTTTGGGTAGACTGCTGGTTGTTGTTCCATTGTGTACCCTGTCCTTGGGCATAGTTGCCTCTTTGTGAATTTTGCCCGCGTGGGCGACGAAAATTACTGTTCCCCCTCTGGTTAGGGGGTTTGTTGGTAAGCTGGCCAAGGGATTTGAGAGTCTCGTATTTGTCCTTGGCATTCTTAAGTGCGTCTTCGACCGCTTTCCCAAACAATAGATCGGGTTCCACCGGCTTGTCTATTAATGAAGCCTGGGTTTCTGTTTTGAACCCCGACTGCCGTAACCACGCATGTCTCTTGATAACAGTACCTTCTGCTATCAATCTTCCTGCGTTGTCCGCGGCGTCGAAAGTTGCTTTTAATATGCAACCAGACACGGCTCTCCCTTCTGCCGAGATCCGAGCCAACTGGCCCTTTAACGGTTCAGGAGCAGAGGCTATGAGCGCCGCAACCTCTTCCCATTGATGGCAGCTGTAACTTGCCAACAGGGTGGTGGAGTTTGCAATCCTTGCTTGGTAGGCGGACGTTGGAGCTACCTTCCTGCCAAACCCGTACAGTTTTTTGCTCTCCTTGTCGGGAGGAGCTTCTGACGACGATAAGGGTGTCCCAGCCCTCTTCCGAGGGTTGGTAACCACTAGGGAGTCTGGTTTAAGATGTCCTCTTATATAAAGAGGGTCAGACTGGGCTGCCCGAAAAAGTTTTTCGACTCTGGGGTTGACGGCTCTGGTGAGGTTAGGATTCACCAGGGATGGATCTATTCTACGTTGGATGGATTTAAGGATAGGGATGGTCTGAGCGACCGGCCTCCTCTCTCCCACCAACTCTTCTGCGAAGTCCCTTTCCTCCTGTACACCGTGGGTGTCGATGTGAAAATGTTCCGCTGCGCGAGCGAGAACTTCATTAAGGAGGGGCTGGTTATCAACTGGCGAGTCGGTAACTGGGGCTTCGCTCTCTACCGGGGAATCTACTCTGTAAATTTCCTGCTCATCTTCTACCTCCTCCAGGTCCTCATCATCCGCATAGTATTCAGTCCCGGTTTGTTCCTCCATAATTTCAAACTCCTGGTCCCCTTCAGGGAAAGATTGTCCTTGGTATCTGGGGTGTGGAGTAGAGTATGGAGTAGAGTAAGGCTGCACCTCGAAGGGTTCAGGTCTTTCGAACCGGGCCTTTTTACTTAGGGGGATAGGATCAGAGGAGCCTGAGGGTGTGGCCCCTTGAGGGTCATACGAAAGAAAATGTTCTGGGTTTTTGTCATAAAAATCAGCTAAGGAAGACATCCTTGACATGACCCTGTCTATGTCTTCACTGGACCATTCTTTGGAACAGGGTATGACTTTAGTAGGCAACTTAGAGGACTTATCAAGGGTACCCTTGCTGGATGTTGATGTCCCAGTAGATTTGCATTTGTCTGTCTGCTTAGGGTGGAATGGTCTTACAGGAGTGGAAGGCTGTGCTTTCCGCTGTTTCCCCCCCTCCCCGTGCGTGGAAAAATGTTTTCCCTGCCCCTTGGAGGCCCCAGAGACTTTCGACGCCTGGCGTCGAGGGTCTGGAGAGGTATCTGTGTCTTTCGAGCGTGGGGCCTCGCTGGTGTTAACTGCGGCCTCGGTCTCCTGGAGCGCGGCCTGGGGGTGGAAGTCGTCTTCGTCTTCCGACGTTCGAACTTCCGTTAATCTAGGGAGCGAGGCACTCTTGGCAAGAGTGGATGATTGCCTTGCGTCATGAGGCGATCTCGATCGAGAGCGCCCAGAGGACACCGAGTCGGACCGTTCTATCTGTGCCTCTTTCCGAGAAGTCGACGTTGTCGAGGTTCAGTTGGACTTAGTGTGCTTAGTGTGTGTAGGGTGTGTAGCGCTTGCGTCGCCGGGGGTCTTCCCCATAGCCGCCCTGTCGGACAACCTTCCGAGGTCGGGGACCTGCGCTCGGCAGTCTTTCGACGCCGTAATGCCCTCGCCGTCCGAAAGTACGGCGTCGCTGCCATCGCTGAAGGCGTCCTCCGCTGCCATGGCCGCCTGCCTGGCGTGGTGGGCCCAACGCTTTGTCGAACGGTCCTTAAGTGTCTTAGGCTTAAACCTACTACACGCTCTGCAGTTCGCTTCGGGGTGGTCCCTCGGCAAGCAGAGATTGCACGTGGCGTGCCTGTCGACCCAAGGGTATTTGCGGTTGCACTTGGGGCAGAATTGGAAAGGGGTACCCTCCATACGCACCTTGAGGCAGCGGGCTGGTAAGTGTAGGAAATATATAAGGTGTACCTATATACCAAGAGTGAAGAGTATGTAACACCCCCCACTCTCCCTACTTGCAGGGCCGAGGCCAGCGGCCTACTAGGCCCGGGCCGAGGCCAGCGGCCTTCCGAGGCCCAGATCCGTCGTGCAGCAGCCGACGGTCGATGTCTTCTCCAGCCGTCGTCGAGGGTCGACGTTGGGGTGGGGAAGGATGTTAATAAATAATTTTAAACTTCAATAATTAGCAAAAGTATGGCTAAGGCCAGGGGACTCCGCAAGATGCTTCCGACCAGTATGGCGGAAAAAAACAATCTGAGGATCCTAGACGCGTGAGGGATCTTGGGTACAGTGGACGTCACACTAGGGATAGTATTACTGGCACACCCTGTGTCGACGCCCATTTTCGAGTTTCGAAAAACAAACTGTAATACTCCGCAGCTTCCACTAGATGTGGGCCTATGCACAGCATGTGAATCTAAGCAGATACAAGCATCAGAAATACGATTACGGTGAGTAATGTATCCCATATATCACCAGATATATCTATGTATTTGTGTATCTCTGTGTGTAGGGACCTGTGTGTGTGTTTCCGCCACCTGGGCAATATGAGAATGGGCGTGCACAGCCTCTGTTCCGTATAATTTAGGGGGCACATACAAGAGCAAACCACCCTTTGTACACCACCAATATCTTCAGCACATTTATTAAAAAAATAGTCACTTTACTGCATTGGGCTCTTCCCCGTAAAATTTCTTCTGGTCACACCTGACCACACCATAATTATGCACTTTTTACCACTTTTACACATTAATTTTGACAAATTTGTTCCGACACATGTGATGGGTTCACACCAATAGACAACACTCTATTCACAACTCGATTTATAATCTCTTTCCTCCCTTGCTAGCTGTCCCTTTCTTTCTTAATCTGATATGAATGCATCATGTAGTTTTGATATAAACTCGTCTTTTTACTTAAGTCATCTTCTTTTTTTATTTTATTTTATGTTTTTATTTTTTTGTACTAACCCTGTTTTTCCCCATAAACCCAGAGAGAAGAATAGAAAGAATAGCAGTTACTAATGTATTCACTGTGTCTTCCTTTGGCAGACACCTTTATCTCATTTTCCACTTCTTCATACATTCCCAGTACTAGTCAAGATAGCACTATGCGGCGCCGCCTTCTACCCCCTCGCGGAGCTAGGTTCCCGTCTCTTTATCTCTTTTCACCTCTTGATCCTAATGGCCATATGCAAAGAAAAAGTAAAGAAAGCCTAGAGTGGTTCTTAGTAATCCCAAAGTGTCCCTTTTCAGACAACCTCATTCCCTGTCCTGTTTTCCTCCCCAACTCCCTTTATGGTCGCTCGCACTTAATACTCACATGCCCGTCTTGAACCGAGAGTCTCCGAACTGGGTCCATCCAGGCAGTGTTGCCGTACGCTCAACGGTCAGCCCCGGCTCCGGCGAGCGGTACTCAAAGGGTATTTTTCAACCGGGATCCCGTACCCTCTCTCTGTTGAGTGCGCACTTCTGAGCGTACCGGTCGCCGTTGGCAGGCAGCCTTCCGGAGCCAGCACACCTTGCGTATGCCTTTTCGACCGGAGATTTTCGTGCCAAAGGGGACGGTAGGGATATATTTAAGGAAAAACAAATCACACTGTCGGGGTCACCACTGAAGGCGAGCGTCCCCAGATAGCACGATCCTCCCCGCCAATGAGAGACAATAATGGACTCTCCCAGAGGGAATAAGGCTAAGACAAAGTGCGGGTGAGCTTAATGGGAGTTTATATAAGTCAAATCAGGGCATGCAAAGGACTCTGCAAACTCCGAGAGCACTCTGTCTGATATTAGCAAAGACAGGCATATATATTTACAAAATATGTCATAAGAACCTAAACACTATAGGGGGCACATGTTCGTGGGGATTGGGTGGCGACGACTAACTATAGGTGCATCTGTGATGTGGTGCGCCGTGGTTGGCGGACGTCACTGGTTGCCAACGTGGGCCGGGCAGGTCAGCTGGGCTCATCCGGGCGGTGCTGTTGTGCACGGCGTGGCTAGTGTCCGTGATGAACGTCTTTCTTGGCTTTCTGCCCTAAGGCCACGCACACCGCATTCATTCAATATTGCAATATTAAATCTTCCAATAGGTTATTCTACAGGTTAATGCAACACATGAGGAATGCACCTAGAGTGGGGTCCTTTGGTAATACATCAATACATGGTTACCATCATCCTGTTGACCGGGTATCATAGGTCACGAGGTTGGGTCTCAGGGCAAGGGGCGAGTTGTCCAAGTTATCATGTCTCGTTAGAAGTCATTATGAATTTGTTCCTACAGTGTTGCTATAATATTGGGTGTCCTAATTTTACAGGAGCCATTAACCTGGGGTGAGCTGGTGGGTCATGGAGCATAAGAAAGGGCACCTTTTGGCCTGTGTTTATGGCCGGGGTTTACTGCTGGGTTGTAAATAATTCAGGTGGCTGGCCGCAGCCCTGGGAGCTGCGGGGGAACGTGAATGCTTGAAGCGGCTCCAGCCGAATTGGGAGAGGTGAGGCAGAGCAGCACAGGCCTCTGCTTTCTGTCTGCCAGGCTTCAATGGGGAGGAAGGGGGAATGTCCTTGGATATGCCCACAATGGTATTTTCCTCGTGTGTTGCAGATTATGTGAAAAAGGCATAAACCTTCATATAATATACAATACTCATTGAATCTTTTCAAAGCTTATATTTCTCCATTGTTGGTGCCTTTACATGGCCATTTCGAATGTGTTACCTATACCCATTTTGCAATTGATAACTATATGTTAAGTATTTAACAACCACAACATTTTGTTACATTTCTATGCATGCACAGTAAACGAGGTAGTAGTAAGGTTGGTGGAGCACGCAGGAACAACTGGCCAATGAGACTGATGGCAGTGACACATGGTGAGCTTGGACATTCAAATGCATTCTGTGTATTTCCGTACACAAATGAGCTTCTAATGCGGTTGCACTTGTCTTCCTTTGCACTCTAGCAGCATTTGTTCAGTTATGGCATAGGACCTTTGAGTACATTCTTCTCAGCGAAACAAATAACATAAAAACCCCGGGACACTTTTACCATTTGCGCATAGCTACGGGGATGTGGGTACTTCAACCAGAATGCCATATAAACACACATTCTGCCATCTTCATGGAGGTTACATGTTTTATCAAAAAGGTAATGGAGAGAAGAGTTTCATCACAGGCAGTTTGCTCATTAGTATTTGGGGGCTCTACTTTTGTCGGGAGACCATTTTACAGTTCTTTTCCATCCTGGCCCTGCTGGCCGGGTCATACTGAGGACAGTGATACACTGCGGAAGGTGAATGTTACAGTGTTTGCGTCTAGCACTAGCTCATGTCCGTCTGTTCGTGGGAACGGGCTCTCAGCGGATCTGCCAGGGAGCTGCGGCCGCGGGGACAAGTGAGAACTCTCCAAGGGTGGGGGCTGCGCTGTGGCGCACAGGGCTCATGCCATTTTGATTTCACAAAATGGTTTCCAGGGCCTAGTTTAATACAGCATGTTTGGTCAATGTTTTCAGCCAGTGGTTCACCCGCCACCTGGGCCCTGGTGGCAGGGGGGACCCCCTGCGGAGCCATGAACTCCACAAGGGTGGGGAGGCCTGCAGGGGCAGGGGGGTCCCTTGGACCTATCCTCCCATACAGGGTGGTTGGATTTTTATTAAGGGAGCTTCTTTGAATGAAAGGGAGATAAATGTGGAATAACAAAAGAAAGGTCAGGGACTTTGTCGCTGGTAGAATACCGCGTCTCCCCTTGGGCATTCCCACAAGCATTACCCAGGCGATCCTCCCTCGCCCATCCGCAGGGTTGGGATCTGAGAGTGCCAGCCCTCCCATGACAACCTTAATACGGGATTCTCGAGGTCTACTCGGGAGAATACCCTCAGGTTTCTCACAGTACCATGTCTCATCTGCCAGTATCTGACCCGCTCACGCTAGACTACCCCAAACGTGTCTTTGCATTCCTGGAAAGATTTTATCCTTGAGCTTACCAATGAATGGGCAATACATTTGCATCCCCAGGCCTCCCATTTCTGGTAGCTTTCTTTTCTATATGCCGAAATGAACCTGGGATTCCCATGTACTGGGGTAGCTGGGCTGGGTTGGTTGTGAGCTCTATCTTGTTCACTATCTTATCCAAGACTCTCATTGTGGCCGCCATAGCTGTAAGTTCTCGAACCAATACTTCTGGGGTGAGGGAACCACAATGACTTGAAAAACGGAGTGGAAACCACCCCGTAGCACCCAGTGCTCACTGCTTGCCTCCTACATGGATGCTAAATTCAGTACTTAAAGCTGTATTCAATTGTTAGATTGGTTGGTTAGTTCTTGAAAATAGGCATAATCATTTAACTTGATTCTTTCAGAAATGCGATTTCAGCCTCTTCATTTATCAAAGCTTTTACTCAGGTAATTGTGTTCAAGTCACACAATGCATTAGGCGTTTTCCCAATTCCTCTACTAAAGATCAAAGCTCTTGCCAATGCATTTCGGTGCCTAGCGCCATCTTCAGGGATACATTTCAACATCCATCAACATATGTGCATACATTATAAATTATAAACGGTAAATGTACATACCAGCAAGAAGATTAGTTCAATCACATAAAATAAATACAAAAGAAAAAGGTGCAACGTTAACGTTAGCGCCATTATGCGTGCAGTAGTCGTTACCATTTTTCTCTAATAAACGTTCACATTCAGCCATGTGTATGCACCATTACTTTAGCTGTCTCGTATATGTGTGAACGCCTCATAAATGTGGATACATCAATGCAGTGTCTCTGTTAAGAGAGGGAGAGAGACTATGAGCTCGCTAACTTATTTGGAAACCCTAACAGATTGCGTGGAATGCCGTTAATCGGCAAAACTTCCTACCTTGACTCTGCTCTTAAGCGAACTGCTTGTAGACCGGGCTGCAGCTGCGCGTGCCCGTGCGTGGCTTAGTAACCACGTATCCAAGGAGCTAACGGCACTGCCCGTCGTCCAGGATTGGACAGAACAGGCGTGCCTCTGGTCCCACCTCCACTCGCAAGCGTGGGGGCGGGACAGTCTGTCTCCTTGGTAACTGTTTGTGACACCACCACATGAGGCAGTTTGTTAAATCTATTACGAGCTTCCCAAATGTCCGGGTTTTGAATATATGCATCTGTAACTGCAGACATCTGTTAAGGAGGATAAAATGTGTAAATTCCCACGGTGCTCCCATCACCGCCCCCACTCAAACAGGCAGAGGGAACTCCACTGTCGTCCGAGTGCGTGCGGAGAGGGGAGGAGCCGTGAACAAAAACGTATCCCTTCATGTGTCACTGTGTATCACTGTAGTCCCATTCTCCGAGTGTATCAATCATTACAGGGATGATTCTAAAAAATGCTTCAAGATATACATCTCATTACAAATCCATGCATCGGTACTTCTTGCATTCATTAAAACATTGAATGTTATCTCAATCCAATGTCAATCAACCTGTTTGTAATTTTTTAATTACTCTTCAACCACTGTGTCTATAAGACCCATCATGCCCTAAAGACCAAGCCATTATAACCTGAAGAAAAACCATATAAAAGATAAAATATGTATACAGTCTTAACCAAAAAGATTGTTCCACATTATGTGTATACATTTCATTAAATTAAAGAAAGCAAGCAAAGTTAATCTCTTCATTAAGTTCTTTCGGTGTAAGGGCTCCAAGGCAATCTATCCAGAACGATTCTCTTTGATCAAGTCTCTGTTGCAAATTCGTGTGAGGTTCTTCTTTATGAACCACCTCTAGGATTTGAAACCTTAACTGGGATAGATTATGATTTTTATGATCCCAGTGCCGCCACAGCTGAAGTCTTATTGTGTGTTCGGATACATGAGCGATGCTCGTTCTATCTGGTCTTCGCTGCTCTTGTTGACTGCCCTACATAGTATGACACGCATTGGGCATTTGATTGAGTAAATTATGTTGACAGAATTACATGTTCCAAAATGTCTCAATTTGATCTTTTCTCCAGTGTGTGGGTGATTTACTGTATTTCCTTTCAATATATATCCACAATTGGAACAACTCAAGCATGGGTACATTCCGGTTTTGGATGGTCCCTCTTTTTTCTTCGAGCTTTTCGTTTTGACCAGTTTGTCTTTCAAATTCGGACTCCTTTTGTATGCGAATGTTGGTTATTCTTTAAACAGAGGCTCCACTCTTTCATCTAGAGTGAGGGAGCTACAAGACATACTTGAGTGAGTGACCAGATCCTTCTTCCTCAATTATTTTCCATGCCAAGATAATTGAGGGACATATCCATTTGCTTAAAGTCCTGAACTGGGAGGCCTAATAGTAGTGTAGTAGGTCAGAGCATGCCGAGCCCCTGGATTTCTATGGGAGGTATAACACTCTTTGTGCAACCCTCGCCCTCTTCCCTTACCAAATAAACTGCACAATCTCCTTATATCTTGGGCAGGATGTTCATCTTTACTGAGTGCATTCTGCCAAGAGGTCACCGAGTACCTCCAAGACCTAAGGTCTTCCCTTAGTTTGGCTATAGCTGTTGGAATATTACATTTGTATATATCTATTAATTTGGTAGGAATTTGGATGACTAAGCATTTCAGACTACAGCCTGCATCTCTCAACCTGCAAGTGGACTTCAGGGTCTTCCAGCGAACCTCTGACATGTTTATGTTTAGCCTTGTGGATTTTAGATTTACTTTGAATCCTGAAGCAGCTTTAAAGTCTTTTAGCATTTGTTGTAATGTAGGCAAGGAGGTCCAGGTTAGCCAGCGTGAGTAGAATATCATTGGCAAATAGTGATATGCTATATTCATTGCATCCATAGCAAACCCCGGCAATTCCCTGGCATTCTCTTACATATTGAGCTAAGGACTCAACCACCATCACAAACAATGGGGGGGACAAGGGGCAACCCTGTCTGTTCCCTCTGTTTAAGTGGAAGGATTCTGAGATATACCCGTTAGTTCCTATTGTAGCCGAGGGAGCTGCATAGATCACCATTATGGCTTTGATTATTTGCTGGTCGGAATCCATCTTGTTTAGCACTTCCCTGAGAAAGCCCCACTCCACCCTATCAAAGGCTTTCTCAGTTTCTAGGGAGGGGATCTTACATTTATGAGTTATATCTGTAAGGTTCAGTACCTTGCACATGTTGTCTACTGCCCGACGGCCTGCTACATAACCGCACAGTCCCCCAGAACTGATTTTGGTAGTATCTTCTTTTGGCTAAAATAGTCTCATACATTTTCATATCCTTGTTTAAGAGAGCGATGAGACAATACGAAGCACTGGTCAAGCCCCTGTTTGGGATGTCCTGAGATTATTGCCAGATAGATCTGAAAGCTAAACTATCCCTACCTGTATTCCCATACTGACTAGCAAGCGCTGTTGTACTGCTTATCTAATAGAGGCAGTAAATGTAAAAGAAAAATTTAACACTTCTAGTATGCACCCATGGATCATTCAAAATGGGTTTCTCAACAGATAGGGGCACACCTAGGTACCTAGTAAGTGTGTCAAATCAAAGCAGTAGAAATTGGGCTATAACCTATAATCCAATGACATCCCTTATGTCAGTCTACTTGTGGCAACAATATATCTTTATTTGCCTGTAGAGGTTGACTAGGTGTGTGTAGGTGTTAATAGAAAATGACCCTAGTCATTGAGTTTACAAACATAGAATATGAAATGTTTTTCAACCCTTTTATATCAGAACCCTAAGAATGAATCTTCATTCTAGGAGTAGCTCGAGAGTGAGCTGAAGACAAAAAATATATAATCCCTTCCTCAATCAGATGGGATTCCAGAGGGGGTACCCACCGTGATATGGGAGGGAGAACCAATGGTTGTTGCAGGTTCTGTGTCGACTGGTTTCAGTGGTGTTTTACAAGAGTTTACCCACTTTCTTCAGGACAGTCTTCTTAAGGGGTGTTGACACAGCTTGACATGAACAGCAGAAAAGGACAACAAGGATGGATTGTTGGTTACTCAAATCCTCCTTTTGGGTACTGCTGTGTAGTTCGTGATGTGAAATGGGTGATCCTGAAAAGAGGAAATGCAATACCAGGTTCACTAGTCTGATTGCTGATACTAAATAAATTAGAACAGACACTACTTAATGTGAAGTGTGTCCTAAACACATCCAAATTAGAGCGAACAGTCACAATTTCTCCTGACCAAACATTTGTTAACACACAAATTCTGTAAATTTTTCAGTTTTGTTCTCATATTGATTACCAATGTGAATATATGATTAATACCCTCAGGGGTATTTAACTCGACATTTGTAAAAGGTTTGTCTATGTATTGTTATCATGATTACAAGACAATGCACTAAGCAATAAATCTGATGGTGTCACTATTGAACATCTTTCTTAAGATAACTAGATATAACATGAAATAAAAGACAACCTTATCCTAAGTGCAAAAGTGTCCCTACTAAGAATGCCTGCTACCCAGACTCCGAGCATGTAAGCGTTCAAGTTGTGTAGAGTTTGGAAGGCACAGGACAGAGAGCCTTGCTTGTGATGTCCAGGATACGGACGTCGTATTCCTACAATGGGCATAGAGGGTAAGAAGACCCTACTTAAAATTCTGGGTTTCTCACCTTTGGTGATCACATTTTGTCAATCTTTGTGAACACTCCGACTTGTTGTTCTGTTTTACGTGAAACTCCTTGCTGCCTATAAACAACCTTCGGTGGGGTAGATATCCAATTTTTTTGTGTTTTTAGATTGTAGAGCCACCAGTTATTTCAGTTGTTTCCTGGCCTTCTGTAATTTTCTCAGTGATTTCTTAGTATCATTGGTTTTATTTGTCCCCACTAAGTCTTGGAGCTCCCGGAGGAGCGTGCGCTCTTCTGCTGGTTTGAGTTTCTTGAGCTGTGCTGCTTTCCTGATATCAGATCTTCTGATTGCCTACTTAAAAGCATCGCAGACCAGTTCACTCCATGTTCTCATTCCTGTTTTCCCTAAAAATGTTCGATGTTTCGAGTTCCAACTCCTTGACAAATATTTGGTCATGGATTACGTGCTGACTCAGCTTGCAGGTTCAAGTTCAGAATATTTGCTCTAGCAGCTCTATCTCGCATGAAAGAGGGGCATGTATGTGGTCAATCATTAAGTATGTGTCATGTACATGAAAAAAGAAGTGGCTCGTATTAGAACTATATAATGAGGCTAGTGTAACAGATGTATTCTGTACCTTACCATCCAGTATTAGGTATCTGACCTCTTTATCTTTCACCTTGGACGTTGGCTGCAACAGACCATTCAGCGCCATGAAGATGGCCACCCCATTTGTTTTCCTTTTCCCGGATGCAAAATACTGTGTGGGAAATTGCTTGGAGGTCATCCTGCGTGTGTCCCAAGATAGCAAATGTGTCTGCTCGATTCCTGCTACTTGTGTCTTAAGGTCCTTAGTTTCAGCCTCTTTTGAGTACCATTAAGTTGGGTAACCATAAACATATGTAATCTGTCAAAAGCGCCAAGATGCCCCCCTGGGGGTTAACGTGCACTCTACAAATACAAATTATGTTGTGCCAGGAGTTGAGCAACCTTATGTTAATCATGGTGACTTTGAATCCTTCGTATATGGGTATCTGCTTGCGCTGTTGTGCTTGTGCATAGTCCTCATCAGTGCTGCAAGTAGCCCCTTCTGTCGATCCCTTATCTGGCTTCTTGACTGCTGAACTTGCCTTAAGAGTGTCATTCTATGAATGCCTGTCACTACATCATCAAGCCCCACCTGGTGGTCCTCCTGTGTGTCCCTCCACAACCCCTGTCCTCCCTCTCCTGTCCCTCCAAGTCTGACCTCCCCCGATCCCTAGAAGAGATAGTCTGCTCAGCAGACTAAGGTTGATGTGGGCGAGGTATGTGAGCCCAGCCGAGCAATGTGTCATGTAGCAGTTTAACAACCCAGTTTCTCGCCGCCCCGGACTCTCATTTTGTCAGTGCCAGTATCAAGGGCTCTAGCATCCCTGCACACAGCTGGATGTGAATGTGCCTGTATTTGTCTCTCCTCGGTCCCTTAAGACCTGCTTTCCTCCAGCCTTGGCAGATGTCCAGTTCCTCTTGGGTTGGCAACCTAGGGACCCCACCCTACAATCCACTCAACGGCTCTGTGGTGATGTCCACTCTGGCCAGGGCACTCATAGGAACTGTGTGCTCCCCCCTATCCTTGTCACGGTCTTATTGACTTCTGTCTTTCTGTCCAAACTGGGAGTACCAACCCTGAACAAGAGCATCAGAGTTCCCCATTTATGTTCTATTAGTTTCTCCCCTGATCTAGAAGCTGCACTCCTTTTGTTTGCTGGGGGATCAGATCTGACTCCTCCTCGAGCAGGCTCTTGTCTTCGTCACCCAGCTAGACAGTTGCAGGGCATCTACAGACCCTCTTCTGCCTGGCGGCCCATTATGGGGTACTTTTCCTTAGTAGTCACTCTGTGGTTCTTGTTGTTCGACATGAATACAAGGCCAAATGGGAAGGTCCATCGGTACCTGAATGTTGCTTCCCTCAGCTTCTCTGTAACCTGCCTGAACGGGATTCTCTCCTGTAGTGTCACTGGAGGTATCTTGATATAACCATAGTGTTTGTTCATGATATCCAATTGCTTCCATTTCCCTGGCACTCTTCAGGATTCTTTCTTTTGTGGCATACGAGTGGAGTTTCATCACAACGTCTATGGGACTAGTTCTACTATTTTGGCAGGCTGTTCCGATGCTGGGCACTCTGTCTAGAGTGATCCCATTTCTTTGTTCTTCATGGGCCACAAATAACAGCATCTGTTGTATGCATTCAGCTAGACCAGCGTCCTCCATACGTTTCATCAGCCCTGAAGGCCACAAATGTTCTCATCTGTGCCTATTCTCGAGATTTTCAATCCTTACACTGGATCATTCCAGTTGTCTTGTTGAACTCTTCCTTGTTAGCTGGTGTGGAGCCTTGTAGGGCCTGTATTCCATTGGCATCTACCCTAGCCCCAATAGTGTGGAGCTCGTTCTTAATCTTTGCCATAGAGGCCTAGCATGTGTGAACTGTAAACTGGAATTCTTCTGTAAACTTCCTCAAAAAATCCTCCTTCAGGGACCTCCTGCAGCTCAGCAGGTTTTGTTTCTTAATAGCTTGCAGCATTTCCTCTTGTGACATAGCTCTTGGTTGGACCGTTGGGCTATCATGGGCCTTTCCTTGCCCCATCGTTACCGAGCTGTGATTTTCGCCTGCCATTAGTTATGTTTGTTCCATGCACCAGAGGGATTCCACAGAGGTAAGCGTGGGGGGTCATCCCTTTCGTGTCTTCATCCTTTGTTTTAGTAGCATATGGTATCGGCTTTCCTGTACTGCAGTCGATCTATGGCGTCTGCGTGACTTCCAGGCATGCTCTGCGTTCCTTAGCTTGTTGACCTGTGGTTAGGCCCCCTTCTCATTGGTATGGGCAAGTTAGTGACTCCTCATGTCTTTTCTGTCCTGCCTCCCAGTTCAGGCTTGGGCCCTCCCCGGGTCTGTATTTCCCATAAATGACTGCTCACTACACCATGGGCGGTCTGTGTAGGCAGGCTGTACTATCCGGCTGCTTCTGCCTCCCTTTGGCCTTCATTTTCTCCTTACCAGGAGCCCGATGCACCTCCAGGCAGCGCCATCTTGGCGACAGGCAGCCCGATGCTGCACTTCCCTCTGCTCCTCTTCTGTGGCGTCCGTTGTTTAAAGATGAGACCCTTAGCGGGGGCAGCCTAACACCCTTCGCCTCCACCCCACCGCTCACTCACCACTCCTCCCTCCCGTCGCCCCGGTGTGGTGGTAGGCCGGCACCTCAGCCCCCCCTCCGTCCTTCCCCCCCCCCCTCCCCCTTTTCTCTCGTGCCGGCCTTCCCCCTTCCATCTTCCTTCCCAGAGCAAGCAATAATAGGCGGAGACAATTGTACGATTGGAAAAATTAATGCCACAGCAGCTTTATTTGCATAAAGTCTTGGAGTTATCTTACATGTGATCCGTAATTCGCCACACCACAGGTTCTTCTACTCCGTGTGAGGTTACCTAGGGTCACCCCCCCCCTCCCCGTCGTCCAGAGGATGCCTCCGGGGTACCCCGTCCCTGTCTATCTTCTCTCTACCCCGTGCTCCGTTGTCGCTGATTGCCCCTTGCCCCCATCTATATCGTGTCGTTCACCTCTTAACTTTGTTCCGTAGGCCCCAAATTGCCTCTCATCCCGCCCCCTCCCCTCTTTTCGTCCCCCCCAGTTCCCCTTCTATCTACCGCAGGCCGCCCCTTGGCGCCTGGCAAGTTCCTATACAGACACCACCGACAGTGTCCCAATACATCTCATACATACACCGGGCCGGCCCCGACCTCCGGTGCCGACCCACCACCACTTTCTCCCTGCCTAAAACGGTCATCATCCTGCGATGTCCCTCTGCCTATTGTCCCCTGCTAATGAGACTCACCGTCCCTCCTTCTTCTCTAGCACCGCCTCCACTGGAAGGCCCTCTTTCTCCAATTCCTCCCCCCCCCTGGAGGGCTTCCCCTTGTATACCTTAGTTGTGTTTTGACTTCATTCTTTTTGCCCCCCCCCGGCCCTCTCTTTTGGGTTTGGAATGGTTTCCAAGACCCCTATCTCCCTCCCCTTTTTCCCAGGGCCTCCCCTGAGTCTAGTACTCCTGGGGCGCCGTATGATCTAATCTGTTGGCTGTGCCTTCCCCTATGGGCCGGACAGCGCTTTGCTACAGGGATCGCATTGTAACTCCGCCGGGCGACCTGAAAAAGAAAGCAAAATAATTACAACACATTTCTTCCTAACGGGAGGGCGGGTGGGAAAAGTTTCTTCTTGTCCTCGGTCGTGGTGGGGGGGGAACAGGAACCCAGGAGAAGAGATCGCTCTGGAGACGATCCTTGCCCTTTTGTAGGGTCTTCCCCCTCTCCGGCTTCCTGTCCCCCCCCCCCCCCGAGGGCCCCCTCCCCCCATAGCGCTCCCCAGGTGCCCCCAGCCACTTCTGGGCGTCCACTTCCCCCTCGTCCCGCCCCCCCCTCCCCCCCTGCGAGTGAGTTCCCCCCCCCCCGCACACCGCCCGTGGGCGTTGACTCATGGGGGGGGGGGGGGGGTGGAAGGTCTCTGGCCCGGCAACCCCCACTAAGGGGCGGCGCCTGCCATGCTGCGTCCCGCGCGCATTCGCCCGCCATAGCGGGGGCAGCCTAACACCCTTCGCCTCCACCCCACCGCTCACTCACCACTCCTCCCTCCCGTCGCCCCGGTGTGGTGGTAGGCCGGCACCTCAGCCCCCCCTCCGTCCTTCCCCCCCCCTCCCCCTTTTCTCTCGTGCCGGCCTTCCCCCTTCCATCTTCCTTCCCAGAGCAAGCAATAATAGGCGGAGACTATTGTACGATTGGAAAAATTAATGCCACAGCAGCTTTATTTGCATAAAGTCTTGGAGTTGTCTTACATGTGATCCGTAATTCGCCACACCACAGGTTCTTCTCCTCCGTGTGAGGTTACCTAGGGTCACCCCCCCCCCTCCCCGTCGTCGTCCAGAGGATGCCTCCGGGGTACCCCGTCCCTGTCTATCTTCTCTCTACCCCGTGCTCCGTTGTCGCTGATTGCCCCTTGCCCCCATCTATATCGTGTCGTTCACCTCTTAACTTTGTTCCGTAGGCCCCAAATTGCCCCTCATCCCGCCCCCTCCCCTCTTTTCGTCCCCCCCAGTTCCCCTTCTATCTACCGCAGGCCGCCCCTTGGCGCCTGGCAAGTTCCTATACAGACACCACCGACAGTGTCCCAATACATCTCATACATACACCGGGCCGGCCCCGACCTCCGGTGCCGACCCACCACCACTTTCTCCCTGCCTAAAACGGTCATCATCCTGCGATGTCCCTCTGCCTATTGTCCCCTGCTAATGAGACTCACCGTCCCTCCTTCTTCTCTAGCACCGCCTCCACTGGAAGGCCCTCTTTCTCCAATTCCTCCCCCCCCCTGGAGGGCTTCCCCTTGTATACCTTAGTTGTGTTTTGACTTCATTCTTTTTGCCCCCCCCCCCGGCCCTCTCTTTTGGGTTTGGAATGGTTTCCAAGACCCCTATCTCCCTCCCCTTTTTCCCAGGGCCTCCCCTGAGTCTAGTACTCCTGGGGCGCCGTATGATCTAATCTGTTGGCTGTGCCTTCCCTTCTTGTCCTCGGTCGTGGTGGGGGGGGAACAGGAACCCAGGAGAAGAGATCGCTCTGGAGACGATCCTTGCCCTTTTGTAGGGTCTTCCCCCTCTCCGGCTTCCTGCCCCCCCCCCCGACAGCCCCCTCCCCCCATAGCGCTCCCCAGGTGCCCCCAGCCACTTCCGGGCGTCCACTTCCCCCTCGTCCCGCCCCCCCCCCGCACATCGCCCGTGGGCGTTGACTCATGGGGGGGGGGGGTGGAAGGTCTCTGGCCCGGCAACCCCCACTAAGGGGCGGCGCCTGCCATGCTGCGTCCCGCGCGCATTCGCCCGCCATTTCCCGTGCCTTTCGACTTTCGTCTGGCCCACGCCGGCATCTTAGGTTGCAGAGGTTTTTGGGGCAAGCCCGGGGATACTCTGCTGCGAGGCTCTGCACGCACTGGTGACATTTTCCAGGAGATTAGCAATCTCCCTGCTCACAGGACCGCAGGAGCGACCTTTTCTTAATTTCATGTCCTCTTACTGCATTTAGTAGTCTGGGATGTGCGAGCTCCACCGAAGCTCCCCGTCATTGCGCTCCTCTTCCATGGCCATTCACGCCGTCATTTTGCAACTTCAAACTGAAAACATGAGTTTGTTGCGTTCACATTAATGTATTAAATAACTTTAGTTTCTGTTTCAGGAATTTAAGTTCATCAAAAGCGAATTGGCCAGTTTTTGGGCCAGCCTTTTTTTCCAATGTAAAATTGCGAATCTTATCCTATTAAGTTTCCCCTCAGAAATCGATCGATTTGTTCAGATAAATCCATGTGTTAAAAAGCAAAACAATTAAACAACTGATTCCTCAAAAAAATCAAATCTTTTCATAGCATTCAATGTGTGCCATAAGAAACGGATTTTTTTTTTAGCAATTTTTTTTTAGCAAGAGTGAATCATCTCACAGAAAGAAGCATATTTATTAATGTCAGTCTGTCTGAAAATCGGCAACAATCTGCTTTCTTTTCTGAATGTGAATTTTTGTGATTTACCCTCTGAATATAGAGAGTAAAAATATAAACTTTATGCCATCTCTACTCCCGATATCACTTAGGTGTACTTCATCAGCTTTGCGTTACTCATATATGATCCAGGAAAGTTTCCTCTATGCAATTGCTACATGTGCTGTACGCTTTGCTGACTGTACCCTTCCCATTTATTTGTCCTGACTCTCGAGGGAAGCACTGTGCACACATAATCTAAGTCACCCATCACTACATATTATTATTTCCATCACGGTAACTGTGAATAATGATCGTAACAACTTCCATAGATGCGACTTCGACCCGCTTGTCAACTGGGTTCCAGTTACTTTTTTCAAATGGGAGTATTTTATTCCCTACGTTGGAAGTTGAGAATGAAATTATTCCCTAGAACATACTCCTCATGGGAACATTTTCAAGTAGGTTAACAGAGAAAATAAAATGTTAATTGTAAGCTATGAGTATTTATTCCAGTGCAATCCAAAGGTGTGTTTTGCCAATTCGGACCCTCTTCCGAATTGGCAAAACACACTTCTTCTTCTGACCTGTCACTGCTGAGATCTCTTATCTGAGCATAGCTCTAGAGCAGTGTGTGTGGATGATTCGGCAGATTCCTGTAGGTCGATCGCTCACTATTTTATTTTGTTGGTGGTGTTTGCGTGATCAGCAAGGGTAAAACAGGCCTGTGCCCCCACTCAGCTAGTCGGCTGCTTGTGATTTAGGCAATTGAGCTGGGCAGTCCCCAATCTTCTGGGAAATGTCTTCCCTAAAGGATAGCTCAATAATGTATCTCGGGCACAGTAGGTTACGCCCTTGATAGGAGAGTCATCGATTTCTGTCTGCCGTGTTGGAATGCATAGCCGCAAGGAAAAGAGACAGGAAAGACAAATGGCTGAGTCTGGAAATCTTTGCAATTGGGAGATGCTTTAACACCCACCCCAACCTCCCACCCACACCAGCGCTCTGAAGGAAAATATTTGTAAGGCCAAATATGGCTCACAAATTGATTTCGGGGTGAGGACTGTTCTGCGGTGGAGCACGGTTTACCTGGAAAAACATACGATTATCTAGTCCGCGGGGTTCTGCCAGTGGTGTCCCCTATCCTCAGAACGGGGTGAAGCCTCCGACAGACCAAGAAAGTCTTTTTTCCGGCCATATTCTCCCGCATCCACTGGGCTATGAATAGGTGCCGAAGTGGACGAAGTTGAAAGGTCATTTTTTCGTATCTAAATTACGAGATAATCTATCCATCATTGTGACTCCATTATCTATGGTTTGTTGGTGGTAGTCCCAGGACTTCTGCATATTCAAGTGATTGGGCCATCAAGCGATCACTGGTGTTTTGCGTTTTTTTTAATTTGCTTGTTTGTTCTTTGATTTTGTTGTAATCTGTTTTTATGATGTGCATTTATCCTTGCTTTATTTATATCTCCTCCTCTTGCTGCTCTTTATAATAAGTTGGTATTTGTTTGCGCTTTATACATCATAAACAAAACAATGAGTGATGGCTTCCCCATGTCTTACAACGAAAACTCCCCCTCAGCCAAAGTTAGAATCCGTAAATTCGTGCTCGAGAGCAGTTTGATGAGGAAGATTAAGAAACTAATATGCAATAAAATAAATTGTACACAGTAATATGGATTCCTTTTTTAAAATCCTAATGCAATCATGAATGATTTGTATGTTTTTTTTATTTCTAGTGCAAAGCAATATTCAGAGGTTTCAAGAGAAGTTTTTTATTTTTGCATTGACGCCTCATCAAGTAAGAGAGATCTGCATTTCCAGGTAAGGTAGCACCATGTGCATGTGGGTGCTAACTGGGGGACTTAGGAGTGGGTGAAAATGGGGACACTGATTAGTGTGAAGATAAAATGATGGCTGTAAAAAATAAGGATAAGTGTATTCCCATGCCTGTAAAAGAATATCATACATTACAAGTAATAGATGTCAAGAATACAGAAGGTGAAGCATGCACCATCTATCCTTATTACGGAGTGTATTTTCTGAAAATGTATGTATAATATACTTGTGCAAAAAAACTGGGGATCCCCTACAGTGTTGGTAACACCCGAGTAGTAAATACTAGAGAACATTCATTTGTAGAAAACTGATGATCGGTCTTGACTTTTTCATATCCCCAAAATGTTTCTTTATTAACAATGCTCCATCATGGCTGCGGGTGGCAGAATGCATGGCCAATAGTATTTACCATGTTTTATTGTATGCTATGCCAAATTACAGTCTTCTACAAACTCTGTAAACTGCCATGCAGTACACAGTGGTACAAAGTCATACTAGTGGCATCTTAGATCTTTATAGATGCCCAGGTAACTTTACAATACAATCCAATCTTCCACATTTATATGAATGCTTTTGTAGAGCTGCTAACATACTGTTGGTGATATTACTAATTTTCAATTAAATCTCACAACCTATTTCTTTTGCTCTCTGACATGAAGCTCCTACCTTGTGGGTTAGTTCTGTTTAATAGGAGGAGCATTCACTAATTACACTCTCGGGTAGGGCGGGGGGAGAGTCGGACTGTGGCAGCTACTTAAGCTGTCGGGCGTTCCCTGCCTCCCGATTACCTCTGACGGTTCAAATTGTCCCACGCTCACTCATAGAGCATGCCTTAAGTAAGGCTGTAAAGTGGTGTATTGATCCCGGTGAACCTGGAGGGTTTCCTCTCTGTAATATGGGTTGTATACGAATTGTTCAAATGTCAATTGTTTGAATAACAATTGACCTTCTGCACAATTGACCGAATTTAAACGGTCAATTAGGATATATATGAGGGGGGAAACCCCCCGCAGCCCCTCACCCAATCCAACCCCACCCCAACCCCCACCTCCCAATCCCCTGATATTATTATTACACTAACCCAACCCATAACATATATTAAAATGACCATACGGTCAATTGTGCAGAAGGTCAATTAGGACCCCTATTATTCGAACAATTGTGTCATTCGAACAATTGTAAACGAACAATTTGGGTAATACCGTAATATTTACTGACTCACACTGCCAAAACTGCCAAATCCACTTAAATCACCAATAGGTCTATCTCGCCAGCGGGGTCCCTGAGGGCTGTGATAGGGCTCTCCCCCAGGGCATCTGAGAGGCAAAGAAGATTTGGACCCACTTAAATAACTGGAAACATTTGCATCTGTGTTGACACCAAGGAATGATATCTCTAGTTACTTGAAGATCCATCCCAGTTCATCTAAACACAAGGTGGAAAACGCACAGGACCACCTTACGTACTACCACAGGAAGTCTTGATCTTACCTTTTGGTCTTATTTTTTTATTCTCTTTTATTGACAACATTTTTAACATCATCTTTTTAGTCTCTCCTATACACTTTTTCTTATATACTCATTAGTTCTAATTTGGTTTTAAATTGTACCAGTTTTTAGATATTACTGTTTTTTAATTTTCCATTGCTATTTGGTCTCTAAATTAAGGTTACCCTAGAGGCATATAATTACGAAGTGGAAACAAGGGGTTCTAATTATGGTGAAACGTAAAGCAACTATTAGTCTTATGGCTACTCGAGGCCAGAAGAAACCTAGAAAGATCAAGGATAAAGATAAACCCCCTGCTGGAAACAGTAGAATTAGAGGGTGCACCTAGGGTGCTGCAGGGTTCTAAGGGGAGTGTGGGGGGACCCTGGACTCCTACTTACAAAAAGTAATCCGCCTAGATGAGGAGATTTGTGTGGTTGAGTTGGCAATTGTCTCCACAGGTAGACTGGCTACCTTGCGCAAACCTGCGCCAGTAGGCATGTAAGGAACACCAAGCATAGATATGTGGGAGAGAGATACCCCAAACTTGACGGTCCCCTATTTGATGCCTTGGTTAGATGGTGCACGCTCCGCTCCATCACTGATTACTACCATGGGTGCCCAGGTCGACCAGCATAATGTTATTCATGATGGTTTGAACAATATTTCCTCCTTGGGGGCAATGGATCTACAGAGCATGCTGTGGTACTGAGGGCCTTAATGATTTAATGTTACCAGTTATGAATTTTCTGATGTCTTTCAAAACGAGTATCATGAATACCTTTTCGATTCTGGATGACCAAGTGAGGTCTATAAAAACTGAGGTTGTGGTGTTCGGTAACCAGATCAAACAAAGTCTAACTTGTAACACCCCTGGGAGATGGGGTTGATCAGGGAGAAGCCAACCCATCCCTTGGGCGGCTTAGCGTCCCGGAAAGATGTGTTGGAGCAATTGGGGAATAGGCCTGTGGCCAAAGATTTGTGGTTCCCCCTTCAGGTCACCTTCCCAACCAAGGTATGCCCTCCAGATGTTAGAGCGGTTCCAGCCTTCACCACTGTGCGTGAACCTCCAATTATCCAAGGCGGTGAACAAGCCATAATCAGAAGGGTTCCTGTGCAGGTACAGGATAAGGCAGACCCAAGGCGATACCCCTTGCAGTTGCCCCCGGAAGCATTACCATTAGTGGGCGTGATATTAAATGTACCAATTCTTGGAACCGGGTGCAGTGAAGATTGCGGGGCCCTGATTAATAAATCAGCCCAGTTGGTCAACTCACATATCGAAGGGGACTCTATAGATCCTCGTTTGATCTTAATGGCCTGTAGAACACCATGGGTGGGCACTAAGGATAAGTCAGTAGTAGCTGATTGTGTGGTGGTAACTTTAAAAAAATGCACAGGTAGCCAAGTACTTGGCCGAGTCCAACCTGGGCACTCCCAGTCACAATCGTAGGGCTTGGTTGGTGCAGTTAAATTTCTTCTACCCTCAGGATATGGAGAAGGGAGGATTAGCATTTAGGGTCAGGAGTCGTGTCCACTTAAACAGGTCTCCACCGGTTCCCGCTCCAAGTGGCTCAACCCCTATATGGTGTGCGTTGCAGTGTGACTGGCCAGTGTGACTGGCCCTGTCGGTAGAGTTCCTGACCCAGTGCTGTCTCAGAACCAATTTGCCTGTCTTATTGATATGAATGATATAGAATGATGTGAGGGGCTACTGGAAGAGGTGATAATGAGCGACACCCGAGTGTGAAGATTGTGGATGGGGGAGATAACCTGTCATTGTTGTCATGGAATGTGACTGGAATAAGAACCAGATTAGCGTGTGCAGAAACATAGGAACTATTTAGTGAGTTAGACGTTGTGTTACTCCAAGAAACATGGTCCCAGGATGAAATTAGTGTTGATGGTTTTGCACCTTCCCAGTGGGTGGCACAGAAAAATAAGAGAGGAAGACGCTATGGTGGGTTGTGTATTCTGGTCAAAACACACTTGGAGAGTGTGCAGGTGGCTTTGACAACTCCAGTGCCATTTATATTGGCAGTTAACATTTTTAGATTGGGTTAGCTGGATCTCCTAATAGTGAAGTTTTATAATGGGCCCCACAAACAATATAAGAAGGACTGTCTGTGTTCTAGCACTAGAGGAACTCTCTGCAAGGTCTCCCATGGGCAATGTGTGTTTGATACTAGGAGGCGATTTTAATGCGATTTTGGGAGGTAGGCCGATTGATAATGTATACAAGATACTGTGGCAGGGATACCCTTGCCCACTATGTTGGATACCAGGCTCTGTGCAGAAGGGTTGTGCCCTTGGAATTATTTGTATGAGTGGGGACTACGGTCAACAAATGGGCGGTTGGTTGGGGACATCCCGGGTAGAGTTACTTTTTCCTCAGCAATAGGTAACTCCAAAATAGACTATTTTAAAAGGGTTTGAGGTATTGGCTGACATTTGCAGTGATCATTTCCCCATTAAACACCGAATTAAGTCAGCCGCAGGGGTAGACATGCTGAATCAAGCGTATACTGTTGTTTTATCGTCAGGCAGTATTACGACTGACTTTTAAATGTGAATAAAATGACGAAAAATATCATCACATTTTTTGGGGGGTGGGAAAGGGTAGATGAGGGGTTTGGTGGGTCGGACATAGTTAAAAATAGGGGCAGGAGGGGAGTTTCGGGGGGGATGGAATATATCAATTGGAGGTATCTTTTAGGTGCCTCCCGGCATAGACTCAAATGGAAGGAGGACAGGAAGAATGAATTAATTTTAAGCATATTGGAGGAGTTTGGAAGTATGCTGACCAAGCTCTCTCAGGTTTTCTCCTGTGCTCCAGGTAAACGGGGAGGAAAGCGAAGGGAGGGCTGGATCGATTCTGACTGTACTAGAGCTCCGAAGAACTGATTACATGTGCTGGGCAGTACTGGCACCACCAAAACTGTCATCATAAGTGCTAGATCAAATTATAAGAAAATCTTGGCAAACCTCCTGATTAATTATGTTACAGATGAGGCTTAGACGGACCATTTCTATCTACCTTATAGTGCGGGGAGCAGGGCTGAGGGAGATAAACAAGCGGATAGGGGTAGCCTGGAATGCTGTGATTAGATGAGCATTGATAGTATTGTGTTCTCAGTGTGTGAGGTGAAGAAGGCTATTGTTAGCCAGTGATGCAATTGAGCCCCGGGTCCAAATTACATCCCAGCAGACTTATTTGTCATGGAGCCAGACCTTTGGGCACCAGTGCTTACTCAAGGATTCAATGTCATATGTGTGGGTGGAGGAGGGCTATCCCATCCTCAAGGTCTATGGCAGTAATCCAGCCTATTTACAAGAAGGGGTCCCGGGCTTCCCCGGCCTGATATAGACCCATATTGCTCCTGGACTCCCATTTTTAAAATATTGGGTCGCGCTATACTGGCCCAACTGGAGGACTGGGTTATGAGTAGTGAAGTTCTCTCGCAGGTCCAGCTAGGATTTAGACTAGGGCTGGGTACAGCAGCACAAGTACTTGATCTCTATCTAGTATTGGCTCATTCCCTTTACCTGAAGGAGGAGCCTATCTACCTAGCTTTCATGGGTCTGAGCACGGCATTTGATAAAGTTAATCGTGCCAAGCTGTGGGATATACTCAGGACCATGAATTTCCCAGGAGCACTGCTGAATCTTCTGGCCAGACTGCATGGCACTACGCAAGCATGTGTGAGGAGTGGTGTGAATGGGTGTTGTACGAGTTTCTTCAAAGTCGAACTGGGAGTGCACCAAGGATGTGTGCTTGCACCACTGCTCTTCTGTTTATTCATAAATGTTCCTTATAAACACGTACTAAAGTCCACTCCCGATGTCCGAAAACTGAGTGATAGGCCCCTACCAGTTCTGTTATATGTGGATGACACCATACTGATGACCCGTACACCAAGGTCCCTGCAGGCCCTCGTTTCGGAATATGCCACCTTTATGGAGTGCTTGGACTTGGTGGGCAATGCAGCAAAGTCAGCGTTGATGGCCTACAGAAAGAGGAGACAAAGGATTAACTTAAGGGATATGTTTTGTGGGAAGAGTGGTATCCCAAGGGTTGACCATTTTGATTACTTGGACATCAGATTTTCCGCCAGCATGGGTGCCACGGCTCATGTAAACAAACAGTCCCTGCAGTTCAAGCAGGCACTGGGTGGAGTTTCCAGGGCCATGTCCATGTTCATGTTTAAAGCAAAGCCAATAGCCCCCTTGCTACAGTTATACAAGGGAAAAGCAGCTTTGGTTGCCAAATTTGGGATGGACCTGTGGGGCTATGCCAATCTCAAGGTGGTCCAGACCCTGAAGAACCAATTTTTGAAAAAAACCTGCTTGGACTCCCAATTCCGGTTCCAAATTTCGGAGTACTTGTGGAATTGGGTTGTACACCAATTAGTGACACAATTTCTCTGCAGCTGGCACTGCACAGGCTTAGGTTGGGGAAATGGCAGGGCGTCACTCACCCACAAATTAATAACTTTTCTGATGGGTAAGTACCCGGGAGACAAGATCCCGTGGCTGGCCCATATCAGGAAACAGTTAAGGGCGATAAACTGCATGCATCTGTATCCACCTAGCTGTATGCTCTCCAGGGAAGAAATATATCAGTGGTTGGCTTGTTTTCATGATTCTGTGTACTTGGACAGAGAAAGCAGAGAAATATGAAGCCAAAGAATCGTGGGCTGATGACAATAATGTCCCTGGAGGTTCAGCATTACCCATTCTGGGCAGAACTGCCCAAAGATCACGTCCTCGTATCTAGGACAAGGTTTAACTGCATATGACTAAAGGCTGTGGTAGCAGCATGGACCAGGGCAGGTGCTGATCTTATCTTGCCCAATGTGTGAAGCTCCATACGAGGACTTGGCACACTTGATCTTTTTCTGCCCTGGGTATGCACAGGCGAGAAAACGGCTCATAAAATCACTATTAAGGGAAACGGGCATTGTGCAATATAGGCCAGCTCTAACTTACCTGTTATGGGTAAACTCGCCACAAGTGGGCTGGTCGCTACTCTCGCACCTAAAAATAGCACTCTGTCATAGTAAATGACTGCTTGATTTATTGCCATGAGAATTAGCTTTTATATACTGAATAATTAATTGTATCTGTAATCCTCCCTGTTCGCTGTCCCTGTTGTGGTTTTATAATGGTATGTGTTTCTATTGTGGTATAATGATTTTCTTTTAATGAAGTGAATTTGTAATTCTCCTTGTTTGCTGTGGTTTTAAGATGGTATGTGTTTCTGTTATATAATTGTTATATTTTATTTGGGTATTTTGTAATGGTTTTATCGATTGCTTTTTTTATACAAATCCGAATAAACTTGATGATGATGACATTTGTATACCAAAAGATCCTGTATGTGGATGTGTCTGGTAAGGCGGCTCCTCGGAAACCTGTCAACTTTGCTCATGATTAAAATGAATGTGTTCAATTAAGGAAGAAACTAATGAGATAAGTAATTAGGAACATACGTGCTGGTAATCACAATTATATGGTAAATGTTTTCATGATTAAAAAAGCGAAACAAAGTTATAAAAAAACTGGTTGCAGGCCCATAGATTCCTTATGGCACAGAAAGACTGGGAAGGTATGTTCAAGGCGATATTGCAGAATAACGGCAAAAGGTTTTGGTCTCTGGTACATAATAGGGCGTCTCTGAACACCAAAGTGTTTACTTACCCTATATCGGAACATCGGTGGAGAGAGCACTTTGAAAAATTATACAGAAACTCTACTGGGGAATTTTGCAGTTTAGTCTTTTAGAGAAAATGGAGCGTGGAGGTTTCTATTGAGAAGATACACACTACTATAGTAGCCTCATTGAATTTGCCTGCTCTTGGGCCCAACAGCCTCTGCAACATCGTCTTGAAAGGGGCCCCTGATGTCTGTACTTAAATTCTATTCATCTTGTTTGAACACTCCCTGCATTATCGAATAAATCACTCATTGTGCCAATCTTTAAGAAGGGAGATTGCCTTGATCCATTCAACTATCGCCCGATCGCCCTCCTAGATGTGGAGAGTTAAATCTTCTCTGCATGTATACTAAAAGCAATTGAACAATTGATTGAGACAAATATATTATCCAAGTTTCAAACAGGCTTTACAAGAGGGTCGGGACGGATGCAAATTAACTGGTCATTTATACTCCTAATTGAGAATGCAAGTAGGAAAGGAGCAAGATCCCTTGTAGGTGTTAAGTTGGTTTTTAAGTTTCCACTCGTTCGGCGTGTGTGCTTATTTGAAAATAGAGGTATCCTCTATCGTTTCCTTGCTCTGGTGCTTGAAGAATTTGAGGTCCACAAAGGTCATAGTTTCAAATAAAGGTTTTATTCAATTGAATTGTCCAATTGGTGGGGTATCAAGTGGTGCTGACACGTGTTTCGACCTTACAGGTCTTTTTCAAGGCTACCAGTATGGTTTAAGGATACATGGAAATGGACACGTTTGTACAATGGCGGTCGTGCACACTGCAAAGTAAGTAAGATAGCCCAGTGTGAAGTGTTTAAAAACATGATAATGTATCTGGACAGGGTGTCATTATTAAACCACATGAAGTGGGTATTGGGAACATTCAAGTGAGGTGACATTGTGTCAGAGTACACATTTTATATTATTTCATTATATGCCGTTTACAGAGTTAAGTTAAATTAAAACATATTTATTTACATTCATGAAAAATGTTGCAACAAATTTGGAATAAAGGTTATTTGGAAAATGCGGGGGAGAGAGGAAAGTTAATACGAGACTGTTAGTATTGTCCAAGGAGTGTGAGAGTTGGTCAGAAGGAGCTGTATCAGTGGGCAAGCTCACCTGATACGTGAAGGGCATGGTTGTGCCATGGTCTTTGCTAGTTGCATTGGTGTCTGGTCCTTCGAGTAAGACCTGCGTTGCTGGCGGTTGCGGGGCTGGGTCCGCCCTTGTCTTATTGGTGTTGCTGAGGTGTTTACCTAGGTAGTTAAGGATAACGGTACAGTGAGGTTCCATGCTAGATTGGTTTGGGCAGTGCAGTGGTTGTGGGCCGTGTCATGCTAATTACATTGCACATGGTGCCTGCCTTGAGGCCCTCGAAAGTTTGTACCGCGGTTGGATTGGAGTGAGTAGAGATGGGTGGGTAACCCTTATTCAGTACTGGGAACTGGTACCCTGATTCTAGAGCCCGTTGTTTGGGGTAATATTGCTGGTTGGGAATGGTGCCAGGGGTGTGGTTCCTGGCGTTCACTCAATAATCATTTATATCATCGGATGGTGCCGGGTGGCTGTTGGGCGGAGTGAGGGCTCGGGTGCCCGGTAACCCTTCTCTCAGTGGTAGCAAAGGAAGTCCGGGAGAAGGGTCAGATGCTGTGTGCTGGGAGCTGCTTCAAAGGGGGTCCAAAAGTGGCTGTAATACAGTGTGGAAGGTGGGCAGAAAGCCCAATGGCGATTGCGTGGAGTGCAGGCTGGGTGGCCGATGCCCAGTCTCACAGGGGGGGGCCAAAAGAAGAGTGGGAGCGGGGTCACGGGCCCATGTTGCCGGTGGGTTAATTCCAAAGGTTGCCCTCAGTGGGATGCTGCTAAACGCGGGGTGGGTGCCGGTTAAAAACGGGGCAGAGGAACATGTGCTCGAGGGGTCTTAGCCCAGGGGTTCCAAGAAGGAGTGGAAGGGTACCTGGGCTGGCAGTGGCGAGAGCGTGCATTAATATATGTATAAAAGTGCATTAAATCCTAACATGGTGGATGCCGTAGTCTCTAGGAGACATCTTACCTCCTATTCTGGTTGCGTCTCTGCCATCGGATCAAGCAAAAATGGAGTAGCTTGTCCATGGGAGTTAAATTGCAGAGAGCCGAATAATGCTTGGCCTAGATTCCTGAACCCAATTGGTGGATAGTTCCGGGTCCCTGATAGGTCCGTGGTTCCCGGCTGAATTCGGCTGTGGCATGCCGTCAAGACAATTTTGATCCCAGTGAGCTAAGGTATGCAAAATACAGTTTCATATTAACGTTCCTCTCTCCCCCGCTTTTTCCAAATAACCTTTATTCCAAATTTGTTGCAACATTTTTCATGAATGTAACTAAATGTATGTTTTAATTTAACTTAACTCTGTAAACTGCATATAATGAAATAATGTAAAATGTGTGCTCTAACACAATGTCACCTCACTTGAATGTTCGCAATACACACTTCATGTGGTTTAATGATGACACCCTGTCCAAATCCATTATCATGTGTTTAAACACTTCACACTGGGCTATCAAACTCAATTTGCACTGTGCATGACCGCCATTGTACAAACGCGTCCATTTCCATGTATCCTTAAACCATACTGGTAGCTTTGAAAAAGACCTGTAATGTCGAAACACGTGTCGGTACCACTTGATACCCCACCAATTGGACAATTCAATTGAATAAAACCTTAAAATGAAACTATGACCTTTGTGGACCTCAAATTCTTCAAGCACCAGAGCAAGGAAATGATGGAAGATGCCTCTATTTTCAAATAAGTTCACGCGCTGAACGAGTGGAAACTTAAAAACCAACTTCTCATACATACAACAGGCACCACGAGCACAGGCCTTTTCAAGTTTCCGCCAACTGGCTGCTAGTGCACCTTAATAACAGAGACTGTAGGCTCAGCAACCCACGGTTCCTGGTGCTCCTAACAAAACACCCTTGTAGGTGGTGTATGTTGATCTGAGACTTGCATTTAACATGGTTGATAGGATTAGACCATGGAATAAGCTACAGAGATGGAATTTTCAAATACTTGATATTTGTACGTCTGTAGCAAGACTCCAATCAAAGTTGAATTGAATAATCAGGGCCAGGTGCCCATTCAAACATCAAGAGGTCTGAGGCAGGGGTGCGTGTTGGCCCCCTGCCTCTTTAACTGTTATGTATCAGATCTTGGGGACTATTTAGAACCGGCCTCTTTTCTTGCCCGCCCCCGTTATTGGTAATGAGAAATGTTTCTGGTTACGTTATGCGGATAATGTCCTGCTTATGGACAAAACCCAGATAGGGCCGCAGCGTCTTTTGACTGGATTCTTTGATTACACAATGCATACATAATCTGCTGAAGGCCAATGCATTGAAGATGAATGTTCTATGTTTTGATGGACTGAAAGTGAGCGTCCCCAATAAGGCAGATAACCCCCCTTTATGAGAGGCAATAATGGACACACCTCTGCAGGGAATGAGACCAAGACCAAGTGCGGATGAGATATAAAAGGTTTTATCTAAATCGATATAGGGCATGCAAAGGACTCTGCAAACTCCGAGAGCGCTCTGTCTGACAATAGCAAAGACAGTCATATATATTACAAAAATACATCACGCGTGAGGTAGGCTATAGGGGGCACATAGTCTTGGGGATAGGGTGGCGACGACTAGGTACTTTTTATAATGTAGGTGCGGTGCTCCATGATTGGCGGAGATCCACGTGGTGGCATTGCGGAGTGCCTGCGTCAGCTGGGCTCATTGGGGTGGAGTGTCCGGGCACGAGCTGTCCATGTGTATTACATTGCTGCAGTGCTAACAATTTGCCCTTGTGGCCATTCGTACACATTCATCAAAAAGTTCTATGTCAAGTTACCATATAAATCCTACAACACATCAATCTAATACCAGGAAGGAGACACAGAAAAACAGTATGAAACTCGAGGCTTCCTTAATACATCATCATAAAGTTGCCATTGACAAAGGACCCACTCTCATGAGTTCAGGTGGCTTATCAGGGGGCACGGCTTAGGCTACCTTTATCATTCTATTCTGTTAGATGTAGTGAGAGATAAGTTTACGGTATGTTAGTACAGGGGTGAATAACTGTCTCCATGGCACGTTAAGCTTATGGTGAACTGAAATACCTTTGGGTCAATAGGGGCACATAGCTGGCACCTCAAAAGGCGGCGGGATTTGGCACCGGGTGGCTCATAATTCTTCTTGGCCTGGTCATGGCGGTACACAGTGATTTTATGGTGGCATCTGGTGTCGGAGGCATGAGGGGAGGTAAATACTTGGTGCCGGCCCAAGAGGAATGCGGGGAGGTGTAGCTGTAATGTTCCAGCAACAGAAAACCAGGGACCTTCAAGCCCCGCCGAGCCTTGGGCGGAGGAGGGGAGTTGGATATGCAGCTCTCTAGAAGGAGGGGGAGATGGCCTTGTAACTATTCGCGGGTCCCTATTTACTGAGCAGCATGAACACCATTATAGAGACGGATTGCTTAGACTTTGGGGCATCATGTAAATTGTACATTTCTACGACTCGCATGTGCTAATGTTTACAGGACTAATAAAGAGAAAGTTTTCATTAGCATTACATCATGCAACATTCTTCTTTTTGTTGCTGGGAAGAAAATCAACATAAAACATGAGGTAGAACCAGGTTGGTTAGTGCATCAATCTCAGTAACAAATTACAACGTTATACTTATGGTCAGACTGGTGTACATGCTCAAGAATGAGGAAACAACGAGTTCAACTAACATTTCAATCAACAGCAAGTGTGGCTCAGTACTTTAAATAGCTCACATGTGGCATAACCCTTACAATCATATCATGTACGGGCATTCAATACATTGCTTTTTTAACCATTTTACAGTAGCAGCAACTGTTGTTCAGTAAATGGCAGATTCGAGTGTACATACGTTTTACACCTTTACATGAAGATGTCCTGGGGTGGGCAAGGGTCATATCATTTTAATTTGAGCAATCAGCATTATGGGTTTTAAACCTTTTCACAAATGGCTTAGCTGCATAGATGAGACTGGGAGGCACACGGGTTTAACATTAACACTTCAACCGAGGGAACAGGGTTGGGGGTGTCATGCGCACCTTATGTCATGGATATGGGTGTCTGTGGGGGGTCAAGGTATGCTTGATAGGGACAACTTTGTTCTTTCCCAGACCCAAACTGAAAGTCCGGTCGCCGCCAGGGTAATGATGTACTGCGGAAGGTAAATGATACACGGTTTGTTCTGTTACTTGTTCGCGCCTAGCTGCTTGTGAGAACAGGCCTTCAGCTGAGCTGCCATGGGGAGGAGGCTGGGGGGAGGCGCAGGCTCGCTGTGCACAATCAAATGGGGGGTGAGCTGCAGCTTTTGCAGGCGGCCTGTTCCACAGAGGCATGGGTTTAGTGTATTACAAAATGGAGTCTGTTATGCTACAAGGTGAGCCGTGCAGCCTCATGTATCGATCCGCAGCCATTCCGCATCTCGGGCCCAGGAGCATAGGTGGCTGCCGACGAGTCATAAGCCTCATGTAGGAGAGGAATGTGGGAGAGGGGGGGTCCTAAAGACCTGTCCTCCCATACATTTCCCCCCTTTCGTTAATTAAGTAACAAATATTGTAACTCACCCAACCTCTGGCGTTCCTTTTCATCAGCTACTGCTTCGTCCCATGCTCGTGTCACTTTTATTGGCATCCAGGCTCTACATACAACCTGGAGACTCTCTCCGGCGCTAGCATACTCGTCAGGGGTGCAGGTCATGTATATGAATCCCCCATCCCCCTCCAGATCTACCCATACCTCCTTATACCACTCTCGGGCCAGGGGCTCCCTTATTGTTGTGTGATACAGTCGATCCACTATGTCCCCATCATAGTACAGTTCCACCATTCTATATTTAGGTTCAGGATCCTCACCCGTTTGTACATATGCCTCCTGCATAATTTGCGCTGTTCCTCTAGTGTTGCCCATTGTCACCATCATTACCATTAGGAACTGTGCCTGCGCAGCACCCAAGACCTAGCTGGCACACACAAAAAATCAAGAGTAAAAATAGGATGATGGGTATCAGCATTTTGACAGTCATTCCAAGCCAGGACGGTACCCATGAAAAAATGTTGTTGAACCAAGAGCTCGAGTCCACTCCACCTTCCTTCTTCATCCGCTTGTCCAAATTGTGCACTGCCGTGATAGCGTGTGACAGTGTTCCATTGTCCGCGTCCGCAGAAGACACGAACGTGCAACATACACTCCTGATTTTTCGGCAAACACCTCAATTTATCGCTGTTAACGGGTCCAGGACATACCTGTTATGCATTGTCATTAGCCATAGGGCCCTTAGAGCCACCTTGATCACGTTGAACCCTTCTTCAGTGTCATTGGCCAGTTGGATCAACTCCCAGCGAGTTATTTGCAGGCACTTTGCGTTGGCTCACGCTTGGATACTGGTGACGAGGGAGGCAAAGAATGTTTCAGCGGAGGTGAATAGCCAGAACCTTTCAGGAATTTGTGCCAAAAGTTCTGTGGAGGCTTTGGATATGTAGTTGGATGACCTCCGTTTTCTTGACATTGTGCTTTGTACGTTGTCCGCGGATAGGGCATACATTGGCGGCTCTTCTGTTGGTTGTGTGTGTTCTGGAAGGTGGATGGCTTGCATTCCTTTTCTCCCTTCGATATGACTCTCCGGAACCACCACCAGGTCATAGTGCAGCGTTGCCAAAAGAAACGTGCCCCTCCAAGATTGTGGAAGGTGCAAGTATGCCTGTTTACCTCAAACCCAGTAAGTGTCCATAAGGACAGCTGTCCCTTTCTTCATGTCTGGAATGATGAGTGTTTTGTTACAGTTCTCGTTTGTGCACATGTTGTTTTTCCCTTCACCAAGGAAGCATAGTTCATATGTAATTTCTTTTTGCAGTTTGAAGGGTTTTTCCATGGCTGTGAGCTTTGTGATGTGCTCGGCCCATACTGGTGCGCATGTTTTCCCGACCCATTGCAGTTTTTCTGCCGTCAATCCTCGTAGTGCATCTGCTTTGCATGTTACTACTTCCTATTTCCATTTCTTTTCTGAAAACAGTGTTCCTTTAATAACCAAAAACGGTTCTTTTAAACATATTACTCCTTTGGGTCTTGAGTAGCATGTATTTTCGTTTTGCAGCATTTCAAAAGATACTGTGTGTGCCTGGAAGGTGTTCTTTATTCTACATAGGGTGAGATGAAGGAGACACTGGGCATCTGCAAGAGGCAATTCTTGCGGCAGCAGTACATTAGGCGTACCTGAAGCGTGGTGTATTAGAGAGCATACGTAGCAGCTCTCAGTGGTTGTTTATTTGGCGGTGGAGCTCATATCTGCATACCATTTATTTGACTGATGTGGGTGCCTAGGGTCTTCAATGATGTCTAGCCTGAGCCCGGAGTACTCGTCATATTTTCTCCTCCCAACCTCCCTCGTTCTCCGATTGCTTTTGAGGTGCATTCTCTCATGCTTTAATGCCTGTTGTGTTGTACTTTAACCCCCCCCCCTTTCCCACTCATCATATAGGGCTAAAAACCTCTCAGTCATTTCTGCATTACCTTCCTTTTATACTTGTATGAGATTCATGCTTCATGGACGGATGAACTGTTGGTGTGACAGTGGTGGAGGTGGTATCATATAACCATGATAAAACAGAAGGATTGCGATCATTTTCCTCATAAACACTATATTCAGAGATATTGTGTGGGGAAGTAGGACGTGGGGTCATCAGTTTGTTGCCTGTATCATTTGGGTGCTGTGCATCATCGTAGTGATTGTCATGCCCCCATATAAACTGGAAGCCTTTCCATATAAGAGAGGCTCCTTCTTTAACCATGTTGGTTCCATTCCCTCCTCCCTCATTTGTATCGATAGATATAAATGTAACCGCCCAGTATAGAACCAGAACAAACATTAGTGTGAAAAATATTAGAGTGCATACAAATAGGCCACACTCATACAAATATCTCCGCAAGTCAAAATGTACATTCCCGTTTCTGTCTGCCCTGACACTATTCTTAGCGGGGGCCCCGTCCGTCCATTATAGAGAAATAGGTGGTAGCGTAATTATGAAGAGGAGTGAGTGCGAGAGAGAGAGTTATTTCTGCAGTTAATTATCAACATTATGTACATTACTGTAGTAATTCATTCAGTACTTCTCATATTTATCACTTACTACTGGTAGAAGAGACACATTTTTGCTTTTAGTTATGTCTGTTTTTCCTCCTCATCCACTCTCCCATCTTGTCCCTGTGTGACATTGTCATAGGCTTTTCGTACGTCTGTTAAATGTGTCCAATATCTCAGCCCTTTTACTTTAACTGCCGTCGGTGTGCAATACACTACCTCATATGGGCCATGAAATCTTGGAGCATTCCACCTACGGACGAAACTCCTCACATATACCATCACCCCTGGCAGTAGTTGACCTGTTGGGCTGTCTGTGGTAGGCGTTATTGTCTCACTTTGTTCCTCACTTGTGAATGGGGGTGCGAGCTGCTCTGCTATCATATGGGCTGTTTTTGTGAGCTTTGTCAGATATTCATTAAACTCTTCACCTAATACTGTAGCACTTCTGTGGGCGTCTGACTGTCTGCGGAGCGGAGGGTTTGCCATATGCATGCGCCTTCCTGTTATAATTTCATGGGGTGACAGATGGTGGTCCTTGCTGGGCTGATTCCGCAGCTCAAACAAGACCAAAGGCAATCAATACACCCATTTTTTTTTTGTGTAAAACACAGTTTCGACAACCTTCCCTTAAGGAGGCCGTTAATCTTCTCAAACACGCCGTTACTTTGTGGGTGATAAATAGTGCATAGTTTATGCTTTATACCTAGTAGAGCAGTAACTTCTTTGAAGAGGTTGTTAACAAAGTGTGTGCCATTATCGGAGCAAATCACGTCACAAATTCCCCAGCGCGGAAACACTTCCCGCACTAAGAATTTTGCAGCGCAGTTGGCATCCGGGTGGGCGCACAGTCCTGCCTCAACCCGTCTTGACTTTGGACAAACTACTACTATCGTGTAGCGCGACCCATTGCACCTTTCTCCCATGTCTGCATAATCAATATGCAGCTCTCTGAATGGGCCTGATGGTTTGGGCAATGTTCCCCGCAATGTCCTCAATGTCATTCCCGAGTTATATATCTGGTAAGTTGTACATTCCATTGCAAGTTTAGATATTTGTTCCTGCCTCCCTGGGATAAACCCATTCTCTTGTATTTCTGCAGCAATGTGCTGTTTTGCATTGTGGGCCTGAAAGTGAAGTTGTTGGAACGCTATTTCTAGTAATTTGCAGGGCATCACTACCTTACCTGTGTTTTTCTGGCGCCATAGGTCGTCTGTGGGTGACTGGCTACACCCCCTTTTCTCCCATAACTTTTTCCTCATTTGTTGCCCCATCTTGTAGCTCTAATATTTGTGATACTGGCATTGTATTGCACCCATCTGGGCGATCCTCTTCCACGTTTTTCTGTATCAAGTACTCACATGTTCTTTCTTTGGTTAAGTAAGATGCTTCCTTGGCGGCAGCGTCCGCTGCCGTGTTCCCCAAAGAGAAAGCGTCAGTATTATTTATATGGGCTTGGCATTTTACTAAAGCTACAATTGTAGGGTCTTCTAAGGCTTCTATGAATTCCTTGAGTAGTTCTGCGTGTTGCATGGGTGACCCATCTACCCTGTGAAATCATGTCCTCCCCATCTGGCCAATCCCCTGTGTACTGTAGTAGTCATGTAGGCTGAGTCTGTGTAAATTGTGACAACACACCCCTTGGCGGCATGTAGAGCTTCAATGAGTGCTACCAGTTCGGCATCTTGTGCTGAGTAATGGGCTGATAATCGCTGCTGTACTAGCACTTCGTATTCATCTTCCTCTAGTCTTACGACAGCTATTCCCACATGATTTTCTCCTGTCTCTGAATGTATTGATGCTGACCCGTCTATGAAGTATATTTCTCCTTCAGCCAGTGTGTCTTCACTTACTGTGGGCGTGTCTCCCTCCTCTCCTCTGTATATTGCACAATCATGTGCTTGTATGTCTTCCACTGTGCATGCTTCTGTGATGAATGTTGCAGGGTTAACTGTTTTGCATCTTACTATATGTATGTTAGCGCTGGACAGAATAATTTCATATGCTGTGGCTCTCTGCATTGTTAGTGTGCTTTTTGACCTTTCCAGTACGGTGAATAGGGACTGTTCCAAGAAAAGCGTCACGGAACACCCCATCACAATTGTTGCACTTTTTTCAATTGCGAATGCTGCGGCTGCGAGAGATTGTTAGCAAGCGAAGTGTCCTTGCATTACTGCATCCAGTGTTCCACTGTAATAGGCCAGTGGTTGTACCCCAAAGATGTTATTTGTGTCAGGACTGCTTTCATGAGTGTCCTGTTGCAATGTGAAAATAAATAAAACTCACACTCAGTCTGGGTTCGCAAGTACTGGTACGGTTGAAATTAGCTCCTTAAGTGTTGTGAAGGCCTCATCAATCTCTGCTGTCCATTGTATTTCTGTGTTTTCTCTTTGTGCTTCCTTTAGTCCCTGCAGTAATGGCTTTGTGTATGCTGCATATTCTAATATCCAGGTTCGGCAGTAGTTACACATGCCGAGGAATTTCTGCATCTCCTTCAAAGTTTTTGGCCTGCTCACTGCTTTGATGGCAGCCACTCTGTCTGGTATTATTCGTTTACCATCTTTTGAAATCAGGTGTCCCAAATACAGCACTTCTTGCTGGCAGTATTGTAATTTTTCTTTGTCGACTTTATAACCTTTGTGGGCCAACAATGTCAAAAGGGTAATAGAATCCTTCCTGCACTCCTCATCATTTTTTCCACAAAGCAGTAAGTCGTCCACATACTGAATAATTGTACTTTCCGTGACGACATTTCCTAGATCTTCGTGTAAAATCCTGTTGAATATACTTGGGCTTTCACAGTATCCCTGCGGTAACCTACAGTGCTCATATCTTTTTCCTCCCAATGTGAATGCTGTCAAGTATCGGGATTCTTCATCTAGTGGTACTGAGAAGAATGCATTCTTCAAGTCCACCACTGTGAAACAAGACGCATCTTTAGGTATGTTACACAGAATTAATGCAGGGTTAGGGACCAGTGGGAATTCTTTCTGTATGACGTCATTGAGGGGGCGTAAGTCTTGGATCATCCTCCAGGCACCGCCCTTTGCTTTTTTGATGGGATAAATACAAGTATTGCATGGAGAATTTGATGGTACAATTATGCCCTGTGCCAATAATGCGGGAATTGTTTCTTTTATCCCTTCCTCTGCTTCTCGGGACAGGGGGTACTGTTTTACTCTTGGCAGTAAGGCTCCATGTTTGAGTTTTATTTTAACTGGGGTCACCTTATGCAACAGTCCCACATCATGTGGGCCACTTGTCCACAGGTCGACCAGTACTGATTGTATGTCATTGTCAAAAAATGAAGGTGGTGCCCCTACCACTGTCATCAGCTGAACTGGTCCCTGTCGTGTCTGTATCAATATGTCACAGGGGATTGCTATCTCCATTATTATTTCCCCGTCACTGTCTGAATCTGTGAAGAAATCTTCGTCTGATAAATCTCGCAGCGTGATGTCGGCATTGATGCACAACACTGTGCGCCATTGGCAGCCATGTATGTCCATTCCAATGACCGCTAGTCTCTGTACGGAAACCTGTACTGCATGCAAATCTAATGACATCACTGTCCCTGGCACTATTTCTGTGCGTGCTATGGGACGGAAAACAAATTCTGCAGGTACTCTCCACTCATGACGTTTTAACTCTGGAACTACTCGTGCTAATGTTTTTAAGCCTTGAATAAACATATCTGGGTCAACTGGTATGCCGCGTATTTCTGGCGCTGTTGCTTGTGTGTGTACTACCAACATTACTCTCAATGGGCATATCCATGGGGTCGAGCAAACTATTCCCCTTTTGGTAAAAGAAATGGTCATGTTGAGCTTGCTGAGGAGGTTCCTCCACAGCAGGTTGATTGGGGATTGTACATAATACAGCAGGGGAGCTCGTACTGTTTTGCCCCCCACTGTTAAATCCAAATCTTCTGTGTAAAGAACTTCGACCACCGCCCCAGAGAACCCCTACGTCTCCAATTTACGATTAGACAGCGGAAATCTGTCCTCGCGTAGGCATGATTTTTCAGCTCTCAAATCTACCATAAAAATGAATTGTTTGTTCCCTATCTCCGCCCCCACCAATGGTTCCTCTGCTGCATCGAGGGTCGTTGATAGTACTGGACACGCAAGTGCTCTCTCTGGGCTGTCCTATGCTGGGTGGTTTGTGTTACCCCCTTGGTTGAAAACATTTCCCGACACCATGGCCACCCCGCCAAAGGGTGCAGGTGCACAGTTTGCGGTAGTGACGAAACTGTTGCCGTGTGTATGGTATATGCTCACTTCATTGTGGGTGCAGCCGAACATTGCGCATTTGCGTCCTGTGCTCCTCCTGCCCCTCTGATCTTGCTGTCATCCTCCCCCTCCACCGCCCATAGGTAACCCATGTGGGCTCCCTGGGTGGGGGCGGCCACACTGCTGTTCATTCGGGTACATATTCATTGGCCTGCTCCTACACTCCTGTGAGAAATGCCCCCACCTCCCACAGTTCCAACAATTTCCTTGTCCTTCCCACCATTCCCTCCGTACCCCGGACCATCCCCTCTGTGCCCTCTGTGCCCTTTGTACCCACCTCTTCCTCTCCGGGTGCTCCATACTTGCCACTGCGGTCCTCCGTACTGTTCTTGTCCATTCCAATGTGACTGCTCATTGCCTGCCCAGTTTGCTGCCATTCTCCCTTGTATTGCTACTGACCCCTCCTCCTCCTCTGCGTCCTCATCTGTGGGGAGTGCAGCTACAGCTGCTGCGACCTTCACCAGTTTCGTTTGTATTAATTTTGCCTCGTCTGCCAACCTTTTCTGTGCTATCTGATTCTCCCTTTCCTTGATCCTCTTGCAGTGGTGTACTATTATGCTTTGTATTTCAGGCCAGCCTTTTTCTTCAATCCCTGCTATTTTATCAAGCGCTTTTTGAACTTCGTTTGGGAGCCCTCACTTTACTATGAAGTAAAATAGAGACGTTGATTTATCCCAGGCTGTACCCGTTTCCGCTCTCCACATCTCCTGCACCCGTAAAATGAAACCCATAGCATCCTTCCCCTCATTCATTGTACATTGCATGACTGACTGCAAATCTGGTGTATCTGGAAACGTATCCCTCAAGGCATCCCATATTCTTGCGCGTACTGTATTGAAAGAGGCACCATCATGACGGTCACAATCCAATGTTATGCCTGGGAAGCCAGCTTTTGCCCAGACACTGTCTGCTTGGTCACCCACTGCGGATACCAACACACTTTTAACGTCACCTACAGCTAATGGAACCCCTGCTCTCTGTTATAACTTAGCTAAATCTCACCAAGTCACACTTACAATGACAATTTTTCACAGACACCCTGTTGCAATCAATTCAGCACTTGTCATAGCATTGAAATCACAAAAAAGAGACATGGCATATTCAATACATGACATATTCAATACAATACATGACATAAATCCAACAAACATTCCACTTACAACACATACCATATACCTCCCTTTTCTACCTCCCTTTTCTACCTTCAAAATTTTTATTCTAAAGGCCCTCTTTACTCTAACCCGTTACCCCTTCTAACCCTTACATTTAGTATAACACTCCCTCACATAGTTTCAGAAAAGATGAGAAAGAAAAAGCTTTTTCTAATTTATACTCCGTGTCTCTTACTTCTCAGACACTTTTACTTCTATTCTCCTTTATTTCACTTATTCCCAGTACTAGTCAAGATAGCACTATGCTGCGCCGCCTTCTACCCCCTCGCAGAGCTAGGTTCCCGGTTTCCTTTTCTCACCTTGTAATCTCCTTAACTTATCCTAATGGCCATATGCAACAGAAAGAGAAAAGTATGAAAGCACCAGTCAGTTTACCCCTAAAAGAACCCCTTTCGACTTAGCTTGACCTCATACACCCTTGTCTATGTCCTACTCCTTTTAATGTCACTCGCACTTAATACTCACGTGCCCATCTTGATCCGAGACTCTCTGGACCTGGTCCGTCCAGGCGGCGCTGCCTCACACTCAATGGCCGCCCCCGGCGAGCGGTACTTATGGGTTTTTTGTAGAGGGACCTGTACCCTCTCACCCTACTGCGTGTGCACATCTAAATGTACCAGTTGCCGTAGGCGGGCAGCTCTCTTGGGGGGGGCGCGCCATGCGTCTCTGCTGTGGCCGGGGACATCTCGTGCCAAAAAGGGACAAAAAGAATGTTATCGCATCGGGGTAACCACTTGAAAGTGAGCATCCCCAATAAGGCAGTTAACCCCCCTTTATGAGAGGCAATAATGGACACACCCCAGCAGGGAATGAGACCAAGACCAAGTGCGGGTGAGATATAAAAGGTTTTATCTAAATCTATATAGGGCATGCAAAGGACTCTGCAAACGCCGAGAGCGCTCTGTCTGACAATAGCAAAGACAGTCATATTTATTACAAAAATACGTCATACGTGAGGTAAGCTATAGGGGGCACATAGTCTTGGGGATTGGGTGGCGACGACTAGGTACTATGTATAATGTAGGTGCGGTGCTCCATGATTGGCGGAGATCCACGTGGTGCCATCGCGGAGTGCCTGGGTCAGCTGGGCTCATCGGGGTGGAGTGTCAGGGCGCGAGCTGTCCATGTGGATACATTGCTGCAGTGCTAACAATTTGCCCTTGTGGCCATTCGTACACATTCATCAAAAATATCTGTTAAGTTACCATATAAATCCTACAACACATCAATCTAATACCAGGAAGGAGACACAGAAAAACAGTATGCAACTCAAGGCTTCCTTAAAACATCATCATAAAGTTGCCATTGACAAAGGACCCAGTCTCATGAGTTCAGGTGGCTTATCAGGGGGCACGGGTTAGGCTACCTTTATCATTCTATTCTGTTAGATGTAGTGAGAGATAGTTTTACGGTATGTTAGGACAGGGGTGAATAACTGTCTCCATGGCCCGTTAAGCTTAGGGTTAACTGAAATACCTTTGGGTCAATAGGGGCACATAGCTGGCAACTCAAAAGGCGGCGGGATTTGGGACCGGGTGGCTCATAATTTTTCTTGGCCTGGTCATGGCGGTACACAGTGATTTTATGGTGGCATCTGGTGTCGGAGGCATGGGGAGAGGTAAATACTTGGTGCGGGCCCAAAAGGAATGCGGGGAGGTGTATCTGTAATGTTCCAGCAACAGAAAACCAGGGACCTTCAAGCCCCGCCGAGCCTTGGGGGGAGGAGAGAAGTTGGATATGCAGCTCTCTAGAAGGAGGAGGAGATGGCCTTGTAACTTTTCACGTGTCCCTATTTACTGAGCAGCATGAACACCATTATAAAGACGGATTGCTTAGACTTGGGAGCATTGTGTAAATTGTACATCCCTACGACTCGCGTGTGCTTATGTTTACAGGACTAATGAAGAGAAAGTTTTCATTAGCATTACATCATGCAACATTCTTCTTTTTGTTGCTGGGAGCCCGTGAGGAAAATCAACATAAAACATGAGGTAGAACCAGGTTGGTGAGTGCATCAATCTCGGTAACAAATTACAGCGTTATACTTAAGATCGATAGAAGGGGTGATATCGCAGAAGCATTGCACATGCCGAGCTGTGTGCCAGCAGTAATTGTACAGTGTGAAATGAGCCTAATATCTATGGCCTGTATGGTTTTATGGAAAATGTTATCACTGTACAGGAAACCTTTAATGGCCAACTCGTAAACGTTATATCATGTGCTTCGGAATTTGCGATCAATAATGTAGGGCGTCTAGCTAACTTCAAAAAAAGATGTGTTGGCGCCTTCGATCAAAGAAATATTTCTCATAAATCCCTTGTTAAAAATCCATTATTAGTAAAGGAAAATATCTTTCATCGGATTTAAAAAAGCATACAAATTGCTTACGGAGTTAAAGATGGAGAGTAAAAAGAGACACTCTCCCTGGTTCGTGCATTGTCCCGATGGTACGAGAACGTTCTTAAGGATACGATTTATTCTAATTCACACTGTGAATTTCTATTTATCAGAGTAAGTGCAAGTGATGCATGTAGATTTTGCCACAAGGCCACTGAATCACTCAAACAAATAATGGTTGTGTGCCCTAGTTTTCAGGAAAAAAAGTGGATTTATTATTTTTTTTTAAGGATTATGTATATGAGGTTGCATTTTTAAATGTAAATTCCTTTTGGTATCGAATTTTAGGGGGGAAAGCCAACCTCATTATTAATTAAGGCAGTTGCATTTCTCAAGATTTTGAAACTGTTGCGAGACAGTCATGGTATCAAGAGAGACACAGACTCGGATGTTAGTTTCAAAAACCGTAGTTCAACAAAACATAGAAAACCATGGTTGGTTTCAGGTGTACTTTTCACCAGGTGTGGTTTGGTCAATGTCAAAAAATAAAGGGCTGCTCGTAAGACCTTCTCCACAGAGCCCTTGCAATATTCTCGAATGCTTTGCGTCTTTGGTTCCGTGGGGTTCCCTTCACCAAGCTTCAATCCTTTCAACACTGCAAAACAATAAGTCTTCAACTTGACTAGGCCTCTCAGGGCTCCCTTCCCTGAGCTTAGGCCCCCTTTTTGGTTTCAAACACAAGTTCATCTTGTCAGGATGTACCTTTCCTTTTTGATAGAGATCTTTCACACACACGTCACTTGTGGGGTACAATCGGAGACTTTTGAAACTGCCTGGCTCTTTGCTCCTCCTAGGCATGACCACTCTGATCTGTAACCCCTCTCTTTATTATAAAATAACACAACAATGGGGGTGAGAGAAACAACACACTTTCATAGTTTTACCCCTACTTGCACACGAACATTGATCTCAAATGTTGTTAGGGTCAAAAAAGGAATTGGCTCCAGGCTTTTAATACACATCTGTTTGTCAAAGAACAGAACAACAACAAGGACACTTAAGTGATACGGTTTTGTACGAATACATATAATGAACCCGCCTTACTTGATTGCTGTCATGCAGCCCCAGGCTAGAGTAGAAAGATGCTGCCTTATGATAGTGTGGCCACACCATATGTGTCGTAAGCTGGTTTCCGTGGTTAATGTTTTTTTAAAAAAAGGCTCCCACTGCTGAACGACGTTGGTATGTTGAATTGGCCCTTTGTCCCCATGGATTAGCCATTATATATATAGTTGATTGCAAAAATGGAATAAAGGGACAATTTATTGTTCACAGATTCCAGAAATGCTTTCATTCTACAGTGATGTTCAGACCCTTTTCCGCTGCGTCGAGTCTATGTACCCAACGTTGTTCCAATTGTGTTAGAGCCTTGTTAATGTCTCCCCCTCTTTACTGTGGGGTAATTTGTCCATCTGATGTCTGTTTTGGGAGTGTCCCATCTTGGTGTAATAATGCTCGACTAAGGGCTTGTCTGGTACTTGGTTTTTGAGGCATGATCTGTGTTTGGAAATTCTTTGCTTAATGGATCTGATGGTTTTTCCGACGTATTTGAGGTCGCACGGACACTTGATAATGTAGATCACAAATCTACCATTGCAGTTGGTATGAGTCTTCAGATTCCTTGCTCTTCATTTTTAACCTTTCACCTTTAGGTGCTCCATGCACCCTCTTTTGATCTCCTTTTGCTTCTTCCTCGTGCATACTTGCACCTCCCCTCTGCTGTTCCTTTTTTCCACTTTGCCCCTCTTGCACCTTCCTTTGCTTTCTTATTGTGCCCCTTGCTCACCTTGCATACTTCCTTTTCCCTTAAGATGCACCCTTGCACTTGTCCGTTTCTTTCTTGTGCTTCCTGCACACTTGACACGCTGTCCTCTCTTTACTGTTCACACGTTGCACTCTTCATTCAACTTTCCTTTCTTTGCACTGAAAATGCCTTTCTTTCATTTTACATTTCTTCCACGCAGCTAGCGCAGCTTCCTTCTTTCTCTTCCACGCTGCTAGCGCAATTTCCTTTTTTCTTTTTCCTTATTCTGATTATTTCTTACACTTTCTGTCCTTTTTGTACACTTTATCTCCCTTTTCGCTCTGTGCCGCTTTAAAACTGTCTTCCTCCCGCTCCGCTTCACCCAAACGCACACTACTGAGTTTCTCTCTCTTTCACTCACTGGGCAGCGTCGTGGTGACGAGCTGTGCATCTGGATACTCTGGGTTGAGGTCAGGGTCTCACCGCCTGCCCCTCAGCCATCCTTGGGACCGCCATACTTGGAGGCACGGCTCCCTAGCCACGCTGCATCCCCTCACAAACACTGGGCCAGCATCTCGGCATGCCGTACTACTCTAGGCTTCCAGACCTCAACTCCTGCTGCTCTCTGCTACTAGGCTTCTCGGGTCTCGACAACATCCCCAGCTCGCTCTCCTCCTTATAAAACACCACACCTTTTATAGCTGATAAAACAGGCAAGTAGAGTCAAGTTGAAAATGGGGAAGGGGCAATGGAAGGGGTTTGGAGGAGAGATCTGACTCCTGCTACTCTATCAGGGAATTGACAATGGAGAAATGGAAATCCTCTAGCCTGGTTTTCCCTCAAGAGGTTGGTTGCTCCCTTCCATATTCCTGATGGTTGATTACACAAACATGAGTCTTGATGGTATTCCCTGTGATCTAGATTGGTAGAGGATTAATGGATATGAATATTAGACTTCTGTATTTGTTTTAGTTTTTTTTTCCTTTCCCACCTTGGGTCATGGATGACGGGAGTGGAATTAGGGAAAATTAGACTTGGATTGGGGTGACGGGTATCAATATATCCCATGAAGCGATCCGGCACTTCCTCCTCATTTTCTATTGACCCACCAGAGTACCTCGTCTCGCCTGGGGTATTCCCACAAAGGCAACCCTGGATTCCCCCGTCCAGGTGATCCTCCCTCGCTCGTCCACCCCCAGAGTTGGGGTCGAGAGCGTTAGCTCTCCCCTGGCCACCCGAATAGAGGACCCTTGGGGTCTTAATGGGAGAATACCCCTAGGTTTCTCACACTGGATAATGATATGTAATGCATTCAAGTATTCACTGGGTTTGATGTACTTATGAATTTTAATATTGCAAATTGAAACGTGTTTATTTTTTTATTGAAGGGTAAATGTAATTTGTAATTGAAGTTGTTTGTATACACGGTTTGTAATAAGCTGTGCACAATAATAAAAAGAAAAGAAAAAGAAAATAATCATCATATCTGCTTACACTGGAACCTAATGACATACAGTAGTGCATGTGAATATTTGACTATATAACAATTTGCCCTCAGTGTAGCCACCACATTAGAGGCCTATAAAATGGTTTGTCCACTTTGTAATGGGTCCATACTGAACCTCTGTAATTGCCTTATTGTCAGTATTGTCAAGTGAAGAACCAATGCGCCTTCTCAGTGCAAATTGTACAGTGCATTTGTCAGCAATGAGTCTACAAGTAACCAGGGGAGGAAACAGTGGGGATCTGTCTGATAATCCAGTCTCAGTTATGGTGTGGAGTGGATGATGTATCGACCTAGGTGTTATGGTGGAGCTATTTAGAGCGGCAGAAGTACACCTCATCCTATATTGCCTACCTTCTCACCTCAGTCGTACTGGAATAACAGCAGGACAGCACTGTGTGACACCAGATATCATCTTAATACTCCATTGAAGGTATGAGAGACGTTATGCACTCAGACAACCATATCAAATGTACCCTCACACTGATGTGTTGGAAGGATGTCTGCATACACCATTGAATATAGAAGATCTATAAGTGAAATCTGGCAAGTGTAAACTGGTGTCATAAAGAGAAGACACGAGGACACACTGAAACGATATGCAAATACTTAAAGAATGAAGATTTAATTGAAGTAAAAAAGTAACCATTTATGGGAATACGAAGAAATCATATACACTGAGAAGATGAGTGAGAAGAGACGCAGTAGATGTATATACGCAGAATGCAAGGTAGATGAGGCCTATAGAAGCTTGCTGCAGTAAAAAATATAACACGGGTAAAGCAGCCATGATGGGATAATGGACGTTGAATCTGTATAAATAGTAAGCTAGAAGCCTGAAGGAGAGAGACCATGGCTGCAGAGCTGACAGGTGCTGGAAAACAGCTTTGTGCAGAGAACAAAAGGGCATTTTGCTTGGCTTGGGATCAAGGATGCCACAGCAAGAAGTAACTGCAAGGCACAAGAGGAGTCGAAGAGCATAAGCTACACATGCATGACATATTTATCTTAGATTAAGTAAAGGAGTGAACATTTGCAAGTGCCAAGTATTGAACAATCGTAGCTGCAGAAAGCATATGCCAGGCGGAGCAATCATGTATCCAGAGGCCAAGAGGAGTAACAGCACCCATGATAAATAAATCAAATAGCACGAAATGGAAGGTTAAGATGACAAAATCACGGTCTCCTCACACGTGGTGCAATACCTGAAAACAAGGCCTATTCATTAAGCTCCAGATAGCGATGTACCTTCACTGCATTAAAAGTTTTGAAGAAGAGAACAGTCAACAAGGTCAACTACAACGAAGGAGCCTTGGCTTAGGGCCTAACTGATGAGAGATGGTAGGCTAATTGGCCAAGTGGGCAGTTGACTGACATTCTTACTCACACCTGGGTTTCGTTTTGCTCGCGTGCTGCTAACGAGCTGAATGTCCAAGGTTGGAATAGAATGCCAACCAATCATTAGGGTCTATGTAGTGATGTGCTATACATTGTTGCAGAAGCAAATCCGCTGCTGTTATTCTGCTATTATCTGTATTGTATGGAGTTAAGAGGTATTTTAAGGTGTGCCTACCAGATAAGGGGCAGCCAATTATGTTACAAACCCTACATGAAGTATAGGTATATATGTTCCCCTAACCAATCCCTCCTTTCGATAGCTTTTTACTGTTTGCCATGTATGACGACGACATAGCTGACGTACATCGAGGTTTAAAGCTGTGTGTTATAGAAATGTATTTGAGAGTGAGCTGCTATCTGTTTGTTCACCAGGTTTCCCTAGTTTTTTGAGCTGATAATAAGGTAGTATTTTGCTGTATTCTTTGAGTCTGTCCGTTAATTGGCATCTGAGATCATTTATTGGTAATTCCATCTGGCACTTGGATTGCTCCAGGTGCAACTGCACACTATTGCTTGATGAGGAGCTCTCCACAGCTTCAAAATATTAGCAGCCAGCCACACACTTCTGTCACAATGCTGCATCTGCTGTGAGTTGTGCACCACCATTCGATGATTCTGCAGAACCATGGTCCTCCAGTTGCAGTACTTCTCCAAGATGTTCTGCTTGTATTGCAACCCAAAACGTTACGAGTCCTCCAAGTATTAGACAGGATGTGGGCTGAGGTGCAAGACCTGCCTTTTTTTTTTTTTTTTTTTTTTACCAGGGACCAATCCTGCTGCCCAGGCCACACACCCAGGTACAGTATTGAACTTTTCAAAAGATGTTGCTTTCTTCCATTGCATTCAGTGCTTTCTTACGGGTATTTGGACTTTGCATCGAATGCCTTTCCATCGAATGCATTTGCATCGAGGGATTTGCATTGAAAAAATATATTCTGTTTATTATTTATTGTGCGCTAGCAAAAACAATATGACTTTTTACAAAATATCCAAATAGAACCATAATAAAGGAAGAAAATAAAATAAAATGTTACATTTGCATCACAACGACAGTAGAAAAAAGAAAAGCTATAGAGTAAACAGGAATAAAATCAAAAATTAAAAATAAATGTATAAAAGGCAAACTATCGAGTCAATAGACACTAAGCAAATATCAGGCTATTGACCAGATACTTGAAATTGACCCATTATCAGCCAAATTGAGCTCTTTTAAAACTGAGACCACTTCAGAGGTCAGGAACACTTCATTAGCAGATATTAATCTGTGCCAGAACATGTCTGATAAGATAAAGCTAGAGTCATGAACAAACCGGATTAATCTAGCTAACCTCAAACACCATGTCCCAGTGCAATCAATCAAAAGATGGCGAGTTGTCCGAGTTACATTCGCACTGCACTTATCACAGATATCAGTAAGGTAGAGGTCGCCATAGCGAACATGGAGGATTTCCAAAGTTGGCAACAAATTGAGTCTTAATGTTAGGAAGTCCATCCGAGTTCCCGATTCTGAAGATTTCTTTAAATAGGGAGGCAGAAAAGACGTAGGTTTGTCAATTAACTGAGGGGAAGATGAAATTTTATTACTTATCATTTTTTCAATGGTTCTGGTCCAATCCATGCGGTGTAATCTTTCCATTGTTTTTAACGGATTTTGAATAAGAGTGTCAACATCTGAATTGGACAAAACCAGTAGCTCATCACAACTAGACCTCAATGGCATTAATAACAAATTTGGTGACTTGAACATGGCAACAGCAACCTCCTCATAAAGAGATGATTTGGGGGATCTAGAATGAGTCTATAGGAGGAGATCCATTTTCATTCCAACCCGTTGTTTTGCGAAATGAGGCCCATGAGATCGGGACACAATCAGGAAGACCCAGGGACTTCTTCCAAAGTTTACTTTCGATTTTGTCCCAATCAATCTGATAAGACAACAAATTATACTCCATGCCAAAAATGATAACCGGGAACCACCTTTACAACCTAAAAGTTTATAAGAGGCAGCAACGAAAACGTACAATACTGCAGACGGATTTTCTTCATCTGCGCCACCAGATTAACCACCTTTTAGGTCGATAGATGATGAGAGATCACGCCTGGAGGGGAAAGCTGTGATTTTGGAGCCCAGATAGATGACCTCTTTGGACATAGGAATTGTGGTATTGTCTGTCAAGCAAAAGATTTTATCTTCCTTAGAGGATGTTTGAAAATGTCAATCTTAGATTTTTCGGGATTCATTTTTAGGTCATTTACTTTTGCATACTCCAGGAGGGTAGTCAGTAATCGCTGCAGACCGACCTGCGTATAATCAAAAACAGCAATGTCTTCAGCGTACGCTAACAAAGTCATTTTCAAGTTACCAAATTTTAGGGCCACCAGGCAAGCCTTCCCCAACCACTCCTTGCATCGAAAAAATATGCCTCTAATGCATTTATTTAAAGGGTTAATATTTTTTCGGTCATTTTAAAGGGTAAAAAACAGGGGGTTCGGGGAAAACTTTCTATGGAAAGGTCCCTCGATGGAAATAATTTGATGCAAAGACCATAAACCATTCTTACGATGTTCAAAGCTGCAGGCACAGACTCTTTGTACTTTGTATCAATGTTTTATGCATTCTGGACTATGGTTTCTGACTTCCAGGATAAAGGATTATTTTCCGGGACGCATATTGTGTTCTAGCAATGATGTTTTCTTTTTTGTGGCAAGGCATCGCTTGTCCCACAGAGATCGTTTGCCTTTTGAATTCAAGCTCCAACCATTTGGAATACTCTCCCCTTTTTCTCTTAGATTTTTTGCCACTCTTAAGACTGTTTGCTCTACTGAATAACTGTGTAAGCACTTTATAAGTTTAATAACGGCTGAGTTAGGCTGGAACCGGGACCAGTGAACTCGTGTGGCTCCAGCCTACACTTCCATTATTAACGTGTGTTTGTGTGTGTGCAGATTTTACTTTTTTGTTACTAATCTTGACTGAGAATCCTAATTTCACCTCATGCTGATCTAGCTATACAAGCCAGAGAAATACTGTATTTATGTATAAAAGTAAATGGTATGTTCTCACTCAGTGGAAGGACAATATATAGCAGTGGAGTTTTAGGTTTAGTTTCCCACCAAATTAGCTTGACATAAGTGGGGTGTGCAGTGTTACCAAGGCATAGCTAGTCACACATAAGCACTCAATAAAGGGAAGTCTACACAGAATACTACAACAAGTATGCTCTTTATCATAGAGTAATGTATCCAAAAACATTCACAGATTAAGTAATTCAAACATAACATTTAAATAAAACTTGATATCATAAGCCTTAAAACAGTAAAAAAAAAAAGATCCAAACACTGTTAAAATCAATAGCAAATCCCTTTTAGTAGCATCAGAATTGCATAGGCTAGTATAGCCTTTAATTAATAGGCTAGTTTAGAGACTTGAAAAATGTAAAGGCAGGTCACAAAAATGAACAAGTAATTTTAAAAATCAACTGTTAGTGATACAATTCCCCAAAATGGTAAACCACTTCTAAACATAGATACAGTTAATTTTACAATTAAGTAAAGACATTTAGTACTTATAAAGCATTTAGACATTCTGTAAATGATTTCCCTAGAGGTTTGAGGCAAGGTCTGTAGGTGGGCTTGCCGGTTATATGAAAACAAAGGCAAGTATCAGTAGTGTGTTGGAGCTTAAGAGGTGGCAACCGTTGATCTGAAGAGTTTTGTGAACCTCCTCAGAAGAGAGAAAGCCACAGTTTCAATGATTAGGGGCATGGAGACAGATGGCTGCAGAGGAGCAGCAGAATTCCATTGAAGAATGGTCGCGGTCAGGGTATGGGTTTGAAGGAGAGCTGCACGCAAAGCTTCTAAACCCTGGAGAAGAGGGCCTGGGATGGATTGTAGGCCAGAAGACTGGCAGAAGGTTCCTCAAGCTGATGGATGCTGTTAAGGAATCACAGGAGTAGCAGGTGCAGAGGCCTCTTTTGTTGGCAAATGAATTGTGTGTTGCTCCTAGTGACGATGTCCGTTTATCTACCAAGCAATTCCTTGGGAGGTGGCTGGATAAGGAAAACGGTATTGGTAACATTGCTGGTCCCCCCTCATGCAACCCATGAAAGCAGCATTGAGGAAGCACAGCAGTAGGCCTCAGTTCGATTCACAGGCACCTCTGGTGCAGATAACAGGAGTCAAGACAGGCAGCAGCATGGTCCCATCTGGAAGAGCATCTGTGGAGGTCCGAGCCAGAATGTTCTATGAGGGAGCAAGTAGGTTTAGAGGAGCAGCAAAGCTGGTTCCAGCTTAGCGGCAGGGATTTACATTACAGCTCTAGAAAGCCACAGGAGATCACCAGCAGGCCGCTGTTCCACCTGGGATTGCTGTATTGAAGATGGGACTCCACAGCATGGAGTGGCAGAGTTCCTCCTTCAGGTGACTCTAGAGTACAGCAATCCACCTGGCGAGAAGGATGCTCGTGGATGCCAAATCTCTCCTGCAACTTTCAGGTAAGTTTCCATGTTTCAGCATATGAATCTCCCAAATGGCGCTGGGTCTCCCTAGATGCATACAGGGGATAAGGGTCAGTCCTGCCCACTAATCTACATGGATTGAGAGTCCAAGACAGTGGTCTCCATACCTTTTCATGCTGAGCCCCTCCACCCCCTTAGATAATAATATTTCTGATGTTTGTTAATCTGCTTAGAATCACATGCTGTGCATAGGTCCGACATCCAGTGGTCACTGCGGAGTATTGCATTTTGTTTTTCGTAGTCGAAAAAGGGGACGTCGACAAGGGGTGTCTGTAACACTATCCCTATAGTGACGTGCGTTGTACCCACAATCCCTCACGCGTCGAGGTCCCTCAGATTGTTTTTTTCCACCCAGCTTCTGGTCGCCTTACGCGGAGCTCCTAGAGAGACATTGCAAATACTTACTACGGACCTCGGTCCTTAATTATACTTATTATATTGTTAAAGATCTCTCCCCTCGACGTTAGCTGTGAAGCTGTTTCTCCGCCGAGCAAGTTTTCGACGGAGGGGAAGAGACGGAGGAGATCCTTCGGCGCTGCCGAACACGTGGCCTGGCCTCGCCGGCCAACATACAGTAGGGAGAGTGGGGGTTCGAACTTTTATCTTCTCTTTGAGAATGTCTTTCTTTCTCCCCTATCTTTCCTTTGGGGTTGTTATCACCAGTTATTATTGCCTCAGCTATGGAGAGGACACCTTTTAAGTTTTGCCCACGCTGTAGGGGCAAATACACTTGGAAGGACAAACACAAGCTCTGTAATCGTTGCTTGCCTCTCGATCATAAGGAGGACAGCTGCGCGGCCTGTAAGCACTTGAAACCAAGAACTCTTAAAGAACGAAAAGTTAAGAGGTGGGCGGACTACGCTATGTCGAAGTCAGTTTCCTCACCCGCCGCCGCTGTTACAGAAAGTGACGAGGAGGGTGATAACTCGACATCCGTTACGGAAGTCATTAACCCCCAGAAGGAGCGCTCGCACTCCTCGACGTCCGTCCTCGGCCCTGACAGGCTTGGCTCACGCCCTGTTTATGGGGATGAACACCCCGGCGACAAGGACGCACATAGACCCCATAGGCCTAAGCACACAACCCACGGCTCTTCTTCGTCGAAGACGAAGGATCCATCAGCGCCGAAGGGGACGCAGGGCACTCCGGCGTCTACCTCAGACCGTAAGGGTCTCAAGCCCCACCCGCAAACGCAGCCGCGACCAGCGATTGGCCTTTCATTAAACACGGGCGCTACCTCAAAATCATCCGACGTAACGCTCCATAGAGCGGCCGTCGAGGAACAACGCGTAACGCAGGCAACGTCGACACCAGAGCCCTCTACTGACAAACTCGTTGTCGAGAACCTGGCGAGAATTGTTTCCGAAGACAAACGTAAGCGGACGACGAAACAAACGTCGAATACCGCACAAAAAGCTATGGAAACGCCTCAAAAGCACAAGAGTAGCCAGGAACTGCCCCCTTCATCTAAGGGCACTTCTGAACTACCGGAGGGCTTTTCAGAGGGCGACGGAAACCTTTCTTCGACGTTGTGGGAGCATTCTAAGCGTTTTGAAGGTGAAGACACCGATTTCCCCCCTCTAGACTATTCAGGGGTCCCCCATGAGACCCTTGAAAGACACCATTCTTGTATGGAGAAAATGGAAAGGTTTTTGGGAAGCCAAAACCCACCCACACCCAAAAGACCAAGAGAATGGCCCCAGGATGACCCTAGGGTCAAGATTCCTAGGCTGTTTCCCCCTTCTACAGACGTATATGACCTCACTGAAGAGGAGCAATACCTCCAGGAAGATGAGGAGTGTTTGAGTGGAGAGGAAGAACATGAGGAAGAGGGGTTTGAAGAAGATCCTTACACTAGTGCAGGAGCTTTTGAAGAAGATACAGCTACCTCGCAGCCCTGGCAATCCCCATCAGTGCAGCCTTGGCAATCCCCATCAGTGCACTCAGACCCTGATGTCTTTCACCCTTCTCCTCCCAAGGATTCACCTATTGGAAACACCTCTCCCATAGATGACCAACCTTCACTTAATGCACTGTTGCGCAAGGCAGCAGCGCATTTTGAAATAGTCACAGGGGAGACTCTTCCTGACATAGACTTTGTAGAGAAAGTTATTAAAGAAAAAGCCCCTGTTAGTCAGTCTATTCCGCTCCTGGCTTCTATAAAGAGAAGAATAACTCCTTCCCTTTCCAATCGTGCCTTAGTCAGAGGAGTCAACCCTCGGATAGAAAAGCTCTTCAGCCCTTCGTCCTCTGACCCTTTGTACATCAGAGGACATTCTATTCCGGACTCCCTCGTAGTTACTAATACAAGAAAAAGAGCGGGGGTACCACTATCCACTAGTGAGGCACCACCTGACAAAGAGGGCAAGAAGCTCTATGCACTTGGGAAGAGAATCACGACCTCCGCCGCCTTCTCAACTAGGATTGCAAATAACAATTCCCTACTAGCTAGCTACGCAGATGCACAGTGGAGCAAGCTGCGCAGCGAAGCAGAGGACGCACCAGAACCCCTGCGTTCACGCCTGTTAGCTATAATCTCAGAGGGAACTCTTGTAAACCAGGGCATCGTAAAGAACTCCTTAGATGCCGCAGAGACGGCTGGCCGTTCCCTGGTTCAGGGAATACTTCTCAAACGCCATGTCTGGCTGCGCAATTCGGGATTTAAGCCGGAAACCCAGGCTTCCCTGATAAATAAGCCCATAGAACAAACACATCTGTTTGGGAAAGCAGTTGATGAGGCCCTAGAACATGCAAAGAAAGAGTTTGATAACATCAAGACTCTTGACCAAATTTCTAGGCCCCCTAACAGACGCGGCTATGGCAATAGACGCTCCTTTCGTGGCCAACGCCAGCAGCAAAACCAACAGCAATTTTACTCTGCTACCAACTGGTCCTCTAACCAGGGTAACAACACCCAGTTCAGTCAAAGAGGCCAACGCCGTGGCAAAGGAAGAGGTCGCGGCTCCAGCCCCAAAGGTTCCACGCCCAATACCAACAAATGACCCGAAGATTCGGGTCCCCTCCCATGCATCACCGGTCGGGGGCCGGCTAACATCGTTCCTTTCAGCATGGGAGGGAATATCGTCAGACCGCTGGGTATTATCCACCATAGCCCACGGATACTGCATCGAATTCAACGGTTCCCCGAAGTACAGACCCCCACGGAACCGACGCATGACACCGGAACACCTCACCATTCTTCTTCAAGAAGTAGAAGAGCTACTGAAAAAAGAGGCTATAGAGGCTGTCCCCCTATCTCAGGTAACAGAAGGTATTTATTCAGTGTACTTCCTTGTACCCAAAAAGGACTTAACCATGCGCCCTGTATTAGATCTGCGCCCAGTGAACAAGTTTGTCAAACCCCAAAAGTTTCGTATGGTGACCTTGCAGGAAGTAATCCCACTGTTATCACAAGGGGATTACATGACAACACTAGACATGAAAGATGCATACTTTCATATTTTAATGTTGCCAGCGCACAGAAAATACCTCAGGTTCAAGATAGAGAACAAACACTACCAGTTCAGAGTACTACCCTTCGGGATAGCATCTGCACCAAGGGTATTCACGAAAGTACTGGCAGTGGCAGTGGCCCACCTGCGCAGGTTATTCATCCCGGTATACCCTTACCTCGACGACTGGCTCATAACAGGGGATTCTTACGAAACATGCTTCTCCAATACCCAAAAGACCGTAGACCTTTTGTCCAAACTGGGCTTCTCCATCAACGAAAAGAAGTCCAGCTTAGACCCCAGCCAAATCAAACAATTCCTAGGGGCTCTAATTCGAACAAAGGACGGCCTCGTCTTCCCCTCCAACGAGAGGGTCCAAAATAATGCTGTTTCAGATCCCCCATTATGTGGCAGGTCGAGAGGTGACGGTACGCAAAGCAATGCGCTTGCTAGGGATGATGGCGTCATGTATTTATTTGGTACCTCACGCGCGCCTGCGCATGCGCCCAATGCAAGAGTGGCTCTACAGCCAGTGGTGTCAGGCCAGCGGACAATGGGACGATCTAGTGGTGGTCTCGCAGGTCTTGGTTCTCTCGCTACGGTGGTGGACAAAAGAAAACCGGTTATTAGGGAAAACTTTTGCCACACCCGCAGTGGAAGCCACTCTAACCACAGACGCATCCCTTACAGGATGGGGGGCTCACCTATCCCATCAGACTGCTCACGGAGCGTGGACTCCGAGCTTAGCATCCAAGCATATAAACCTGCTGGAACTACTAGCGGTGTTCAAAGCACTGAAAGCCTTTCAGGAACACCTACAAGGAAAGACAGTGATGGTCCTCACAGACAGCACCACAGCCATGTACTACCTCAACAAGCAAGGGGGCACTCACTCTCCAGGACTGTCCAAGCTGTCCCAGAATATATGGAAGTGGGCTCTCAAACACAACATGTTCCTACTATCACAACATGTACCAGGGGAACTCAATCTGCTAGCAGACAAACTCAGCAGAGACTTCCCCCTTCCTGAAGAGTACGAATGGCAATTGCACGAAGACATCGTCTTAGACGTCTTCACGCAATGGGGGTTCCCGGAAATAGACCTGTTCGCAACTCTGGAGAACTCACAATGCCAAAGTTATGCCTCCAGGTACCCCCAGAATCAGTCCAAGGGGAACGGTCTGTCGATTTAATGGTCAGGGAAATTTGTTTACGCCTTTCCCCCGACTCCCCTTCTCAACAAAGTGGTGCACAAGATGCACCAGGAGCAGGTTACCATGATACTAGTGGCCCCAATGTGGGCCTGGCAGCCATGGTTCGCTCACTTGATGGAGATGTCCCTATCTCCCCCAGTGAAACTTCCCTGCCCGTACAACATGCTGTCACAGGACAAGGGCAGGACACTGCATCCATGCCCTCAGACCATGAACTTAGCAGCCTGGCTCCTGAGATCATAAAATTTGGACATTTACAACTCCCGCAGAGATGTATGGACATCCTCAGGGAAGCCAGAAAACCTAATACTCGCCACTGCTATTCTAGCAAGTGGAAAAGATTTGTCATCTGGTGTAGAGGTAAGAGCATCAACCCGGTTGACTGCTCTCCCACTAACATTGTTCTGTACTTGACCCATTTACTGGATTCAGATCTAGTCTTCAATTCCATTAAAGTCCACCTAGCTTAAAGTGTCGTGGTGGAAGATACCAGTTATCAAGGCCTTCATGGAGGGGGTAAAGAGAATACACCCTCCGATAGCTAACCCAGCTCCCGGATGCGACTTAAATGTGGTACTTTCTAGACTCATGGGCCCTCCTTTTCGAACCCATGCACAAGGCAACTATTAAAGACCTCACTCTTAAGACTGCTTTCCTAATAGCTATCACCTCCATTAGGAGAGTAAGTGAACTACAGGCTCTTTCTGTACTAGACCCCTTCGTAACAGTTCACAAGGATAAGGTGGTTCTACGCACACACCCAAGGTTTGCACCAAAATTCATCTCGAAATTTCATGTAAACCAGTCAATAGAACTACCAACGTTCTTTCAAAACCCTTCCAGCTTGGGAGAAAAAAGTCTGCATACACTAGATGTACGCAGAACTGTCATGTTCTACATGGAAAGAACCAGACCACTGAGAAAGACTAATCAGTTCTTTGTCTCTGTGGCAGCAGGAAGAGAAGGAGATGCAGTTTCAAAGTCCACTATATCTAGATGGATTGTTCAATACATCACTCTCTGTTTCTCTCTTGCTAAGAGAGAACTACCCTTCAAGCCAAGAGCACATTCCCCTCGAGGCACTGGGGCTTCCATAGCGTTCATTGCAAATGTTCCCCTTGAGTCCATCTGCAAAGCGGCTACCTGGAGTTCTGTGCACACCTTTACAAAACACTACTGTCTAGATGCACACTCTAGATATGACTCCCAGGTGGGACAGGCAGTATTAAGACATCTTTTCTCTACTGTTCCTTCTCATAACCCACCGCCAACTCCGGGTACTGCTCGCTAGTCTATGCACAGCATGTGATTCTAAGCAGATTAACAAACATCAGAAGACAATGCATTACTTACCGTAAAAGCATTTCTGATGGTTGCATCTGCTTAGATTCACATGCGTCCACCCTTCCTGCCCGCTCGGATGGAAGGAACATAGACATCCTTTTCTATATTTCTCTCTTTTCTGTACTCACCTCTAGAAGGCTCCCTCAGGGCAGAAAAATACAAACGGAGGGACCTCGACGCGTGAGGGATTGTAGGTACAACGCACGTCACTATAGGGATAGTGTTACAGACACGCCTTGTCGACATCCCCTTTTTCGACTACGAAAAACAAAATGCAATACTCTGCAGTGACCACTGGATGTCGGACCTATGCACAGCATGTGAATCTAAGCAGATACAACCATCAGAAATGCTTTTACGGTAAGTAATGCATTGTCATTACGCAGACCTCTCCCGTAAATGCCAGATCTGCTTATACTACCTATTAAAAGCAGACACCACCCACCCTTTTTAAAGTTCCTCCCACCCCAACAGAAGTCTTTATAGGCTCCGCAAGAAGCGTACGTAGGCAGAACCACCATTTTGCCCCATCCACATGCCCAGACAAATGAAGAAAACAAACAAAGTGGCCAGAAGTGTAGGACTTTAAAAAATGCATTGGTAGTAACTTTCCTCATGTTCATGTAGCATATGGCTACCAATGTGGAAAAAAGGCTACATAAAGGTTTAGAGAAAAGTAAATTATTTATCTGCATCCAGCAAAAAGTCACCCATGGGAAGAATGTGGTGCTCTAGTATCCCCACTGCACAGGGCACCATATGGGCTCCTCAGGAGGGCAGCATATCAGAGTGGGTTGCAGCCGTCTCGGGGACATCTCTAGATGTCTTTCCGTCAGCAACAATCTCTAGAAACCAAAGTGGCAGCACGAAGTTTAGGGGACTAGAGAATTTGGCAAAAGGAAACACAAAAGTACATTTCTGATTAATAGCCTATACAACCTGCACAAACTCCGGCTAGATCTGAGGTAGTGTACAAAAGAAAACACTCCAGAAACTGGTATAAGTCTGCCTGGGTGTGCCGAGACCCCTTCCCTGGGTACATGTGTATACAGTGGATGTCCTCCCTGTACTGAAATCCTGGCTACATTCCTGAGGGCCATGTACAGGTGCGATCAACCTGATGCGCCCTGCCTACTATAATGTAAAATGCTCCTATGCTTAATGACACCAATTGTCCTTGCATCTTGATTAAATTGGAGATTATTGCGCTTCTTATTGTAGAAATGTCATTCTTTCCATCTATAAATGTCATAATAAAACAGCTACTTTTGTCGGTGGTTGGCGATTGCTATGCCTAGATCTGTTTACGGGATAATTATTTTTTAAAAGGCTCAAAGGAATGATGTAGCAGGAAAGATGGCCACGGCGGAAAACTCTTCTAAAGCTCTGATCATATTCTTGCAGCCCAGCCCTAACCGCTTTGTTACATCCCCAGGGCGATGAGCCCCAGGCATGTTTCCGTCTTGATCAACAAGAGCAGGGGCGCCATACGCCATTTTCTTGGCAAGCAACTGGTGCCGTAAGACTGCTACAGGGGTGATGGGTGCAGCATAAATGCTTCATAACCTAACGCAGTTAGTTCACGGCACTTTTAATCAATAAACACAGCGATCATGGGACCGTCATACTGACCTACTACTGGAGACTCAACTTGGAAAATGAAAAAGTGATGGGTTGGAAATGCTTGTGCAAATGATTCCTATGATCTGCAGAGTCCTCTGGGTAGCATTTTATTCGGCCATTTTCCAGCTCTTGGCGTTCTTGCAGATGGCACCAACCATCTGCAAGTCTGTCTTTACCCCACCCTGAAAGCCTAGCCCAAACGGAGTCGCCATGGCCTGTATGCTTGGAAGCACAAATATTTCCAAACATATTAGTTGATGCCATTGGACTGTTGGATTGATTGCTGTGGCTGTATTACACACAGTTTGTTTCCCATGATAGCTCAACGGTTGTGGTGCCTCTCATGATATGATATGGCATTTATAATACGCCCATAAACAATTGCTTGAAGGCGTGACAAAGCATAACAAAAAACAAATGTCTCCCAAAATCAAAAAATCCCGGTAATTTAAGTAGGCTGGGGCTGGCTGTGGCAGCGCTCTGGCAGTCTCCAGAACTGCCCTTGAAATATGCTGCTGTTTGCTGTAGGACTCCCTCAGTCCCTCATGAGTTAACACCAGCCCGATTTTAACTGACCGCATTTCAAGAACCTGACCGCACACACAGGAGATTTGTGCTAGTTTACAACAATTGGGACGATTCGAATGATTAACATGCTAAAAAGGAATACGTGCATGGAAACCAGAAGCCATCCTCTGCTCAAACAGGGCAGCCAACACCTCCGTCCAAATGCTGAAGCTGTCGAAATTAGTACATGTGGTTGGCAGTTATTTTACTGCAAGGGTGTTCTTATAAATGAAATAAGCAGCAAGGCTACTGTGCATTAAGTGCCCAGAAGAGCTGCCGCCCTGAATCACTATTACAGACCTATTAATACAATATAAACGTTTTTGCTAATTCTCAAATTGGAATAACACTTTGATTTCATTCAAAGAAGCAAATGGCTTACAATGGTGCTATTTGCCACCCTCCACATTATCATGGGTGATTTACGTGCCGGCTGAGGCTTCATGGGCCCTCATGGGGGCCTATTTCAATAGGATGTTTCAGGGTCCCCTTAATCCGCCCACCCTCTCCGAAGCAGCTGTGTGGTGCATAGATTAGAATGGAGATGTTTCCTAATGCAAACTCCAATGGTGATTTCCCTGGTTTATCGGTGAGTGTGCACAACTTGAGCCTCATCTTAAACGTGTCTATTTCACAAGCATTGTCCTGTCGCTCATAAAACAGCTTGAGGCAGGGTAACACATGTCAGTGATAGGTTAACACTTTTTAAAACGGTCTGTCTTTGGCCAGCCAATGAACACTTTTTAGAGAATGTGCTTATGCCATCAGCCCCACCTAGGGTCATCACTCTGTAGCAGAATCCTAGCTAAAGCAATGGTTGAGGGTTTGATGGGCGCCAGATCATCATGGGACTGATGTATTTGTGTGGCGAATCAACTTCTGGGGCACACCAGTGGTCCAGGGATAAATGACAGTTTCTAAACCATCAATCAACCCCACACCACTAGTACACCAGGAGGGATCCGAACAGATTGGAATGCAAGTAAATTATAAGACCTCCTTGTCTATTTTTGGTAACCTGGACAGAACAGCAGGCTTCTCTCCGAAAGGTCGTGGATCGTTGGTTAGTTGTAATACAGCGAAAATACAATTATTATCCAATGATAAAAGTGACTCTCCAGTCAAGGTTGTATGAACATATCTACTTTATATATTACTACAACAGACCGTTCTAGCACACTACAAAATACAATTCACCCTGTAAAGGGACACAGAGGACAGACAGTTTCATGAAGGAAAGGGATGCACTCTGGATGCTGGCTGACAGGAGGGTAGTTTGTAAAGTAATCAGTCTTACAGTTCAAGGTTATTCGGGTCCAGCACCAAGGGGGCAAAAGGTTGTAACTGTCTGTAGGGGCCTTTGGGGAAGGACCAGGGCGGAGAACCATAATGTACCTGGTGCTGAAGAAGTTCTTGGTGCTCGACAGCATCGAGGCGGTTCCAGGGTGCTTCACAGTCATTGAGATAGAGTTAGTGATGGGAGACAGCTGTGGGTACCAGGCGGCAGTTAGTTCGGCAAGCGAGGCTGGACAGACGTCTGCAGGCTGTCTGGCGCAGCGCTTCGGGGCCAAGAATTGTTGTCTCTGTGCTGGTTGGCCGGTCTGGAATGCTGGCGGAGGTGGATTGGATGGCTCTTGTGACTGCAGAGTAACAGTCTGTGGTTCAGCCCGATGCGGTTTGAGGACTCGACTGTCTCAGATGTCCTTAAAAGATGGAACCTGGATGATGCTTGTGTGGCACTCCTCCTAGCTTCTTCGCAGGGCTCGTGGCCTTTCAAGGCAGACGGGCCAAAGCTCAGGAGAGTAATTGCAGGCAACAACCTTATCCTTCGTCCAGAGACTCTCTGGTACTTCCCACCTAGGAAGCTTGCTGGAAGAACCTAGCAGGGCACACGGTGTGCTGGCTGGGTCCCGGTTCTGGAGCTGCTGGATGGGTCCTTGAGTCCGGTATCTCCCTCTGTTCCCTGGGAGATGTTTAGGGGAGGGGTCTTGCTTCGCTCTTGGAACTCCTGGCCTTCCTTCACTGGCGGAAGATATAAGGTAGACTGTACCTTCAGCCTGAGTCCAAATGAGTCCTACTTCTTGCTCCTTTCGAAGTTGTCAGATCTGCTAAATGAGGGGTTCAGCCCTCTTTTAAAGCCAAATGGGCCCCACTGATTGGTGCAGACTAAGCCCACCTTAATGAACCAATCCTGGGTCCCCACCAACAATCTTCTGTTATGCATGAGGTCAGGACCAGAGTGCTCTGCAACAAGACACACAAGGGGTGACAACATATACCCAAGTCCCCCCCATCTTCGTGTCTGTTGTAGATCAAAGTGTCTCTCTGGTTAACTGAGCCCTCAGTGGCTCTTGATTAAAGCGCAAGTCTCCCTTGAAGTTTGTGATGGGAGCCGACTTCCTGTCTCTCCCAAATCACATCCTTTGACCCTCTGAAAGGGGTCTGCTCTGCAGGGACACCTGCGGCAACTGCTGGACCCAGACAGGCCCTTCACTTCCTTTCATACAGAGAGGTGGGAACTAGCTTCAAGTTAACACATTTCACACCAAAGGGTTGTTAGCCCCGCCTTTCCTGTTGTCTGTCCGACAACCAAGTCCCCTCAGCAGGCTTGCTTCAATTATCTCGTTAGTATGCACTGCCACCATCCGGATTAGAAAAAAGGACTGCAGATCCATGGAGCCTTTGATATTTAAATTAGGCTGACCATGTGCCTTTTCCCCTTCTTGAGATGCTTTGATACCAGCAGAATATGACAGGGGAAGACAGCGCCTGTAGGCTGTGTCTTCCGGAGTACACGTGACAATGCGTTTTGTGCGGGAAGCAGATGAAATGTGCATGGAATGGCCTCGCACATTTCTCGGAGGCTGATCTCCCATCATTCATTTTTATTATTCAAAAATCCAAAACGCCCAGGCGAGCGCACTCTCCCCGTGTGGATGGTCGAATTCCTCACAATTGGTATCTGCACTGCAAAACACGAAAGACCAACAAAGGCAGTCAGCAGGGAGCTGGTTCCCTAAATGAGTACTTAAGTTGGCCCTGCTGCCTGGCCTCAGAGATTTATTTACAGAATGACCGTGATTTACCCACTGGCTGAATTATTTAAATGCTGAGGGCGAAAGTGACTTCTTCACAGCCAGCCATTGATTTACAAACATAGATTTATTTGCACCATGCTGACTGGCAGCAAACACGACCAACTGAGACAATGATGATTGAACCAGAATGCATGTTCGCAGGGTATCATGATCTTTAGGCCATGCCCATTAGCCTTTAGGGCACACCCACCACTTTGAACGTACACCCCTCGTTTTTCATCCCTCTGAAAGCTCTGAACATGTCTATCTTTGCCTTATTTTCACACTGATAATGTCAAACATACATCTTTTACTTGTTTTTAGATTGGGCTACTAAAAGCCGAAACGATTGCATTAAAGTACAGATAAGGAGAAATGGCATTTGAGGAAGGACACAGAGCCTGTAGGTATTCTTTGGTGATTTGCCCACCCATTGACGGCCCATGCTCCTGCTAATCCCTATGGCCATTCCCGCTCAGTTTCCCTCCACCCCCACCGAAAACTCATCCTCATGGAAACTGTTTGAGCTCCCTTTAATTCAGCCTTACCACCATCAAACTTTGCACTAGAAGTGCTTGTCGATGTTTTTCAAAGTAGTCTTCTGAGAGTTAATGGCTCAATGAGAGCTGTAAACCCGCTAATGGTGTAATTACAATGTCTTAACCATATCTGCCTTCAGACGCTCTATTTATAAGCACTCTGTGTGTCCTTCACTGAAGTCCTGTTAAAACAAGCAGTGGCAAATCCAACAGTTTTGGCTTGTGTGTAAGTATCAGGCATCTGCCAGGCACTGCTTTTAGATGCCCATGTTCTTGCACAATATTGCACCTGCTACCATCAATGGCCAGTTAAGACAGTGCCTGGCAGGTGCCTTTTCCATGCCCACACAAAAACCCAAATTGTTGGTACTGCCAATGCTTGTTTAAACATGTATGAACATCACACAAATTGGCAATCTGACTGTTATGAGCACCCAAGGATTCAGTAGTCAGTTCAGACATGCACATTTTTCAATAGAAATTGCTGGGCTCTGCCCATTAGGAGCCACTGATATGACTTGGAGGTGTTGACGGTGTATGCTTTGCTGTCCATAACATGATCTCTGTTTCTCCCCACAGGGATTTTATGCCTGGTGGAAGAAGAGATTACACAGTGCAAGTTCAGCTAAGGTGTCTTTAGTTTTTCTATCGCCTTCTGGTAATGTTGCTCTGAAAACAATGTCTTCTGACCATGTGTGAGATGCTGTGTAAGAATGCATGCTCTCTTTACTTGTAGGCTATGTCTTGCGGAGACGAGCTGTCCTCAGGAGGATAACTATCCCAGCGGGCTATGCATTAAGGTGAACGGCAAGCTTTTTCCTTTGCCAGTAAGTATACACAATGTACTTTCTTATTTTTTTTTGCCCCATGCTTTTCACCTGCTCTTTTGGTTCCACATGTTCATTCTTCCTTTTGAAAAGTAAATGTTTTCAACGCAATTATATTGTATATTAAAAGGTGAAACCCTGGGTGGAGTAGGATAGAAAGTGAAGGGCGTAAGGTAGGAACATAATATAATAATAATTAGAATAATAGTAACAACTCCTCTCTAGATTTATATAGCGCCATGATCACTGGAAATCCAGTTTAAAGGTGCTTGGTAATGGAAATTACTTAAGTTATTACCCACAATGTGATACTCAGTTTATTATCTAAGTGGTTGAGGAGGAGGGTGGGGGCTGAAGGGCTGAGTCGACTCGACCGGGGAAACCATAATGCATGCCATCATTCTTTTTTCCAAGGTGAGCATGTTGCGGTTGAGCTATTTGTTTGTTTGTTTGTTTGTTTATGCATTTGTAAAGCGCCACGCAGCCCAGAGGCATCAGGGCGCTGTTTCAAGAAAAATAATTAGTTACAAGATGGAGTAGACATAGAGTGCTACAGAGAGATCGTGTCTACCAATAGCCTGGAAAAAGGGGGGTTGCCTTACATAGGTTATACAGTTGACAAGGTGAGCACCGTTTGAAATAACACAATTTTAAATGTAGATCATTTAAAAAAAACGTATATCCTCATTTTTTCTCAACCTCCCTTTTTTCTAGGAGACTTTTTCCCTAGAAGACATAATTATCATTTCTTGTTTTGATTTGTAACGCGCTTAAAGCTAGGGAGAACACCAAACAGAAAACTGTACCTTGGTGCAGATATTAATTCAAAGATGACAAAGAAGAAAGGAGATGTGACCACATTGTTATAGAAATTAAAGGAAAAGGTGTGGTTTTAGCTTTTTTCTGAATAAGGAAAGGGGAATTGGGTTTCCGAAGGTCGGGGGATGGGAGGCTAGAATTCCAAGCACGAGGAGTAAAGACAGAAAACACCCGACACCACGATGTACAAAACGGGAAGAGGGTACTACCAGTAGATTTTGAGCGGTTGATCAAAGAGTTCGAGCTAGGCAATAGGGGCAGCTCTTAGAAACAAGATGGGTAGGAGCCAGGCCATGAAGGCACTTAAAAACAAGACGGGGGATATTAAAACGCATCTTCTGTTGTAATGGTAACCAATGAAGGGTTCTGTGAAAGGAAGACACTGTGGCAGTATTAGACAGATCTGATGGCTGCATTTTGGGCAACCTGTAGGCGGTGTATCTGGCCTACCGGAATTCCGGCGAGAATAGCATTGCAATAGTCTGGTTGATCTCTCTCAGCATTAAGAGAGGGAATAATAGGTTGAAGGAGTCGATAATAAATCGACCTTTGTATCTTGCTAGCCTGCTAGTTACCATTCAAGTTTGACTGCCAAATGCAGCCAAGATTTTTTACTTTGGATGAAAAGGTAGTAGGCACATGAAATAAAGCTTCTTGTATCTAGTATTCAGATCATAGCCTGAGCATCGTCTTCCTGTGCTTCAAGATCTTTGCTACAGGAACCTTTCACTTTACTGCAGTGGAGATTGTGTAGAAAAGTGAGCTTGGAGTCAAAGGCAGTAAGGAAATCCTCTGTGGCGAATGTGGCGCATTGTACAAAAAGCAGAGGGGGTTTGAGCCTGTGAACAGTGACGGCAGGGTGAGGAGCAGCAATGGAGGCGTAGAGGGAGGTGAATCAGAGGGATGCCACTTCAGGAAGCTGGATCTGTGGAATAGACTTTTGAAGGAAGGTGACCCAAAACCTTTGACAACAGCTCTAGCTGGATAACATTGCATTGCTTCAGTTAGCTGTGATAAAAATGGGTAAATAACCAAGGAATTTTGATAATGGGCCTGGTGCCGTCTAATACCTACTCAATTCATTGCCGCCCCTCTTTCCAAAAAGGACCCCAGCAACACCTTTTAGAGGCTCCGCTTCACCTCACTGAGAAGGTCTAACATGACCGAAACACGTGTCTGTGTTTGCTGATGTACTCTTGTTCAGAGGAGAATATGCCTAGCACTATGGTGCTGAACTGCCCTGTGGGGTGAGACCAGACTGAAATGCAAATGGGTATTTCTCCTCTGTTAAGTGTTAAGGGTGCAGTGAGCTAAAACGTGGTTGTAGACCCTCAGCAGTGGAATACATTTGATAGAATAGGTTATTAGAGCCATGCTCATTCTCAGTAGAGGGGCTCCCACACTCTTGTTCTATTTGTGAGGAGTAGAGACCAAGTTAGATAGAATTTTTTTTTCCATCTAGCACTTGTTCACATCAAATAAAGAAATGTGAGCAAATCTCTGCAACAATTCTTGTCTTGCCACCAGCTTGTTCTGATGGCTGCCATGGAAACTGAGAAGAATCTACGAGTAGTTCCCTTTTCCAGTTTTCCTCAGTGGCCATTTGGGAGTGTTGTTTTTTAAAACTATTTTACAACTTTAAAAAAAAGCTATGAGCACCCTTAAAGCATGGTGGGTTGCTAATAGTTATAACCTCTTCGTTAGGTGGAGATTCCTTACTGCTGGGGCGCTTCTTTACTCCCTTATTCCACTTGGTCTCTATCTTCATGCCTTTAACTTGTGATCTGTAGAATTTCGTGGCAGTAAAGCCCACCCTCCTCCACCTTGGTTGTTATTAATTAAATATGTATGTAAATATGCATGTGCAGACGACTGGGGCACATGACCTGCATTTGCTTGTCACTGAGGTAGGCTTAAAAACCATCTTTGCTGTCTCCCTTTTTTGCTGCCTGCCCGTAAATAGTAGAAATGAAATTTATATATGGAAGAACTAGGGGATGCAAAATGTTTGTTATTGGGCGGTGGTATTACTTGGGTTATAGAGTTGGGGGTGAATAAGAAGTCAGCCTATTGACCTTAAGCATGACGTTGGAAATATTAGCATTGGGGGGTGGGAGGTAAAATTACTTTGCATAAGAAGGGTGACAATTTCCATTCCGCTGGCATTGAAACTCAATCCAGGTTTCAACACTGTGGCCCTCATTACAACCCCGGCGCTAAACCATGGCGCTATTAGCACCATGGTTGGTGCCGGTGTTGTAGCGAGTCCGCCATGGTGGAATGGGGAAACACCGCCCCATTCCAAGGTTGGCGGGCCGGTATTTCCCCATTCCATCATGGCCCTTCCCCATTCCCATTTTCGCCCTATAGGGCTCAATGGGACTGGGGAAGACGCTAAGTACGGTACCGCAAATTGCGGTACCATAATTAGCACTGAGATCCCTTTGTGGCATCCTACTTTAACTGCTGGTAAAACCATCCGTTACGGTCGGGTCCCGTAAAGAGAACTCGTAATCAGGCGTTAAGGGTTTAACGGCGCCGACACCTTTTTTAAAACATGTTTTTATTGATGGTCTCAACAGCTGCAATAGCACACAGTGAACACAATATACAATCGCATACATAACAATATCTTTGTTAAATGATTAACAGTTGTCATTTACATAGTCGTTTCAGTATCTGAAAGCATATCACAGAGGTACGCCCTGAGTGGGCCCCAGATGTCTTTTGGCCTACTCGTGCTCGGTTGGGTCAGTACATATTGCTCCTCGTATTCGTTTACGTAGGTTAACTCCCGTAGGAAGGCGTCCATGGTGGGGGCGGCCGGGCTCTTCCATGCCTTCAATATACATCTTTTAGCTATGACACATGACACATTAAACAGCCTTCTGAGTTTTTCGGAACATTTACCGATGTCACCGAATAAGTATTTTTGTGGGGTCAAGTGCGGGGGGATCTGTGTGACTTCGTTTAGCATATTCGCAACTCCTTCCCAGAACCGCGCCACGGCTGGACACTCCCAGTACATATGATAGGACCCCGCTGCCGGGGACCCACACTTGGGACACTTGCCTGAGTTGTCAGGCGTGAATGTAGCTATCCTAGCAGGGGTATAGTGCAGCCTGTTTAGAATTTTAAACTGTATTTGACGAAGCCCGACATTGAGGGAGACTCTTTTCGTAAGCGCACAGTATCGTGCCCACTTTTCTTCTGGTATTGGCATTTTCATGTCAGTTTCCCATTTCTCCTTCACCTGGTTTACCACAACGGAATGAGTCTGTATTGCCTTGTAAAGTTTGGAAATTCCCAACCCGCCCTGTGTAGTGGCCAGCCGCAAGCACGGGTGAGAGGGGGGCTCGTCTGGAAATTATGGCCAGCGCCTCTGATATGCAGATCTCATTCGATAATACTGCAATGTCTTGAGCTGCCCACCTCCCATGCCCCTAGTGAACACTGCAAGGGTCGCAAACTTCCCCTCTATGTACATGTCACCTATTTTCATCTCCATGCCAGGGTCCCAGGTTTCCTGAATGTCGGTATCAAACATGGGGGGAGGCCAGGGTATTTCCACAGGGGTGTATCGGGGTTATACGGGATCTCTATTTTCAATCTTTTGAATATTGCTCCCCCGGCTTTCACCGTGCAACTCACAGGGTCGAATTCGCAAGAGTCTTTATGTATAGTATTAAAAATCACTGACCTGATGTTCGTGGGCTCGATGGTGTATTCTTCTATTTGCGTGTGAGGGGAGTTTGTCACATTCATCGTACCAGTACTTTGCAAATTGTGCTTGTGACACAGTGTAATAGAGCTCAAAGTCTGGTGCGGCTATTCCCCCTTTCTCATATGGCTCTGTCATCTTCTCCAAGCCGATTCTGGCCGTCTTCCCGTTCCACAGAAAGGACACCACCATGGAGCGAAGTCTAGAGAAGAACTCTCTCCCCGGCCATATAGGGATATTTACAAATAAGTATAGTAGTTTCGGAAGTACAATCATTTTAAGAATGGCAATTCTACAGTGTAATGAAATTGGGAGACGCCGCCAGACCTGCAATTTAATGTTAAGTGTATGCAGCGCCTGGTCGTGATTATCAACGTATAATGTTTGTTTATTGCAAGAGACCAGCACCCCAAGGTATCCGATGTGGTGTTCAGACCATTTAAGGCCACACATGTGAGCTGGGCATTTTGTGGAAGGGGTGAGCGGGAACACTTCTGATTTGGAGCTGTTGACCGTGTATCCCGAGTAGTCTGCAAATTCGTTGATGTCTGTCATGATGGGAACAATGTTTTTGTCGGGTTCTCGAACATAGAGTAGCGTGTCATCCGCATAAAATGATATTATTTGGGTGGCTCCCTTCAGCGTTATGCCCCTGTTGCCATGTCTCAACCGTATCGCCGCTGCCATGGGTTCAATTGTCAAAGCAAAAAGGATAGGGGAGAAGGGGCACCCCTGTCTGGTACCTCTGCCCAGTTCAAACATTTGAGACATAGTTCTATTCGTGTATACTTTCGCACATGGAGCTGTATAAAGCAATTTAGACATATTGAATGAAATATGGGCCAACCCCAAACGCCTCCAATACCAAGAACAAATACTCCCAGGAAACCGAATCAAACGCTTTCTCCGCGTCAAGGGAGATCGCCACTGCTTGTTTGTTCGGGTTAATTTGTGACATTATGCCATTATGACATTATGCCAAATAGCCTACGCAAATTTAGGGCGGTGGACCTTTGGGGAATAAATCCGCTTTGATCTGTGTGTACTAATAATGGCGTAATGGGTAGCATACGGTTTGCCAGCACTTTCGCAAAGATTTTTGCATCCACATTTATCAGGGACAGGGGTCTATAGGATGACATGCGGCGGGCGTTGAGGTTTGGGCAACACCGTGATTATGGCCTCGCGCATTGTTTGTGGCAGTGTTTGTTTACCCAGGGCCTCCTCCCACACCTCCAGCAAAACAGGGACCAGTTCTTCCCGGAATTCCCTGTAGAATTCCACTCCCAGGCCGTCCGAGCCCGGCGCCTTACCAGACGCGAGCCCCTTGATCGCCTCAGTGAGCTCCTCTGCCGTGACAGATTGCTCCAATATCAGCCTATTTCTTCTGTGAGTTTGGGGAGCTCCAAGGCGGCCAAATAAGCTTTGATCTCATCAGGGGATTTCCTATCTTTATTCGCATATAGTGTTTTATAGAACTCTACAAATTCATTGTTTATTCCCTGTTCGCTTGTTACCGTCACGTTTTGCGCCGTGTGGATAGATGCGATCGGGGCCACATGATGTTCCTGCTTAATCAGATTGGCCAGCATTTTCCCTGCCTTATTCCCCTCCCCGTATCTCCGAGCCCTGGAAGGGGCTGCTATATAATGTACTTCCCTTACCGCCAGTTTGTCAAAATCCCTGAGAGTTTTATGTATTTCAGCAAGGGTGTCTCCTCCATGTGTCTCCTCCAGTACGTTCAGTTAACTCTCCACCTTCTCCATGTCCCGGCGTACCTCCCTTAGAAGGCCCGTTGTTTTAGATATTAGGACCCCTCTAACCCACACCTTGAATGTTTCCCAGACTGACGAGATATGGTCAACAGACCCTATGTTGTCCGCAAAGAAATTGGCGATGTCTGTGTGTAGGCCTTCCGCTACATTTGGGTCTTTTAATATACCAGCGGGCATTCTCCACCTTCTAGCCGGCCTAGGGACGTCCCCGAGGGTAATTTCCATGGTCATGGGGGAGTGATCAGATAATGTACGGGGGAGGATTTCACAACTCTGTAGGGCGTGTGTAGTATTTGAGGGGACAAACCAATAGTCTATACGTGACTCACTATCATGTACGGAGGAATAGAACGTGTAGTGCTTGCTTGTTGGGTGGAGCACTCTCCAGGCATCTAGCAGGGACAGCTGCTGTGTTATCTGCTTCAGAGCAAGTGCCGTCCTAGACGGTGGCCTAGGTGTCTTGGCGGACCTGTCCAGAGTCTGGTCTAGCACCACATTAAAGTCCCCCCCCCCCATAGTATAGTTGTCGCTTCGTGTTTAGCAAGGATTTCAAGTATGTGTAGGTAAAAGTCCGGATCCTCAAGATTAGGACCATAGGTATTTACCAGGGTTGTCTGTTCTCCAGCGATTTCCCCCCAAACAAGCACATATTTGCCCATCGAGTCTACCAGGTGGCCTTTCTCGATGAACCCTAACGATTTGTGGATCTGAATGCTTACCCCCCTAGATTGTGAGGAGTAGTTTGTGTAATAGCGCTGCTTGCCCCATTTCACCAGTATTTGATCATTAATCGAGCCCTGCGCATGCGTTTCCTGTAGCATTAAAATGTGGGGCCTGTGCCTGCTAACGTAATTGCCCACCTTTCTGGCTTTCATTGGATTGTTTAGGCCTCGGAGATTCCATGTCATTAGTTTAACCTTCAACCCATCACCCATTTCCTACGTATATGCATTGTATTGTATTGTGACAACCATAGATGCATGTGCAATCGGGACTGGAATGGTGGCTGCATCTGTGAGACCTTTTTCCAACAAACCTACAAGCTTCAACTGCGCAAACTCTCCTCCCAGACTTAAACTCGTCTGGGCGGTGATCACAACAAGAAAACTTCCCCTTTTGCCCTTTCCCGCCCGCCACCCACATCATCTGCCCCAACTTGACGATGAACCCAAGCAACTGATTGGAACGTTCCTGAGGGTGCTTCGTCGCAGAGCAATGCCCAGCCGTCTGGCCGCCCACGCGGGAGACTCTGCGGCCCGGTTACATCGGGTTTTGGTCCAGTTTAGCTGTGTCGACTGCACAGCGAAGAGAACATGTTTCAGTTAGCAGGGGGGATGCCTCATCCGTCCACCGGATCGCATCGCCTCTGCCTTCACCCGGGCAGGGTCTTGCATTTGGGTCTCTTGCGCGATCTCTAGGGGGCAGCGGAATAGAGGCCTCAATATATGCCATCGCCTCCGGGGCTTTCAAAAAAGTGGGCTCTGCCCCCATGCTGGATTCTCATTTTTGCAGGGAAAATCAAGGCATATGGTATATTATGGAGTCGTAACTGTTTTTTGACCATCTCGTAGGATCTGTGCTGTGCTTGTATACTTGCAGAAAAGTCCAGATATATATGTATCCTGCTGTCTTCATGGTGTAGTGTCCCCTTTTCTCTTGCTAGTCGAAGGATCGTGTCTCTGTCCCTATAGTTCATTAGGCGTGCAATGATGGTTCGGGGTGGAGCGCCCGGCTTGGGAGTTGGTGCCAGGGTGCGATGAGCCCTTTCAACGAGGAAGTGGTTGGACAGGGAGTTTTCCCCTAATACGGATTTCAATAATTCTTCCACACTCCTTTCCATGGAGCCCTTGCCAAACGACTCCGCCACTCCAACAATGCGGATATTATTCCTGCAGGACCTGGATTCAAGGTCCTCGCATTTATTTTGCGTCTTGCAGAGCTCCGTCTGGAGTAGCGCTATATCACGACCGTGTTGTGTAAGCACGTCTTCATTTACACCTATCCTGTTTTCTGCCTCCGAGATGCGTGCACTTTCCTTTTCCACTCGCGCTTTCAAGGAGCCAATCGTCGCCACTATGTCGTCTAGTTTCACGTTGACGGCCAGGAACCCATTTTGCACAATTGTTGCCAAGGGGTCTGTGTTTTGGCCTTCGGAAGTTTGTGTTGCACCTCCTGGTGTTTCCTGTTGTTGGGAGCTTGTGTAGGAATCCATTGGGCCGGTCTTTCTTACCCCTGCAGCTTTCTTCTCAGTGCGGCCCATTAGGCAACGTCGCAACTTCCAGGGTGGACTGTGCTTTCCCACGTATGTGCGTTGCTGGCCGTCAAAGACTGCCCGCAGCATTTATGCTGTACGTTGTTAGCGCACCACAATGCAGATGTGGGGGCAAGCACTGCCTTTCTGCGGGTGTACAATCTCGCCCCGAGGGTGTTGTGTTAGACCGCTGCCAGGATCATTTCTATCCCGCAGCTCCCGGTGTGTCGGCTCCGTTCCTCAGCCGGGGTTTGACGCAGTGCCACCTTCACCCACCTTTTCGTCTTCCGTGCAGGGGTAAGCGAGTATTAGGGAAGGAGTTTGGCGGCCCTCCGAGTTCCACTGCCGGAAGTGTGTCACAACGTGTATAGGAGCCCAAGGTCTGTATCGTCACATGGGCGTTCTACCACAGTGTCTTTGGCATTCAGTCGGGCTTTAACTACCGTCTCGCGGCACACCCCGTTTCTCCCCGAGGCCACAGTGGCAGACAGTGTTTGTTCCCGGGAGATCCAGAGAGTAGGATTTTCACTACGGGAGCGATTCCCGGCGTCGGGTTGCGCTCTCTCTTGCAGGGCTCTCACGTCCCTCGCCGATGCAGCAGCGGCAGCCTCTGTCTATAGTAGGGCCTCGCCACCAAGTCTGTACCGCTCGCCCCCACTCCCGTGGCACGGATGTATCTTGTACGGGGTGCTGGCCCCCGGTATCTCCGCCACCCCGATCAGCCCACTTACTTCATCAGCTTAGTCCTAGCTGGGCTTGGCCACGGGGGGGGACCAGGATCCGAGGGGGCAAGCGTTGTCGTCGCGGCATATCTCCGTCAGGCCTCTCCTGCAGCCTGAAGTCCGGTGTGGGGAGGTCTGCGATCCCGCCTCTGCACAGACGAAAAGGAGAAGAAGCGGAGTGTCGCCGCCCCCAGGCAGCACTTGTGTTTCAGCGGGCCGCCCCTCCCCCACCAGGCCGATCCACCGTTGCGAGCCCCGGGCTCGAGTGAGAATCGCCTGGAGCACACTGGCGGCCGAGCCACGGCACAACAGGCGCTGCAGATGCAGACGATATTTCCGCCGTTCCGGGTTCCTCGCGCACCGTCTTCACAGGGTGTCTTCCGAGGACCTTCCCCCGCGATATTCTGTAGAAGCGCGACGGCCAGCGCAAACCTGGAAGGATTTATAAGTTGAAGGATTTCGATCGAGCCGGAGCTCTTCACCTGGGCTGCCATCTTAGCTGTGCGCAACAGCGCCCCCTAAACGACCCCCTGTATTTTTTAATGCTGTTGTCAAGGCATCTGTGCCTCGCAAGTTGGCCTAGTTTCATCTTAAGCTTCAGCTCTTCTGGGGCTTTGGATGTTTGCTAGAAAGTTGGGATCTTCCTCAGTTTCCTTTTTCCTGTTTGTCTGCCTGCTTGGAGTTCAGTATGAAATCTTTCTATGATTACTTACCATTAATTTTCATTACTCCTGGTCCTAGGTTTCATCGTCACAGTACTGAACTCTGAGGCCCGTCTCCGACGCAGTAGCACTTCTTCACTTTCTTTTCATCTATAAAACCATCTCGTTACCCACAGGCCCCATTTCTTAATGACCAAGCCGAGCAAGGGACTGTTTCCGTAGGAAGGTAGAGGAGGGTATGTCAGTACTGTGTTGAGGAAGAGTAGGACCCGGAGTAATAAAGATTACCAGTAAGTTATCATAGCATTACCTCCATGTCCTTCTTCCTCATCCCGGTATATCAAAGCATAGCCAATGGAGAGAGGTACCAAAGGAAAGACAGAGAGACATAAGTGCTGCAACAGAAACACATCACACACAACCCCCAGAGAAGAAAACGTCAATAGACGACACCCCAACCCCGAAGGAGCCAACCATGGGGTGAGAAACATCCAGCCCGGAGCAGCGGGGTAAAAGTGCACTGGACCGTCAAGGCAGTAGCCCACAAAACACCAGTAGAGACAACCCAAGGGCATCCGCCCAGGAAGTCGGCAACCCCTACGCGGAACGACGCTGGACACGCGAAGGCCCAGACAAACCAGCAGAGACCAGAACTACGGAGAGGACAGACCAGATCCAAACTGCAGAAGGAAACCACCGAGACCGGCCGCCAATCTCCAGCAGCGCCAAATGAAGCAAGCAGGCAACCAGAAAAACTCAACACCGTCCCAGAAAGGAACATCCAACCAACAGGGCCTGCTAAACACGAATGGCGGGCAAAGCTACCGGGCCAGGGGACTGGGGATCTCAGAGAAAAACCTGGAAGGACCAGGGACGAGCGAAACGAGACACCAAAGGCAAAATACTGGGACACAATGCAAAACCACAGAACCAGGGAGCAGCCGCAGAAAAGGGAATGGTGACACAAGAAAGCCCACCCATCAACCCCTGAATCCAAGGCCTGCGAGGCAAAGATCAAGAGACGGAGCTGCAGAACCAACTGCAGAACACTGCAAAAACTCAATCCGACCGGCCTAGAACCTGGGACGAGGCGAACACCTCACCCCCCCAGCTGAGGTGAACTGCTAATGCCCACCCCACAGACATGAGTGAACACCAGAGGCAACTCCACCCCCCGCCCCCCACCCACAAGGCAGTAAAGCGAGAGGCCAGGATACACGGAGTGACCAGAGCCCCAAGACCTACCTGACCGCCACTGCCCGGCGCTCCTGGGTCACCCCAAAAGAACAGGGACCGGAGAGCAGTCGGAGAGCGACAAAGCACTGCAGGACCACACAACCTCAGCACCAGAGCAGGCACCCAGAGAGGGACAAGAAAAGACGCAGGAGACCATAAGCACTGCAGGTGAAACGGGGGAGCAGGAACCCACAGCAGCCGGAGAACCCTGAAGAGAACAGAACGACCAACTAAACTCCCAACCGACCTAGAGGAGAGACAAACAGGGGAACCCAACACAAGTACCCACGCGGGCACCCACCCACCTGCAAACCCACACAGTGACCATGGAGACGAAGGCCCAACATGAAGCAACTGCAGAGAGCACGTGCGCTCAGTGAGACACAGACAGCAGGGAAGCACCAGCAACCAAGCAGAACCAAAATGGAGTGGGAGCAACCGGGGTTCATCCCCGGGACACAATTCAGAACCCCGGCACACAAATGCATAGACAGTTATAAAATGAAGACGTGTTAGGCAACTTCAGTAACAAACCCCACACAGAAGTAGTTGCACAACAAGCAACAGGGAGCACCCAGCGTCAACACAACGTTACGCATGAACTTGATGACCCACGCAGACAGCAGAGCGGCAGGAGGAAGGTCACATTTCAGGGGACATCCGCAGGCAAAGCCGTTACACTGATAGAGAACTCACGCACAAACATTCGACCGAAACAACCATGTCAGGTGAACTTAAGGTGTAAGGCAACCAAAAAAAGCACATCCGCCATGGCCAGCGCATCCAATAGCCATATCAGCCAATGGGAGAAGCAGCGTGAACTGTCAAATTGGAGACACTGTGGGGAACAATCGCTGGCAAAGGGGCCCGAGTAACCAGCCTGACGTGTCCTAGGAGAACAAGAAATGAACAGGGCCCAGCACTTAAGTTACTACAAAACAAGGACACACCAACCCATCTTACACACAGACACAGGGACAATTAGCCTCGAGGCCCAACGAGAGACCGCCACAGCAGAGAAGCAACTGCCGTGAGCATGTGTGCCCCCATCAGCGAAGCAAACCCAACCGTGCAATATCAGAAGGCCAATTGCAGTGACAACGCCTGCAAAGCAAACACTGGGTTGAGACCAGCGTAAGCCACCACAACTGGACCCCAAATACAAACCAAAGTGATCGAGCATCCCACTTCCACAGCCAATGAGGTATTGTGCTCTTAAGAGCCATCTCAGATGAACTCTGCAACACATCACCATTGCCTTGATGAGCTGTAACGTTGCAGAAGTAGCGGCACTTGTGTCGTGGCATACAAGTAAAAGTCTCCCTACCAAGTGGACATACTCTGATTCGGAGGAATCAAAAAGGTGTCGGTATTCGTGGAATGGAGATCACAAATTAGGGTCTCCATTTGTGATTTATTAACACAGGTAATCTCTTGTTGCAATCCACAGCAGAGGCTGAGAAACTAGTAAACATCAATTAAGCGACCCTCCATGCAGATATTTGCTTTCTCGGCTGGTAACTCACCTGAATACACTCCTGTCTGCACACATATATGTCTTCTTTACTTTTATTCAGCGTACACTTTGAAAAAGGCAGTTATTTTTCCACAGCAGGACATGAGGTCCTTGCTTGAAAGCATAGCGTCAAGGTGAAGGGCCCCAAATAACGAGCTGGTTTTTGGGCAATCAACCTAAGCAGTGTCGAGTGACGTAGGCGTGCAACATGTATAACCAAAAAGCCACAATGCATGCCCCCAATGCATAAGTGGGCCAACACAGGCAACAGCAAATGAAGCACTGAAGCCAGAGAACAGGCATAGTACCATCAGCAGCAGTGTAGTATACACAACGACAGAAGAGAGACAGCCCCCAGGTGCAGCATAACAGCATTGAGGAATTATTACGGCGGACCAACACCCGTCAACGAAAGCACCCTCGGAGAAGCTGTGGCATCAACCTGGGAGAGGTCTGTGCTGTAGTTCAGCCGAGCACAACCCCAGCCCAGAACTCCCAAGGGAGACTGGGAGGGACAGTGGCACCGGGCACACCAGCAGTAGGGACAGACCATCCTGCCCACGGAGCAGCAGGGCGACATGCATCAACGTCTTTAAAAGCTGAGTTGGCCCTGCCAGGTTGTGAACCTGCAAAGCACACACAGAATGCAACAGCAAGAGCCATCTTGTCGACCTAAGGAGACATACACCCACAAACACAGAGCGCAGACAGAAGAAAGCGCGCCCAGTCCCGAAAAAACCTCCATGCATGTGAGCGAACCAAACATCCAGACATTTGAACTCACGGCCTGAAAACAGGAGGAAGCGAAAGGAAAGCAAGAGCGCCAGCCAAGTTACTGGAGCACTGTAACATCCCTCACAAGCAGTCAGATAATGGCAACCAACCACAAGTCCCTAGACTGCCCGAGAGGTGGGCCAGGGAGAAAGCCAGGTAGAAAGCCCAAAGCAAAGTGTGGGAACCAAGCCACCCACCACTCACCAACGCTTTAGAGGTGCGGGTGGGTAAACAAAGCCCACCACAGCCAGCAGCAATAAACTGACAAAGAGGCACTGCTAGATGGAGTGCCTGTGTAATAAAGATGCACGTTCTACGCAGCATAAAGGAACACACTTATCAGCTGCAAGTAGCACTATAAAAAGGGGAGCGGGCTCTTTCTGATAACTTTAAAATAAAATGTCAAATAAAACTAATCCATGAATACAGGAGCACAGGTCAGTATAATCAAACTTAGTTGTAGAACAAAATGTGGTAAATAGGCCGTAAAAGCTTGCTTTTACTTTAAATGTGTGTTAGCATTTTGTAAAGGCTGCTGTGGCTGGTGTTTTAGTGCAGAGTCTGCAATCCCAGGCCAGCGTTGAGAGAAGTAAATTTGTTATTTTTTGAATTCCCAGATAAGAGCTCACAGGTTCCGCCACCGAAGTCGCAGATTAGAGCTCACAGGTTCCGCCACCGAATAAGCAATTCATGACCATTTTATAATTCAAAATCATTTATGAAATACAATTTTCTAATGCAGCCGAAAAGAACCACGGCAGTTTCAAATTGCCCCGTAGAACATTTCCCCATGGAAATGAGTTAGTGTCCCCAATATGCAACATTTGGATAGGATAGCAGTATGTCCACGGTTGAAGGCTCTGGTGGTGTCATGGTGGAAAGCCATTGTTATGAGAATCAGGATGAGGCGATCAGTTGATTAAAGTTCTGCTGGTCGTCTAAAAAGTTTCAATGACTTAACTTTGTGTTTTGGGAATTGGGGGTGGATTGTGATGTCACAAGGTGTAAATGAGGACGGTGTGGGTTTGTGGACCCCATAATTGATCGATATGTATGCTTTTCTATAAGGGCTCAAAGTCCAATCAGATTTGTGTGGGGAGATGTTTTCATGTCACACAAATACTAATTACTTGCATTGTATAAAAGTTTTAACCTTGGGGGCATTTCTTTGACAGCGCCTTTTCATACAGTTCTGTTCCGCAATCGGTTTGAATTTGCTGTCCTAGCTACGACTGGGGCCCTGAATAAAACTGCCTTATTTCTTGCACTGGCGTACATTCCTTTTTGACTACTTGTGTAATTTATCGGTGAGTGTTACGAGGCAAAGCCCTCCACATCCCCCTGACACATTTTTGGAGGCCCCAGCGAGATATCTCTGCCGTTCAACCATGGCTCAGCCATACTCCTGGAGGAGTGCGGAGCAGCGTCCGTTGGCCAGTACTGATAACTCTAGCCAGAAGAGGTCTGCGGAAGGCAATTCCCAAAGGTCTGTCTGGTCCGGCGCTACCTTCACTCTGACTGAAGTGCAGCCCTTTAAGTGGGACTGTGAGGTCGAGATAAGTGAAGAATCTCCCAAAAGGATATATTGAGTGTACCCGTGCACGAAAGCACTAGTAGTGGAAGGGATTTTTTTTATGGTATATAGCATGCACCCACATTAGTGGTGGAGGGCGATTGTAGTATTATTGGATGTTAGGTCTGCCGTTGCGATAGAAAGCAGGTAGACAGTGGCCCATCTGCACTAGAGCAGAGGGTTGCTTAGTAAGTGGCAGAACTTGTTAGACAAGAATTGTGCGTAGTGCAGGTAATTGGTGAAGTTGGGTCATTTTATCTTTATTTGGGGAAAAATGATTTTGGGGTGAATGCGCGCACGTGTTTTCGTGAGTAGCAGCAGTTTGTTTTTAGTGTTGTGGAAAGTGGTCATAGTATTCGTTTTATGTGGCTGTGGAAAAAACGGAAGAGCCAGAGCCGAAAAAACTTGGAAATAGTGCAGAGCCGTAACTGTAACTGATGTAGTTGATGGAGAGGAGGAATAGCCACCTTTTCCTAACTAACATAGGGCTTCGTTTAAGGTGGTGGGCCTGTGGAGAAGGCCATTAAGTGCAAGGTGTGATAGGGCGGGGCCTGCCGAGAAGGCCCAAGTGAGTGCAACTAGGGCGATCGAGCGAAGTGGTAAGTATAAAAATTGAGCGAGTGGGACTGCTTGAAGAGGGAGTGAGTTGGAAGGTTTAAAATAAGGGGAAGGGAAAGGGAGAGAAGAATATTTCAATAGAAAGGAGTAAGGCGGAGACAATGCCGTCCTATTGGATGGATGCTCCGTTTAATCACATGTGCACAAGATTGCCACAATATCTTGATAAAATAGCAAAGTGCCATTTTGAGTGGGTACAAAACACAGTGGGGAAGTGTTATAAAGAATTGCCCGGAGAGGGCACATTCGATGAAGCTATTATAGAAAGTATGTATTGCTATTTGGCAGCTACATACAAAGGAGAAGAGCTTAAAAAGAGACAGGATATTCTGGGGCTTTGGAAGTTGTACGAAGAGAAGGAAAAAGAGACGGAGAAAGGGAAAGAGGAGGAGGAGCAGGAAAGTATACCCATTGTTGAAACCGGCTGCAGGGTATGCAAATTCTAAACGAGTGTCTCAAGAAACGGAAGGAACACATAAAAAGAAAGAGGAGAGCGACACAAGCATTGTTAGCCAAGACGAGAAAGGGAGGAGGAAATATTCAAATTACATTAAAAAGAGCGTGCAGACGCAACATGACAGTGTGTTCAAGGAAGCAGAAAAAGCAATGGAAAGGGTAATAAAGGAGAAAGAAAAGGAACACGAGAAGGAAGCCAACAAACAGGGGTGGACAGCATGATTCATAAAGTTTAAGATAGACAATTGGGGACAGGGCTCAGACCATAGTGAAACTGGTACGGCAGAGGAAGGGCACACCATATTGGACTGGAATGACCGTGTTGACAGCGATCATGGGCATGACGATACATACACACGTAATTTGAAAGACAGGAGAAGAAATAAGAGAGAAGTGGAAAGAGAGAAATCACTGGGAGACTGGAGAAAAAGGCTTTGGAGCAGGAAAACCAGAATAGAAGCAGCCAAGAGACCACAACGTGGCAATAATCGCAGAGCTTGCACACACACGCCCCTTTTACTAAAGTGAGGGGCGAGGTTCATTACATACCATGGCAGACAATGGACCGGGACAATTTGGTTTACAGTTCATTAATGGCGGGCGCGAGCAAGTGAATTTATTTTTGAAAAAGAGAAAGCGGGAATCCCATTGGCCATAGGCAAGATACAATGTTTATTGGCAGTATTGGTCTGGGACAGAAGTGACAAAATAGGTCTACAGTGTCAATAGTGGGGCTCACCTGTGATTCGGTGTCTGATTCGCAGGAAGATATTTCAGCCTCAGCAGATAGCGTCGTCCGGTCCGGAGTCTTTTTTTTAGAGAAGAGATACGGTCTGTTCCGGGAACTCGCCACAGTGGTTGTGTAGGGAGACAAACAGCAACCAATGCGGAGGACTCCCTGCACAGCCTGTTGAGGGGAAAAAGCCAGTGGCAGAAAAAACCCCTGAATTGTTTGAATGCGTACAGGGCTGGATGGAAGATCTTTCAGTTCCGGGAAGGAAACAGTCACTGAAGTGCGTTAGAGCAAGCGCCCCGAAAGAACAAGGGCAAGAAGGTCCGCAGCAGAGGATCCGGAAAGTCCCAGGTATCAGATCCAGCTTCGATCTCCGACAAGTTCCTTCATCCACCCAATAAGGATCGACAGCAGGTAGGGCGTAGTGGAACACAGGAGGAAGGCCAAAACAAACTACAAGACAGAGCCGTGAAACCAGACGTGATACAGCAAGACGCTAATGAATAGCACCGGAGAAAAAGACCATAAGTATCGAAAATAAGGAAAGGCAGAATACGGATGAATTCACCAAATGTTTGCGGAGAGAGAAAGTAAATGGAAAAGCCAGAGGCTCGAAGGAGCAGTAAACGTGGCAAGTTGAAAATAACAGAGCCGGAGGAAAGGCAGTCCGAAAATGCCGAGAAAAAGAGGCGGAGTCACCTGAAAGTGCAAAGTCGAGCGGAGGTAGAGAAACGGAGGAAGGAAACAGAAAGAAAGAAAAGATTCCGAGAGTAGTACCGCTAAAGGCTGAAAAAGAACAAGGACGCTAAGGAAGAGAGAAATCCAAACGGGAGGTTATTACACAGAGGGCACGGGAACCGAAGGCACCAGTGTAGCGAAGAACAGGAAACAGTTGCAACGCAAGGAGGGGGCGTGGCTAACCTCAATATGAAGAGCCCAGGACGTAACAGCTAGACCGCTGCACAGGGCGCCGTGAAGGGTGCCTTAATGGCGCTTCCATCGCGTCCAACACTTCCATCGCCCTGTCCCCATGACATACAGGCTGGATACGCAGGGGTAAAATTAAACTCTAATATATATGAAGGAGCACCTTTTAACAACTATCAAACATGTTTGGAAGGCTCTAAGGGAGCTTTATCCAGACACGTCAGACATGGGTTCTATAGTGACTCGTAAAATTAAGCTTGATGAGGATCCCGCAGAATACATACAATCCATACAAGAAATGTGGACGCAGGAAAATAAACAGTCATGGGACGAGAAAATGCCCTTTGTTCTACCACACAACAAAAGGGAGTGGGGTCAGGTGAACTAGACCACTAGACAGATCAAGCGGGGAAAATTGCTCTGAGTAGGAGTTCAATGAGGGGATAGGCCAGATTAAGGATAATATAAAATCAATCAATCTTTATTGTTCACATGTTAAGTTACATAATACATACTACTGAATCCATGGTAAAACAGCATAAAAACAGACAATCAATGTTAGATATCTACAATTAAAGTGCATCATTATCTAATGAAGCTCCTGCAATGCAGGATAAACCTAAAGTGCACAGTGCGAAAACAATTGGAAAACCTGGTGCACCGAAACACAATCCATTATCAAAAATATGGCAAAAATATGCAGAAAAAGAAAAAGGAAAAGAAAAGGGAAGAAAGGGGCAAAACACAGAAGGGGTAAAAGCAAAGAATACTATCCTCTGTGATGTTCTAATATTGTCCCCAGTTGCAAATTATATTTAAAATAATCTGACAAGTTAAAAGTGCAATGAAGATAAAAAACAATGCATTAGTTGTCACCAATTCGACCTAAACAGTCAACGACCAGTACATAGTGCTGCAGTCATCAATCTCATATACTGCACCGGTATCCAAGAGTAGGTAGTTTCGACAACCTAAACATTGTCTAAGGCGTCTATCTCTTTAAACACAAAAAGAGAGAGACAGCTTGATAGTCGTCTTCAACAGGACAGACATGGTTGTAATTTATTGGGAGCACAAACAGTTTTAAACAGACAATAGATGGACATCTTCATGTTGTTCCATGTGTCCTTTCATAGTCTGAATCTTCCTCTGTATGTATGTATGGATGGTTGATGCATCCCATCTTAATCCGATTCATAGCTAATTTACATAAAAAAAATATAGAGGAGAAGGAAAAAGACAAAAGAAACATACATAATAAAGTTAAAAACAGCTAATTAAAAATCCTTGACCTGACCTAGCAACCCCACAGTTACTCCTTACAAGCAATTGAAATCTTGTTCTTGACAATAGTTCAAAAACATACACAAAAAGCTCAAAAGTCATAGTGTTGAAACCTTAATAAGTAGAGGGACGTGTAAACGCATATCGTCCCTCATCCCTTGCCGTGGATATACAGTTAAATGAATCCGACAGGGAGGTAAACTGGGGGAGGAGAACCTAGGCTACTCAGGGAACTCACTACAATCCCAATGGCATAGTTGCTATCCTACAGAGTAGAACAACTCAACAGATCAACATTCAACAGAAGGGAAAGGAAAGAAGATCCATACCATCAAAATTGAAGAGAAGCACTCTTCCTGAGTGGAGCCACAGAGGAAAGAGCAAAGAGAGGAAGCCCCTCTATTCCATGGCAGTAATGTTTGAATGAGTAAAGTTCAATTATGGGTGGGCTCAGTGTGAGTACCCCCTGAGCGAAGTATGGCGCTGCAGACATGGCAAGAAAGAAAAGAAGAAAAAAAAAAAAGAGAGACCAAGGGTAAATAAATGAATTCAATCCCAACCGATAAGGGCAGACTCATCTGCCTCAAAGCGTCATAGATAGTTAAAAATGCCAGATCAGCCCATCTGTCCATGGATTTAAGAGTGGGCCTGGTTGTTCAGCAAATAGCATACCTCATATATGATTGCCCTCATCTAAGGACAGTCGCTGTGGAGTATGGCACAAAGCCCTCCCTATCACAGTGTGGCCTTGTGTTAGAAAACAACAGTAGGCTAAAATAAAAAACCCATTGTGTTCACTAGAAGGCTATCGTGAGTATACAGTGTCATGTGGCAATGGATATGCAGACACTGTTTTCCACAAGCATAAACAATGCATGAACAATGCAATGAAAAGGAAAAGAAAGCCCTGCCCTGACTCCCGTTCCTTCCACATTAATGTGGAATCAGGTTCAAGAAACCGAGCATTTCAATTCAGCGATGGCGAAAGTGTGAGAGAACATAGAGAGGGCCGCTGCGATCTTACCTGCGTGCCGGGAGCCGTGCTGCGCTGCTACTAGACGCGTAACATCCAAGCTCTCATCCTAGACTGCCAGGGTGTAGTGCGGCCCGCGAGAGAGAAAAAGAAAGACCTGCCGTGTTCGCGCGATCCTCATTTGACTCAGAGGAAAATCGGGAGACAGATCAACCGCCGCATCCGCTTCCTGAAATACCGGATCTCCTGCACATGTGACTCTGTCAAATAGTCACGTGACATTGGAGAAAAGTACAACTCTTAAAGGGGCAGCACATGCATACTAAGGATTCATAAATGGCGCGCAGAAAAATGCCAGTCCAGCGTGCACAGAAAAGCAGAGGACCAAAATATGTCTCCATGCTCAAACCGCCGATCAAATACGGTAAGGATGTATGTAATCCACATCTGTATGGATATGTGTACCTAGTTCACATAAAATCACCAATGGCCATGTCCCACTTATCAATGATTGGCTAAGCAATGACCTATTCATCAAGGGTATGTAGAACAGAAGGAGGGGAGGGAAGAGGACCGGCATTGGTCTATAATAAGATGGTGAAAATGAAAGCCGTAGTCTGACCCGGTCTGGTGAAGGGAGTGCTATATAAAATAATACGGCATAATTAAACCAAGTTCCCTATAAACAATTCACCTAAAGGTAGGCATAACAGCAGCCTATGCAGTCTGCCCAATACTTTCAAATGGCCTTCAAGTAATACAATGAAGCCATTCTTCTTGGTGGTTTAGGCCATTGTGGTAGCTGTCAGTTTGGTACATCCACCACTGTTCCCGTTGGGAGAGTCTAGCTGCCGTGTTGTCGATCTGTCCCTATCACACGTTCCAAGAGCCACCTTTTGAGGTCGTCACAATTGTGACCTAGTTCCAAAAAATGGGACACTAGCGGGGCGTTGCTGGTGTTGCTCCGAATTCTCGATTTATGTTCCGAGATCCTGATTTTAAGGGTCGAGCTGTTTTACCTATAAAGGATTTATTACATGGACAAATGATGATATAAATCACATTGGTAGAATTGCACATCATGTGTTGCTTAAGGGCCCATACTCTATCATTGATGGTAACAGTGGAACAGGCCGTGGTGGATTTACAAGCATTGCAAAAGCCACATGGAAAATGTCCCAAAATTGGTTGAAAACCCCATTGCGAATGAAGAGTAGATTGTCGGGGGGGGGGGGGCAGGTTTAGCTCGATCTGCTTGTTAGAGCCAGTTTTTAAGATTTTTACCTTTTTTGAAGGCAAACAATGGGCGTTCCAAATCAGGGTTATTAGGTTGGAAAAGATGACAATGTTTGTGGATAATTTTTTTGATCTCTTTATAATGAGAGTTAAAGGTGGTCACGCATACAATACGTTGGTTAGTAATATCGGGTCTATTCTGTCTGGTAAGTAGTATGTCACAATGTTGGTATCTGACTCTCTTACGTGCCTGTTTGAGTAAGTATGGGGGATAACCTCTAGCCGTTAGTATGGTGGAAATAATTCCAGCCTGTGTAGAGTAATCACAAATTTACGCCTTGCTCTCAAAAGTTGTCCATAGGGGATACTCTCCGTAAGGGCCTGAGGGTGAAAGCTATCAAATCGTAGAATGGTGTTACGGTCTGTTTCTTTGCGAAATAGATATACACAAATTTGGTCTTTGTCAATCTTGATGGCTAGGTACAAAAATGGAAGTGAGGTGTTGCTGGTTGCCATAGTAAATTTCAGGTGAGGATTTAAAAAATAAGAGACTTCTCAAATTGCCGCATATACAAGATTGCATAGTTGGGGGCGAAGGACGCCCCCATTGCTGTGCCCTTTACCTGTAAATAATAAGAATTCTTAAATCTGAAGTAATTCTTGGTAAGAGCCAGTTCTAATAACTGAATCAGAAATTCACTAGGTATCTGTTGGAATTAAGGGTGATTGTCCAAGAAAGTTTTGATGACCTGTAGAGACTCAGCTTTGGGTATGTTGGAGTAGAGCGACTCTACATCCAAGGTTATTAGCATCTCGTATTCCGGGCTGAAAGGTACATTTTCGAGATGTTTGATGGCATCTGTGGTGTCTGATACGTACGTGTCGGTGTTGGCTGCCAAAGTTTTCAAAAAGTAGTCTAGAAATTGGCCCAGTGCTTCTAATATGGAGCTACATGAAGCGACTATAGGCAGGCCCGGAGGGTTGATGGGATCTTTGTGTATTTTTGGTAATACTAGTGAGGGGGCTCCCTGCAGATGTGCAGGTCTCTTTAGAAACATTACTGGGTAATGAGGCACAAGTATGGCCTGTGATACAGGTAATTGTACACTATTGCAAAAGGAAGCAGGATAAGGAGATAGTGAATAATGCAACCAAAGCAGAAAACAAATTGGTTCAGAAAAAAACAGGTAAAAATACTTCTCCAGCATTGGATCTTTCATGGATTCACATGCTTAGAATATTCCCTGTCGTCAGGCTGGGAATCCCCGCTACATTATATAGACCCTTTCCCGTAGGAAAACTTTTTCGACGCTTATGCGTCCTATCCACCTCGTTTTTGTATCATGCGTGCCCGCACCGTCAGGACGTCATGATATAAATACAGGACCCGCCCCCGCGCTCCCTTGATTTCAACCGTCTTTCAAAGTAGTGGGATCCTCGTGATTACTGCTAGTGGAAACTAGGTTGTTTTTTCTGTTTCGCTTCGGCGATGTTCATATTCTGGAGAATTATGTCTGGAAAAGCGTTATTTCGCCCTTGTGCGACATGTGGCCTCAAAAAAGTTTATGAAGGAGATGCCCACATGAATTGTATCTACTGTCTCCACCCGCACCACACGGCGGATACATGTGAGATATGCCAGGGTTTCTCCCAAAAAACCCTTAAGGACCGTAAAAGAAGGCTGGTCGACTGGCTTAATGACGGAGCGGGTGCCTACCCGGCTTCGGAAGTTGGCTCCACGGCCTCCAGGAGCAAGTCGGAACCTCCATCAAAAAAGGTACGGCCAGCAGAAAACCGCGCTGAGGACAAGCATAAGGGGAAGCATGCTGGGTCTTCCTCATCACATAAAAAGCCCTCCTCCTCCTCATCATCTAAGACGGAGAAGCAGGCGCTGTCAAAATTCTCCTCAGGGGACCGTCCCAGGTCTTCCGTGAGTCGAGACGCTTCAGCCGGGAAGTCGGCATCGAAATCGGCGACGAAGTCTAAGGGCTTGACGACGACTACTTGCTCGTCGACCTCGGTGTCATTGACGATGCCTATTACCGTCCAGGCAGCAGCGGTTGGGATTCCTTCGTCGACGGAGACTCAGTCTATGGCTTGGCTGCCAGAGGTCTATGATCCGATCCCCCCTGAGGTCTTACTGCAGCCAGACACGGCCTGCTCGGTGGAAGGAGAAGGTGGCACGGTTCTGCAGCCATCGGATTTAGGCTTACGGCCTTCCACGTCGGCTACGACGACGAGTGCGAGTGGGGGTATGGTACCTATATCATCGACGTTACTGACCCCCCAGATAGTTTTGTCTCTGGATGTGCTTAATACTCTTCAGAAGCTCCTGCAGCGGCTGGATACGCAGATCCCTCAACCTGGGACTTCATCGTCACCTTTTTCGGTACCTTCCGTCGACGAACAAACTTGTGCGGCTCGATCGACGACTAAAAACCCATCGACTCCTCAGGCGGTAAAAGAGCGTCCTCGAGCGCAGGAGGTGGGTGAGTTGTTGGAGTCCGATTCTATACTGGGTGACTCAGGGTCAGACATCTCCCTGTCACCTTCGAGGGACCCAACATGGAATTCGGATGTAGAGGTAGAGTCTACGAGGAGCCAGTCACAGCCATCTCCTCCGGATGATGTGGGAGCCTTCCATGCAATGATGGGAAAAGCTTGTTCCGAGTTCGGCTTGATTCCTGAGGAGCAGAAGAAAGACTGTTTCCTTTTTGACCATATGGGTCAAAGGAGGAAATCGGTATTTGCCATCCCAATTCTGGACCACGTGTGGCAAGAAGGTCTCAAGACGATGCGCCATCCGTTCTCGGAGCCAGCTATAAAGGGGCGGATTGAGAAAAAGTTTAAAGCTCCGGAGTCCACTCCAAAATGTCTAACATCACAACCTCTGTCTGACTCGGTGGTGTCGGCGGCAGCGGCTAGGAAGGCCAGGGTACAGCAAAAATGCTCAACTCCACCAGAAAGCGAGGCTAGAAGGCAAGACGCCTTTGGAAAAAAGGTGCTCTCGGTCGGTGCGACGACAGTAAGAGCAGCCAATTCCTTAGCGATCGTGTCACGATACGATAGAGAAATGTGGCACAAACTAGCCCCTATCCTAGAACACCTGCCAGATGAACACCGGAAAGCAGCCATGTTACTGTTGCGGGATGGCGAAGAGGCCTCGAACCACGCAATTAATATTGCAGTTGACCTAGCAGAGTCTGGCTTCAAACAAATCAACCATGGCGTAGTACTTCGTCGACAAGCGTGGCTCAAATGTACTACGTTCCGTCCTGAAGTCCAGTACAAAGTCCTTGACATGCCATGTGAAGGGGAACACCTGTTTGGCGAAAAGGTTGATGAAGCGTTGAAGGGGATGAAGGAAGACACGGATACTGCTAGGTCCCTCGGCGCCCTCCAAACGGGTAGAAACTTTCGCTCTTTTTGCCCCTTTAGGGGTGCTTCTGGAAACTCCCGCTTTGGAGCCTCGAGGGACCGTGGATTTAACAGGCCCTCGTACTCTTCACAAGGGTTCAGACGAGCATCCCAGTCGGCACGTAGAAGCAGAGACTATCAAGCTTCCAGGCGGCGAGGCTCGGGTCCCTCGTCGACGAAGAACAAGCAAACCAGCAACCAATGACAGCCTTCGGAACGTCCTGGGGGGCAGAGTCTCTCATCACTTCGACCAATGGAAATGCATCACCACAGATCGATGGGTTCTGGACACGATTCGCATGGGTCATGCGCTACAATTCAAAGACAAGCCTCCACGTCTTCCTCCTGTATTTTCGACCCAGCCCCACCTCCGAATCCTACGACAAGAGGCGGCGCTTATGTTGCGAAAAGGAGCGGTAGAGAGAGTTCCTGTGGCACAGGAAGGACACGGAGTTTATTCCCGGTTCTTCGTTGTCAAGAAACCAAATGGAAAATGGAGGCCCATTCTCGACCTGAGGGTACTCAACAAATGGCTAAAGAGCCTAAAATTCAAAATGCTAAAGCTCCAGGAGGTTATCAGGTCGGTGCAACCCATGGATTATCTATCGTCACTAGACCTTCAAGACGCCTATTTTCACATCCCAATACGCCCACGACACAGGAGATATTTAAGGTTTGTCGTCGGGAGAAAGCATTTTCAGTTCAAGGTCCTCCCGTTCGGGCTCAAGTCCTCCCCCAGGACGTTCACCAAGTGCTTGGCCCCTATAGCGGCCCATTTAAGGAAGGATGGTCACCATGTCTATCCATATCTAGACCACTGGCTGGTCAGAGGTTCGTCCAGGGAACAAACACGAAACAGTCTAAGGGCCACAATGTCCCTCTTACAGGAACTGGGCTTCGCAATAAACTTCAACAAGTCCTCCGTAGAGCCTTCGAGGACCTTGGTCTTTCTAGGAGCGGAGTTTCATACACACACAAGCCTGGTGAGACCATCCAGCGAAAGAATTCAGAAACTCCAAGGCAAGGCGTCGGAATGGAGATGCGGTACCAAGGTGTCGGTGCGCAAATACATGTCCCTGCTAGGGACCATGGCGTCCTGCATTCCGTTGATAAGCAACTGCCGTCTGTTAATGAGGCCTTGCCAGGAATTTCTAGCGGACCGTTGGGCGCAGAGCCGAGGTCGCTGGTCCGACAGACTGGTCGTCGACGAACAACTACTACAAGCACTCTGCTGGTGGAGAGTGTCTACTCATCTAACGAAAGGAATGCCTCTACTGGAACCGGAGTTCCAAAAGCCGGTGGTGACAGATGCATCGCTGAGCGGATGGGGAGCTCATCTGGATACGTTACAGGTACAAGGCCAGTGGTCGTTGCAGGAGTCCTCCCTGCATATCAACCTGCTAGAACTGAGAGCAGTGCGATGGGCTCTAAAATCTTTTCTTCCTCAACTGAGGGACTCGGTGGTGCGTGTCATGACGGACAACACCACTACGATGTTCTACTTGAGGAAACAAGGAGGGACACGTTCCAGGCCCCTAACGACGGAGGCACAGAAAATCTGGCATTGGGCCCTACAACACAACATGCAAATCTTGGCGTTCCACCTGCCAGGCGTGAGAAATGTGGAAGCCGATGCCCTCAGCGAAGTTCACGAATGGGTGCTGAACGACCAACAACTACAGCAAGTATTCAAGAAATGGGGACATCCTTCCATAGATTTGTTCGCGACGAAGAACAACAGGAAATGCCATCAGTATGCAAGCAGATGGCCTCAGCAGGGCTCATTGGGGGATGCGTTCTCCTTCCCATGGTCGAACAAATTCCTGTACGCATTCCCTCCTTTTCCCCTCGTACGGAGGACGTTGCAATGGATCCTCAGGTACCCATGTCGGGTAATTCTGGTGGCCCCGTACTGGGCCAGGCAGGTGTGGTTTTCAGACCTACTACACTTGGCGGTGGCGGAACCGATGAGATTCCAGAAGACCCCCGACCTTCTGTCTCGACAGGAGGGTGTCGTTTGGCATCACGACCCGGACAGCCTCAAGTTGACGGCCTGGCTCCTGACTTCGCCGAATTCGGTCGGCTAACGATTCCGGAGGACTGTCGGCGTATCCTGCAAGCGGCAAGAGCGCCTTCCACAAACGCCTCATACACGTACAAATGGAGAAGTTTCTGTCAGTGGTGTGAGGATCAACCAGGTTTGGCCCCGCAATCGATTAAGCCGGAACAGCTCCTTCCATACTTGCTGTTCTTAGCTCAAAAGGGCCTATCGGTATCGTCAATAAAAGTACACCTGGCCGCCATTTCCAGGTTTACTCGTCGACGGCATTCGGCACCATTGTTCAGCGACCGCCTGATTAAGCACTTCCTTAAAGGCCTCTTTCGGATTTTCCCTCCAGAGAAGAAATTTCCGCCTGAGTGGAGCCTCAATCTGGTCTTAACGTCTCTTATGAAGCCTCCTTTTGAGCCAATGTCATCAGCGTCTCTAAAGTTTTTGTCGTGGAAATTGGCCTTCCTGGTGGCCATCACTTCAGCCCGACGTATTTCAGAAGTTCAGGCTCTAATGGTAGACCCACCATACTTACGATTTTTCAAGAACAAGGTAACCCTTGCTACTAACCGACAGTTCATACCGAAAGCTCCTTCGGTGTTCCATAAACACTCCTCTATTGTGTTGCCTACGTTTTTTCCGGAGCCATGCTCGGGAGCGGAGCGCATGTTACACACATTGGATGTAAAAAGGGCTCTCAAGTTTTACCTTCATCGTACGCAACCATTCAGAGAAACGAGACAACTGTTCATGGCCTATGGTTTGGGTGCTAGAGGAAAAGCCATTTCAAAGCAAGGACTGTCAAGATGGGTGTCATCTACCATTTCGTACTGCCATTCCAGGGCAGGGAAGCCTCTTCTACGACGGCCAAGAGCTCATTCAACTAGAGCAGCGGCATCGTCGACGGCGCTGTGGGCCGGAGTCCCTCTGGGGGACATCTGCATGGCGGCTACCTGGGCGGCTACACACACCTTTACCCGCCATTACTGCCTGTCGCAGCAACATGCCGAAGATACCCGGATGGGACAGGCGGTGCTCCGACACCTATTCCAATAAGGTAAGCCCCGACTGAGGGGTTGCATCCTGTGGAATTTATGACTGTATGTGGTTCGTTTTCCTATGTTAACGATTACTAATGTATACATGATCATAGGGAACGGGCTTTGCGAAGAAAGTATATGGGTTTGCATGCACGCCTCCTCTCTTGGGGGTGTACTGCTATGTAATTTCTTCTAAGCATGTGAATCCATGAAAGATCCAATGCTGGAGAAGGGAATAGTTTCTTACCTGTAACTCCATTTCTCCAGCATTGGTATCTTTCATGGATTCACATGCGCCCACCTGCCTCCCCTGAACATGCAAACTGGTTCCCCCACTACTTTGGGGGCCGAAATCTGAGGGAGCGCGGGGGCGGGTCCTGTATTTATATCATGACGTCCTGACGGTGCGGGCACGCATGATACAAAAGCGAGGTGGATAGGACGCATAAGCGTCGAAAAAGTTTTCCTACGGGAAAGGGTCTATATAATGTACCGGGGATTCCCAGCCTGACGACGGGGAATATTCTAAGCATGTGAATCCATGAAAGATACCAATGCTGGAGAAATGGAGTTACAGGTAAGAAACTATTCCCATATGGAGGGAGCAGTACTCACAGGGCCAGTGTAACGCTCACCTGATTCCCACGGAGGCGCGGGTCTTGGCAGGAAGGTGTCTGTGACTCGAAAAGTGATGTGCAGGACTCGATTGGCTTCTGGGGTCGAACCTCTTCGCACTGTGTGTCGAACTCGAAGAGTGAGGTTTCTGCAGGTGAAAGAATATGGGGGTTAATGGCCTGGGTTGTTGAATGTCTCTCTCTCTATCTCTCTCTATCTCTCTCTCTCTCTCTCTCTCTCTGTCATGATCTCTGCTTCCAAAAGGTCAGGGTTTTCCCAACTCCCTTGGAAGCAGATTCATAACCCAGGTTCCGAGTGCCAACCAGTCCCAATTGGGACCTTTTGGACCCAGTCCTGGCGCCAGTGGCACCAGGCTCATAAATATGCCCAGTCCCAGCGCTGGAAGCGCCGGGCTCATAATGCTTGGGTGTACTTACCTGCAGCAGACCATGCTGCTTACTTGCCTGCCAGTTGAGCCTCTGATCCTCTACTGTTTGGAACTACTTTTCCTGTTGGGTGGGGCAGGAGCCACTCCCTAGGTTCAGAACACTGGAACTCTTCTGGAAAGCAGGAACTCTTTTCTTACCTAGGCGTGGCTGTGGAAGGAGACACCTAAGCACTACAGGAGGCTATTTAAACCACACCCGATGGATGAATCTTGCTTTGCGTTATTCTGCATCCTCTGCAGCAGAACGCTCATCGTGTCTTCTGCATCTGATCCTGGGCCTAAGGAAAAAGGCTTACCATCCTGAATCCAGTCTTCAGCAACACCTATAAAGACAAGAAAGAACAGGTTAGCATTACGGTCTTCAGTGACAGCTCTTCACTTACCTGGGCCATCGGCTGTCACCAACGCCTCACGCTGCATTCTGAAAGACAAAGGCTTACCTACTCTTCGTGCGCTCCGGAGGTCTTCACACTGCATTCCGGCATCTGAAAGACAAAAGCTTACCAACTCTTTGCACGCTCCGGAGGCCTTCGGCGCTGCATCCCGCATCTGAAAGACAAAACAAGGTGCGTTTAAAGACATTGGGGAACTTTAATACTCACGTGCCATTACTCCTTTCCACATCTAACCCAGTGGGTATTCCGGCACCCTGCAGCCGCTCCGAACTTGTACCTGCAAAATAAAAAGACAGTTAGAGCGCATCGTGAAGCAGGCAAGCGCTTACTTACGTGCTTCCAGGCGCTTCTATTCATCACACGGGCTCCATCTTCAACTCACTTCAGCCCGTCATCCACCATCGCCGGAACCCTGCAAAACAAGAGACATCATTACTAAAGACTTTAAAGACATTAGAATTACTCGAAACTTACCGTTCGTGCAGTAAACGACGGACAGCAGTCCTCTGAAGTCAAGAGGCCTGCTCTCCTTATCCAGTGAAGAAACTGGTTACAGCACCCTGCCCCGAGGCAGATGGAGAGCACGGCGTTCACTTACCTAAGGTGAGAGCGTTAACCTTCGGGGTTCTACAGGGTAAGAGAAAGGGAAGAAGAGAGAGACATTCAATAACCCAGTTCATTAATCCCATATTTTCTATCTGCAGACATCTTACCTTCGAGTCAAACATACAGTGCACAGAGGTCCAGCCCAAAGAGCCAGCCGTGTGTTACACATCACCTTTGAAGATACGGTATACGCCCAGTCAAGACCGGCGGCTCTACGGGAATCAGGTGAGCGTTACACTCTCTCTCTCTCTTCCCAGCTTTTCTGTAGAGCCCCCCCCCACAGGTCAACGTGCTCACCTTAGATAGGTGAATGCTGGGCTCTCCATCTGCGTCTGGTGCAGGGTGCCGTTGCCAGTTCCTTCACTGGTGAAACATTGACCTCTTGAACTCAGAGGATGGTTACCGTCGTTATCTGCACGAGCGGTGAGTTTCTGGAATAGTCTTTAAATGCGTGGCACGTTAATATTGAAGACTCTGTATAATGCTTTTCCCTTATGTATTGCAGGACTCTTGGGATGGAAGATGGAGTGAAGCGCCTGGAAATTCGTAAGTATGGCAAGCGCTCCAACTGTCTCTTTCCTTGCAGCTTAGTTCGTGTTAAAGAGACGCCGGAGTATTCGCAGGCGTTTTATTGCGATGAGCGTGATGGGCGTGAGTAAATACCTGCTTAATGTCTTTTTCTTTTGTCTTTCAGATGTTGGTTTGCAGCGCCGGAGTCAGCGGAATGCTAGTAAGTTTTAACTATACTTTGTCTTCTCAGGCGGCGATGCAGAATGAAGAAATCCAGAATTCACGGCGTGCCGGTAAGTATAACAATGCTTTTGTCTTTGCAAGTGAAGGTGCAGCGTGAAGACACGGCCGCTGCTGATGAATCAGGTGAGAAAGCACCGTGTGTAGAGTTTGTCTTGCTAACCTGTTGTTTCTTGTCTTTTGCAGGTGCTGATGTTGACTGGATACAGGAATGGTAAGTATAATTCTTGCAGGTTCAGGATCGAAAGAGGAAAGGCTGGAACAGACTCGGTGAGCGTTCTGCTGCAGATGCAGAATAACGCGAAGCACGTTTCATCTATCGGGTGTGGTTTAAATAGCCTTGGAGTGATGAGGCGTCTTCTTCCACGGCCCTGCCTAGGTAAGAAAAGAGTTCCAGTTTCCAGAAGAGTTCCAGTGCTGTATCCAGGGAGTGGAGCTGCCCCACCCAGGTAAGAAAGTAGTTCCTGTTCACAGAGGGCTTCTAAGTGGCTGGTAAGTAAGCAGCATGGTCTGCTGCAGGTAAGTCCACCCAAGAACTTTCACACCAATTATGAGCCCGGCGCTTCCAGTGCCGGGACCGATGGTTTTGATGAGCCTGGTGCCACCGGCGCCAGGACAGGGTCCAAAAGGTCCCAGTAGGGACCGGCTGGTGCCTAGGATTAGAGTTAGGGGCCTGCTCCCAAGGACGTTGGGCTGGTCCTGGCTCCTTGGGAACAGTGATCATGACAGCAGTTGTCGTACCACAAGCTCAGCAATGAGGGCTACCAGTGGCCACTGTAATGCAGCCAGGAGGCTACACTCAGGTGCCACCCAACTAGCAGTGGGGAACAGTGCACTTGCAGCAGCAACCTGCATTCATAAACGTGCAGCAGCAGCCTGGGGTCATGCAGGCAGGAGGGGGAAATGGGTACATTTTGGACCAAACCCCAAGGATAGGTTTGAGGACTACTAAGAGTTTGTGGAACCGGAACTCATGGAAGGCCCAACTCCTTCCACCAAATGGAACGTAAGGTACAGACAGGCAGCAAGTTCAATCTGCCAAAACCAACATGGATCAGTACAAGGATCGATCGTGTCCTGGAACATCACAATGATTTCTGGCTCGCAGGTCAGTTTTGTAGGCCCCTCACGTCAGAGTGATGTCACAACCTGAGCCCATCTCCAGCAAACCTATCACACCTTGTGATTGGGCGTTGAGTGGTAGTCCACCTATGGCGGACCCTATATTTGTTAGTTTACTGGCTCTCCCATGTCAGTTGTTTGGCCTGGATCATCCCCGAAAAATTATACTTCTACAATGTTGCGGTGTGGTGGTCTTACCATTGGTCCTTGGCCGTTGCTACCCTCCCCTAGGGTACTAAACTGTGATTGCCTAGAGCTGACGCTCCCCAGGCCTGGGATCCAAAGTGATTCTCACCTTGTGGTGTACCTTCTCAAAGTAATAAGAATAATTATGTGTCTGCATAGTAACTTGTGTGTACCACCATAGACCTCCGAGTGCCCGTTCTTACCATGCAACTCTTGTCTCTTGATCTAACATCTTAGTTGAAAGCAGCGTGAGCCTGCTTCTCTTTCCCAGCTGCTAGTTTCGGTTCAGGGTCACGTGTTCAGAGACGTGTTTTGGGCTTCTGCAGCTCAGAATTATTCTGAATTAAAGGGATTTATTCGCATTTACTGCTGCTGGTGTTACTGTTGTTCAGGGAATGGACTAACACTGGTATCTCAGTGGCCTTGGCAGCGTTTCTTGTCCCGCACATTAATTTCTCTGCGCAGCCTGTATTTGCTGAGCGCAGCTTCTCCTCAAGGTCTGTGGCCTGCTGTAATTTTCCTAAGCCATGACATGGCTTCCACCTGTTTGTACTATTCTATACCTTCCATATGTTAGTCATACATGGCTCTGTCGGGTCCCATGGGTGCTCCTGCAGCTCCCATGAAGTTAATTGCATTTACAAGAATCTTCAAGCTTACTCAGGATCTCTTGCTTCTTGGGGTTTCTGTTTTGCTGCGGTTAAGTTAATGACAAAATAATAAAGAACAGGCAGTATGTATATGTATCGGCCCTCTAACTTATAGCACTGCGCGCTTGTGTTCTTCGTGTATTCGGGTGCGTGAGGGTGTCCCGATGTGCGGATGGCACGTGTGCTTCGTGTCCAACGCTGCTAGGTCATGGTGTCTCTAACAATGTCCCTGACTCGGCTGCTTGGCGCTTTAGTCAACACTGTCAATTGAGGTTTCCTTAGTTGTCTCCTGAGGCTGTTCATCCACTCTAGGCAGTGGTTTTACTGCTCCTGGGCTATATGGTTGGCTAAGTGGGTACCTTTCAACGTATTTGTCAATCATGGGATTGCTGGGAATTGGTCGAAGTGGTAGGGGCGATCATGCTACCTTCGGCTCTTATTCGGGGCCATGTGCCTTATGGGAGGAAGAGCAGGGGTGGGATTCGCCTATTCCTCTTCAGTTCCCCCCCGGTTGACTTGCCGACCACATTTCTAAACGTCCAGTTATTTTCCCTGGGCAGCCATATCTTCGTTACTCCTCCAAGTTTTCTGTAATAGTTTGTGATCATCGAAGGACCAGTACATGTAGAAAGCACACTCCTTCTGGGTTGCACCAAACCCACTTCCCTCTATAGTTCTTCGGATCACGGGGGTTATCCATCTTTATTGTCCCTGCCAGAAAAAGGTCACATTGGGCAATCCTCTCTCTTAGTCTGTCTATTTCTCTCACAACATAATCTGTTCCTCCTATATTCACGTCCATCAGTATCTACATCCCGATTGCTTCTTCTTGCACTTTGCATATCTTGATCCCACATACGGATGCTGCTCCTAGTATTAGTGCTCCAGCTATCACCTTTAGGCAATATGATAACCATGATGGCATCCATGACCATATATATGCTAGCCAGCTCTTGTCTTTCCCCATTCCACAAGCTTAATCTTCCATCTTCTCATGCATTCGTGCCAATTGTGCAACTGCATCTGATAGTGTCTCGTTATCTTCATCGTTAGCCGATATGAATGTGCAACATGAACCCCCTATTTTTGCGCAAACTCCTCCTTCCATTGCTGTGAGAAGATCCAGAACATATCTATTCTGGAGCGCCACCAACCGTATTGCTCTGAGCTCTTCTTTTATGGTATTGAATACATTTACTGTTGCATTAATTGTTGTCCTCCGCTCCCAACGAGTGATCTGCAACCATTTGGCATTTGTGTACTTTTGTATCTCTGGGATTACTGATGCAAAGAACATTTGTGTTCTGCTAAACAGTCTGTGTTCCCCTAGTATTTCGTCCATTGCTGCTTCTGACTTTTCTGATAAGTAATTCCCCCATCTTTTCACCCTACTCGGTCCATTTTGCTTCTCCGCTTTCTCTGTCTGGGCTATTGGTGCTAACTTGATCGACCTTTTCTTCCATCTGTTGTCCATCTTAGGGAAGTCATTGAGTCTCACACCCTTTCGGGGCACCACCAATGATGCCATGTTGATGTGCACCAAGGAGCATAGTCCTCCCCATTCAGGTGGCAATTTCTCATATGCCTTCGTTCCACATGTAGTGGTCCATCGGCACTGCCGGCTCTCATTGCTGGAAGCTGCTCAACCGTCTTGCATCCCACGTTCTCGCCAACCCCCACGTCACCACTGTTCTGGAAGCATAATGCTGGGGTTTTCAGGGGCATTATTGGCATTGGCCCAGCCTTGTTTTCCACCCATGTCAGCAGATTTGCCCCTGTATGCCATTCCTTCAAGCACTTGTCATTTTCTTCATGTACCTTGTACACTGCTGACTGGTTAATGTCAGTGCTTTACTTCCTACTACTCCATCTTCCCATCCTTCATTAGTGTATACTCTCCCATAAATTAGTATCTGTGGAATTAGTATCTGTGGTCTTTCCCAGCATCCAGGCTCGCCTCCTATTTCCTTCACTCTGATCCAAGGACATGGTAGCTCTTTATATAGTTATTTTCATATGGGAAGGTTAGCTTGGACATCCATCTCAGTGTTGCTGTCTTCCCTTGGAGTATTCCTCGTGTCTGCACCATTGCGAGATACATCAGACAGTGGGCTCTTGCTGCAGGTATTTCGGTTGCTAGGAACATTCTAGAAGCACCCATTGCATAGGGGATTAAAGAGTAGGGGATTAAAGAGCCGACATAACAGCTCTCCCTGGTGGTTTCCTTATTTACTTTAAACATGTGTTTATACAAAATGCTGTTAGTTACCTGTGTTGTGTCTGTGAGATAGGTGTCAACTCCCTTCATGTTTGTTTCAACACTGCGCTTACCTCTCCTTACCTTATCAGCAGTGACTTTTCTTCCACCTCACATGATCGTTCCTACCACTCGGGTCGTGGTAATGTTAGTAGAGGATACATCGGTAGCTCTCACCATCACATAGAGTTGCCACATATTTACTCCCATTATGGCACTGGGAATCAGTAAACATACCAGGATTGCAGCCTGATGAGATGATAAAGTTACCTGCCGGAAATTCCCAAGAAAGGCGTTAGTGTGTTAATGTGTGTCAGTACTGTCAAGCTCTGCAAACTAAGTAATCACTGATGGCAAAAATAAACATTTCCTCCCAAAAGGTGCTTACTGAGGGATCGCTCAACTTAGGTAGAACTGGGAATGCACTGTGTTCAAGTTGGGGAAATGCTTGGGCTAGGTATTTAATGAAAACACGGAAGTATACTTCAGGGGATCGTGCTCTAAATCGTCTGGGTCTTCTTATATAGTGCACAAACTGGTTAAAGAAGCTCTCAGGGTGTTCAATGGGAGGTAGCATCAGAGCAATTACCTATACAGCCCTCTCTACTTTCACGTAAACCTGCATGTGCGAAAGGAAAAATAGCAGTGTTTCAGCCGTCAATTTCTACAAGTATATCAGTTGGTGCTTCTGCTGCTTGGGATTGTCGTACCATAGGATGGCCTTGACCCCCTACCTGATTAATATTTGCACGCATTTGTAGTTCGAGATCCTCAACGTTGGCCCAGTCGGTTACTGTAACTTTGTTGCCAGGTGAGGCCACAACTTTGTAGGGCTTGACGATGTCCTGGATATGATTCCACACAGTTTTTCCAGCTATGCGCACCACATTGTCCGTAACGGCCTCAACAATATGTGGTCCTGAGAATCTAAGCGAATTCCAATGCCTAAGAATGTTTTTTAGGAGCACTAAGTCTCCCACTTTTACTAAATGTTTGTTTTCAGTATCTATCCCTGCGTGTCAGTGCACTCCTTTACAAGTCCTTTCAGGCATTTAAACATCCCATTTGCTTGCGGGTGGTACACACAGGAGAATTTGTGCTTGATGCCTAGCAAGGCTGTGATATGCTGGAAAAGGTCATTAGCGAAGTGAGGACCATTGTCAGACTGCAGGGCCTCACACACGCCCCATCTTGGGAAAACTTCCCAGAGCAGAAATGTTGCTGCTCTGAGTGCATCAGCGTGGGTGCATGGCCCAGCCTCTATCCATCTTAAAAATGGGCAGTCACTCACTATCATATGGTGGTATCCTTGGCACACTTGGATCATGTTCACGTAATCCACGTGGAGGTGTAGAAATGGGCCTACGTGTCTTGGTATAGCTCCTCTCACAACTCTCCAGGTATGACCTGCTGTGAATTGCTGACAGGTCAAAAACATACTAATGAAATCTGCTACATGTTCATTCATATTTGGGCAAAACCATGTTTCTCCAATGCGTGTAGCAATGACATCTTTACCTATATGTGTGGGATAGGGCAATTGTGCCAATGCTGTTTTCAACAATGCCAGCGGCATGACCACTTTTCCTGTGTTGTTTTGTCGCCATAAAGCGTTTGTTGGGGACATTGAACATCCTCTTTTTACCCATAGCTCCCTCTCCTCCTGTGGGGCAGCACCCTGTAATTCCATAATCTGTGCCTCTGGTAGGGCATTGTACCCTTCCCTCATTACCATGTTTCTCACCCCTCCCTGGGCCTTTTGTTTCTCGTCTAGCTCCCAAAGTTGCCCAAAATACGCTGCACATTTTTCCTCATAGTCTGTGGCCTTGTTCCCTCTCGACTTCCTCCCCCTTGGTGTGCGCCTGGCATTTCACTCTTGCCACTTCCTGTGGATAGGTGTTTACTTCAATCAATTTACTTAACAGGAGTGCGTGCTGCACTGGGTCCCCATCTACCCTTCTGAACACTCGCGCCAGTCCTGAATGACTGTTGATTTGACATAATCACTATCAGAATATATTGTCACATGCTTCTCTACACTGTGCTTTAGTGCTAAGATGAGAGCCACTAATTTTGCTGCTTGTGCTGAATATTGGGGTAGTAGTCGTGCACTCACAACCACCTCACTTGTCCCGTCCTCCTTCATTCTCACTACTGCAGTTCCAGTCCTCCTGATCCTGTCAGTTTGATCAATAGTTGATGAACCATTAATGTACAGCACATCTCCCCCCTCTAGTGCGTCCTCCTCTACTTTACGTGTGTCTGTGAACAACTCTATGCTCTTGATGCAGTCGTGTGCATATTCTGGTTGGTGGACATCTGCCAAGAAGAGAGCTGGGTTAACTGTCTTGCATCTTACTATCTGCAGTCCAACGTTTGATAGTATCACTTCATACCCTGAGGCTCTTTGTGTAGTCAGTGTGCTCTTTGACTTGTGCAATATGGCAAATAGGGCGTGTTCCACGTAGAGTGTGGTGGTGCACCCCATTGTTATCGCTGATGGCTTCTCCACTGCAAAGACTGCTGCAGCCAATGCTCGTTCGCACGGATAATGTCCTCTCATTACTGGGTCAAGCAGTCTATTGTAGTAAGCAATTGGGTTATGGCCCATGCTTGTCTTCTGAGTCAGTACTGCTTTCATTACCACACCATCAGTGTGGGAAAACAGGAAGGATTAATTTTTATAGTCTGGAGTCCCTTACACTGGAGCTGTACATATTGCCTGTTTCAGTTCCTCAAAGGCGTCATCAATTTCTGTAGTCCATGTCAGTGTCTTTGTCCCCTTCTGGGCCTCTTTCAGTGCTGTTAGTAATGCCCTTTTATGTGCTGTAATCAAAAACCCATGCTCTACAGTAATTGCAGAACCCCAAAAACCCCTCCATTTCTCTCACTGTCTTAGGCTTGGGTGTATTGAGTATAGCCTGTGCTCTCTTTGGGGCAATGTGTCTGCTGTATTTAGATATGATCTGTCCAATGTATAGTACCTTCTTCTGACAGTACTGGAGTTTGGCCTTATACCCTTTCTCTGCTAACACTGTCAACATGTGCACTGAGTGCTGTCTGCACTGATCTTCCGTCTCGCTACAAATCAAAATGTTGTCTACATACTGTAAGACTGTGCTCTGTCTCTATGTTCCCTAAATCCATCTGTATTACTCTGTTGAAAATGGATGGTGACTCACAGTACCCTTGTGGCAAACGTTTCCACTTCTGGTTTTGGTACATAAAGCTGGTCAAGTCCTGTGAGTCTGGATGTAGTGGTACTGAAAAGAATGCGTTTTTTAGATCAGTAACTGTGCAACAGGTGGCTTCCGTTGGGATGCTGCACAAACTTGTTGCTGGTTTAGCTGCAACAATGAGGTTCAGAGGTCTTAAATCCTGGATGAAACGCCACGACCCCCCGTTAGCCTTGCGCACTAGGTACACTGCTGTGTTGCATTGAGGTTCTGATGGTACCAGAATGCCTCTCTCAATGAGGGCGTTAATTGTCTCAAAAATGCCCTCATCTGCTTTTTTGGTTAAGTGATACTGCTTTACTCTTGGTAAAATGGCTCCTGGTTTCGGTTTGATCTTCACTCCCCCTATGCTCTTAATGTAGCCCACGTCATAAGGACTGGTGGTCTACAAACTGTTGGGTATCTTGGCCATGTCCTCCTCAAAGAATGAGGGTGGCACCTCTATTGCCATTCTCTGTGGTACTTCCCTGTAATGGATCTGTAACCAAAAGGTGACACTCATTTGAAACACCATTCCTATCTCTCTTCTCGGAATAGCTCATCATCTTCTTTCACTGTGGTCAACTTGTACCCTTCTTCAACTGCAATTATTGTTCTCCATGCCCTACCTGTGTCATCCATTGCATGCACGGCAATCAAATCCTCTCACGTCAACACTGACTCAATCTCAATGGACACTATGTTCCCTCTGTTCAGGCCAGAGACACCCTTGGACGAGCCAAATGTTTATTGGGTACGCGCAATGGGTACTCGCCATACCTTTCCTGCGATGCCTGGCATCCATGCAATGGCAATATCTGTCCCATATTGAAACATCTCGGGGTCCACTGGCACTCCCTTCTGTACCGTGTTCCCACAATAGGCCTGAACAATCTGCCTTACATTCAACATGCGTATATACCCAGTGTCAAGCATATTAAGCCCTTGTCTGTGAATGAAATGGTCATGTTGAGTCTGCTCATGTCGTCGTGTCCCAAAATGTTGACAGGTGTCTGGTAAAGCAAGGGTAGTGATAAGTCGTGATCTCCTATAGATGAGATGATGTTATCAGTGAAAGGAATCACTTCTTGAGCCCCAGAGAATCCTTGAGTGTTCATGGCATCACCTGACAACGCAAATGTCCCTTCCTGGATGCATGACCTAGTCGCCATAGTGTCAACAAGAAAGGAAAACGTTTTGTCACCTATAGCCACCCCTATGCGAGGTTCCTCCGCAGGGTTGGGTGTGATCGACAGGATGGGACACATCATGTTCATCTGTGGGCTGTCCTATTGAATGTACAGAGACAGTCCGTTCCCTTTGAAGGGATTGCCCCCCCACCCCCATGGTGACCCCTCCCACTTGTCGTACCGGTACAGTCCACACTGTGTCCATGCCTTCCCCCGTGTCTTCATCCCATACTTGCGCTAGCTGTTGCGTGCTTCTCCTGATCTGCGATGCTTGCAAATACTGTGGTAACGGTGCTGTCAGCTGTGGTGCCTGTGTCTGTATGCCTGTGCTGGTGTTTGTAGCATCTGCTGATATGTGCCCTGCATCTGGGCCTGTGGTTGCCTGATAGCTGTGTAATAATCATCCTGTCGCCCTTGATAATGCTGCTGGTCTTGTCCTCCCTAGTTTTGCTGTACCCCTCTAATTCGGCATGCTCGTGAGATATGCACTAGCTGTCCAGAAGTCCAGCACTGTGATGGCTCCTCCCTTGCCCTGGGATGCCCCCTGGGAAGTCTCTTGGTCCTTGCTGCATTGGTTGTTCGTATCCTCGAAACCCTGTTGGTTGTGATGCGTCTGTGGCCCGAAGCCACACCCTCTTTGAAATCCTCCCCTTCCACGGTACCCCTGTGGGGGACCGACCCGCCCCATGTGACCTCTGTCCTAGAGCAACGTAAACTGTTGTGTTTGCTGGTACTGCTGCAGTGCTGGTGATGTAGGGCTGGCTATTACCAGCCCCTCTATTGCATAGTTGGACAACTTATTCTGTACTAGTTTGGGGTTGTCTGCCTTCCACTCCTTTATCTTCTGTTTAACCTTTTCCTGCTATAATCTGCAATGGTGCACTATCGTGAGCTGTATTTCTGGCTATGCTTTCACCTCCATCCCCACCAGTTTCTTCAAGCTCTTCTGTACTGGCTCTGGTAGTCCCTGTACCAAGAGGTGATAAAAGATTGCTATCGTTTTGTCCCACGGCCCTCCCAGTTTCAAGGCGCCAGAGCTCTTGAATCCCTTGAATGTATTGAACTGGGTCCTCACCGTCCCTCATCTTGCGTGACATAATTGCCCCAATGTCTGACGTGTCTGGGTATTGTGTTCTTAGTGCCTGCCATACTGCTGCCCTGCAGTTTTCAAACGGCGCTCTGTCGTGTGCTGTATTCTGTATCATCACCTCTGGGAACCACGCCCTTTTCCACACGTCCTCAGCTGCGTCAACTAGTATTGATACCAGTAACCCCTTTACGTCACCCACTGCCAACCTATGATCAGATGTCAGTATCTTCATTTCATAAATCCATTTTTCCTGCACAGTGCTTAGTGATGGTAACCTGCATTTCACGTGTTCCTTATTTGTGTGTTTCCAAGGAACATACTGTGGCCTTGTCCCTCCTCGTTCTAGTAAGGGCATCTGTGAATATGCAGCCTCTCCTCCGGTGTCCTTCGATACTGTCTGATTTGTATTCGCCCTCTCTTGTTTTCAATATCTGCAGATATGTCTCATGGTTCTAGTCTAGGAACTGGTTTGCTTTCGTCAAAAGCTCTAGACAGTCGCCCTCTTGAGCAAGTCATAGCGGTTTTCTCCCTCCTTTGTCCTTTTAGATCTTAGTCTGTTAACATATGTCTGGTGTGTTGTGCACACATCGTCTGTCTGTTGTGCTTGGCTGCCTGGACCGACCCCCTCCTTCTTCCTGTCTGTCGGCCCTACATTCACATGACACCCCCTCGTCTTTCCCTGCGGATGGTGACCTACTTCACTCCCCTCTCTCCTCCTCACCTTGTCTGTCCTCATTGTCAGATCCTGTGTCCATGTTGCTACAAAAATCGTCAGCAAAACATAATCTCCTCGTTGTGGAGTCTGCGTTAGGCTTAGTACTAAAAGATTGATGTCAATTAAATGGTACCTACTACCTCCTGTCCATGTCTCTAAAGCTGGTCCACTCCCTTCTGCTATGCTCCTTGCTCGTGAATGCGTACTATCTGGCTCTGACCGTCTATCCTCCTCGCGTCTCTTTGCCTCTCTATCATGCTCTAGCTGTAACCTTATGGCTCATATTGCTTGTTCATCTTCGTCCCTGCGCGCTCGCTCTCTTGCCAGCCTAGTCAATTGCAACTTCCGCTGCTCCCTCTCTTCTACCTTGCGTTTTTCCTGTTCTGCTATCTCCCCTTGTCTCTCTGCCTTCTCTATTTCTTTCCCTTGTATGCACCCTGTATGTGTGTCAATAGCAATTGCTGCACGTCCTTGGAGAAACTGCTGCATGGTGGCAATGGTTGTCAATTTACCTTCTGTACCTTTGGATCATTCTATGCTATACTTGCACATTTTTGCCTTATAAGGTAGAAGTGTCTCACACAAATGCTGAAGAGGGGTAACTGTTCCCTTGATACATGTTCAATTTACTCGTTACCTGACCTCAAATCGAGGGTTTCAATAATCCGCTGTTCAGGGAATAAATAAATGTCAGGATGCAATAATAGTATGTTACAATTTCTCAGAGCCTTTTTGGCTCTGCACCTTACCAGGCGTGCTCTGCGCACAGCTCCTTCACAATCACTGCCTCCGCAAGCACACAACCACAACTCTGCACATGCGCCTTTCGCGCACCGCCACTGATTCACCTCATCTGCCAATCCCAAGTTCACAACACTAGCTCCTGACCGTTTCCACAATTCTCTGTGTCCTATGTACAACCGAAGGGTGACGTCACTCAGCTAACAAGACGACCTAGGTACATGAACTTCGCGCACACACAATAATAGCCCATTACTCCCAAACCCACACAAACTCCCCACAGCTGTCTTCCTAATCTCCAGGTGAAGTATACTACTATTCTCTTGTGATTGATCTTCACCCCTTGTGTCGCCTAACGTGTGAAAAGCCTCTCTCCAGGAGACTTAACCCGTCAGTTCACCTTCCGCAATCTAGGATAGCTCCAGCTAACCCGCAGAGATACTTTCATCTATGACCCGAGCTGAAACGCCCAATTCACAGGAATACTTTATTTACAGAACTTCTGTTATCCAAGCCCTTCAAGGCACCACTCTCACTCATCAACCCCTTTTTGCCTCGTCGACCGAATGCACCTAGACATAAACAAACAAAAAACTTCTACCTCCAACCCCTACTCACCACAATGATACTAAACAATGCTATGACCTCTCCTAGGCAATTCTCCAACAGTTCTTCACCATACCTAATAGTACTTCCACAGCACCCTCCCTTACACCCACAATTGCTGGTTGTCTGGACCAATAATTGCATCCTGTGTTGTTGACACTGCTCGGCTAGCAGCTCCCTGTCAAGACGCTCACCTTCCTGCCCTGGATTTACTGGACAACTCGCCAATCTTGGGCAGGATGATTTCCAAAACAGCTCCCGATGACCTTTACAACGGTTACGCATTTCCCGTTCTTCTCGAAATACACCCAAGGGTCCCACAGCCTCGCCGGTTCGGCGGCGAAGGAGTCGACTTAGTGCCGGGCTGGTGCAGAAACTATCTCTCTGCTGCCACCTTGTTTGGACCAAACCCCCAGGTAGGTTCGAGGACTACTAAGTGTTCACAACCTCAGAATTCATGGAAGGCCCAACTCCTTCCCCCAAGAGGAATGTAAGGTCCAGACAGGCAGCAAGTTCAATCTGCAGTTTATTTCAGCCAAAGCCAACAGGGATCAGTACAAGGATCGATCGTGTCCTGGAACATCACAATGATTTCTGGCTTGCAGGCCAGTTTTGTAGGCCCCTCATGTCAGAGTGACGTCACAACCTGGGCTCATCACCAGCAAACCTATCACACCCTGTGATTGGGCGTTGAGCGGTAGTCCACCTAAGGCAGACCCTATATGTGTTAGTTTACTGGCTCTCCCATGTCAGTTGTCTGGCCTGGATCATACCCGAAAAATGCTAATTCTACAATGTTGCAGTAGAGGGTCTTACCATTGGTTCTTGCCTGTTGCTACCCTACCCTAGGGTACTAAACTGTGATTGGCTAGAGCTGATGCTCCCCAGGCCTGGGATTCAAACTTATTCTCAGCTCGTGGTGTACCTTCTCAAGGCAATAAGAATAATTGTGTCTGCATTGTAACTTGTGTGTACCACCATATAATATGCAAGTGCCCGTTCTCACCTCATCTCTTGATGTAACATCCTTATTGTAAGACTGTCTGGCAATGTGAGACTGCTTCTGTTTCCCAGCTGCTAAATTCGGTTCATCATCGGCCCGGCCAGGTCACGTGTTCATAGACCGTGTTCTGGGCTTTGCAGCTTTGAATTATCCTGAATGAAAGGGATTGATTCGCATTTACTGCTGCTGGTGTTACTTTTGTTCAGGGAATAGAATATCGCTCGTATCTCAGTAGCTTTGGCAGCGGTTTTTGTCCCACATGTTTATTTCATCGTGCAGCTTGAATTTGCTCAGCTGAGGGTCTGTGGCCTTCTGTAATTTACCTATGCCATGGCATGGCTTCCACCTATTTGTACTATTCTATACCTTCCATATTTTAGTCGTACATGGCTCTGTCAGGTCCCATAGGTGCTCCTGCAGCTTCCATGAAGTTAATTGCATTTACAAGCATCTGCAAGCTTACTTAGGATCTCTTGCTTTTTGCGGTTTCTGCGTTGCTGCGGTTAAGCTAATGACAAAATGATAAAGAAAAGGCACTATGTATATGTATTGGTCTAACTTATAGCACTGAATGCTTGTGTTCTTTGTGTAGTCTGGTGCATGAGGGTGTCCCGATGTGCAGATGGCACGTGTGCTTCGTGTCCAACGCTGCTAGGTCATGGTGTCTCTAACGATGTCCGTGGCTCAGCTTCTTGGCGATTTAGTCAACATTGTCGATTGAGGTTTACTTGTCTCCTGAGGCTCTTCGTCCACTCTAGGCACTGGTTGTACTGCTCCTGGGCTATATGGTTGGCTGAGTGGCTACCTTTCAACGTAAGCGTCAATCAGGGGAGCGCTGGGAATTGGTCCGAAATGGTAGGGGCGATCATGGTACCTCCGGTTCTTCTTCTGGGCCATGTGCCTTATGGGAGGGGGAGCACGGATGGGATTCGCCCATCCCTCTTCAGGTACGTGGGAGAGGATATTATGCCCTTGGAAGGGGAATGGGATACAGGGGAATGACTCCACGTTTCGGAGTACAGTGCTTTGCATGTGTAAATTTCCGACAGTTTGCACGAACATGCCTACTCATTGCACAGGCAGGGCAGCAACAACAGACATACATGCAGCAGAGTTAACAGTTGCAGGTAATGCTGCAGCAACAGCAATTACAGATACAGCCTGCATAAACACAGGGTATTACTACCCAGGGACAAGTGCAGGTCCAAAGTGGGGAAATAGCAGGAACTCAAGGTACAGTGAGCGTACTTCAGGCACCAGTATAGACACAAATCCCAGAAGGGGGTAACAATATTGGGACAGAATACCATGCCCCAATAAACGGGAGTGACAGTGTTGGGTGGTAACCCATTTGTGTCATTCGCGAACACATTTTCCCAATAGGGGTGCCCACGGGGAGCACGAGTGTGCCGTGTTCTAGCAGTAACAGAAGACTCAGAGGAGGAACCGAAGGTAGCAGTTCAGATAGGAGGAGGGGAGTTTTCTTTCTTATAGATACTGGAGCAACTAGATCATGCATCAAGGAAGGATTTCCATTATCTAATAAATGTTTGGACACACAAGACAATTCGGGGGACAATTTTGAAAGTTCCTCTTACAAAAGATTTACCTTTGACAATAGGGACACAGCACACTGTAGCACCTTTGCTGTATTCAAAAGACACTCCCATCAATATTCTGGGGAGGTACCTACTCAGCAAATTGAACGCCACAATTTCATTTTCAGAGAAAGAGATGGTGTGCACCACACCCAGAAGGTATCCCTCTCGAGTGGCAGTACTGATTCCGGCATGCTTTGCAAACAGCACAATGAGCGGGATACCCACACATACATAGAGTGGGTTGTGTACGGAGTACATGTATTGTTGGGATGGTTGCCAGGGATTGAGGGTAAGGTGTTCCTCCTCAGTTAGCTCAGGCACACACACCCTACTGTACTTGGAGGAAGTAGTGGACCGAAAAGACATGATTATACTGGTTGCCACTGATGAGAACATGGAATTGCATTCAATATTATATATTGACCCCACACTGACATTGGCATGAGTAAGTGACAGAGTTGTTTGTAACAAAAGACAATGAAGGAGAGGTAGTGTTCGAACTGAGCATACATTGCCCAGTACACTTAAAAAGGGCAGTGCCCTAAATGACCCTGATAACAACAAAAAAAGCACAATATTTGCAGGAAGATCTGGAAAAGGTTTTGTGGACAACAGGACCCATGATGTAGGAATACTTACAGGGGCCAGGCGGTACACATCAAGTTAAGACTGAGACATATTGCCACGAGTGAAGCAGTGCCCCCTTTCTCGAGGAGCAGATGAGGGCAGATACGAGACACTGGATGCCTTATGGCAGCAAGGTATAATATAGGGGATCTTATCACATTGCAACAATGCCATCTATCCGATTTAGGACGCAAAGGATGGGGCGCAGCATTTTATATATGATTTGCGGCCGCTGAATGACAACATTGAGTCGGAGTATCCATTGGTTCCCAACCCAGCAACACTTTTTTGCAGCGTTTCTGCAGAGGCACACTGTTTCACAGTAGTTGACTTAAAAAATGCCTTTTTCTCCATTGCCCTACACCCAAACTCCAGGTATCTCACCACCTTTACGTATCGCGGCCCCAGTTCGAACATACTAGAATGCCTCGGGGGTACATGCGAAGGGCCTAACATCTTCAACAGAGTAATACAAATGGACTTGCACAATTTGCAGGTTGCTAGCACAGTAATACAGTATGTTGATGACTTATTGATGTGCAGCTAGACAGAAGAGCAGTGTAGAATGGACTCAGTGATTCTACTAACTTTACTAGCAGACAAAGGATACAAAGTAAACAGGGAGAAATTTCAATACTGTCAAAAACAGGTGGTGTACTTGGGTCAGATTGTGTTAGCAGACAGGAGAAAAATAACACTAGAAAGAGTAGAGGCAATATACAGTACTCCACGACCAAAAACAGTGAAAGAGATGCAGTAATTGTTTGGGCCTGTGCAACTATTGCAGAGCATGGGCTTTTGATTATTCCACATACACCAGGGCATTGTTACAAGCAATGAAAGTACAGAAAAACAAAACGCACATAAAATGGACAACTGAAATGGGCAAAAGCTTTGATGAGCTAAAACACAAGCTAGCACATGCACCAGTGTTACAAACTACCAATTACAAAGAAAAGTTTCAACCGCTCTCAAATTCATATGGAAAAGTAATGACGGCAGTACTGACACAGAAAAGGTACATATTACAGTGGGTCATTGGATGCAGCAATGCCGGGTCATTTCCCATGTGAGCAGGCACTTGCTGCTGCTGCAGCATTTGCTATTGAAAAGGCGCCCACAATAACTATGGGATGTCCAGTAGTTTTGTATGTGGAACATGCATTATTTTCCATACTGGAGAAAACAAAATCAACACTGACAAGTCTGAGATCTTCTGGGTGTGAGGTAATACTAACAAACTGGGTGATAGAAGTGGTGAGGTGCAGGACAATAAACCCAGCAGAGTACATTGCAGAGAAAATAGAGGAATGGGATTATGTACATGTTTGCATAGCATGCATAGACGGGAGTGAAGGTAACCCCCAGGTTAAGGAAGAAGTGTTCGAAGGAGGGGACATGATTTTCGTTGACGGAAGTTCCAGCACTGACCAGACCACGGCGCAAAGGCATTCATTATTCTGCACAAGCAATAATGGTTTGGTAGTTGTTTCTGTGAGTACACTATCAACTCCTCCCCTTTGTGTACTTCTCGTCCATACCCCACCACTGCGCACCCTGAATGCCATTTGCATCGCATTCTGTTTTTAAGAACATTTTAAAAGTATATATATTTTTTTTAAAACTCTTTTTATTAATTTTCACAAAATAACAAGTCAACATTCCCTTTCCCCCTCCCCCACCCCTTCCCCTGCGTCGACGAGCATGACCCCTTCATCCATCGTTCAGACGGGCTACGTTTCTACAGTCAGTGCAGATCCAACAGTTCTAATCGCTGTGGGCACCACATCACCTTGAAATCGTCTTTGAGAACGTTCAATAATTCCCCCCAATCTGCCGCGAAGCGCTGGATCTTGTCTTCCATGGCGTAAGTCGCCCATTCCAAGGCCACTATCCCCCTTATTTTTCAAAACCAGCCTTGAATCATATGGACGTCCAAGCCCTTCCACCTCTGGGATATTAACAACATTGCGGCAAGCGTCATTATAACTTTGGCCTTTTCCCTTCCTCTGGGTTCTCCTGTCTCATGACCCTTCCGGACGCCCAAGAGGATTTGCGCTGGTGTCCTCTTTTCTTCAAGCCTGAAGGCCTGCCCCTGAGCTTCCCGTACTTCCCCCCCCCAAAATGATGCAATTTTTGGGCATATCCACCAAATATGCTCCGCGGAGCCTGCCATCCCACAGCCCCTCCAGCAGACCCCAGACACTGTAGGGTACATCCTATGAAGTCGGGCAGGGGTATAGTGCCACCCAAACATAGTCTTGTACCATGCCTCTTGCAGGTGGGGAGCCTTGGCTAGTTTAGGGATCCTTCTCTACAGCTTCTCCCAATCCGTCCTACTGACCTCACACCCCATGATCCGCTCCCATTCCTGCATATAGGCCCATTGGACCTCTACCCTAGCGCCAACCAAAATCTTATAGATGTTGGAGATGAGGCCCTTCGCCCCATCGTTGGTGAGCAGGAATTTTTCAAAGGATGTCGGGTCCCTTATGGCTGCCTTCTTGACCTCTCGATGTAGTACCCACTGGCGTATTTGCGCGTACCTTAACATCTCTCCCCCCTGAACTGCAAAGTGCCTCTTACAGTCATTAAATGATAACAATTCCCCCCCAGCAAACATATCGGATAATTTCCGGCAACAGCCCTCCTGCCACTTCGTGAAGGCCCCCCTCTCCAATCCCGGCGAGCAATCCCCATTACCAAAAATGGGGGTGAAGGGAGACAGGAATGTGGTGATCCCCTCGGAGCCCGCCAGCCTGTCCCAGACGTCAGCCATTAATTTAGTTATGGAGCTCTCGTACAGGTGCCGAGGCCTATAGGGTTTCGGGAGCCACAGAACTTCCGCTAGGTTGCGATGAGCTACGGCCCTGTCTATCCGCACCCATAGTTTGTCCTGCGTCCCTCCCTCCCCCTTCAGCTATTCTCTGATAATTCGAAGCTGTGCTGCCTCGTAAAACCGCCTAAAATTTGGCAATGCAAGACCACCCTCGTCCTTTGAGGCCATCAAAAGTCTGACACCCACCCTAGGTCTTTTCCCCTCCCAAATGAATCCCCTGGTCAGTGTTCCCAACTCCCTGAAGTAGCTCGCCGGGACTGGTTGCGGGACTGCCTGAAATAGATATAAAAGCCGCGGGAGTGTGACCATTTTGACCGCTGCTATGCGCCCTATCCAGGACACCCGTAGATCTCTCGACCTTTGAAAGTCCCTCTTGATTGCTTTAAGAAGCGGTGGAAAATTTGCCGAGAACCAACCCGCCAATGTCGCCGTAATTCTCACTCCCAGATACCGAATCCCACTAGAGCTCCACAGGAAGCTTGTATTCTCTCTCAGGCTCTCCCTCTCTGCCACGTCAAGCGTTAAGTTCAACACCTCAGATTTATTAGCGTTAATTTTTAGCCCTGAAGCCGCCCCAAAGGTCTCTAAGAGGGGCATACTCGCCTGTAAAGATTCCCATGGGGCCGTGAGCATGAGCAGCATGTCATCAGCGGAAGCTGCTACCTTCTGCTGCTCTCCCCCGAACGGGACACCCCGGATCCCCCCTTCTCCCTGAAAGCCTGAAGCAGCGGCTCCAGATAGATCGCGTACAAAATCGGGGAAAGTGGGCAGCCCTGCTTTGTCCCCCTCTGCAAAAATATCTTTCTGGAGGCGACCCCGTTTACCATCACTCTAATAGAGGGTGCCTGCTAATTGGCCTTGACCATCGACAGAAAGCCCCCCCCCAAACTCATCTTTTCCATTACTCTGAAAAGAAAGGACCACTCCACGTGGTCAAAAGCCTTTTCGGCGTTCAAGGCCACCAGGACCGCAGGGGTGTGCGTTTTCTGCACTTTTTCTATTATGTGGGCTACTCTACGGATGTTGTCTGCGGTTTGTCGGCCCCAAATAAACCCGGCCTGATCGGGGTGGATCAGCTCCGGGAGGATGGAGTCGAGCCTGTTGGTTAGTATCTTAGTGTAAATCTTAGCATCAATGTTGATCAACGCTATAGGGCGGTATGAGGCTCTCTCCTCTGGATTTTTATTTGGTTTCAGTATTAGAGTGACCTTGGCCTCTTCCATGGAGGGCGAAATTCTGCCCGTGAGGCGAAAAGAGTTAAACAACGAGGTGAGAAGCGTGGTCAACTGCACACCCAAAAACTTGTAAAAGGTAGCAGTATAGCCGTCCGGGCCTGGAGCTTTGCCAGATAGAAGAGCTCTTATCACCCCCCGCACCTCCTCCTCTGTGATTTCCCAATTTAGGGATTCACTCGACTCCCGGCTAATTTCCGCTAACTGGATTTTTTAAAGGAACTCCTCCTGGCTATCGCCTGGGGGGATGTTGGGAGGAGTAGAGCGACTCGTAATACTCAGCGAAGGCCTCCCGAACCCCCTCATGATCCGTGACTCGTTCCCCAGTGGCCGACCTCAAGGCTGTTATCGCGTTCCTCGTCCTTTTACCTCTGAGCAGTCGCGCCAGTAGGGAGCCAGTTCTATTGGCCTTAGCATAATATTGCTGCCGTACAGATAATAGAGCCCCCTCCGCCCTCTTAGTACGTAGGAGTTCCAATTGCCCAACCGCCTTCCTATAGGTTCGCATTGCCCTCCGCGAGAGGGTGCCCCCACCGCCCGTCTAGCCACCTCCACTTCCGCTTCTAATTGTGATTCCAACTCCCTCCGTTGTTTCTCTCGATGGGCGGATATCGCTATCAGTTCCCCCCTCAGAGTGGCTTTGAAGGCGTCCTACCTCATGTCCTCCCCAGTGTCTCCCTTCTTATTGCTGTCGAAAAAGAACTTGATCTTCCCCTTAACCCCCTTTCTGATTAGTGGATCTCTCAGGCTGGCCCCTGGGAGTTTCCAGCCCCACATCCCCCTTCTCCTCCGGCCCACGTCGAGCTCCAGAGAGACTATTTTGTGATCTGCAATCCCTATTGGCCCCGTACACACCCTCCGGATGGCTCCAACTAAAGCAACCGAAACCCATATATAATCGATTCTTGATTGGGAGCCATGAACGCCTGACAAGAAAGTGTGCCCCTCATCGTCCCCCCTTATCTCCCTCCAGGCATCTCTTAGCCCCAACCTGTGGACTCTTTCCTTCAAGTCCGCTGACATCACGGCTCCTCCCCCTTTCCCCCTGCCTCCCGTCCTATCTTTTCTCCTATCCCAAGCAGCGTTAAGATCCCCCAAAAGGACGATATGACCCCTCGAGTGGTCTTCCAGCAGATGCAGAACCCCTTGCAGAAAAAGTTCCTGTCCCGTATTGGGAGCATACACTACTGCTATCGTCAAAGGGACCTCCTGACACGTCCCCTGTACTACAATGTACCTTCCTTCCTTATCCCTAAGGACCTTTACAGGGCTTAAAGTCTACCGTGTTCTTGATTGCCAGGGCCACCCCCCTTGCCTTACATGGGGCCGAGGCGTGGAAGATCTGATCAAAACCTCGCAATTTCAACCTGCCCTGGTCCTTATGGAGCAAGTGTGTCTCCTGTAGACCCATAATATCTGGCTTCTCCTTTTGTGGGAAGTGCTCCAGCTTCTTCCGTTTAAGAGGGGTAGTCAATCCCCTTACATTATGTGTTAGCCACTTAAGAGAACCCCCAGTAGAGTAGAATTGCCATGAAATGGGAGTACCTCCCCACCTAGCCCCTCCAGCCTTTGCTCGTCGCGGCCCCCCCAAACTCCCCCGAGTCCCCCCCCTGCCCTCACCCCACCCCCCCTGAAGGCTAAAAACTTCCCGCCCACACCCCCGCAAGCCACGGGCATCTACGCCCTTTCTTCTTCCAACATGGTTGCATCCCCTGCGACCCCTGAAAACTTAAACACCCTAAAGAGGCCCACCACCTCTATCAGTCAATGTCTGCTCAAGACTGCCCTGGGGAGCTGCTTCTGACTTCACTGGATGATCCATTACTCCACCGAGCATTTCTTCTGGGTCCCCTTTTTCTCTTCTCTCTTACCGTCGTCCAATCCCAGGGCTTGGGTCCCGAGCGACCACTTGGGCCCGGGAGGCCTGCGCCAGGGGGGGAATCCTCCAGCTCAACATGTAAGAGAGCAGCCCCTTCCTGGGGGGAAGTGATTAGTCTTTGGGATCCCTCCCATTCGAAGAGCAAGCCAAAAGGAAAGGTCCATCTGTAACGGATCGCCTTCCCGTTGAGGCCCCTCACCACTGGGCCCATTTGTCGCCTCTTTAGGCGCGTACTGCTCGCCAAGTCCTGGAAGAGAGCGATCCCCTGGCCCTCAAACGTAATGGGTTCACATAGTCTCGCTGCTCTGAGCACTGCCTCCTTCTAGGCATACCGAGTGAATGAGGCCAAAACATCCCTTGGCCTCGCCGTCTGACCCTAAGGTAACTGACCAGTTCTATGCACACGATCCAGCTCCACCACCTCTGGTCTATCCTCTTCCAAGATGTCTGCAAAGATACCCTGGAGAGTCGCTTTCAGAGCCTTATTGGGCACGGTTTCAGGCAGCATTTTAACCCGTATGTTGACCCTGCGGGATCTGTTTTCCAGGTCTTCCACTTGGAGTTCGAGATTCCTGGTAGCAACATCCAACCTCTCTATGGCCTCGCTGTTTGCTGCGTTGTCTTTATCCACTTGTTGAAGACCCTTCTCCAGGATATCGGTCCGCTCCCACAGCTGTCGCAATTCCTGCTTCAGCTCTCCCACAGCTTCATTCAGGTCGGTGCGCATTAATTGAAACTGTTCCTGAAATGTGTTAGCTAGGTTGGCCTGCAAGGTGTGTAGCTCTCCAATGAACTCGTGCCTAGGCATATTTGCCAAGTCCTCTGCCCGCCTTGGCGCAGGTTCCTCTCTTGTCGTGCCCCCCAGGTCCTTGGATCCCTCCTTTGAGTTGAGTTCTGCGCCGATCACATGGCTTGAAGGGTGCCTGTGTTGTCCCCGAGGGCCTGTGGGTGCTCCCCCCACACTTCCCCTAGGTTTGGTAGTCATGCCAGCCGCCTTCCCCCCACTGGCTCGTTCCAACCCAGCTGCGCTTCACTGACCTCTTGCTGAAGCAGGATTTGCTGGCCGTATCGGGCGTCCGCACAGGTTGAGTCCGTCCCCTAATTCTGGGGGACCTGCACAGCTATCTCGGGGGCTTTGCCAGCTTGCCTCCTCCTGTGCCTCCCAGGCCAGGTGCAGCAACCCCTTAAGGGAGGGTGAAGTCCACTACGGGCTGAGTGCGTCTCCAGTGAGCAGTCGTGGTCCTCCTGCCGCCCCACCCCCGCAGGGGAGACCGAAGCCGCCCGGGCCTCTCTCCCCACCACCGAGGGGCAGAGGGGAGCAAGTCTTCAGCTCGCACACACAGCGGAGCGAGCCGGGTGGATCGGTGTCTGAGCACTCCTCTTGGGTCAGCGACGATCAGTCTCCCGCCGCCAGCGGCCCTCCAGGCCGCGGCCAGCAAGGCAGGAAACTCCCGTAGCCTGGGCTCTTCTCCTCTCCGGGCCCGGGGACCCGGCACCGGGCCGTTCGCCTCTGCTACGCGGCTCACAGCCCCACAGTCCCAGCAGCCCAGGGATCCGCCAGCGCCAGAGGACGTCCCCGGCTGCGGCTCCCCACACTGCCGAACGCCGGGAGTTCTCCTCATCTCCTCACACTCCGCAGACCCGCTCTCCACAGGTCGGGGCAGCGGCCACTCCCGTCAGAGCCGTGAGGCACCTCACAAACTCGCTCCTCCCGGCACTCAGCTCATCGCTCCCGGGTGGGCCCTCTGCCTGAGGCTCAGCAGCTCCACTCTGCCTCACAGGTCCCGCCGCTGCTTTCCCAACGCAGCCACTACGAGGCAGTGCTCACCGCCAGGCTTCTCCTCCCTTCCTACGGTCCACGGGAATCCCTTTGAGGCGCGAATGAAGTCCGTGAAGTGGGTGGTGGGCACTGAACACACGGATGGGTCCAGGGAGCGCCATCGGCACAGCTACTCAGTGCCGGCGGCCATCTTGGAATCTTTAAAAGTATATTTTAACAAACGAAAAGGACATTTGATGTTAACCTTGAGTGTTGACAAAAAATGGTTTTGAAATGAAGAGTAGAAAATAAATAATGGGGAAAGATGAAGCGGAGGATCCTGATGGATGGATTTTTACACAGCCTGCAGATGTTGAAAATTACAAAGAGTTCTGGATTCAATGTCTAAAGGATGAGACAGGGTGTGGGAAGATGTAAACTGTTGGGACGAGTCCACTTGGGGAGACATGACATGATTGGAAAAAATGTGGATACATAAAGATGAAGTAACTAAAAAGGAACGTGAGGCCCAAAAAGATTTAGTTATTAATAAATTAATAAAAGGGGGGAATAATGTAATAAAGATGGAAGCTCAACGTGGTATAAAGGAATGCACTTATCAGCTGTGAGAGTAGCACTGTAAAAGGGCAGGGGGGGCTCTTTCTGATATATGTAAAATAAAATCCTTTATAAAAATGAATCCATAAATACCGGAGAACAGGTAAGTATAATCAAACTTAGTGGTAGAACAAAACTCAGTAAATATGCCTTAAAAGCTTGCTTTTACTTTAAATGTGTGTTAGGATTTTGTGCACGGCAAAGGCCGCTGTGGTTGGTGATTTTGTGTGGTCTGCAATCCCAAGCCAACGTTGAGAGAAGTACACAGTGGTTGTTATTTTTTGAGGTCACAGATTAGAACTAACCGTTCCGCCAACGAATAAGTAATGCATGACCGACCATTTTATAATTCAAAATCATTTATGAAATACAATTTTCTAATGGAGCCGAAAAGTTTCAAATTGCCCCATAGAACATATCCCCTGGGTAAACAAGTTACAGTGTACCCGATATGCAACATTTTTGTATAGCATTATGTCTGTGGTTCAAGGCTTTGGTGGTGCATTGGTGGAAAGCATTCTCATGAGAATGAGGCGACCAGGGAAGTTGATTAAAGTTCTGCTGGTCGTCTCAAAGGTTTCAATGACTTAACTTTGTGTTGTGGGAATTGGGGGTGGATTGTGATGTCACAGGGTGTAAATGAGGGCTGTGTGTGAAGATTCGTGGATCCAATTATTCATCGCAGTGTATGCTATTCTATAATGGTTCAAAGTGTGAAGTCCAATCAGATTTGTGTGGGGAGATATTTTCATATTGCACGACCTTGAATTCTTATTACTTGCATTGTATACAAGTTCTAATCTTAGGGGCATTTCTTTGACAGTGCCTGTTCATGCAGTTCTGTTCCGTGATCTGTTTGAAGTTGTTGTCATAGCTGCGTTTGGGGCTCTAAATAAAACTGCGTTACTTCTTGTACAGGTGTACACTCCTTTTTGACTACTGTTTTTGGCTAGGTGACCCCCCGACACACCTGCATCCCCAACAGCACCACACAGCATGGCAGGCAGAAGCCATTTTAACTCACCTGCACACCCCAGGCCCGATAACCCGGGGCTGATGGCAAAACCACGATGCACCGTCACCCGGAAGCCCTCACGCCCTGCAAGGAGCCCGGGTTCTGCCTCAGCGCTCAAGTAGCCCACAAGGAAACTAGGAATGCACCCCCCAGGGGAAACCAGGAGCGCGCCCCACTGGAGGGGCCCTGAAGCCCTGCAAAAAGGAACCTCCTGGGGGCCAGAAAATGTAGTCCTCCAGTGCACTACACTGAAAACAGTCCTGGCCGAAAGACAGGAAAATGTGAACTGGGGCTTGTGGTTAAGGAGGTGGTATTAATGATGAAAAGAAATAAAAGTGAAGAAGGGTTTGTGGGTCGGAGGGCGGGCCGCTATAGAGGTAGGTACTGGGACGAGGAAGAGGGACGTGGATACTCACTGTCTTTCTTAATGAGTTTTGGGAACTTGGATTTCATATGGAACTAGACTGCGCTCCCTTGGGACCATCAAGCCAACCCTCTTAAGAAAGCCAATGGATTTCCTGACAGAAACGATGTTGAACGGTAAAGCAGCAACGAATCACAAGACTGACGTCCTAACAGAGCAAATCAAGAGCCCTAACACAACTAAAACCACAAACTAATTTGTCTAATGGAAATTCGAGTCCTTAACAAATGCGTGAGCAGAAAGAAGGTGCTGAGCTCGTCTCCAATAACCTTGTGCTTCAGAACCTTAGTCATGTTCATCTAATTTGATTTAGAGAGAAGAATAAGGAAAGGAAAACATGGTAAATGCCCACGCACCGCCAGCAGATGGCAGAGTTGTCACAAATTTCAATGTTGAAAAGGCTCTTCATTTTGAACATGTCGATGAGGTAGTGTTTGTGCAGTTTTCTACTGTATAACACGTCAGACGAGCTACAGAACTTTTTCTTTTTACACATAAAACTTGTAATTGAAAGTCAAATCCAAATGATTGTACTTTGCTTTTGCCAATGCATAACACATATTAATGTTACTTTGTAAAGATATATCCATATACATTCACATTGAGAAACGTTCAGAGTTGCTATTTCTTCATATATTTAAAATGTGTCGAAGGGTCTGCTATTTAGATTTCTTCTGCCAGAATAATTAAACCTAAAATATTGCATAGCAATGATCCTAAATGATTCCCTTCATCATGTTTGAAGCCTGGCCTGCTACACTGCCTCAGTTGAAAAATGTGCTGTCCGAGTGCTGAACCATGACCTCATACTAGTGGGAAATGTTGGCTGTTACTTGGTTTTCCCCGTAACAGGCGTATTTGTAAAGCGCACGTTCACCCCCGTAGGGCATTTTAGCAGATATGTATTGTTACCCAACTTAATGGTACTCAATTTATCGACCTCGGAAGAATGACGGGCTGAGTGGACCTGCCGGTATTCGAGCATGTACACAGGTCCCTGTAGTTTATTTATTTATTGCATATGTATCACGCACCTAACCCTCGGGCATCTGGGCGCTTGTCTGAAGGTGGTTACAGTTCATGCTTAGTTGTACAGTTCATGCTTAGCTGTACAGGTCAAATAGGTCGTTATACAATACAGTAAAAAAAACAAGTGCAGGGTAATGTCTTCATAACATAATGAATAGCGACTACTAGCCGGTTCGCAGGGATGAGTAAAGATAGGCAGAAAATACATCCGCTAGGCGTGTCGAGGAACTTATGAGTAGGAAAGATGCAGCTTAGTGTCCTGTGCAAAGAGCCACGTTTTTAGCTTTTTACGGAAGGACCATAATGAGGGATCCAACCTTAGTTCTGTAGGAATGGCGTTCCAGTAATTAGCTGCCATGACCGGGAAGTTGGAGCCACCTGCTCTTTGTCTTTTATACCTTGGTGTGGACAGTTGCCTTAGGTAAGCTGAACGAGTAAGTCTGGCTGGTTGGGTTTTGGCGATCAAGCTAGACAGGTAGCGTGGAGCCGAGTTAGAGAGGCATTTGTGCGTGAGTACTTTGAATTTAATGTAGTCTCTAACTGGTAGTGTAATCATAAAACGAGAAATCAAAACAGGATTTGAAAAATAGAGGTTATCCATCACACATTATAAGAAGAGCCTATAA